>NC_143395.1:86807678-87461741 GCF_052110815.1 Crocodylus siamensis | reverse complement strand
ACTCGAACAGAGATAATTACGCTGGCTTAGCCATATGATCAGGTTGAAAGATGGATGTATACCCAAGGACATGCTATACGGGGAACTGTTGGAGAGAACAAGAACAACAGGCCACCCCAAGCTTTGCTATAAAGGAACATGCAAGAGAGATTTGAAGGCATATGGAATTGATCCTGGCCAATAGGAAATCTTGGCAAGCAATCAGGACAAGTGGCATCATCATCTCCACCAGGGCATGAAAGTCCATGACAGGAATTGGCTCCAACAGCTCAAAGAGGAAAGCGTCTGTAGAAAGCGAGCAGCTCCCAAGCCACCCAACCATAACATACATTTGCAACCACTGCCACAGATCATAAAAATCACGGATTGGACTGTTCAGTCACACAAGACACTGTAAACCAATTAATGTCATAGGTTGCAATATTCAGTCTCTAGCAGACCAAAGAATGCCAATAAATTCCGTTTCATACGCATGTATGAGTCCATGTAAATGAGTTTCTTCCGTTTCAGGAAGGTGTAGCAGGAAGGTGTAACACATGCAAAACTCATTTACATAGACTGGGTCAGACTCAGAGTTGATCTAGAAGGGATCTCTGCCTCACTATACATTAGTAAATGCCCACAACCAAGGCTAAGGGGCAAGAAGATATGAATTATATGACATTCCTTTACAGCCATATAGATTTGCCTCTAAATTTGGCTCAAGCAGCATGTGTGTACATGAGTGTATGTGGATGGGGACTATCTCCATTACTGAAGACGGGCAAAGTCCTATTTCATTCTGTGCATCTAAGTGACACTCACCTAGCTGTGTACTAGCAATTTTTGGCATTTGTGCTTAGATTTTATCTCCACATGTAGCAAAATAGGATTGCCCTGGTATACACTACCTGCTAGAAATAAAATGGTGATAGAGGAAAGCAAGTCGGGGAGAGCTTGGCTCAGTGAAATGGCAATTGCCTTGGAAGGGAGAGCCTTTGTCCCAGCTCCCAATGAAGCCAAAACTATTCCACTTGGCAGATGACTTGAGTGACATGAGAGATGCCAGAAAGTGTTACCCTATTCAAGAAAAATGGAGTGAATTGCAACAAATTGTTGTAGTATTGCACTGCTGTCGATGGACGGGAAGATCCTCACCTGCATTCTCCTCAATAGATCCACTTTCTTCACTGAGGAGTTCCTACCCGAGTCCCAGTGTGGTTTCAGACTACTCAAGGGTACCACAGATACAATCTTTGTTGCTAGACAACTGCAGAAGAAGTGCTGCAAACAACACAGATCTTTTAATAGCTTTCATTGACTTCACTAAGGCCTTTGATTCAATCAACAGAGAGGCACTATGGAAGATACTGATGAGACTGGACGCCTGCCAGTCTTCCTTTGTAATTGCACGATAGCAACCATCCTAAGCAATGGCTTGGAAACAGACCCCTTCACTATCAGCACTGCGGTCATGCAAGGATGTGTGTTTGCACCAGCACCCTCTTCCATCTATAGTGCAGGTATTTCACAACTAATTGCTGATAGACTTCCATCTGAAGTCAGTATCCAATATCACATGGATGGGAACACTTTACCATCAGTTGGTTGTGTTCTGAATCCCTGATAACCACCACCTCCATTACTGATCTTCAATAAGCTGATGATTGCATTTTGTGTGCTCACTCAGTTGAAGAGCTCCAGGTCACTATTGATTGTTTCTGTAAAGCATATGAAATAGTTGGACTCATCTCAACTTCACAAAAACCAACATACTTAACCAATCCAGCCCAAACCAATCATCTGTTCTTCCATACATTACAATCACAGGGTACTCCTTGGAGAATATTGAGCATTCCTCCTATCTCAGTAGCCACCTTTCCCAAAAACATAGACAACAAAATTCAACACCAGATAAACATCTGCCAGTGCTGCCTTTGGACATCTCTGAAATTGAGTCTTTGATAATCATGACATCAGGATCCAATCAAACTTCTTTCTACCAGGCTGTTGTCATCCCTACCCTGTTGTATGAGTGTGAAACTTAAGTGACATAGGAAACACCTGAAGACTTGAGAATGTTACCAGCAGTGATGTCTTTGGAAAAAACCTTCATATCAATTGGAAGGACAGAAGAATGAATGTCAGTGTTCTGGCTCAAGCAAACACCAGTACTGAAGCCATGTTTACAGGGCACAAGCTCCATTGGAAAGGACATTTCATAAGGATGACTAGCTACTGGCTCCCAAAACAGGTCCTATACTCCCAACTCACTGATGGTCACTGTTCTAGAGGTGGCCAAAAGAAGAAATTCAAGGACATTTTGAAGATATGCAATATTAACTTAAATACATGGAAAACTTGAGCACTGCATTATCCCAATGACACTGTGATATACCCCAATCAATCATTTTAAGGAAACTTGCCTCACTGTGGAAGAGGATAAATATAAGAGATAAGGGGAAAGAGCTGTGACTTGACATCACCAGGATCTACTTGTTCCTTCTGGAACAACTTGCTATGTCTTCAGTAGAACACATATGGATTGCAGATTGGCCTCCTCAGTCATCTATGGAGACACTGATGACTTCCCTATTTACTGGAAGACTGTTAGCCTTGTATCAAGAGACTGCCAATATAATTATATGTAAGGTGCATAAAAAGCAACAGGGGGACAAGAGCCATAAAAAGCTCTGTTTCCAGGGCAGCATCCATTTCAGAATCCAGGCCCTGCCTTATAATTTGTTCTCCTATGCCTGCCACCATCTATCTTTCCCCCTGGTTGCCCAGTGGGCTGGTTTCAAGAGGAGAGCATTATGGTCAATGCCTAGTCCATGGCCTAGTAGTTAGTGTATTTTGTTGGGAAGTGGGTGATACAAGATCAAGCCCCTTGTGGATGGGGGGAGGGCCTATCCATAATGTGATGGACTATGGGTTTTATCATACTATTTCTGTTTTAAATTGTATTCATATTGTTATAATGTTGCATCTCTCTGTTCACCTCATTATGCTGTGCACCAGAAATGAAGTATTCAGTCCCAAAGTTTACAATGTGCAGGACAAGACTGCAGCAGGGATATCAAGCTCACCATGCTTCCCCCACCCCACCCAGATGGATCTGGACTGCAAGGCTTCTCATGAGATCTGGGAGCAAGCACCTGCAAGGGTTAATATACCCCACCCCTCACACACATCATGAATGGGGCTCTATGACCCAGAATTTGGCAGCAAATTCCACCCCTGCTTACCCTGTCCAAAATGTATGGCCCTTCTGTTATCCCCATGAGCTTTCTACCCCAATACTATCAGTGCAGGGGATTACAAGAATTTTACTTAACTAGTGTGCTCAGTAAGCCTCATTATTCCAAAAACCTTTCTAGGATTCCTTGTATAGCGTGATTCTCAGACACAGAGTTATCTTAATCTTTTTTTAAATTTACATACATTCATACATATATACACACACACACACACACACGGATGGCAAAGTTCTTTAAGTAGATGTGATATCTTTTATTAGACTGAGTAGTTGGGTAAAAGTTCTTAGGAAGCTTTTGGGTGTAGTCACCCTTCTTCAGGCATGGGGAGGGGTGTGTGTGTGTGTGTGTGTGTGTGTGTGTGTGTGTGTGTGTGTGTGTGTGTGTGTGTGTGTGTACACATACTTATGTACCCACACAATGTTCGACTAATTTCTTTCAATATTTCTACATATTAATGAGCTGAGTGATACATTAAAAAGTGTATTAAACCAAAACCTTATTCTATTTTTAAGATAATATCATATTTGAATATCTAATTTAATATTTAGCGCATTATTTGCTTGGCTATTATTGGTATTACAATTATGCATGGAGAGTACAGCATCAAATTCGTTCTGGGCAAATTAAATTCAAATATTAGTAGATGCCTCACATTATCATAATAGTAAACACTATTTTCCATTTTGAACCTGAACTGACAGAATGGAAACAGCTCTATATTACAGTACTGCATTACAGCATGTGATACAGAGGTAGCCTGAACTAACCTGAACAGATGTGAGTTGGAATACTGGAATGTAGAGAATAGCAGTGTTTTATGCGGCAACTCTCTTCATGTAGCTCAAATATATTTGAGCCAAAGCATCTTTGTATACAGTAGATACTCGTATTTCTGAAAGCACTGTTGTTATGCACTGCTTTTTGCATCGTCCAGACTTTGTAATCAAAAATCCCATGAGGTGATACAACAAAAGTCCAAGACACAGACCATGAATCTTATCCCGCCAAACTTTTTAATGCAGCAAAATACTGTCCCTCCTTTAAAGGCTCCTCCATGATTCTTTCCCTGAGAAGTTTAAAATACCAACCAAACTGTATTAGTGAATTTAAAATAAATAGGAATGAGTAATGTTACTTTAGACACCCTGGGAATGTAGACAGGACACGATGACTTCTTTCCCATCTTGAACTTTATTTTTAAGAAGTAATATCTTTTTTCCTATTGAGAGTATATCAAATACTGGTTAAATCACATTAACCCAGTGCATGAAAATGGGAAAAGCTAAATAAACCAGGAATGCCATGATGCAATTACCTTGTTATTATATCTGTAGGTAAACAAAACCTATTACTGGCAATGAAGAGTGATGCAAGAGCTGAGGCTGTCTGGAACTGATGTGAGGACACCTCAAGTAAACTGGTAGGTTAATCTGAATCAAATGTCCATTGTCCAAGAAACCGCAGATTCTGAAATCATAATTAGAACATTCATCTCTATATAACCAAAGTGGCCAGAATGCAACATGACTGATGTAATGTTACATGGTGGTTAAAATTAAAAGTGAACACGCCTTTTAATTGGATTGGATACTTGCTAGTAATTCAGACAATGGGAATTTGATTCAAATTTATGGCATTAAATGGCAGCAGATGGACAGTAAAATGTCCATTGAGGTTGCAAACTAATGAGCATTTCAGTTTGCCAGCTACCTTCATTAAGCCACTGGTAGCATCACTCAGGTGCTGGTGCATTTCATCGTTACTGATGCTAATGCATTTTGCTTTGGCATTGATGAGTATCGAGAGAGGCTAACTGATAGCATCAATGGATTAATTTGAGGTTTCTCTCACCTTTTCTAACTGCAAGGAGAACCTTAGCCCTGGTTCAGGGGGAAAAAAGTATTTAATGATACTTCTGGCCTTGTTATGTAATAACAATAAAAAAAGGCTAGCAGATTAAGTCTACAGGAAGATAGCCACACATTTTTCTGTTTCATAGATTTCATAAACATCAGGGCTGGAAGGGACCTCGGGAGATCATCGAGTCCAGCCCCCTGCCCAAAGGGCAGGAAGTCAGCTGGGGTCATAGGATCCCAGCAAGATAAGCATCCAATTTACTCTTGAAGGTGTTCAATGTAGGTGATTGAACCACCTCCGATGGCAGACTGTTCCAGACCTTGGGGGCTCGGACAGTAAAGAAATTCTTCCTTATGTCCAGCCTGAAACGGTCTTGCAGGAGTTTGTGACTGTTCAACCTAGTCATCCCATGGGGCGCTCTGGTGAACAAACGTTCCCCCAGATCCTGGTGGTCACCCCTGATAAACTTATAGGTGGTCATCAGATCACCCCTGAGCCTATGCTTTTCCAGGCTAAAGAGTCCCATGTCTCTCAGCCTATCATCATAAGATCTGTTTTCCTGACCTGTGATCATGCGCGTGGCTCTCCTCTGGACTCTCTCAAGCTTCTCCACATCCTTTTTGAATTGCGGAGCCCAAAACTGGACGCAATACTCCAGCTGCCGCCTCACCAAGGCCGAGTACAAGGGGAGAATGACGTCCCGGGATTTGCTCAAGAAGCATCTATGGATGCAAGCCAGTGTTTTGGTCACTTTACTAGCCCCAGCATCACATTGGAGGCTCATGTTCATCTTGTGGTCAATGATGACCCCCAAGTCTCTTTCTTCTGTAGTGCTATCCAACGTAGCACTGCCGAGCCTATAAGGATGCTGCAGGTTTTTCCTCCCAAGGTGGAGAACCTTGCATTTATCGGTGTTAAACACCATGAGGTTCTCGTCTGCCCATTTGCTGAGCTTGTCCAGGTCAGCCTGGATCACCCGCCTATCTTCTGGCGTGGATGCTTTGCCCCAAAGTTTGGTGTCATCGGCGAACTTGGCCAGTCCACTCCTGACTCCAATGTCCACATCATTGATGAAGATGTTGAACAGTATGGGTCCCAGGACAGAGCCTTGAGGGACCCCACTGGTCACAGGGCACCACGATGAGTGACTGCCATCAGTTACAACCCTCTGGGTCCAACCACGGAGCCAATTTCCCACCCAGCGGATCGTGGTGGAGCCAAGGCCACAACTGGCCAATTTGGCCAAGAGGTGATCATGGGATACCAGATCAAAAGCTTTTCTGAAGTCAAGATATATGACATCACTCTCTTCTCCCTTGTCCAGGTGATAGGTCACCTGGTCACAGAAGGAAATGAGATTGGTCAAACAAGACCTACCCGCAACAAACCCGTGCTGGCTGTCCCTTAGGATGTTAGCCTGGGCCAGTCCATCAAGAATGGCCTCCTTAATAAACTTTTCTAGGATCTTCCCCAGGATAGAAGTCAGGCTAATGGGCCTGTAGTTAGCCGGATCCACTCTCCTCCCTTTCTTGAAGATTGGCACCACATTGGCCTTCTTCCAGTCTTCGGGCACTACACCAGAGCGCCAGGAGTTTTCAAAGATTTGAGCCCTCCCATTTGTTTAGTGACACAAGACTTGCCTCAGACCTTGGCAGTCTACTCCTACAGATATTCTTACCCTCTCATCAACTTTTAAACTAGTCTATTGATGACATTTTTTTTATTTCCCCCCCCCAGATATTTCTTCAAAAAGCTTTCCAGTGTGCCCTATACTTAAATGACTTCCTCTACAAGTTTCATCTTTGCTTTTATTTCTCACTATTCTAATCTATCCTAACGCAGCAATGGGGAATAGTTTGGTTTGTTATTGTTTTAGTATTAGAAAGAATCCTTTGTTTCCTTAATGTAAACTGGCGTGAACAGCAGAGTTAAAACAACGCGCACATGCATACCCACGTGCACACAAACATTCATGGACATGCATAATATACACCTTGTAAAGCAGGATCCTGACTAGAGGCCAGCTGTGATTTCCTTTTAAATTACACTTCTCTGAAAAATCTATCAAGCCGAGAAAAGGCAATTCCACGTTAATTGGGCTGACCACCTGTACTCTGTCACCTTTTTCAACAATTAATTAAAACAAGGTGAATCTGCAGAAAAAATATTAGTTCACTCTTCAAATTCTCAAATATTTCAAAGCCTATTGTCGAAAACGAAAAGGATGTAAAACCTGAGCTTTTCAATGTCAGGAGACATTAACTGTATCAAATCTTTTGAAACAAATTTCAATTTTTCTTATGAAAAATGCTCATTTTTGCACATTAAATTTTGTAGATGCCAAGGAAAAAAGGAGCAGACAATTTTTTGTAATTATTCTTCAACTTAACATGTATGTTTGGCATGTCTACACATCACCCTACATACACAGTATGCTACAGCAATGTAGCAATCACACGTGTCTACACGTGATCAATAGCTACATTATCGGAACAGTATGCTCCCTGGATATAGCACGCCACTATGGCAACGTAGCAGCAAAATCTGCCCATGCACTGCATGCACAATAGAGTAACTGCCCGCACTGTGTCATGCTTTAGCACTTTCAAAAGGAAGTACTAAAGCATGGCACTGTAGCAACATCACATTACGGCAACATGTAGACACTCCAATTGTTAACTATCTCTTATTCACAGTTAGGCTGTGTAATTAAGCCTGAAATACCATAATTTCCCCCAACAATTTTTAGCATTGATTTGGAGGGGGAACAGAAGCCTGAATTTTTTTAAAGAGTTTTTAATACACCTGTGTGTATGCATCTGTATTAATGATGTGGTGATATACATTAATGTTTTAAAAAGGGGGTTTTCTAGGGAAGATGACTACTGTTTTGTTATGTGCTCTAGAATCTATTTATTGTTTTTAAATACAGTGTGAAAATGGAAGAAATTATGCAATGCAATGCAACTCAGAGCTAAAGAGCTGCATTTTCCTTTTATAGCCTGGTTAGTTTGTAGGTAATAATTCTTGCTATACAACCAATATAAAAATTCCTGTACTACAAAATGCATCCTCTTCAGCTTTTCATTCTAATGTTCCAATGGAAATACCATTTACCATACTTCTTACCTTAGAGGGGCAGGAAGAATAAAGCTGAATTTTGTCTTTTAGAACAGCATTGTGATTTCATAACAGATGTCTGACTCCTGTCTCCTGAATGTACCAGAACCCTCCAGGCCAGAAAGGGAAGGCATGTCCTTTACTGCTATATGATCCCTACTAGTCAAGTTACCTTGGCTATCTGCACTACTGATCCACAAGCTATCCTGCAAATCAGTATCCCATGCAAGGAGAAAAAAAAATGATCATCATTTACACTTCCTTGCTTGACAAACAGCAATTTACTCTTAGTTTTTGATTTATGCTTTTTTGTTTATTTGTAGAAGTGAGATTTGATTACACTGTAAACAAAAACATTTATCATTACTTTTCCCTGATTATAAATAGGCAGTGCAAAGCAGCAACAAGGTCAAGTATAATGTACTGCCTGACAACCTTGCAGTCACTTCCTTTCCCATGCCTTAGTCAAATCACGTAAATTAGTTTTTAATATATCTATAACTAAGACCCATAACCTGTATGAATTCAGCTGTCATTCTAGGTAGAGCTGTTGGGTCATAATAAACTTGTTTTCTGACCCGTTGATTCAATAAACACATTTTTTAAATTAATCTTTTCAGGCTTCAGACTCACTGGGTCCAATTATGAATCCAATATTTTTCTTGATATTTGACATCCTGAAACTTGTGGATCAGTGCTTTTTGTCCCTATTGGCTGCCTTGTTTCCTAGATTTATACTGGTCCAGTCTACAAAATGAAATCTATAAGGAAGAGAGTTTCGGAACAGCTCCAAATCCTAAATCTGTTCAATTACAAACTTTAGTATGAAAAACTCCTTTTCCTGCAACATTTCCTTTTAATTGGTATTATTGCACACAACAGGTTATCATTATGTAGTAGTTCATTATGTGCATTTGACTATGCAGAGTAGACTAAACAGGAAAAATCATTTCTTTTTTTTCTTTTTAATGCAGATATAACCTAAACATTTTTACTTTCCTAATTAAGGAGCAATTTTTACCTTCCTGATTAAAGGAGCAAAAAAAAAAAAAAAAGCACATTTTTCTTCTTTTGTTCTCAGTAATTCCTACAAAAGTTGCATTCTTTCTGGATCCTGGTCTGTTTGTAAGAAATTATGTTATATTGTCATGACTGCAAGGGAAAATTTGTCTTTTGTATTAAAACAGCAGATGAGGCAGCTATTCTGATCTCTTTAAAGACATGAAACTCCCAAACACCCAGATGTTGACTAGCTGTACACATGTGCCTATACCAGCAAAGAAGCATATAGGTATAGCTATCTGCAGTGTTATGCAGCTGCACAAAATTTGGGGCTGGACCAAATGATCTTACAAGGTCCCTTCCAGCCCTAATGTCTATGAAAAGGTGAATGTAGTTATGGTATGCATCAATAAAAGCATCAGGTACAAGATATGGGAGATGATAGTACGTCTCTTCTTAGCACTTGTTAGGTCTTATTTGGAGTACTGTGTGCAGTTCTGGGCTCCACATTTTAAAAAGGCCATGGAAAAGTTATACAGAGTCTGGAAGCAGGCAACAAAGATGATCAAGGGCTTGAAAAGCAAGTTGTATGAGGAGAGGCTGAAGAAACTAGGCAAGTTCAGCTTGTGGGAAAGGTGCTTATAAGTCTACAAATATTTGAAGTACTGACATAAAGAAGAGGGGAAACACCTTTTCTCTCCTGATGCAGAGAGGGCATGGACCAATGGCAAGGATTGTTCAGAAAAACTTCTTCAATGTTAGAATGGTGAAGGAGTGGGATAGAGTGCCTAGTGAAGTTATAGACTTTCTGGCAGTTTGCAGACTTTAAAAAAACAAAGCATAACAATGCTTTACTTGAAACTTGGCACATTTCCACACCAAGCCCAGTGCATGCCCAAAAGAGGCAGTGTGTTAGTTGGACCTGGCCACCCAACATTTGTATGAAGCGGGCACTTTTATCTAATAGCTGATTGAATCAGCTATTAGATAAAAGCGTCAAAAAGCCCTGCTGAAGCACCTGATCTATACAGACACTGCAGAGCCAGAGTAAAGTAATGCAATGACTCTTTCAGTAAAGCATAGTTTTGTTTTGCGCTTTTTTTTTTTCTTCTTTTTAAAACATCTGCAAGCAGCCTTCATCACTGGAGGAGTTCAAGAAGACAGATAGCCACTGGCCAGGGATGATCTACTAAGGGTATTTCCCATACTTCTGGGCTTTGCTGGTTGCCCCCATCCACACTTTTTGCTACACCTGTCAAGGTGTTTTTAAGCCTTCCTCAGAGGCATTGAATGTTGGCTACAGCTAAGGCAATGGCCAGATTTGGGCTCAGGAAGGAATATTTTACCCCATGGTCAGATTGATACTGATTGTAGGAATTTCTGCCTTTCTCTGAAATTGCGGGAGGGTGGGGCATGGACCTCTACCTGGGATGTCTTGAGCATATATAGACAACATTTCACAGAAGCAGTACATTGGCTGCCATGGTTTCCCTACTTTACCACTGGCAGGTTAGGATGGTGTCTTGTATTGTGTCAGATGGAAGTCTTATGCAGAGTTTAGATTATGTATTTGTACAGGATAATTTGAATAGGGATGATCCTGCCTCAAGCAGGGGGTTGGACCAGATGACCTCTGAAAGTCCTTCCAGCCCTACTTCTCTATGATTGTGTATGCGTATGAGTACACTGTTTCTGGAGCACAAGAGGAGGACGACTACCCAACTTGTGATGCCCCTGAAGTCCTCTGTGACAAAAGCCATGAGGAACTGATGCCTACTTGTCCTCAAGACACCAGGTTCTATTTAGAAATATACATGCACTCCACAGGCTGGCAACAGTCCCTGATTTTCTAGACTGTTGCTGCTCTTGTTTGGAATAGTATAAGAGGGAGTGGAAGTAATATTGCATTATACATATACACACCAGCAAAAAGCTCCTCATAATCGATGCCCATGATTAGTGCTCTGTAGAGCATGTGTCCCTTCTAGGATATGTTTAAGTCTGATTTCATACCAGAACTTCTTCAAACTGGGAATCTGTAGGAGAGGAGATGATCAGAGTCTGCGTTTGCCATATGTACAGAAGCAATTTCCTTAATTTAAATGTTGAGAAGTTTCTCATTCTAAATGCAGCAATTGGTATGAAAAAGTGTACAATCTGCAGCATTATTTTGTACCATTTTGAGACATTAATGATGATTCATTCTTTACCATTTGAACAGTTCTACCATTTTAAACAAATGCTTATTACAGCATTTCTTACCCAGAGGGAGAGAGGGAAGACTGCTTAACACAATCCATTAGGAAATTCAAGCCTTAAATGAAATGACCACAACGTCCTATCAGCTCCCTGAAATGTAGCAGCTGTACATATTTATTGTAATACAACACTATATTGTTACAGAGATACGCTGTTTAAAACATGCATAAGGCAAGTGAAACGTGACCATTTTACTCCTGTTTGAAAAATGAGAAGGTGTAGAGTGGCATAACTTTTCAAATACACAAATAAACATTAGACTCATGGAGAAGACAGGTACACGGCTAGACTAGTAATAACAGTTTAAAGGTCATCAGTTAAATCTGAAACTATTGCAAACCTTGTTACTTTGATCTACCACTCGGTCTCTCAAGGTCTTGCTCTACTCGCTAGGCTGTAACAAGCATAAGGACCTGTTGAATTCTACTGTACCTGCCTAAATCCAAAAGCAGAATTAAAACTCAGAGTATTGGACTTTGTGCCTGTTCATATTTAACTCCACGACTAGAAGTGGGAAAGTTCTAAATTAAATACAATGGAAAAGATTTTGTTCTCTTGTACCTTCATGCAAACCCAGGATCTCACAGGAATAGGGCAGAATTTGGCTCCTAAGCTTAACTTGAAGAAGGGCTGCTCTGCTAGCTCATATGCTGGTAACCATGTGTTGCCCAACCACACACTGCCATGTACCTCAAGATGTATGAGAAATCATGACACACAATGACCCATCAGATTCACAGAAAGAAAGCCAGCTACTGTAGTGACCTCTTGGAATAAAGCTAAAAGCAATTTATTGAGGTGAAAATGTGCACTCAAAAAGATTAGGAACTTATAGTGTTGAGATATAAAGAAAACAGTTACTTATACAAGAGATTTCTGCCTGAGAAGGAACTAAAAATGTTTGGAACTGTTTAGTTTAGGGAAAAGAATAGAAGTGATGTGATAAGACTAAGATTGAATAGTAGAAAGGGTAAATTGGGTGCTCCTATTTTTCCATTCTCATAATACAACAATCAGTGAATGATTCACCTGTGAGAACTTCTAGCCACAAATTATCATTGAATCCTACTACTCCTGCATTCATAAGAGAATTAAACATTTGTATGTATAATGGCAACAGCCACAATTACATTACATAACATTTTTGCAAGTTTGTTTTAGATGTAATATAAACTCTCTACTTTGTGATTAGTGCTGCAGTAGGGACTGTCAAGGACTGGTTATTTCACATAATCATACTCTTCAGGTCTTTATGCTCCTTATCACATATTTGGTACTGGCCACTATCAGACATAAGACTACCTTAGCTGGGTGAGCCCTTGCAATTTCTGTGTTCCTAGTTACTAACTTACTCAAGTCAGTCTGCCATTGAAGCCATGGGATTTCCATCCAAAAAAGAACTAGATCCTTTGTCACCCGAATATTTCCTACACACACACACACACACACACACACACACAGGAATTTCACCATCAGTGACATAAATATCCAATGTTGTTACTCTACTTACATGAAAGAGAAGTAATTATACATTTTTCATATGAAAATGTGGAATCTCTCAAGTATCTCTCTTTCACTCCTACTATAGTTCCACCAGACAAAAGGAGATAAACACCACTCTTTACAGAAGATTTCATGTGATATTTTTAACATGCCTATCTGCTCCAGTGCACATTATGAGCTTGATTCTCAAAGACTGCCCCTAGAATTCCACTCTGCTGATTTTTGCAGCCTAATTCTTCAGGCTTTTTTGGAGGGGTGGGGGAGGAGGCAGGATGAGGTGACCCAAATTTACAAAGGAGGATTGCTGCAACAATGTATCTTGCATTTAGAACCCATAAATATATATAATACCTACATTTGTTTTTACTTCAGATTGCAAATGTTAGAGCTGGCTTTTTAAATTATTGTTAATCAGATAGATGTTGAATGTTCTGAAGCATGAGGGGAAAATATGAAGGATTTTGCAAATAAAGCAGCTTTCTGCGTCAGTGATTAGAATCCAAAACCTCACTACATGTTCTACTACTTATACTAACTGCTATTGCTATATTTGCATCAATTATACAAATAGTGTCCATTATTAATAATGCTGATATGTTTATTTTTGTTTTTAAAAACCCCAAAATATGATGCATTCTGTGGTGTGGCAAAAACAGTTCCTAAAATAACTACTGGCCATTTTCAGCCACTGAACTCTACAAATTATATCATTTTTGTGGACATTTCATTGCACTTTGGGAAACCAGACCAATATTAGAGTTGTATAGTATTTTAACATGAGACAAACTAAGTTTAAGAGTGGAAGGGTCCTCAAGTTATTGCAAATATGTTTAATGCTGCTTACCCCCACAGAAAACCAAGAAGTCTGAATATTTAAGTAATAGATGCTAAACTGTTTATATTTAAAGATAAACTTTAGAAGTATCAAACTACAGTTCTGAAACAAAGCTCACTGATGTCAGTGGAAAGACTCTCATTGCCTTCACTGAACTTTGAATCAGACCCTAAATACATATATGCCTGTAGTCCTAATCCTGCTGCCACTGAAATAAATGGCAAAATTAGCATTGATTTCAGCTCAACAAAAGTCAGCCCCTGAATAAAATTAAGACCCGCGTACCTACCTCTGTATAAACTGTTAGGAAGATTCTTCCCATACTGTTGCATATGTACTTAGATCAGAGATAGAATTGTGACTATTTTATTGTGTATTACTAGTTATGTCTACTTAAATTCATCCACCCCCATCAAACTCAAGCATCAAGCTGAGAGAAATTGAAAAAACCAGGTTACACATTAGTAAAGGGGTTGACAGTTCAACAGACGATACGTATGGAAAGGTAGAGGGAAACACACAAAATGGAGAAAACAAAAAACCAATATAATGCCTTCTACACCAGATGGTAAATGAAACTCTACCTGGGTCATAATCAGAACTAGGCCTATGCAGTTTATGTCTTTCCTTAGTTCTCTTACCTTGTTTCTCTTGAAATAAGCTCTTCGGCAAGCTGCAAAGCACTTCTCGCTGCAGAAACATTTCACTTCGCTTCCCATACTCAGGGAATAGCGCTTGATTCCCACTTTCTGGCACCAGGCACACATTATTTGTACATTTGACACATCATCTTCTACAACAAAAATATAAGAATAATGTTTACATCAGATGTAAACAACCCATCCAACATCTATACATTCAACTTCAGAAATCTATTGCATTGACTTGTTTTATATCTTCTTTCATCACTCTTTGTGACTACAAATATGCAGGCTTAAGATTAGCTGCTTGTTCCTTAGGCACATGGTGGCCTGTGCCAATCAGGCTCGGTACACTGGCAGAGCTTCTAAGATAGTTGGAAAAGATCATTAGTTTAAAATATGGTACACTGCTGAAAAGCTCTCAAAATACTTGAGGCTTTTCATAATTTTTAAAAGAATGCTTAACCAGTAACCAATACTATGAACTAATATACTAATCTTCTTATATTCCCGTTATTTACAATCCATTATCACGTGTCTAAGATATCCTGCTCAGCAATTTACTGATAAACTATGCATGGAAGTAACTGCACCAAAGCATTGTACTATTACTCTGATGAAGGCTCTTCCAAAGTAGGATTCTAAACAGAATGTTAGGAATTTAAAAAGTCTTGTTAAGTTGATTTAGATAATTACTAGAATGAGAGGCAGTTTTACCTAAGACGATCGTAATAACATAAACTTGAGCAAGAGGTAATATACAACACTGTGGTAAGAATTACTTAGACACTTTGCAGGCTTTAACATAGTTGCTTGTGTAAAATCTTAGTTCACTAAGTATTATTTCACTCCGTTTCAAGCTCTTTTGATATATATGTAGAAATTTAAATTTGTATTACATTAATTTTGGCATTACAATTTCCCTGAATTTTAAGATGAACATATTAATGCATTCAAGTGAATACAGCTTGCTACTCAAAAAGCCATTCTTCTTGCCTTCATATATTATTACCTCCTCGTGCCTCTACTATATTTCATAACTATTTTCTAGTACATCTGTGGTACTAACCTAATCTTTCTGTTCTCTAAAATCCAGCTTCCCTTTTCACAATGATATTCTTTGTTACTAGATCCTGCTATTCTAACCTATCCTTTTTGTCTTACACATTTAATCTTTAAAAGCTGTTGTCACCATAAATTGGATTCATATAGCCAAGGGCAAGAAAATCTGAAGTAATAAGACTTACATAGTATTTTGTGTCTTCAAATCCTGACAATGCCCTTCTGAGGTCAGTATTCTTATCCCCATTTCACAGAAGGGGAAACTGAATGGTTAAGTCACTGGTGCAAAGCAATAAAATAAATCAGTGGCAAACCTGTGATTTAGAACTCAAGGTTCTACTCCAATATCCAGTCCATTAGACAGTATGACCTTTCAGTCACTGATACCAGGCATTGTCTGATTTAGAAAAAATTTCCCCAAAGACTAATTGTTCAAGCAGTTTCTACTGCATGAGCTGTAGAGAATTCATGGATCAGAGAGTCTGTCATGCAGGCATCCCATTCCCCTGTAAAGGATTTGTTTTGAAGCAATGCTGTCATCTTTCTACAAAATTATTGGCAAACTAATTTTTAGTAGAATGATTTGGCTCCTTTCCCTAGCTATCATAACTCAGGGCTACGTGCTGCATTTTATTCAACTTAACGGAATAAATATTGCCAGTTTAATAACTTTTTTCCTTCCACAAATTTTGTAATGATTTATAGCTGCAAATAAAGTTGTACAATGTAAAAAACTGACCTTTTAGATTTAATCAGACTGTACACCTTTAAAACTATATTTAAGGCCAAGCTATAATGTAGATTTGTGTTTAATATACTGTAATGATGGCCCTTTATCATTTACTCTTCAGAATGGAATTTGCCAAAATAATATAAATGTTGTAATATATTAAATATCAGAAGAAATCAAAATACTTTGGGCTAAATAGCAACCAGCCATACAGGAGTTCAAGAAGCTAAAAGATAGTTATTATCTGGTGGGGAAGGGACATAGGCAGCAGAAGGTGGGGGCTAACAGGACTAAACCCCGCAAAACACGGAGTAACGGTAGGGTGCAAGGCAGCCTGGCCGCAGTCTTCCAGCAGCTGTAGCACAGGTGGGGAGGGACATGCACACAGTGGTGATGGAGGGAGTGAAACTGGGGGAGGCCACGCGCTGCACAGTTGGGGTGGGGTGCGGGACTGAGCCATGAGCGGCTTGCCTGGTGGGCACGGCTCCTGCTGCTACACGCACCCTGGGGGACATGGAAAGCGTGTGCCCCCAGATCTGCGTGGGGCAGGGCACGCTGCTGCTGCAAGCTGGGGCTAGGGCTGCACTGGACTCTTCCCAGCAGGGGTGGGGGGTAGGCTACACTCGGGGGGGCACTGGGGGGGGCTTCTGCTACCTCAAAATTCACCGTAGCCCCTCCCAACCCTCCTCCCAGTGCCACTGCTGCCCTCCCCGACCTCAGTGTGGCCCAGCCCCCACCAGGAAGAGCCCAGCACAGCTCTTGCCCCAGCTCCCAGCAACAGCCCTCCCTGCCCTGGGCAGATCTAAGAGCACCTCCCCCCCATGGCCTCCTGAGGCGCATGCAGTAACAGAAGTCACTCCCTTCTCCCTGCCCCCAGTAAGCTGCTCGCAGCTCCATCCCATTCCCCGCCCCAGCTGTGCAGGGCCTCCTCAGCCCCAGCCCCACTGTCCCCGCCACAATCCTTTCCCTTCCCCCTCCCCCTCCCCCCACAGACTTACCTGCTGGGCGGTGTGCACATGTGCTTAGCCCCCCAAATAATTTTTTGTCTCTCCACCCATGGGAGGGAGTGGCTCTGCACGAGGGAAAGGAGAAAGGCTATGGTGAAGAGAATGGAAGACAGCCCTACTCTGGCAGCAGCAGCCACATGGCTGGGCTCCCTGGCACCTTCATTCCCCCCACCAGATACAGAAATATTAGGTGTAGGGTTGTGCCTGCTGTGACAAAGACTACCTGGAGATTGGGGGAAAGTGCCATTTCACTTGCTCCATTTGCCCCTGCCCCCCAGATACACAACTTAGTGTGGCAATGCACTGCCTAGTTCCTATAGCTGGGCTGGGGTTCTGCTCACCCTACCTTGGCTACGCTACTGCAGCAGAAGCTAGCAAACCAATCTGCATAGTACCATTATACCTCCAGCCCTCCCCTGTATACCAGAAGAACTACATTGACAAGACTGCTAAGTATACCAATTTAACCATGAAGCAAGAACCTTTTCTAGCACTCTCTCCCTGACCCTTGGCAGGGAGTATGCTTTGGAGAAGCTCATTGCTGAGAGTTTGAGATCTTAAGGAAAGGAAGGAAATAAAAGCAAACTTTAACAAACTCCCATAACATCCTGAGGCAAGCCTAAGAGGAAAAGGATACCGAGAGTTGGTTGCATCTTAAAAAGTCCATAGTGTGCATGCAAAGTCAGGTTATCCTACTACAAAAGACAGATAGGAAGTACAGTGGGATACCAGCCTGGTGACACAGTGAATTTTTCAAGGAGCTGAAACTCAAGAAGAGGAAATTTGCCAATATTGCTTGGGATTAGCATTAGAGTATGATATGGACATGAAGGGCAAAAAAAAAAGAATCAGGAAGGCCAAGCCATGCAGCTCTCAAGGGACAGACCATATTTACTCACATACCACATGTAATTTTTTTGCTCAAAAATCAACCCTCCAAAATTGGGGTAAATGTCTTAAGTGGGGTAGCTAATTTTCTTCACTAGGATAGAAACATAAAAATGCTGTGTTACAAAATGATTGCTGGCTTCTCTCTCAACCAGCAAGCAGCCAGCAACCAGTATTTCCCCTTTCACAGCTGCTCTCAGGTTGCAAGCTGAGAATGAAACTGGTAGCCATTTTGCAAGGGATCTTATCCATGAGAAAGTCAGCTCTAAGCCATAAGGCTGGAAAAATCTAAGATTTGCCTTCCAAAAACAAAGTGCACATCTTATTTGGGGACATGTGGTATGTGAGTAAGTACAATAGGAGGCAACCAAAAAAAGCAATTTACAAAGTAAAAGGAAGATAAATGAAAGTATAAATCTCTTACTGAACAGAGGGGGGGCATTCTAATAATGGATGATGTAGACAAGGCTGAAGTATTTAATGCTTTTTTTACCCCAAGAATAAGGTCAGTTATCAAATGACATGCATATTTGGCAGCAAGGATGGGGAGGAGATAATCAGCATAGAGTAGGGAAGAACAGGTTAGAGATTACTTAGACAAGCTAGATGTTTTTTAAGTCTTCAAGGATGGCTGAAATTTCTTAGATTACTCAAGGATTTTGCTGAGATAATTGCAGAGCCATTGGGTGTTATCTTTGAGAACTCATGGAGGTTAGATGAGGTCCTGGACTATTGGAAAAGGGCAAATATAGTGCCCATCTTTAAAAAAAGAAAGTGAAGTAGGAGGATCCAGACAGTTTAACACTGATCAGTCTGACCTCAACACCCAGAACAATTATGAAACGTATCATCAAGGAATCTAATTCTAAGCACCCAGAAGATGATAAAGTGATCTGGAATGGTCATCGTGAGGAAGATGACAGGCTTTGCGAACAGTAATGCAGAAAAGAACCCAGGGGTTACAGTGGACCACAAGCCGAATATAAGTTAACAATATGCATTTGTTGCAAGAAAAAGAAGAAATGAAAGAGGAAAGAAAGAAAAAGAAAGAAAGAAAAATGTCAATATCAGAATGGGTTTTATTAACAGGAGTGTCACCTGCAAATCAAGGGAAATGATTCTTCCACTTCATTCAGCATTAGTGAGGTCTCAGTTTATATACTTTGACCAGTTTGGGGCATTTCAAACAAAACAAACTGGAAAGAGCTCAGCAGGAAGTGTTCACCCGTCTGTTTGTGATCAAAGCCCTCCTAACTCATATTTACAAAAGCCCAATTACATAATATCCTTGCTCTTCCTTTCCTATGCCCTTAAGAAATCCCATGAGAAGCTGACCATTAAAGCAAGGATGCTTCTTTCTGTTAAGCATGGCAGTAAAATACTCATACTTCCCAAGCAGTAAGGGAACAGTTTCAATAGAGGCCCTTTTGAAGCCTCAGACTTCCATCATGAAAGTTTCTTGTGTACCTTTGACTTCTCTTAATGCAATTTATCAGGTGAAATCAAGAAAGAGAGCCTGCACAGTGCGACCAACAATCTCTCTACACACCACCAGCAGGTGCTCCACAGAGTGCAGTTTAAAAAAGCCTATTTTTAACTGTTTCCTTAGCTTTGAGCAAATAGCACTACCTGATAAAAGCACATAAAATCAAATCTCTGTACAAGTGCAGAACCAAATACCATGGACCATGTAATAGGGGCAAGATTTAAATTCCCAGTGTCATGCATTTTTTCCTCCTATTCATCAGTTACCATCTGCACATATACTGAAAATATTTTCACATATAACTTGTGAAATTATTTCATAGGTACTTTTCATTACAACATATTAACCTAAATGATTAGACAAGTAGAGTGCAACCAGTGAATAGTCCAGCCACTTCTACAATTACAAATCAACAGCACAGAGAATTAAAAAGTATTAACTAAGTTTGTGTGTGGTAAGAAGAATCAGAAAGTCATGATTTAATTTTGTTCTTTGCCTAAACACAATACAGAATAATCCAAAAATACAATCCAGCAGTATTTCAAAATGTCCAAAGAAATCAAGATTCCCATTAGTTTATCATAGTTCTGCATTTCATGATGAGACCTATTTAAAAAATATATCTTTATCAGACTCCTGCCTCTTTCACAAAAATGCAGCAAGTGTCAGGATCTAGACCAGGAGTGGGCAAAATGTGGCCCGCAGACCAGATGCAGCCCGCCAGGTCATTCTATCTGGCCCACGGAGCCTCTAAAAAATTTGGAATGTTAATATTTATCTGGCTCTGGGTGCTTGTCATGTGGCCCTCGATGGCTTGCCAAAACTCAGTAAGCGGCCCTCCACCCAAAATAACTGTCCACCCTTGAGCTAAAACCCTCAATGTGAAGTGTGTAGCAAGTAGGCAGAAAAGAAAAGAATCTCAAATTAAGCTTTTTCAGACAGTTTAGCAATCCTCAATCTTTTCTAAACCCTTTTCTATTGTTACAGTTGTCCTTGTCTATAATAGGAATGCTTTGCCCTTCCATCTCCCTTACTGGAAATAGAGCCCTAGCTAAGGCTCAGTCGCCTGTAAGGGCTTTTACTGGCAGAGGAATGTCAGTCACCATCTCACATCCTATCAGGTATAGTAATACTGGATAAAATGTTAGTGTACAAATTGGCCTTTATGTACTCATATCACTTTATAGTTGGCAATACATGGATAAAATTTGTTCTGGCAACACTTAAATTGATTTTCCAACTTTTGACTGCTCCTGAAGGGCCTAATTCTGCAAGGTGCTTAGCACCTCCTCAGTGATTATGAACGCACTTAGCACTTATAAATATCAATGGGAGCACTTGCATGAGTAAGACCAGGAAGAGTTGATGCAAAAGCAGTAAACAGTAACAAGTGAGTTTTCAGCACACTGCCATTTCCTGTAAATAAATGAGGTATTAGAACTGCACATTGCTTCTATTTACTGTTTGAGATCTGAATTTCCAGCCTGTACTTGTGTGAGATGTCACCTTTTCAGGGGAGCTATTCTGGGACTTAAAATGTTGTGTTCTGCCCCTGGGTTATGTCATTACAGGTGGAAGAAGTACTTCCCATCACTGCTGCACAGACAGTGCTTATATACATCTCCTTATGGTTTGTAGCATGTGTAGTTTTCATAATGAACAATGCAATAAACACAGAATGTTTGGAGTGTTAAATCACGTTCCCAAAGGGAGCAGTTTGTATAACAAGATAAAATTATCACATTATAATAACTAAATATGCATCAGGCTAAAGCATGTTTCAATTAATCATCAAAAGTTTGCACCGCCTCTTTAGGTCTTAATCAAGCAGAATATTTAGGACTTTTTTTTCCAAACCAACGTGAAGCAGCTACAAGAAACTGTTCCTCTTAAAACCAATGGGTAGCAGCAGTTTAGGCTAATCATTCTTACATTAAACTGTAATTTTGGAGGGGAGGAGAAGGAACAGAAAGAAGGCAAGCTGCACAGAAGGGCAAATCCACCGGGATGAAGGATGGATCCCAACAGACAAGGATGAGGCCTCCTAAATCCTGTTCCACATATCTCTTGACTATAGTATTATATTAAGTTTGTTTTACACTGATGTGTACTCACAGCCCAAACTCTAGTTTAAAAAATTTGGGGAAAATTAAAAGCAGGTAATAGCTCTGATCCTTCAGACTGTAGGTGTTATAGTAATTTCTCCGTGCAGGTAGTCCAAAGGTTTGACTTTCATAATCGCCTTGAACACAAGTAAGCCTGGAAAATTCACAGCTTACTACATTTGTAAATTCTCTTCACTTAACCAGTTTGGCAAAATGAATTCATAAACTCTGGCAGTGAAAGGATTTTATGTCTGCAGAAGAAGTAAAAGGGAAGTTATAAATGGGATTTGGAACCAAAAGGATTACATTTGTGAGGACTGCCTAGGTAAGATACAGAAGCAATGTTGGTGCTTCCACAGTGAACAGGAAAGGCTATATCTGCCATCCAGTACAAAGAGAGTTATGCTTTCTAACAAATGCATAGGAAGGAGATGAATGAATTTTGGCATTCCCTACCCCGCTTGGTAATTTTTTCTCACTCATTCATTCCCTTTCTAGCTTTCCCCTTCCACTTACCTTTGTTTTCTTGGCTTTTCTTTTGCCAATACCTCACCCTCACCTACAAGCAATTCGGAATCCAGCCGTCTCTAATCCACCAAATGATCCACTGATACATTCCTTTAGCCCATTGCTGGGAGATAACTCTGAATTACGTGTCGTTAACTTCAACCTTTCTAACATTTTCAAAACTGTTTTTTTTGTAATGAAAAGAACAACAAACTTATTTTTTCAAGAAATGAAATCTTAGATTAACTCTAGCACCTAAAATGTTAACATTCAAAGTTCATTAGACCTGTTGGAACTTTACAGTTTTCCTAATCGTTAGTTCAAGAGTTACCCTGTTGGCCGCCTCAAAACACTAGTTTTACACTGAAGATGACTGAATAAAACAAATTTGAGTTTTCTCTACCATGCAACTCTAGAGATAAAATATTCTCAAGCAAGTTAGAAAGCTTTCCTAGAGTCATTTTTCACAGTAGCATAACTGGGGTGGTTGTGACCAGGGCAGCAGTCCCAGGAGCTAACTTGGGGGAGGATGGAGAAATAGCAGCCGCCCCCATATCCACACAATCATGCCAACAACAGCCAGAAGTCACCACTGCCCTGCTGCATTCTGCCTACCCTGGGCACCCAGCTGCCTTGTTACGCCTCTGATTTTTCATACACATATGTCCAAGATGTCTTGCCTGACTAACCTTTCAAAAAAAATTTGATTTTTTTTTATGGCACCCATTATTCTAGTATTAAAATACTGAACCTGTGACTAAATGACATGCTTGACAAACCTGAGATACAGAAACAACTTTTATAAAACAATTACTGGAAGAAAGTAAAAAATGGCATATAATGGAAAGCTTGTTACAGCTATAGCTATGCAATAATCACAGTAGTCCTATAAGGGTGTGCTTTTAAAGGTCAGTCTTTTGAAACAGGCTAAACTATTGGTGCAGTAGAGCTTCCACCAAATACTTCATTTGACTTCTCTGGGTTTTCTATATATGATTTAGAAGGTACGCTCTGATGCATAGCTCAGTAAGAATTCAATGTTTAACACAAATCAAAACTGGCATGTAGGGAAGATTTTAAGCATGCAAGCACAGAGACACAGATTACAAATAGAAGTGTGGAAATCCCCTCCTTATTCATCACATCTACTATAAAAATGCATATGTGGACTTTTGTGATCTTCTAAACACAAAGAAAAAAACACTGTGTTCCCCAAAGACAGCAATGGGCTGGAGGCAGAGCACTGGCACTCAGTAGCATGTTAACATAGTCACACAAAAACAATCTGAGATCAGTGTAAACTGGGTGATGGTATTTCAGAAAAATGAATGTGTCAAAGAATAAGAAAAATAAACTCATAAAAAATACATTTTTCTGCCTGTACAGTACACACATGCCACATGGAAATGGTGGAATAATTCACAGCAGGAAGAGGATGTTTGTTCTCATGATACTAGCTGTAAAATAACACGGCGAGAAGCCCAATAATAACATATAAACCAAAATGTGCAGTTGACCTAATGGGAAAAAATAAGCTATCAAACCAGGAACATTAAAGAGCAGAGAGAACTTCTCCTAAGTTCTCCATCAACCCACACCTCCCAAACACACTCTTAGTATTCAGGTTAATGTGTTCTCAGTAAGTACAAGTAGCACTGAGTCATTCTGAAACTTTTGTCCATCAGCCTCCAGAGTCCAGAGAAGCCTTTTGGATTATTTCCCTTTAATACATTAAGAGAAGAAAACAAATTAATTTCAAACAGAGAAAACAAGAAAGAGAAGTAGCTGAGTAGAGAGTTATTGGCTTGCTAGGAAGTTAAGCTGGCAATACAGAAAATAGTAAAATACTGTTCAGATCACTGGCAATTAGAATAGGAAGAGTTGGAAAATACTGACCAAGGAGCCACAGTATAGAAAAATTGAAATTATCTTAATGCTGATACATAACAACATTAGACCTGGTCATCCAGTCTCTAGTTAAGCCTAAATAGTGACTGCAGGACTGGACCTCTTGATGAAATTAATTCCATGAGGAATTTAGATGGTTAACCTTTAAGTTAATTTTTATGACAAGATTATACATCTCTGTTAAAAATCATTTTAAAATTACTTCTGTACCCCTAAATTCCTCTGATTATATTTAAGTATTGATAATTTTGACAGTGCATAATTTTTGAGCCTTTAGGGCAAGGACTGTATCTATTTCTATGAATGACAGTGCACCAACCACAGAGACAGTCAAAGAAGTCATAGGTTCACCCATGCCTAGCAGCTCACCTGGCTAAGGTAGTTAAAGAATACCAGTGTCTGTAGCCAACAGCACACAAAGGAGTGATGTGGCTGGCATCACATCTGGCTGTATTTGATCTCCCATCCAGAATACCCAGGTAGCCATTTATAGCTGGGTCAACTGGGATGACCTTTGGCATACATGTGCCCTGAAAAGGGTAATAATAAATCTAAACAATTTAAGTGCACTCATAACAAATTTGTAAACTATCAAACAAATGTTCAGCTATGATAAAGCATATAGCATACTTCTTTCTCTAAATTTCCTTTCGTAATAATTCATCTTAGCATTCAAACAGATTTCTTCCTGTTCCTGAGCTCTTTTACACTTTTTTTCAAATGTAGAGTATTACAAGCTACTTCCAAATTTGTAACATTCTTAGTTCATAGGTATCAGCTTCAGAAATGCTTTTGTTTCTACTTCTGATAAATTTTGGCTCTTGAGATACACCTCCTTCAGTCTGGTGCTCCTTGAGCCCTCAATAATAATATTTTTAAATGGTCAAACACTATGTATTATCTTTTCTTCTTATTCCCTGGTTATTGCACTTACACTTGGTACAACCCATGTCTATAATTTTGAAATTACCAGATGAAATGTGGTGTGGGGAAACAGAACTACACTACTCTAGGGGTTGAAGGACTTAACACTAGCCCCCTCAAAATCTACTCATCATGTCATGAAAATTGCAGGTGGAGGGAATTATGTTATCCCTATATTTTGCCCTCTGGATGCTAGGTCAGCTAAGCAGCAGCCTCTTATCCTCCTTTCACTGTTCTTCTTGATGATTCCTTCCCCACTCAGTGTAGCATAGCAGGGAGCCAGCTGCTGTTTGAGTACAGTTAAAGTTACTTAAAATAACTGATGTGTTCTGTAAGCCATATGCATATTCCCTGCATCCCTGTGCAAGGGCCAGGAAGACTGGCAGTCTTTGTGCTCTCCTCATACACCACAACAAGGGAAAGACAACCAAAGTTAACCATTAGAATGATCAGGGTACCCAAGGAACTGAAATCTCAGCAAGCATGGAAGCAGTGGGAAGAAAATGTATCGTCTCCTGCCTGTAAAGGCCTGATTCTATTGCTCTTACTCATATGTTTACTCCTACCAAATTACTATGAGTACACTTCTGTGTCACTGAGGTGCAGAATACAAGTTAGTATTTTAGTATGTTTAATAGTAGGATAATATATTCTATATGAATATTATTCTCTCCTATTCCTATACTATATCAGGTTGCTACATTTTTATGCCTTTTTATGACAACATTTATTATGAGAAATAAATTCTCTTTCCCTTTTGCTTTGCTTCATAGAACACCAGATTTTTCTTATGCTAGGTAGAACTAATCTGATTGTTCGTGTTATGTTGTTGCAATGTGCTATGCTCAAGGCTAACCCTGAAGACTGTCAGAAGCTGCAACTGGCAAAAAAAAAAAGCAGCTGCCTGCCTATTGGGTGTGGCATTTGTCAAAAATACCATAGTATACTAATTCTATGAAAACTAAACTCACTTGCTATTTGCTTCCAGACTGATGTTAATCTACAAAACACTATATGATTTGGGTGCTGGATGAGTCTTTCTTTCCTACCAGAGCAGTGGTGGACACATACACACAAGGTACACTTCCTCATCACTGGAACTGATCTCCCCCACTGAGCTACACCAGCCAGAGTCTGTGGACAGCATAAGACCCATATGCTTTCTCGGGTTACCTCAGGAGGAATTGTGCAGTTACGCATGAGCACTTGGGAGGAAGGGTATATTTGTTAAATTTTCACTACTCCACCCTATTCCCTGGAAGCGTAAGTGTTCACAGTGCATTCCTCAGATACTCCAAAAATTCTCCAGAAGAACCAACTAATCTGCCTTGTGAAACTCTCTAATGACTACTTCCCAATGAAGTCTAGAATACACCTTCATCCTTCTTGGCACTATCAACCATAGTCATAGTTTTGAAATGTTATCTTTCCTTAGCTTCTGTAAGTCTGTCCTCTCCCAGTTCTCCTTCTGTCTCTCCAGTTGCTTCTTCATATATTTCAGAGGCTTTGATTCATCCTTCTCCAACTTTCTGTGGGATTCCAGAGTGCCTTGTCTTGGTCCCTTTCTCTTCTCCCTCTACATGCCTGATATTTAGGTAATGTCATCTACCAAAAGACTCCCATTTGTTTATTGAGAACCCACTGATATACTTCTCTACTCCACACTCCTCTACTCCTCTCTGTCCAAACTAGAACTTACACCTGTTTTCTCAGAGATTTCCTTTTGGATGTCTAGTCTTCAGCTCAAACTCAACACGGCTAAAACTGAACTTCCAATTTATTTCCCCCAAAATATCCTCCCATCCTTTCCTCAGCTATTGTGAAAATTACCCACACTCAGGCCTGTAACTTGGCCAACATTTTCATCTCAGTACCCAGCATAGGTCCTCGCATCCAGGCTAGACCTAACTATTGCAGATTCTTTCTGCATGACATCTCCTATGCATTTCCACAGATAAAACTCTTGTCCCAGTTATCATCTCATGTCTTAATTACTTCAGTATTCTTGCTATGACATCCTTTTCTATAGCCTTGAAAAATGCAATCATCTTCATTCAGAATGCAGTTGCAAAGGTCATTTCCCTTGTCTGTCTTTTGGACTATGTCAACCATCTCTTTGGCATTCCTCCACTGCTGCCTCCTTCTTTATTACATCAAATATAAACTGCTTGTTTTCACCCATAAGGCCATTCATAACCTGTCCCTTCCATATCTATTATCTCTTATTCACTATCTAAATGTCAACTGCTGTCTTAAATGACCAGCGATGCTAGCTTTCTTCACGAAATCATAGAATCAAAGAAAATTGAGATGAAAGAGACCTCAGGAAGCCATACAGTCCATCCACGACAAGATCAACTGTAGTTCACTTGTTCAATTTTTAAACAAAGGCTTTCAAGCTTTCTTCCATACTGCCCTTCATGCCTGGGAGAAGCTCCCTGTAAACATCTGCAATACGGATGCACTGATAGAGATTTTGAGGGCCAATACCGACAGCCAATTTTTAAGAAGGCATAATGAGTGATACAGATCTGATTTCCAATTTCCATTTTCCAATATCCTGTTGTGGTGGAAGGGGAGGGGGAAGCTAATCAATGCCCCCTGTGGTGAGGGAGGGAGTGAGGCTGGGGCAGGCCAGGCAGGGTGGGGTGGGGTGTGGGATGGAGCTGCAGCTCATCTGGGCGATGTGGGGAGGGAGAGTCTCCCGCTGCTGCGTGTACCCCAGGATGGCATGGGGCAGCGTATGCCCCCAGATCTGAGCAGGACAGGGCAGGGCAGGCTGCAGCTGCAGGCTGGGGCTATGGGCTCCCCTCTCAGCATTGCCACTACCTGCCCTGAGCACAGTGCGGCCGAGCCCCTCCTGCCAGGAAGAACCCAGCACAGCCCCCAACCCACAGCTGCAGTTCACCCCATGCAGATCCAGAGGCACACGCCTCCCCCCACCATATCCTCCAGGGGTACACACAGCTGTGGGAGCCGCTCCCCCTCCTCATGCCCCCCAGATGAGTCGCAGCTCCATCCCACCCTGTCTAGGCAGTGCTTACCACAGCCCCAGCCCCACTCCCTCCATCACTGTAGGGGCATTTATCTGCCCCCTCATGCCCCTCCACCACAACAGACTTACCAGCTGCACGCAGCTCTCCAAGCTGCCGGGCTGTGTTCCTTGCTGCCCGTGTCCTGCACTGTGGCTGTGCACACTTGCAGGCATTTATCAGCTAAATTATCAACCACATCAGGCTGATTTCCAATATAGTCAATTTTCTTTATATCAGTGCCGATCCGACATCAGACTGATGTACCTCTAACCTGCAATACTACCAATTATCTCTAAGCATTCCCTCCTTACATTTATCCTTTGCTGAAACACCTCCAAAATATCTGACAGATGGTAGGATATGGGGATGCCAGAGCCACTGCCTATCATGGTGACCACTGTCTCATTGTTTCTTTGTACTTTCCTGTTCATCTTTATTCATCTGAAGTCTCTAATACTTAACTGGAAGCTCTTTAGAATGAAGACTATCTTTTTGTTTTGTGTCTGCATAGTACATACTAGTCCTGCTCAGTGACTAAGGCTCATAAGTGCTATAGTAATACAATTAATACTAATAATAATATTTCCATGTTAATAAAATAAAACAAAAATTTAAGAAAATATTTATACTTTCAGGCCTTCTTTATAGGAAACCGTTTTGGCAGATTCTATTGCTGTAATTCACACAAGAGATGGAATCCCACTCCAATGGTTTGAAATCTTTGGCTGTGCAAAAACGGGGGGGAGAGGGGGAGGACTCAAATAGCTATGGAAATTAGTAAATATGGTACCAAATATAGGAAAAATATTTGGAGAAAATAAACCAAATTTGGTAACATTTGAAAAAAATTATGATGCATTAAAACACTTATCTAATACTAAAATATACTACCATGCAAATTATTCAGGAGGCCAAATGTAAGCTTTCTGTCATACTAGATGTTAACAGCAAACTACATACTGGACCAATATGAAGCTTAAATTTAACTCATAAATGTAAAGCAGAGTGGAAAAGGCCATTCCACAAATGGGTCTGATCCTGCTCACTGTTCTCTCTGAAGTAAGTGAGGCTACACGTAGGTGCAGGGATCTTTCAGCCTCAGCAGAGGCTTCAACAGCAAAATACATCACCCTGTTCTTAAACTCTCTAACAAAATTAGGCTGACATTCTTTAATGCATGTTATAGTTTGTATGAGGTCCAGTTCTGCCCCTAATTAAGTCTGGAACACTCCCAGTGACTTTAGCAGCAGCAGCAGGATTGTGCCTGTTGCTACATAAATTCACCAATTACTGCAGTTTGTACAACAGTAAATAATAACATAGCAATTAAACACCCTAGTGTAGCCATAACAGTTACTTTAGCAAATTATGGTAAACAGCATGCAATGTGGAATAAATCATTTCACAAACTATGTCTGAAAATGCCATGTCAGAAAAATTACTCCTGATAAAAATTTCATGAAAATGTAAAACCTTTCAGCACTGTCTCCTGGGGTAGTTTTTAGATCATATAAAACCTCAAGGGACAATGGTCAGTGATTTCAATAAGAACTAAAGGACAGTTTTCCCAGAATGAGCTTGTTAAGCTGATATAAAGACATGTGATATTGATTTGGCTGTTTCATTTGTTTAGTTGTTTGCTTTGTGGACCCTGTTTTTAATCTAATAATCTTCCATTAATATACTTAAGGACTTTATTCATAAAAGAAAATCTTTTTTTTTTTAAAACAGATGTTGAATGGCTGAGGCAATATAATTCAGCATCCAGAATATTGCAAGCAGTAGACCTATGTACAGTACTTTGCCTGTTGTCAAACACTGACAAGAGCATTACCAGAATATTTTCAAAACATCACTTGTCTTCTTCCTACCTCAACACCCAAATAGGATTACTGTGACATCCTCTTACATATTTTTAAATTGAACCTTTTTACATAATCTAGTAAGGTGATAATAGCTGTCTATTATACTTCTTTTGAAATGTTTGTTATGATTTACCTGCTGGTGGCTTTATGAAAGGTGGTGGAATTAATGGTACAATAATGGGTACACTCCCATGATCCTTTGACCCTGCTGGTGAGTCTGAAAGTCCATTTCCTGTAGCAAGCCCTGGATAGCTTGCGTTTATATTGTACGGTGAAATAACACTGTCCTCAGGTAATTTTGGTTTTGGCAAAGAATTTTCTGTAAAAGAAAAAGAACAAACCATAAAGGATGGCAAAGGTGTTTCTTAGATGCCCCTATATGTTTTTCCCAGTCTGATCATAAAATTACTTCTTCTAAAACAAGAAGAATGGAAGATAAAATGACAATATTCTGCCTCTGCTACATTCTAACAAACTTTAAAAATGTTCATATTTTATCAAAAACAGCATTAAACTGCACTATACTTTTTAAGCAGGCTTACTTTGATGCATATTCTCAGTATGTCTGATTTATTCAGTGATCTCACACTCCTGTCTTTGATACCAGTTATGGTATCTTTATGACAATGAATTCTGATGTCTCATATTGTTGATGTGATGTCACTGGATGAATCATGCAAAAGAAATAGATGGCTAAATAAAAGAATCTCCGATTCCACTCCAATAATTTGGAAGCTAGTAATAATGGAGAAGGAAGAAAAAAAGAGCAAAAAATTACTAAAATGTTAGCAAAATATGTATTAAATATTGCCTGTTGTAGCTTCACTTCATTAGACCACCACAGGATTCTTATTTACAGGCATTTATTTGGTATGCTTCCCCTAATTAAGGGATAGGATTAAAATAATATGATTATGATTATAATGTATCACAAAGACAGGAAAGTACTTTTTTCCCCCTAAAGATTCTGTAAGCCAAAGACATCTACCTGGCACAGGTATTTGGCATCTTTGTTTGTAGCATAAAACATATGACTTCTATCATGTGTTTATAATGATACAGATGATCTTATCTTGTTTAAAAAATGAGGGAAATACTTTTAGAATACACCTGTAAAATATGTCACAAATTTTATTCCACCTAGATTGCAGCCACAAAGCATCCCATGGTAGGTCTATTTTATTAAAATACAAGGAAATAAAAAGCTCTGGAACTAAACTGTCCAACTGGTGATGTGGGTCACATGCAGCCCCTGAAGGGTTAGCATGCAGCCTCTGGGCTTCTGCCCTGATGGCCAGGAGAATGTTGGAATGAAGAAGCTAGGGTATGCAGCAAAGAAGGGAGCTCAGCACCCTGCACAGTGAGGGGTTATGTGCTCAGCTGGCTTCCAGGGGGAGAGGTGAGGTTCTGTTGTGCATGCTGAAAGTGGGAGCCAAGCTGCCTTGTGCAGTGGGGGTGGGGACTGCCAGTGTAGCATGCATGGCTAGAAGAGGGGGGATCCAGGCTGCCTGCCTCTTGTGTGTGTAGCAATGGGGCACTGGGCAGCCCAAGTAGTAGGGAGCGGGAGTGGGTGCTACACAGCATGCAGACCCCAGATCTGTGGCCCCTGTACCATGGAGTCCCTATGGCATGCAACTACTGGGTCTGTAGTCCCCAGTTGCCTGGAAGTTGGACAGCCCTGCTCTGGAGTATAGAAACAAGTTATTTTATAGATGGCATATTTTAAGTGGAATACAAATACTGGTTACACTGCCAATAATATTATATAGCTAATGATGGCAAACACTGAATTTCTGCATTAATAGTTTATTTTTTTCTTACCTCTACGTTTTTCACCTTTTATCTAGCCCCCTGTTCTCCACTATTGGGCTCTTTGGTGCTCATATCAACACCCACTGAATACAGTGCTGCATGCCTCCAAACCCCGGACACTGCTGATCATATATGCAGCAAAAGGTGGCAGTTCAACAGTGTAAAGCTTCTGTAATTTCCTCTCTTTTACCTCAGCTTTGAGAAACTCTTGTTGGATAAGTCAAGATCCAGCACTTTTCTACTCTTTTACTCTGAAGGAATGTTCTTCTTTTCATTCTGATTGCAATTCCCTATCCATCTGGTGTGGCTGAAGAGTCAAAAGGTAGCAACTGAACTGCTGAACAAAAAAACTGAATCCCATTGTTTAGATTTTGAACAGTTTCATACACAATACATGAAGGTCCAGAAATGTTGACCCCAAACAACCCCCCACTAAACCTTTCTAAAGCACTTGCAGAAAATAATATATTAAAAACATTAGTAAGTACACATTTGTAATACTATTCATGGTTCTTACATACATTCTGAATGTTCTAGTTCCATATCTGACCTTATCAAAAACCCCAGCCCACCAGTTTTGTCAGCAGAAAGGTTCATTAGGCCCTGTCTGCTAAGAAAACATTCTGTCTTTCTCTTGCTCTTTTTTCCCGTTTTTTGGCAGCTCCTTGGAATCTTGGGTGCATGAGTTTCAACTGGCTCAAAAAATGTTACTGTTGGAGATATGTTAGTAAGTGCCTATTAGCTGTTGTTTTGCTAAATGCTGCATTCTTGCATTTGATTGGTTTCTGCTTACTGAAAGGCACTGTCAGAAATGTATATTTAAATCAGCCTCAGAGTAAGCAACAAAACATGAATCCTAGTACAAGCCAATTCTGGCAGGTTGAGATAGTTAATCCTTCTCTGCATGAACAAAGGAACATTAAATGTCATTACCTTTGAGAACAGAAATGTGCTGCCGACTCTCCCCATCTGCAGAGTAGTTCCTGAATTCGATATCTTCTCCATCTTTCAATTCAACCTTATCATAACCATACCAGCCAAGGAGCTCATTCATAGTGTTTTCTGCAAAGTTCTGAAAGAGAAGAATTACCTACTTATTTATGTAATCAATAATCATTTGGAATGAAGAGAGGCATGCATAAATCGCATTCTATTTGCAATGCACCATGAACTGCCAGGTTTGTCCCACCTCCTCCAGAATAATGTTCATTTTTCAAGTCAAGTATATAAAATGTAATGTATTTAAATCTCAGAATGACATGCATAATTATGACAGACCTTCATACACTTGTCATTTAAACAAAATAAGGAAAACAGAGGGTTATTTATGAAGGAATATGTCAGAATTTCAAGCCAGTAATATTTTTAGCATATAGTCCTCAAAAAGTCTGTCTCATTATACTATAACATATTTAAGAGTACAGCAGGGAATTAATAGAAAACAAAAAATTTTTTCAGCTAACAGTTAGTTGATCTCACTATGCTGCAGTCATTTCAAATGGAATAAATTACTGACACAGTTATGATTCCTTAAGGTGGATACAAAACAGATCAAATAAAATCAGTGAAGACACCTTTAAAAATATTACTAGCCATTACATAATTAAAGCGTTTTGGAAATCTTATCAAATAATAAAAATATCTATTTAATTTTTTTAAAATTATATACAGTATATATTCAGGCTGCAGCTGGAGTACTGTGTCCAGTTCTGGGCGCCACATTTCAGGAGGGATGTGGAGAACCTGGAGAGGGTCCAGGGGAGGGCCACTCGTATGGTTGAGGGCCTCCATGGCCAGCCCTATGACAAGAGGCTGAGGGACCTGAATCTCTTCAGTCTCCGCAAGAGGAGACTGAAGGGGGATCTCGTGGCTGCCTACAACCTTATCAGGGGCCAGCAGCAGGGATTCACAGAAAGTCTGTTCACCAGGCCCCCCCTTGGAGTCACCAGGAACAATGGCCACAAGCTGAGGGAGAATAGGTTTAGGTTAGATATTAGGAAGAACTACTTTACTGTAAGGGTGGCCAGAGCCCGGAATAGGCTGCCCAGAGAGGTGGTGCTCTCACCTTCCCTGGAAATCTTCAAGAGGAGACTGGATAGAGGCACCTGGCTGGGGTCTTATGACCCCTCCTACCCCCAGTGCTCCTTCCTGCCCATGGCAGGAGGTCGGACTCGATGATCTGTCTAGGTCCCTTCCCACTCTTTGATTCTATGATTCTAGTTGTTTAGAAGCATTTTGCAATTTTGTAACACCTCATTTCAAAACTATCCAGAAACAGTAATCTCATTACATTTAATTTTTGCGTGAAATTACAGCACATTGAAGTTTATATCCCTTAATTTCTATTTAAAAAAATACATACTTCAGGCTATGTGTCAACAAATATTTCTGTAGGAACTGCTAACCTTCAGGCCAGAGTTTCAGTCCAGTAAGTTTAACATTTTGCAATCAGGTGGCAATATTATATGACATGCAGTGGTGTTACAGAGCTATTAATATGTGGATTTAGAAAACAAATGGCTGTATGAATGAATGTCCCTTCATTGATCATTTTGAAGAGATATGGTGACAAATCTGGAATAAAATGTAAAAGCCACGGTTACAGTATTTCCATTTGTTCTCTTCATCTCTTATCAACCTCTTTTCAACATCAGTTTGAAAATTAATTTTAGTACAAGAGCTAAACATCTGTAAAAGTCTTGATAGAGAAGCACTATGATTCTGATGACTGGCACAAAACCATAAAGATATGACACTCACTCAGTACCAAACAAATGGCATATGTCAAATCTGTAGGTTGCTAGATTTTTATCTAGTATCCATTTAAGTTCAGTGTTCAAATGGAATCCACGTGGGATGGCACAGCACACTAGTACTTAAAAAAAATCCAGCAGAACAAGTCATGATTGCTTTAGCACTCATATCAACAACAGACATTCAGCTACACAATGTCACATGAGGATCTCACGGCTTTTGCTCATTCTTCATGTCCATATTACCACGGATCCGGATTTTCCATTTCCCATGGAAAAACGAAAAAAAACCATGGATTGATTGACTGAAAAAAAACCGTAGATTTTTCATTTTAACACAGAAACACATGGATTTTCCACTTTTGCAAAGAGCTCTCTGCAGGCTGGCAAAGTTCCAGCCTGCCAGGGGCTGAGGGGAGTGAGAGAAGGTCAATCAGGGAGAAGCAGGGATTGAGGCCCCCATAAAGTGGGAGGAATGGAGGGAGTTGGGCAGGGCTGGCCCAGCCAGGTGGTACATGGGGCCCAGGGCCAATGTAAGGCCACAGGGCCTGGGGTGGGGGGGGGGCAGGCTGGGACCACAGGTGGCTCATCCGGCGGGGGTGGGGCTGGCTTCCCACTGCTGCGTGCAATCCAGGGCGGCCGAGGGGAGTACATACCCCCCAAATCTGTGTGTGGAGCAGGCATGGGCTGCCTGCTGCAGGCTTGGGCTCCCTGCCCTGCTGCCATCCCCCTGGGGCCTCCACAGCCTGGTGGGCAGTACCTAGCATGGTAGGGCAGCTCACTGTTGCTGCAAGCCCCGCACTGCCCTGGTGAAGCGTCCCCAGCTCAGCCAGCAGCAGCAAGGGTGGCAGTGTGGAGCTGTACCCCTTGCCGCTGCCAGTTGGGCAGGGAGTACTTTGCCACAGTGGCACAGAGCTCCCAGCAGTGGCAATGAGCTTCCCCGCCTGGCCCCAGTCTGTCCTGCCATGCCAGGTCCCACCTGCTGGACTGTGGAGGCCCCAAAGGGAGGGTAGCAAGGCAGGAAGCCCAAGCCTTCAGCAGGCAGCCTGCATCTGCCCCCCAGCATGGACTCCATTTTAAACATGGATACTAGGGTTTTTAATCAGCAAATTTATAATCGGAGAGCTTGCATTTTTAAACAAAGAAAACCAGGATCCCTGCACATTACATAGCTATTCTTTTCATACACTGACTACTTTAAAGCAAGTGTGCAAGAAATCCCACAGTCCTGGTCCAGGCCAAGCAACTTTGATAGCCCTGCTTTAAAGCACTTGTAAGCAAAAAAGACGAGAACTTCGTACTTTTCCAAGAGTGCTACCTGGGCTATTTTGCTAAGCAACTGTTTCGTAGAAACAAGAATAGTACTCACATTGTACAGAGACTGCTCTGCACGTTTTTTCCCTCTTTCACTTTTGCGTCATTCCTTTCCAGAGGCACATGAACTTCAGCAATGTATTCTTCTGCAAACTTGGACTTTACATTTTATGAACAGCTTCAAAAATACATATAGCAGCAGCCCACTATGTTTGACTTTTGTCACTGTTCCAGTTTGTAACAAATAGCAAAATAATGTCATGAGTTCAGTACCAAAACTGACTACCAACTGTGAATTGAATAGGAATATTTCCACAATACTTTAAAAAAAAATCCTTCATGTTATTTTAAATACATTTCCCTTACAATGCTGATACCCCAAACACAATGGCACTGTGTAAATACAAATGGAAGCTGACTAGAAATTGAAAGTGAAACTACATACACCAGATTTGCCCCAAATGCAGCCTCTGAAATTAACAGGTCTTGGGGCTCCTGTAATGTAGCCTTAAAACTGCACCCTTCCTTTGGTTTGCTAAATTTCAGCTACATAAACATAGGCCTGAGAGACTGATCTCTCACTAAGGACTCTATCCTGTCTGCCCTAACTTAAACCCAATGAGACCCAATTAATTCCAATGGCTCCAGATTTGTCTCCTGTGGATGCTTTGTATTTTGTTTGCATTGTTTATATTCTTACCCGTTGAGAAATTTCTAATTAGGTGTCAAGACACATGTAAGTAGAGGCTCTATATACTTGTACTTTATTTTTAAAGTGTATGTAAATATATATGATTAGTTGCAGCCTTTAATTTCCAGTCAAGTTGATAGCTAAGCTTTTATTATTACGAAGATTAACTGAAGAAGCCTACTTGCATTGTCCAAGCCAAGTGAAGTGCAATAAATGAACAGCATAATAGTGTAAATTAGATGAGATTGTTAAATTATTTTATTTTTGATAAGGCTAAGGGTCATATCCTGTTTCTAAAAGTCAGTAGGATTTTTATAAATAATTTCTATGGGAGCAGTATTACTTACTGTCTGTAGGTCCTATGTTATTGGGAACAAAGTTAAAGAATTTTCTTAAAATACATTAGTTTGCCTTGACAGGGTCCTTTTGAAAAAACACTCTCTGTAATTTATCTTATGTATTATAGCAATTATTACTATATTTAAGAGAGTTCTGTTTCAGCAACTACAGCTGGTCCTCACTGCATAAACTGATGGCAGAGAGATGGTCCATACCCCAAAGAGCTTAGAGGTAAAGTTTACTAGTTCTTTCATGCTTTTTTGCATGTTGTCACTTGCACATGGGATGAGCTCTCTGACATTGACCGCAAAAAGAATGCTCCTTTAAACACTTTTTTGGATGCCTGCATAATCTTGAAAATGGTTAGGCTGCTAGTACACTGAGACCATTCAGTTGTCTCATGGCTCCCTTGTACTCCCTCATCTATTTGCATCCATCAGTTATCTCTTCGTTTACATGGCGGCATTTTGAATGGATATAATTTGGGAGAAGAGGGTAAGAGCAGATTTGCGGTGAGCAAATTGCTGGCAAGTCCAGGTGCAAAAGAAGGGCCTGAATAAGAATGTCTTAGCTGTGTGGATAGATAGGAAGGGCCAGATTCTGGAGACATCAAACTAAAGGATGGGGGCAAGACCTAGGAACAACTTGGATGTGCAATATTAAAAAAAGGAATGAGTCAAGGATGTACTAGGTAACAATCCTTGTAGAAGGGGGAAGTTTGTTGGTGTTTTTCACAGTGTTTGAGAAAGAAGAAATTGGAAATATTCAAAGGAAAATCAAGATTTCCATCCTGGCTACGTGCAAGTAGACACTTGGATGAGATATTAGGAAGACAGCTGAGATTCCAGCTTGACAGAAGAAGACAGGTAGAAGGAAGGGTATTAACACAAGCTTTGGTGAGCCCAAGCTCAAGTCCAGAGTGAAGATGTAGACCTGTTAGTTGATAGCATAAAGATTCTCAGAGATATTTAAAGCCATAATGAGGAGGACAGAGTTTGAAGACAACAGAGGCAAAAATGCATGTCTATGGAATCCCAACACAAGAGTTGGGGAGAGGAAGATTCTGTAAACACAAAACTGAAGGAGCAGCTACAGCTTGGTAGGTTGAAGGAGTGGAAGGAACCACAAAAGACAATGAAGGACAAAGGAATCAAGGAGAAGCACGTGATTAACAACATAAAAGGCAGTCAACAAATTAGGAGAACAATGGATGTGTTCTAAGCATAGGTCAGGAATTGGTCAAAGACTTTGATGAAAACCATTTCAGTGGAGTCAGCAAAACTCTGATTGGAGGCAATCCAGGGCCAAGAACAAGAAATGTCACATGAGTTCAGAAGTATCTGAGAGGGAGAGCTGAGACAATAGTTGGAGAAAGAAGTGGAACAAAGATGGTCATTTTTATCACTAGACATATTCAAGTTTTTAGCTAGTTAGCTCTCACAAGCTATGGTGGCAAACAAGCCATGGTAGCATGGAAACAGCTTGAGCTGCAAAACCTGCTTGAAAAGCTGGGTAAACATTTGAGTAGTTATCTGGCACTGAGCTCCATGCTATATAGTAGCTACACTGTTAGAGGTACCTGAACTACTTAGTTTAAAGCTAGCTCAGGGATGTTTGCATATACAGGCAGTCCTCAGACTCGCAACACAACTGGTTCCTGAAAACCACGTCTTAAGTCAAAACATTGCAACTCGGAACCAATTTTCCCATAGGAAACAATGTTATAATGGGGGATTGGTTCCTGAACCAAGGCCCTATTTTCACCAGAAATAACCAAGAATTTTGTACTCAATCAATTATAGATGAGTCATATAGCTATATTAATGTATTCATAGTGTAAATAACAATCATATTGATTTGGAAGGACTTCTTTGAGGTGACTTTACTGGACTTTTTGAAGGCTGGAGTCTTCTCAGGAGTCTTGGGTGCAGGTTTTTCTGGAGTATTGTCTGCTTTCTTAAAGAAAGTGTCCAAGGAAGTTTGGACAGATGTTCTCCAGGGAGACGGGTGACGCAGCGAACTTGTTTGCTGACATGGTGTGGCGTCGGATCAAGCATTGTAAAGTTGAAACTGACGTCATAAAGTTGAAACAGGGTGTCAATTTATAAACAATGTAAGTACAAAACGTAACTCGAAACATTGTAAGTTGAGGACTGCCTGTATCAAAACCTGTTGGTACTGAGAGGAGAAAGGAGGGAAGAGGGAGAAATCAGGGAGAGGAGGGGAAACAGGAGAGAGCAATAGCATAATAAAGTGTCAGGGGGTAACTGGGTCACCAGCCTCAAGCACTGACCCTAGTGGGGACACAAAAAAACAGTAGAAACTGTGCTGCTGCCCTGATCACTGCTCCCACTACTAGCAGTGCAGCCAGTGATGCCACCCCATGAACTTCTGCTACCGAGGATGTTCAAGCATCCAGTTACATATCTGGGAGAGACTAGGAGCAAGAAGATCAGGAAATGAGAGGCTTTGGTTTCAGGATAGGAGGAAAGAAATATATGAGGCACGGCACAAAGATAGGGGGAAAAGAAATGTGGAAAGAAAAAAAAAGAGAGAAGAGGGAGTGAGGTCCTGTTGAATCTAGTCAAATTTCTGCCTAAAGAAGTTATCTAGATCAGTTTGCTTTATTTTGGATGAACACCCTAAATAGAGATCTCACAGGTGACCCGTGATGCCCAAATACATCTGCCCAAAAAAAGACTGAATACCCATGCCTGCTTGAAACACAGTTATGGCAAATGCAAGCCTTTGACACATCACTGGAAAGCCACAGCAAAATAGACCTTGATACATAATTGAGTTGCATGAGGTAGAGACTTTTCTGTTTCAAAATAATTCTTTGCATCCCTCTGACACTTTCATATGCAGTTTTCAGAGGGGTATTCTGAACATGATGGCAAAGTTCACTTGACCAGGGTAAAGTCAGCATAAACAGATTTTATCCTGAAGAAATACATGGGGGAGGAGGTCAAGGTGATCCATTCCTAACCCCAGACCAACCTTTGGGACTATATGTACAGCTGTTCTTTCAGCCACACAACAGAAACAGTGATTCTCTGACTTCTGTGCCCATATAATAAATTCATGGCATTCTCATCCAGTACATTTATATACTAATAATGTCCACTCTGACCCATGTCAATCTAGGATGGAACTTGCTCTCTGGCATGTAGGCTACAGCTGAACTGCCCTCTCATGGGACTGGCATGGTTTAAAAGGCCTGATACAGGTTCACCATCCAAGGGTGAAACTCATCAATAATTGATTAGGTCTTTCTTCTGAAATTACATGCAACAGCACGGATTCTTAGGTCCACAGAGACCTACTGAACTGCAGTGGAATTCTGTATGGGAGACTGTGCTACTAGATTTGATTGTAGGATCAGGGCCTTAAACTTCCCCACAACAAGAAGTTCAGAATGTTTATTTCACAGTGGGTAAGCTGAGGCACAGGCAGGCTAAACGATGCCCCTGATCACACAGTGAAGCACTAACAGAGCTAAAATTTGAATGCAGAAGTCCTAACTCCACGTCCCTTTTTGCTCTTAGACAACACTCAGTCCTTTGTCACGTACGCTCTACCCATTTTCCCAAATCTTTTGTTCTAACATTGATAACCTCTTGAACTGTACTTCCAAGTGCCTTGGAACAGTCAAATTGTATGGGAATGTTAAGGCCAAGTCTCCTGGAATACTTTAGCTGATGGTGCGGGTGCGCAGCTGTGTGCTATCACAGCTGTTTAACTGCTATAGATTTTACTAAGGTTTGCAATAGAGTCATCTCATCTTTACCAGAGGAACTGGTCTTAAATTGCTGTAGTATTCCAGAGGCCCTTAGTTATATAATACCCCAAGGTCTTCAGCTCCTAATGTATGTTGATTCTTTTTTGCCCTCAGAAGCCCCAAGCTGTGCATCACCATCTTGCTATGGTGTACAACTTGCATGTTTTAACTGTATCATTTCCTTATTCTTGTACTGCACATAAATACTCTTCCATTTCCCTCTTAGAAAAACTGGATTATTTTTATTGTCAGTAGTAATAGTATTGTTGTTGTTGTTATTTTAGTTAGTTTTGTGAACTACATCTTACTTCCACAAAATCTTCTTCCTTCTTTCTATGATTAGGACGTGATATTTTATACAGTACAATTTCCCTCATTCTTTATGAGACTGACACTGGTTTTAGACCACAAAAAAATTATCACCTTTTACACTAATTCCCTTTTCAGGATTCATTTCATTGTAATAATATACATAAGATGATCTTGCATTACAAAGCAAAGCTTTCCCAAATTTTTACTTATTGCTATATTTTAAAACAAAACTGTGCTTTTCTTTCCATTTTATATCTATTGCCTCTCCTTCTTTGTGAAACTTATTCACAAGGGGCAAGGCTTGGCTACATAGAGTGAGGCCTGGCAAACAGAGGCAGGAAACGCAGAAAAAAATGGGTCTGTCAGACTCATTTTCTTTTAGGTTTCACTGCTGAATGTTTATATCAGATTTTGGAGGAAGCTTCCATTTCCTTACATGAGTGACCTACTGGATGTACAGTGAAAAAGAATTAACTTTTTACAAGTCTATAAAGGAAATAAAAATGTGGATATATTCACAACACAACCTAGATTGGTTTTTAATAGCCCTCTTTGCTCAAGTTTGTTTCCACCATCTTGCATTTGATGACTACACAGCTTTGCTGTCATCCAGAAACGTTTCTGATCCTTTTACGAATGTCCCTGTTCTGCCCCACTCATGTATTAATGTTGTGATGTGGCCTTCATCCACCTCATGTATACAAGTACTTAACACAGTTAACTGTTACTCCACTTAAGAAAATAGGTGAAGTACATTCAAACAAATAATGCAATTCACTTTGTAGCCAACCTGTAAAATTACTTCCATGCAGGCTCCATAAAAAACAAAAACAAAATCTTCCTGAAATAGGACAAATGAGAAGGTCTTTCTCTTTTTTTCCTTTGATAAATAAACATCTTTTTGTCTGTCAGAGGAAAAGGAAGAGGTTTCTTTGGAATCTTTTTAATGTTTACCGTTATCTGTCTCCTTCTGAGAGTAGTCAGAGTTGCAGTGTCTATCCCACTGCTTTCCCATTTTGACAGTGGTCTTTTTAAATGTCAAAAGGGGAATATTAAAACACTACACTGAATAATCTTTTGATGAGTTTACTATTAAACTATAACAGATGGGGCTGTCTTAAGCTCTAGGCATCAGAAATTAAGCCCAATTTTAGATACAAATTACTTACTGAGAATATTTATAGATGGTAAACTTCTTGGAAGCAGTCCATTAAATTATAACACAGATTAATCACTAACTTTTCAAAAAGTCAAAAGCATAGATAAATTAAGTCTTGCTTGTTTAGGAGAGTTTCCAGTGCCATGTATGTGTGCAATCCCATGAACCTATGTTTAATTGTTTTTAAAATGTATTTAAAAGCACCCTTTTCCTCACTCATAAGTTGTACTGTTGTCTGACAGGAACTAAGCACATAAAAGTAAGAGTGCATGTGGAGGCAGAGGAGGACTATAGCTAGTCTCTGTAAACTGTTGTATTGATTAGACTGTAAACATTAAGTTAGTGTTAAAAAGTGTCAGATTGCCCTGATTACATTATACCCTGAATACAGCACATATCATATTATTCACCAAGTACCAAGAACTGCTAAATGACACTGAGTTAATTTTAAAATAACTATTTGGGTTTTCTGGGGGGAAGGAGTAATTCTTAGTTGGTATATGGACAGCACCCATTTCTGAAAATAGCTAGGAAATGTCATATGAGGGGATGAAAAAGGAGTATAAAAGAAAGAAGAATAGGTAAAAAATTAGGGGAATGACAGAAAGAGAGTGGGGGGGGAGAGAGATTTATGAAGGTCACTGAAACAAAACAGTTCTATGTGAATATATTTTTCACTGAAATATAATATGGGGAAACTATGCAGAGTCATGTAATTTTTGCACACAATGTTGTATCAAATTTAAATTTGTTACAACCCTCGTGTACATTAGGCTAGTGATAACAAAAATGTAACTTAATATCTGGCATAATGAAACAGCAAGCAACATGAATTTCCAGTCATATTAAAGCTGAGCAGTAAGTGACATAACTGATGTAACACATGAAAACCAAGCAGCTCAGTTTTGGTGATCATTCTTGAGTAAATATGTGACTGTATCAAACATAAAATCTTGAAGGAAGTCTCTGTGATGAGGTAATTTTATTGCTCATTCATAGTGCCTTGCATTGGCTGTACTTAAAATAGACACTTGTACCAATGGCCTTTTTATTACCCCAAGGAAAAAAATCTCATACACACCAGTCCTTTTTCTTTCTGCTAGGAAAGGGAAGCAATTTGATCCAACGTGGGTTGAAATCTGAGTAGGTCACTGTACACCATGATAAAATTCCCTAATCCCTGAGCCAAATTTCCCTGAGGGGGCCCTCCTACTACTCCTTCACTTTCCAAGCTGACTTTTCCATTCCCTCTCTCATCTTTCCCTCCCCTTCATCTCTTTCATTTCCCCTACCTTAAAGCCTTGATATCTGATCTGCTGCTGGTACTCAAGTTACAGTTTTTACAGCTTAGGCTGTCTATTGCTGTATACATTCCTTTCTTTCTGCTCTGCCGTGATTACTTACCAGAGCTTATTTTACACTGGTCCAGATGAAAGCAGTTCAGATGAAGGGAAACAGTCAGGCTGTTTCAGCATTACAGATATAAACCTATACAAGGGCACATTGTGTTCCTCATGTCATTTTGTTGCAAACATTTTATACAGTGTGACCAGTTTATGTTACTGTACTCTTCAGGTTTAAGAAAATACCAATTAAACGTGTGTGTGTGCGTGTCAGGGAAAGCAAGTGACCCTCCCAGGATTTTAGTGTTTTAAGTGGCATAAACATAATTTCTTAAGTACAGCAGGCATTGCACCAGTACCATTAAAAATGGGATCCCCCAGCTTCACAGCACAATGTGCACTCCGAAGTGTGATCTGCTTTGTGAAAGCTTCTGTCCCCTCTCACCTTACCCCAAAACAAAAAGAAAAAAAAAATGAGGCTCTGCTCTCAATTCCTGTTCTACCATTCCCTAGTTCCTGAGTTAATTGTTTATGAGGTTGAAATCAGAGGTTTGTAATGTTAAGCAGTTACCAATGATTAGAAAAAAGGACAAACTTCCTACACCAAGGTGAATGCCAATGCTTAATACCAAAGCATTAGTTTAAAATTGTGTAATTTTTCTCCTTCACACAATGTTGTTTTTGTTTCTTCCTCACCATTTCAGACAAACATCTGTTATACTGTAGGAGAACAACTATCTCCCAAACCGCTGAGTGTGCCTGCAGCCAAAGTAAACAAAACAAACCCAGAGGATCCAGCACAGTCAGCCTTTATATCCAGCCAGGATAACATTTCACATGTTTTGATTAAAATTAGCTAATTTGCAATTCTAGAACCTATGAAACTTAAAAGCTACAATCCATATATATCGCATTCAGCGATGCTTCAGAGGGCCGCAGCCCAATGTGATGGATTCCTGCCCCTTCTTCTCTACCCCGACCCCCAAAGCCTCCAAAAAAAATGAACTAGCTGTGATTCTGGTGAGCGATTCCTGTTACTACTCAGTGCCTATCCAGAGCCCCATCAGAAAAGTAGTCTCCCACCAAGCAATAACATCCCCAGGATTGGAATCCAGAGTGGTTTGATTCTGAAAAGATGCCATTGACATGCAGGGCAGTTCTCCCTTATTTTGTCCAGCCCGGTAATGCTACCCTTGTCCACAATTCCAGTTCTGGTGTGCCACACAGACAACATGAAAAAGAAAGCCTACCTTAACTGGGAGAGAATGCCTACCTCAAATTAGTAATGCAGTTGGGAGAGGATCGTGTTTTCCCATTGAATTTTATGGGTAGAGATCAATGCTATATAACAAAATGGTCTTGTTAATAGATATGCATATATCTGTCTTCCATGTAATATATGTATTATACAGGCATCTGAAATTTTCACAGCACTACTCCACTTACATTTCATTTTCATATGAATTACCCGCTTAAACGACAGCAGTTGCATCTTAGAGTCAAACTATCTTGTTTTAAAATTACTTTGTACAGCAAGTTTAAAAAAAAAAAAACTAAATAAAAGGAAGTTCAGCTGATGTCCTGCAATACATATGACTTGTCTGTGACTCCAGGGCAGAAGTGTAAAATGAAGACAGGTCAGGGAATAGACGTGTAAAACAGATGCACAAAATGGGATGAGTCCAGCCCAGATAAAATAAGTCCTGCAGTGGGTTTGTCTGTGCAATTGCTGCCATTCCAACATCTGGAGGGGCAGCCTCCAGCGCTACCTCTAGAGCACAGCTGGATTGGCACAGTTTCCCAGCAGAGACAGGACACCCCTCGGAACAATAAATAGGCTTCTAGCAAAACCAGCCCTCGGACAGCCTGCTCTCAACAACACCTCTGCTGCTTTGATTAACTGTTAAGTGAGGCGAGAAAGAAAAGGGGGGGGGGGAAAGGAGTCCCTGTATCTAAGTACAGAATGATGTGCAGCTCAGACCATAACATTTCACTCTGACAATTTAATTACACGCCTGCAGCTGGCTACTGAAAAGGAAAGAAAGACACTGCTTTAAAAAGCTGTCCCTTCTTGCTTAACTTTAGCTACCTGGGAGGCTTGGGAGGTGGTGGGGGGTAGACACTGCTCAGCCTCGGCACCCGAGAAGCTGAAAACCCCATTAAGAGTACCTGGGGTAGAGAGGAGGGGGGTTACTTTAATTAATTAATTTTGGGGTTGTTGTGGTTTGGTTTCAAATAAAGAAATCCAAGCCGGTCAATGACTAGGATTTGCAGGCTGTGCATTCGGCTGTTTTCAGCCCAGGAGGCGGAGTTGAGACACATTCAGTGCATCCTACCCACCCCCCCAAAAAAAAAAATGACAAGAGATCCTTTCTTATTTAATTTCCATGCAGGAGGAAGGGGGAGGGGAAAAGGGTGGGGGAACCCCCCCCCTTCCCATCGCAGGCACATACCTTCATCTCTTCATTGATTTCCCTTTTCACCGGGTGAGCCGGCTTCCTGCTTCGTTTATTTTCTGGAGGTCTCCCTTCTTTCTCCATTTCTGCCATTTTTTGTGTCTAGTGGGTAGAGATGAAATGGCTGCTGGTGTTCTGGGGGGGTTGGGAAGGAGAAGAGTGTGCGGGGAGGGGGGGGGCTCAGGGCCGGGAGAAGGCGTCAGTGAGTGTCGGAGGAGCAAGCAGCTGTGGGAGGGTCGGGGGATGCAGCCGGGCTGGGTTTTGGATGCCCTGTCGAGTCAGCAGCCATCTTCTGTCTCCCCGTCTGCCTGCATGAGCGAGGAAAAGACCCGTGTGTGTGTGTGTGTGTGTGAGAGGCAGAGGGAGCGAGCGAGCGTGTGCGTGAGTGCGAGTGTGTGGACGGGAGCGAGCGCCACTGAGCGAGCCGGCCCGCTCCCCGCGCGGAGCTGCGTGCCGGGGGGGCGCGGGGGGCGGCGGGCGCGGCCCCCGGCCCAGGCGGCGGGCGGGGCTTCCTCTTTCGCCGAATCGGGCGCTCCCGGGGCTGCTCAGCTCCTCCTCGGCCCCGGCCCCGGCCCGCCGCCGCACAAAGACCCCGCGCGGCGGAGCCGAGGGCAGCAGGTCTCCGGGGGCAGCGGGGCCGCCCCGGGCGGGCACACGTGGGCTCCGCCCCTGCTGCCCTCCAGGAGCGGGTTTGCCTCTCACCCGCTTCCCCCTTCCTCCTCAACTTCTTCCCAATTTGGCTGCCGGAGCCGGGAGCGGCGGCCCTCCGCCTCGTGATCCGCGTCCGGGAAACGCGGAGGAGCCGGCGTGAGGGGCTGCCCCGGCATGCGCTTCCCCGCTCGCCCCAGGCCGCCGCTGCGGGACGGCGCGGGCCCTCGGCCTCCCGCCTTCTCGCTGCCGGCCGGGCCGGCACCCCGCGCACTCCCATCGTCTCTCTGCGGGAGAGCGGGGGTGTTTCTGGAGCTGAAAGCACTGACACTTGCCAGCGCGAAAAGTTGAGCAGAGCTTTCTTGGCTCCTTTCGTGACTTCAAGGAGCCTGCGCGGTTCAGATGGCAGTGATTAAAGACACGAAGCCACTAGCCTTTCTCTTCCACCATCCCTTTCTCCCCCCATCCCATCCCCGCACCCTCCTTTTCCCTCCTTCCTCTCCCCATCCCATCCCATCCCACACCATCCCTTTCTTCCCCCACCCTTCTTTCTCCACCTGCCCTCCTTTCCTCCCCTCTGCATCCTCCTGTCTCCTCCATCCTCCCTCTTGCAAGCTCCTTTTTCCATCTCACCCCCTTCCCCCACCCTCTTTTCTCCCCCTCTCCTATTCCTTCCCCAGCACCCTCCCTTTCTCCCCCACAGTCCTTTCTCCGCTTGCCCTCCCTGCACCCTCCTTTCTCCCCCTGCCCTCCCTTTCTTCCCCTCTCACACCCTCCTTTCTCCCCTGCCCTCCCCCCCAAATAAAAACCCACACAGATTTGGGGATCCTGAAACAAAACAGTTTCTCTTAATCACAGCCCAGAAGAATTAAAGAAGTTTGGAAAAATGCAACAAATGAAACCCTGCATCTGGTTGCTGAAGCAAAGTGGCAGAAACACGCAAAGGCTTTTTGTGCAGGTTGCTCTTGCAGCGAGCACTAGGCAACAATCGAGCTTCACAAAAGCGGGCCCAGTAGGGCTGGATTCTGCATTTCACTGGGGGGTGTTGAATGCAGAATGAGCAGGCCTTGCATGCACAAGTACTAAATGGCAGGAAGACACTTAAAGATTTTTTCTTGGTAAATATAATGAGCACTAAACATCTCAAAGCATAACTGGTGTGACTTTACATAGAGGTATACTACTCAACAGCTGACCTCCCAAGTATTCCCAATCCCTCTGAAAAGTCCTTTCCCCCACATCTTCATTCCCTCCTTGTGCCAGACTTACTACAGCTGAATCCCTATGGCCCAACCTCTAGCAAACTGCGAGTTAGGTACCCTGCTTCTTAAGATACTTTTTCAGGGGTGAATAAAATAGAAATTATAAGTTGCTCAAGACCATGATTTCACCTGCAGCATCTGAACTCTGTGAAGCTTTTAGCTTTAAGACAACGGTCTCCTTCAGGAAACAATTCTGGTTTGAATTGCTACTTGCCAAGGTACATGAATTGGTCCTTATGGAAGAGGTAAAGTGAATTCTTGCATTAGGGAAAACTATTGGTTTCCATTAACAATGGATAAGACTATTTCAATGACAAAATATTTTAAATTATTATTCTGTTTAGAGATGTATTTGGTAGCCGTGTTGGTCTGAGACAAAAAAGAAATGCAGAACTAGAACTCTTGGTTCACAGATGATACCTTTGATTAGACCAACGAAGAAATCACAACAAAAAAATGTTTTTTCCTCGCAATTTCTTCGTTGGTCTAATCAAAGGTATCATCTCTAAACCAAGAGTTCTGGAGTTTTGCATTTCCTTCTGTTTATAGAAGCATCTAAAATAGAGGCTAAAAGAGGTTGTTTTGCAGTATGGCATAATACACGTATTAACATATGGCTCCCCTTCCTTCAGTGAGAATTTTGACTATGGCTGTTTTCCTGTCCGGGGTCTGCAGGATTTTTTGGCTGAGCACGACTTGAATCTTGTGCTGCCAAGTCTAAAATTTGATCCCCAGAGGTCCATGACAAGAAACTGTGGCCTGGAGGAAGAAATTGTGGGTTTTGTGGGCTTTCCCATGACCTGTCCCTTCTAGGATGAGTTAGATCATCCACACTGGGGGGGGAAGCAAGTGAGACATCTCATCCACTGTCAGGTATTACAAGTTCAGCAGTGCTAAACGGAGCGCTCAAAAGTGCAGGTGGAGGATGGCCTGAAAATTGACAGTTTGGATAAAAGGTAAATTTGGGTTCAACGGTGTCCTTGGGGTCCCCCTGACTAGCAGTGTGGACCCAGCCTATGTTCCTGGTCATTCAAGACAAAGTACTATTTGTCTTTATATCTACTACTGACTTTTAAAGTATCTTTTAGCAATAATCAGCTTGTTATGGTAATCATGGATCATTTTTTGGCCTCTACCAAGAAAGCGAATGAAGACTACAGTATTATTTCCTTTCCTTTGTGTATGATTGGAAAATAGTATTTTCAGTGATGACATACAGCATAATTATATCAGTTCCTATTAGCCTAGCAAAAAAAATCAGTTTCATGGATTCTGGTATTCAGAATGCCCAAATTACATATATAAGATTGCTATAATTTTTTGTCTGAAAAGTCAGTTTTAAAAGTAATTTGATTATGAATTGTTGCTCTTGGAACTTGAGAGGCAAAAGCCAAAAGGAAGGGATAATTTAATATTTAATGGTGGCTTATCATCCTAATAAGAAGAGAGGGGTAGTTATCTTTGTTAATCTGAAGTCAGGCAGAAGGCAGGGCAGGGTAGCATCATAAAGCGTGTCTGGACGTGAAGGCTTGTGTGGTTTGTGGTGTCACAAACCTCTTTATGCTGCCATAGACTGCATGCGTTGCATATTAAACTGTGCAGGCACTACTAATTTGCAGGGGGAAGGGGCAAAATTAGCAGTGCACCACATTGCTAATTCCCTGGTAGCAAAAAAAGACCCCAGAAAAAAAAGCAGCGCAAAGCACACAAAGATAGCATGCACCAGGACAAATATGGAGATGGGGAGCGGGCAGCTGAGGACCAGCCCAGGGCTAACTGCTCCTCCATCTCCACGTGCTGTGGAGCCCCCACGCTAAGGCCTGCAGAGACAGAGAAGTACCACCCCAGGGCTGTCTGTTCCTCCACCTCAAGGTACACTGGAGCACAGCGTGCCCCAGCACAGGTGCTCTGTAGCATGTGGAGACGGGGACACAGGCAGCCCAGGGCTACTGCACCTTGCTTCTGGTCCCTGGCTAGCTGGGGCTCAGGGTGACTCAGTGCCCCTAGCTAGCCTCATGCTGAGGCACCCTGTGCCCCGGACAGATCCCTCCCCCACCCCCTGCAGCACATGGAGTCCAGCCGGGAGCTGGACATGGCCTGCAACAAAGGGCAGGTGCAGGGGCATGTTCTGTGGCACAAAGTAGCAGCACAAATTTGTGCTGCTACTATTTGTGCCTCTCCAAATGCATGCCTCTGCTTGTCTGGGCATGGCCTTAGAGCAGAGGTGGGCATTATTTTGGGCAGAGGGCCGCTTACTGAGTTTTGGCAAACCATCAAGGGCCACATGACAGGCAGCCAGGAGCAGATAAATATTAATTTTCTAAATTTTTTAGGGGCCCCCATGGGCCGGATAGAATGGCCTGGTGGGCCACATCCAGCCCGCGAGCCGCATTTTGCCCACTCCTGCCTTAGAGTCTAAGAAGAAGAATTAGAACATCAGAATCTGTGAAATCTTTTAATTTATTTTTTAAAGTTTAAAATGGAATTGGAATGAGCATCCCTCAGCAAAACTATATGAAAATAAATTCACCTTAGAAAGCTTATAGCTAATTTACTGTATTTACTAAACTGTGAAAGCACATATTTTTAGCATGAAAAAATACATTCTTAGTAAACAATCCTAGCCACTGTAATGGCTAAGAGTGCTCATCATTATCCTTCAGTCATATATACATTTGTAGAATTTGTCTCAATTCACATGCATGTATACATGCAGGCCCAGGGCCTATAGCTTTACAAAACCAGTCCTGGACCAAGGGTGAAATCCTAACATTATTGAAATCAATGGGAGTTTTGTCACTGAATTCAGGTAGCCTAGGGTTTCATGCAAGATTTTAACTTATGCTCTGGTATAGGACTAGCTAGAAGACAAGCCTCTTATTTCACAAAAGAACCTGAGGTTTCAAACCTGTTTCCATTCCATCAAAGAAGAAAAAAGTGAGCTTTTGAATTATTTTGCAGAAAACCTGAAAAGAAGGGGAGGACCCTGGTCCAAGTCCCTACCTTGCCTGATTAGGAGCTAGATTAGGGATTTAAAATCAGATGTCCCACAACCCAGTGGAGTGACCCACCTGAATTATAAAGTCATTCTCTCTTTCTCTCTCTCCCTTCCTTCTGTTGGAGGTGTTCTGCTGTATTTAAATAATTGCATATTAACTGAGCCTGAAAAGAGAGTGTGTGACATTAACATAGAATTGTAGAAAAATAGGTTGGAAGGGATCTCAGGAGATCAACTAGGCCACCTCCCTGCTCAAAGTAGAACCATCCCCAACTAGATTACAGCCTGGTGCTTACAGAACCACCTTCAGTGCCTAAGTTCAAGTCCTTGTTCTACCTTATTCAACAAAAAAACCCTTTAACCTGGTCTTGTATATGTTAGGTGAGTTCCCTAATCACCAGACTATTTGATATTCTGAGTGTTTGCTCCCTCTCCAGAAGTTTATGTTTTGGCCATAGGTTTGAATTTACAGTTTCCCAGACATCGTCATCTACAATTGCAAAAGACAAAATCTGTGTAAATAGCAGGTGTAAATGAACAGCTGAAATGAATTGCCTCTGAGTTTAGTCTGTAACCTGTTATTTCTATTTCTCTTTATTGGATTTATTGGATTTATTTTCTTTAAATGGTACTTGTCCATTTAGTCAAGGTACCCTCAACGTAATGTAAAAATACCCACTTCAAAGTAAACTTTCAAGATAACTAACTTCTTCCATTTAAAGAAAATAAGTAAAAAGGCAGATTTCCCAGTTTATACTTGTGAAAGCAACAAGTTGGTCTGAAAAATCCAGCAAAGGACAGATGTATCAAATAACGTTTAAATGGCAGAATTTGTGGACCTACAAACAAATCATGTTTGATTTTGTTTGAACTCTTTGATAAGATTGGGCAAATCATGATAATTACCACAGCAACTTCATTATCCCATGGCAATATAAAGTCCCAGGTTACAGTCAGGAGGCAATATGGGAACACAGCTCCTTGTGCCTTAGAGATGTCAGGAAGGAGATCCTGTTCCTCCCCCTGGCTTGGGTGAGTAGCACTCCCCTACATCTCCCTTTCCTCCTTGGCTGGTGCAGTGAGAGCTCCCCCTCCTGTCCCTATCTACTTAATACACCATAAAACGCATCATGGAACCTGCTAAGACACATTTATATTTTCACCTACGCTGGTGGGAATGTAGAAGAAGAACGTATCCAGTGGAGACATTGTGCATGTTACAGTCGGTGAAACTCAGCTAAGAGAAGTATTTTCCCCAAAATAAAACAACTTGGAGAGTAGTCATTGATCTTTTCAGATGCATCTCAGTTGTGTTGAAAATCATACAGGATACTCGCTAATGACCTAGATGTTTACTAATATGCTGCTCATTTTATCATATACGCTTAAATGGCAATCTCTGTGTTTTCTATTTTGCTTAGCTGTTTTCTTAATACTGGCTCTTTCTGACAATATGCCATGTCATGGAATTATTTATGACATTAATCACAAAATAAGTACATTCATTCAGTAAAATATCAGCTGCCAACCTTTTTTCCTTCAACCACTTTTACACACACAGAAACACACATGAACCTTGCTTTATGCCAGACCCACCACTTACACTCCAGTAATACTATTTTACAGTTATACCTTTTAGGACCGGCACATTCCAGTCATTCCTGCACATGGATGAATGCCCACAGCATTACTCTCACACAGTCATGTCTGTAGATCCTGTTTGGCTTTTCCTTAGCTGATTGGAGGCTGCCTTACAAAGTGTCAAAATTAGCCTGAATTAAGCAGATTACAGATGGCAGTTGAAGGAAAAACAATGGACGTTTTCCAAAATTGTTAAGCTGGGAACAATTTATAGGTATTTTCCTGTGGACATACATCATAGAAAATTCTCACTTTGCTTCAGAATGTCAGTGGTAGATCTGTGCTGATCCATGGCAAGATTTGGCCTGACAGTTGTTAATTTCAGTTAACTTTTTCTGCAATCATAAGTTTCAGTCATGGAATAACTTTCTGAAAGTTACTAAGTCTTCTTTTAAGTTTCTTACTCTTCTTTTTTCTCAAATTCTTTGGTAGCTTTGTCAAGGGCCTTTGAATTTTTTTTTTTTACTGAAATGTTTTATTTTAACTCTTAGAGCTAATGCATAACTGTTTGAGATGCTTGTGACTGGTTAGATTCTACTTGTATCTGTAGTAGAATAATATTGGCCAGGTATGCACATAATTGCTAGAAGTAAATTGGAGGAAGAGGGCCCTCTGATATTTTGGCCAAATAACCTAGCGGTTAAGGGTGAGTCTGGTTTTCAAATTTCCTGATACACAAGGGATTTGAGCCTATGTCTCCCACTTCCTAGCAGAGTTCTCTAACCATGAGGCAACGGGTCAAGCTTTACCCAGACTGTTCTGCAGTCCTCCTCTGCACCACTGGGCAGCCAGGTGGGGAAGATGCATGGAGCCAGGAGAAGAGCAAGGTAACAGGAAAGTGGCCCATTAAGATGCATGCTATGCTGGATAGAAGGGATGCTAGATTCTGTTCCTGGCAAATTTGGGGCAAGTTTAACAACTATGGGCTAGCTACTAAGTTTTATTTTTAAACTTGATAGTTCTATTGTTTCAGTGAAATGTAAGAAGGTTACAGCATGCAGAGTGGGGCAGTCCTTTATATATTTTGGACCAATCCAGAGTCCTGAAATAGGGATAAACTCTCCCACTTATGTTTATCCATTGTATTCAGTGACTATTAAATCAAAATGCAGAAAAGGATTAGGGCCCCTTTGCTTCCAGGGCAGCATCCATCTCACTGGGCCCTTTTCTACCTTGTTCTTTTCCTGGCTACCCAATGGACTAGCTTCAATAGGAAGACTAGAGAGAGCTCTGGGCAATGCCTAGCCCATGGCTTGATGGTTAGGGCACTCTGTCAGAAAGTAATATGCAGGCCCAAAGTCTTGCTTGATGAGAAGAGGGCTGGAACCTGGGTTTCCTGCCCCCTAGTAACCATTAAGCTAAAAGGTGGGAAGGACTTCCTCCTTCACCTCCTGCATCAAACAATGCTTAGTCATGGTTTTCCCACAACCAGTGTTTCAGGACTTACATAATATTGCAGGAAATCCTGTTGTGACCTGGAGCTTACACACCTAAAGAGCCTCATGGGCATATTCAGAAGGGAACCACATGGCATGCTTAGCTACCAGTGCAAACAGAATCCAAATTCTGTGTAAGTGCCAAAATGCCTCTTATACAGGTGCATAAATTTAGCCTTAATGTTTCATACAGAAAAAGTGGTCAAAACCATTTTTTTCCTTCTTTAGCATCCACGCACACCAGTGCCATTAAAGGCTGTGCAACACCAGTCTTTAAAGCACTAGCACAAGGCAAAGCCTATAAAACCCAAATAAAACATAAATAAAAGCCCAAACTTGCCCACCAGTATTGACAAAATCTAATGAAATTTACTATGACTGCTCTTTAACCCTAGCTATGGACAGTCAATAGTCAGGTGTGGGGATGGCATGGACAGGAGACTAAAGTCAGTTACACTGGATCTGAACTTGGCCATGGTGAGCTACACGTCTCCAAATGCCATCACTGTGAAGGACTGTACCTCAGAATTAAACTGTGAATCTTCAAACAGCTTCATTTGTTTTAAAACAGCAGCCTGCTATCTCACCAACACAGACAGCTGAGAGGACGTTACAACCATGCTCTTCTTGCTTCATTAGTTCCCCATTAGCAAGTATTTCAAAATCAAGATTTTGATCCTCATTTTAAAAACTGACCATAGGATTGGCCCAAGTATATAAGAGACTTCCCCATTCTGTTCTAATCTCCTTACATTCCACCGGCATAATAGAACTGTCAAGCTTAAAACTGAAATTCAGCAGTGCTTTCTCAGTAGCTGACCTATAGGTGTGAAACATCCACAAAAGGCCACAGAATGGCTATGAATCTCAGTGTGTTATAGCCAAGTGTAAAGTTCATGTATTCAATCTGTTATTTTTCCATACTCCATATCACAATGATGAGCATGGTACAGGAACTTGAAGAGACTGAATTAGAAAGGGGATGGAATGCTTGGAGCATGAATCAGAAAGCTCTCTTAATTCTTCTAACTTCTACTTTTAAAAAGAGATCAGTTGTAATGATGGACTTCTGAGAAATCTATTGCAGGAAACTTTATGGAGTTCCATCCCTGACATTTTCTCTTTCTCCCTTTCAACTAAAGGAACAATTCCTTTTTTCCTCTTTTCCAATCTGTGAAAAGGGGATGCAAAACCTACAAAAATTCAATATAGATTTATGCATTTAGCTAATAATTTTATATTTCTCTATTGACTTTTGTTGTGTGACACAATATGTCAAATGTGAGTAACATCTGTCATATAAGGGGAAACAATTATGGGTTCTTTTCATTCATAAAAGTCAATCTGGAATTTCTGTATCCTTAATTTACTTGTCATGCTTTCAAACAAATTACATCATTTTGTCTAGGCTACACCACACATTTTACGTACAAGAGTCTTCATACAGTAGGTTATTCAGTTCTTGCAAGAACCTAAAGAAACATGCCAAAACATTTAAATTGACATATACTAAATTATTTAGACAAGGGTAAAGTTGGAAATCAGGATTTGACATGTCATTACTCAATGATGACTTTTCTACTGCAATGCCTACTTTCCTGCCAACTCCTCAGTGAAATCCTACATGACATGTGATCCAATTTCTTGATCTTCTCAGTTATATTTACATGAATTTTACACAGCCTAATATATTATGGCACTGCATTTACATCACTGTGGTTAAGAAGTCTGTCAGAAAAACCATATTTCAGGAATGCATAACTTTGTAGAAATATGTTCACATGGCACATAGTTTTAGCCCAGGAAAATGTTCTTTACATAACAGCATCATGATTTCTTTTACAACAGTTATTAATATGCATTATTATTACTACTCTTATTTAAAAAAAATACTTTTCTGATTTGTATTTTTTCTAAGAAAAACACATACCACAACAAAAACAATATATAATAGTTGATTTGCCTAAGGGCATTCCTACATATTCTTATTCATGTGACTAAGAACATTTTCTGTGGATCAGATTTATATATATTAAAACTCCCACCCAAGGACAACAAAGTATTTTATAAACATTAATGCATTATTTTTTCACAACATGCTTCTTTCTGATTGGGTTCAGCCAGGGCTCTATGCACAACCCAACTAGGGATCTTAATATCCATTCTCAAACTGTGGAATGACATTTTGGGGGTACTCTGGGGTGAGAGAAGAGTTTTTAGGCTTTGAGAGTTGCCAACATTTAGTATATTTTGATTGCTTTAGGGTCAAATCTCACTACTATCACCAAGGTACTGTCATCCATTGTACTTCTGAAGTGTTTGGTACCAAAACAGTGGCAGATGGTGGACTAGGTAAACCAGGGTACAGCCCTTTGCCACTCAGATCCCAGGATAACCAGACATCCTGCTTCTGCTCCTGTCCCTCAGCAACTGTCTCACAACCTTTCCTAGCCAGTGACCTACAAACCTCCTGAACAGGAGAAGATAAATGGAAGTGGCAGATTTATCACATTGCTGCACTATTACAATTCAGTGGATTCATCACGGCCTCCATTGGCTTTCCAGGTAGATTGGAGTTCACCCAGGGCCCTGTTCATACAGAATCCTCTGGCAGCCCATCAGTGCTGGATGGGAGAATGGGGACAAAGAGCCTTCTCTGGGGGTCTTTCCTGAGAGTTTCCCTTTCCACTGGACCCTCTGAATTAGAAGACTGAGGAGACCCAAAGAGCCCAATTAGTGGCAGTAGTAGATAAAGGTCTCCCCCTTTGGCTGCCTGCAGAGAAGCTGTTTCAATAAGTCCAAGGGTCAGAAGCAGGATATCTGGTTATCCTGGAAGCTGAGTGGCAATGAGATGTACCAGATACTATTGCCTGAAGTATCTGAGAGCTTGTCTGAACCTTGCTGTACCTAATCTACTATCTGGCACTGTTTAGGTACCACAGCACTTCAAAAGTACAACAGTGGATGATGGTAACTTGGTGGTAGTCGTGGAATTTGAGCAGTGAACCATCTGAAGAGCAGACTTTCTCAGGCTCCACAAGGTCTGCTCCAACTTTGTGTGATATCCTTACCACACAAACCCTAGGAATTCTAGCCAAGGGTTTATTGTGCCTCAGAGTTAATCTGGCCAAACCTTGTCCATAGGATATGTTAATGATTTATTATAGTCCTTACAACTGGGAAATTAAGGCATAGAGAGATGAAGTGACAAATCTCACAGGCTGAGTCACTATCAGAGCCTGAATTAGAATTGAGATCTGCTAACACTCACAGCTGTGCTCTCTGTATTAGAATATGCCATCTTTCCACCAGTCAAAAAATTAATTGGGGTCAGCACTGAACCAATGTGTCCACAGTTCATTCCTGCACCATAAATGGACTTAGAAGGGTTGTATGGAATTTACCGAAGATAGACTCTGCCTCCACTGGTAAGCAAATCATACAATTTGAAATAACTACAACTGTTTTTAGGCTTTCACAGATTCCCACAAAATCAAAAAAAGAAGTCAAAATTAAAGGCCATCTTGTGCACAAATAGAAGGTAAGAGTGAAGGTAAGAATGATATACATTTCTTTGGGTTGTTGTGGCTGTCCTGGGAAGTGAGTGCTTGTCCTTTAGAAGAGTGTGAAAAGATAGTGTTCAGTGCCCAACAGAACACAGGGAAAAGCAGGCTGAGATGGCAAGCATGAAGAGGTGAGGCAAGAGCTCTTCATGTAGTAGAAGGGCATAGCTGGTACTAAAGCACAGGAAGTTGACAAGAAAATAAAGATGGCTCTCAAGAGCAGGAAATCAGCCAAATGAGAGCAAACAGCCTGGCTAGTTTGGAAATGGGCCTGCACAGTTACTGAACATAGAAAGGAATGGAATGAAATGGCAAGATATACAGCTTATGAATTGGATAATTGTGGAGGTGGCTGAGTAGGTTAAAGGTCTAAGGCTGTCTCTGTGCCAAGCTGTAACCTAACATCTGGATTTTGCTGTGTCACTAGGTACAGCTCTGTAGCCCAGATGCCTGAAAAGGTGTGCTGATAGGCCAGTGGGTTCCACTTTTACTATACAGAATCCTTGAGATAATCAGTTTCTTTGACACCTGAAGCACATCATATTGGAAAGATATTAAAAATGGGATTGAGCATATTATCCTTACTCACATTTATTAATATTTGCCTCATTCAAGATGTCTGCTCACATTAAACTCTTTTGAGTAAGGGTTGCAGAACCAACCCAAAGGTCTTTACTTTGCTCCCAAGCAGGCTGTTCTCTGTGGTCACTACCATGTGAAACTGACTACAGATCAGTATGTTCAAAACCTGGTGCCTAGACTCAGACACATATATTCCTAGTAAAATTTCTGCTTAAAATATACTTATTTTCAGACATGCTAAGCATCTGGAAGGTCCAGCAGAAATTGTGGATGTTCTAATCTCTGAAAATGAGGTTACTTTTATTTAGAAGCTTGAACAGGTGCCTAATTTAGCCATAGTCATTAACCTGGTCAAATTCAAAGTGATATGATCCTGAAAGGGCAAGATTTAACAGAATTGTCAGTCTTCTTCATTTGAATTTTCCTATGTAAATAGATATGGACCTGTAGTTTCAGTAGGGTACCACGCATTTAAGAAGAAAATGAAAAAAGAGGGAGAGAGAACTACATGCAGTAGGGAAAATGATAAGACAAACTAGTGGAGATTAATGTAAAGGGGATAGGAATAGAGAAAGGCATGTTTTTCAGTCCCACTTTTGGAGTATCTTGGACACTGTACATGTTCTTTCAATTCATGCCATTAAAGTCAGTGGTGGATTAGCACATAGCAATCTTCCTTTATGGTAGCTCACTTAACTGACAACAAGTATTCTTTAGTTTATACAATAGCAGTAACAGTGACTAGTACATTATTATTGTAATCATTTTAGAACATGTATTGCTGTGGCAGCTAGGCACTTTAATTGTACAGGTTAAAGCAAGAACAAAAGCAGTTTGTCAAATGGTAAGCAAAATCAATGTGTCTAACATTGTGCCCTAAGGGTCACTAGACTTTGGCTCTGAGGGACTGACAAGTGGAGCAAAGGGGAACCCAGCTGAGAAATTCCTATCACTGACACAGGTTTTGCTTCAATTAGTAAGAAAGTCATTAAAGTTAGACTAGTATAGATGAACAATATTCTGATTTAGCCAATTTCTAATTATTTGTTTCTACCCTACAGCTAACATGATTTTCAAGGTATTAAACCGTGTCCACATAAATTGTAAGAATTGATTCAAGTCATGTTATTCAACTTGAAGTAGGTGGCTCAGTTTTTTAAAGCATTTTTTATCATATAGTCAGACCTAGAGTAATCAAAGTTGTTTTCTTACATGTCTGTTCCAGTTGAACTTATGTCATGATGGAGCCACAGGTTAAAGGAATCTCATGGCTAACCATGCCCCTGACCTCTCAGGGCTTTAAGGTTCATCAGTAAACAGACAGCTATTGCGAAGTCTGTTTGGTGCTTGTGTCTTGTTCTGTGGGTGGGCAACTGGACTCTGCAGCAGCTGAAATTTTCAGGTAGATTTCAAGTAGTACTAGGGTGAGAAATGTACAGATATCAAGAGTGAAGGTAATAAAGCACGAGCAGTTTTGCAAAGCTGTTACTTGAAGGGAAATAGCTCATGTTGTCCAGGAGAGAGTCCAAACTTCTGGCTGTTGCTGCCAATGATTGTCTAATGTAAAATGCATGAACAAACCTGGAAGCAGGGCCCTGGAGCCCAGAACTCTCTCAGGAGGGTATCTCTTACAGACCTACAGAGTGATGCTCTTGACTCCATGAATCTTGCACACCTGGCTCCCCAGTATCAAGAGGAGAGGTGGTAGTCCTCTCTACCCAGTCTAGCCTGTAGCCTGGTGGCTAAAGCACTCTTCTAGGAAGTAGAAAGTATGGCTTAAATCCCCTTAGATGAGGGGTCCTAGAAGGTAGGACTCCTACTCCCTTGGTAAGTGGTCTAAACACTAGGCTACTGGGCAAAAAGTAGACAATACCTTTAAACCAATAGTGAATGTGGAGTGGTTAGCTGTAGGCCCCCTCTACATGTTACGGGTATCACACAATTAACTGGTTAATTGTGCAATTACCTTAAGACCAGTTACATGTGCAACCTACTTATCACACAATAAAAAGCTCCAACCAGTTATAAAGTTAGAATTAAAAAATGTGTACTAACTTTGTAGCAGATTGCTATTGAGCTTTGATTTGCACATGTACCCTGTGGCTGGCAACCCCTTTAGCTGACAGGGCTGCCAGCTGCAGGGGTGCACCAAGCCTAGTGTGAAAACCTGGACCCTGGGGATGACAGCCAAGATCCACCAGGGGGATCCAAATAATCGTCTCAGGGGTCTCACCTCCACCTCACCCAAGCCCCAGGAATCACAGCTGCTGTGATTCCCAGGGCCAAGGGGTTTCATGTACCCCTGTGCTTGGGAGACCATGGCTGCCACAATCCTCCAACCCTGGGAGTGTGGGGGGCACCCCTGCAGCTGGAAGTCCCTTAACTGAGGGGGCTTCCAGGCATGGGTGTTTGCTTCTTGCTGGTACAGGGGGAGCCAGGGATTAAGCTCACCATGCACCGGCAGTAAGGTGTAATGGGATTTAATGTACAATCCCACAATCACACCTCCTGCCATGCATGTCTGGCACATATGGCATGGCAGGAGGTATGATTGTTTGTATTATGCATTAGATCCCATTGTGCCTTTACCTGCATGTGTAGAGGGGACCTTATACTGATATCAGTATTGTTTCCAGTTAAGTGTCCTGGTTTAAATGCAGGCAAGGTTCTTTGAGTAGATGTGATATCCTTTATTAGACCTACTGAGTAGTTGGAAAAAAGTTCTTAGCAACCTTTTGGGTGCAGTCACCCTTCTTTGGGTGTAGGAAATTCAGATGGACATCTTTCACTCTAAATTGTTCAATTCAACATACCTGAAGGGAGATTATAAAGGAGATGGAGATATCTTTTCTCTGTGGCAGTCGGGAACTGCCCGAAAAGTAATGGCCTAAAACCACAGTAGAGGAAATTTAGTTTGGAATTTAGAAAGAACTTTCTGACTATGAGAGGGGTTAAGTGTTGGAACAGGCTACCTAGAAATGTTGTGGAAATCTCCAACCCTGGCAATTTTCAAGAGCAGGTTACACAGATACTTGGCTGTGATGCTTTAGTCAGTGATGATCCTGCTAAGAGCAGGGGGCTGGATTAGATGATTTTATGAAGTCCTTACCAGTTCTACTTTCCTATGGTTGTGTTGCGAGATGATGAAGATGCTTATGTGTAGCCTTGAGTCATGTGCCTAAGGGGAAGACCTGAGGGGGGAGTATGAGTTCAGAGATACCCTTGTGATTATCATTTCTAAATGGTTATTTGTTAACTTCCTCTTGAGCACCTAAATAAATAAATAATAAAGTAATTTGTTTGCAAATATCTAGTTGGTCTAATAAAAGATATCACCTCTTCCACAAGTTTTGATTGCTTAACACCTAGGCACTCTGAATTGGGTTTGGAAAGTGCCTAGGTTCTTCCCTGGAATCCTATAATTCCCAGCCTGTTAATATGGACCATCCTTGTCAGGCATGAATATTTTAGGTGTTTGCCATACCTAAATGGAGGTATCTATATGGTAAGTGTGGCCCATAGCATACAGTTGTTATGCTGTTTTCATATTTGCTATTCTAATTTACCTAGACATTGAACTATTTTAGATAAAAGTAAGTATGTAAGATTCTGAGGCCACATATTCCTCAATCACATGCGTGTGTCCTTGCAGAAGTTACACTTGAGACCGAGGTATGGAAAATGTTTCCAGAGTTCTCTCATAGTAGAAGATTGACAGACTGGTAGTAGCGGTGGTCTTTGATGTTTTCTCATTTATGGTAGTCCAGAGCACACTGATGCAAACAGAAATGTCTCTCATCAACTTAGATCTTTGTTCCTCAAGCTTTGATGCTGGCTCCCCTGCAGTGGCTTCTTTCTCTTCATGGGGAGGCTTAACAAAATCAGTTGAAAATGAAGAAAGGACTTTATTTTTTCTCTCTTGTTTGATTCTTTACACTTCAGATTAACTAGAAGCAGAGGAGACTATTGCATACTCAGTGAAAATACTCAGTGGAATATTGAAAGGAGTAAGGCAACAAGAGAAAAATGAATAGCCATCCTGTCCAAATCAGACTTGAAATACAGTAAGAAAAGCAAATTCAGATGTTTTTTGGAAACAGATACTCACAACTCTAAATTATAGGTGGTGCAAGCAACAAAGTGAGTTGAAGCGGTTGTCCATTCGTTTCCATTCTAAGACCCTGTTTTCAGGAACTGTGTCAAATTAACAATTTGGGATGAACTTTTCCTTGATAGATGTCTGTTTTTATTTCAGCAAAAATGGTTCATCCATTTCTCAGAATAAGGTTAGGGAAAATATGCTGTTTCAAGTAAGCTAAAACAGTGGGAAACCTTTTTGTTAGGTATGCCACAAGTTAGCCCTGCGCACTCCCCCACTACCACTCTAACCCCTTTACTGTCCCTGATCTTGTCCTCTGCTTTCTGCTCCCTGCCTTGTCCCCTGCCCAATCTGCCGCATGCCACGCGGTCTCAGAGGCTGCCGGTTCACTTGTGGCAGGCATGCTGCAGGTTGGTCAAACCTGACCTATGCAGTACAGTCAGCACAGATGCCTCAGTGAGCTCACAGAGCCATTGATCCACAACTGCACCAAGATCCATGGGAGCTCCTTTGCAGAGTGGGACAGACACTTCCTGCACCCACACTCATTCCATGCTCTTCCATAGTGTGCACCACAGAAGACCCAGCCTCAATGTAACTCATCGTCAGGGGAGACCAGGTTCACTCCTGTCTATGGGTAGAGCCAGGATTTTGAAAAAGAGGGTGTGGAAAGTGTGGTGTATTATCATTTTAACATGACTGTGGGGGGGGGGGGGTTGGCAGCGTTGACCGCTGTGTGTCGCTGTTCCTCCTCCCCCCACTCGGGGACCGTCTCCTGCTCGCAGCGGTCATTCCCTGACTCTCACGCGCTGTTGACTCGCCTGCCACGACTTTGATGGTTCTGGTTCAGTTCCGACTGTACGGCGCGTGTTGGTCCAGAACTGGGACTTGCTGCGTGTGCAGGGTCCTGCGTTGCTGAGGGCTCCTCCTCCCCTACACCCTCGCCCAGGCCTCCAGTAGCATGACCGCCTGCCTAGGCCGGCCACGTCACAATGCCAGTCCGAGCTTCTGCTTAGTAGAAGCAAATTATCTTGACCGTCACCCTCAGGGATTTCCCCGTTGAGGGGGAGTCCGCCTCCTCCCTGCAGGCGTGCCAACGTCACCCTGGGTAATCCGGGGTTAAGACCCCACCCCTTCATTCCCTTCCGGGCACTCCTCTGCCCTAATTAGGAATTCTCGGGGCACTGCCGCCCCATGCTCTGCACCGGCAGTGCTCCCCTCCTACAGTTTATACGGTAGCTGGGCGTCTGCCGGCGCCAGCCGCTCCCAGCGGCCTCAAGCAGTCCGGAGCCACGTCCAGCCGACTCCCTCGACTCACCAACCCTGTTGGGGCTTGCCCTTGCCCCAGAAGGTCCTACAGCCTCCGCGGGCGGCTCGCCTCCGCCTCCGGGGGCTCTCTCCGGAGGCAGCTCCTCCATCCCATCCTTCCGGTTCTGCCGCCTCTTCGTCCAGCTCTGGCGCCTCTTTTATGTGGCTGCCATCCGTTCCGGGCCTTCTCTCTTCCAGGGCCCTGAAAGAGGTCAGTTTCCGCCTGGTGTGTTGAGTCTGCGCCCGGTGGGCTTGCCTGATGACGCCGGGACTGGACAACTCCGAGCCCCCGGGCTCCTTACCTCCCTCACAATGACACACATTTTTCTCTAGTTAAAACTAGAAGCTTTACTATGTTAGGGACCAAGTACTATATTATGCAGTTTAAGATCAAAGCAAAAGCAAATATTACTTTATTGGAATGTGCACTAATTTGCTATCTTATATATTAAGTTAAAAAACACAATAAAACTAAGAAAAAATGGTCAAAATAATCAAAATATAGTTTCACTAGTCCTGTAGTCATTATAGTTAAATGTACATCTCTTATTCAAATTCGTAAAACAAAATCTAGTCTTACTGAGCATCTTGATAATGCCTCCAGTACTTCCCTGTCAGTCATTTCTACATCTGACTTAATATTACTACACCTGAATTAAGGTATTTAGCTAGAACTAAAAGCAGTCTGCGGGGTTGTGAAAGAGAAGAGAGATATTACCAGGTACAGTTAACAGCAAAATTGCAGAAGAAAGGATAGTTTGAATAGTGGAATATCAAGAATATCAAGACCATTAAAAAGGGGAGAGGGTCATTAATACCTGTGGAGTCTTTACAGAGATTAGCAGGAGTTAGATTATAATGATTTATGAAGTCAATGGACTCCTTCAGCACTGCCAGAATAGAAATGCCACTGCCCCTCCCAGGCAGTTTTCAAATTTGGGTAGGGCAGGAATCAAACAGGAGTACAACTGCATCACTGCCCCCCTCCAATCTGCCCCATGTCCTTTCTCCCTCCCCTGTGCTAAAAAAAATCAAACCAGCATTTCACCAAGATGTCTTAATACCTTCAAGTTCTAGAGTTGAAATTTGTCAAGGGATGTGTCCTCTAGTCAAGGGGGCACTTCTCTTGCTATTCTTCTTGTTGGGGGGAGAAATTGGGACAAATTATGAAAATCTCAGAAAATTTGAGTTTGTTTTGTGTGCCACAGAGACTGACAGCTAAATTATCTGAAGATTTCAAGGCCATTCACAGAACTAAACTGTTAACAATCACAGGAAAACCCACCAGCAAAATGTGTGCTTCCTCACTCACAAGGGTGCCCGCTTCCTCACTTTCTGTGGAGGGTACCCTACACCAGGGATATTCAACCCCCAGCCCCCATCCATCCCCTGGTGCTGTGCTATTCTGTGTATTGGGTTTGAAACTTTGGTGGCACTGCTCCCCTGCTACCGAATTTCCCAGGCCCAGATTAGGCATGCAAAGCAGTGCATGGTCAGTCCTGGCACACAGGGCTAGACATGGGTGGGGCAGGGCACCAGGGCCCAATTCTGGCATGCAAGGTCTGATCCCAGCATGCAGGGTTGGTTGGGAGCAGTTTGGGTCTTTTTCTGATATGCTGGGTTAGGTGAGGCCATGCAGGTCCTTATCTGGACATGTCTGGCCAGATGGAAACAACACAGGGCTGATCTGGGCACATGGAGCTCAATACAGTCTGTGACTGGCTTCATATCGCTTGTCTGGCCTGAGGGGCCAAAAGGTTGAGCATCACTGCCCTACTTGGATACAAGTTAGTTTCAGGTAAGCACTAGTGGATGAGGTTGGTGCTTTGGACCTACAGGTATCATATTGAAAAAATCATTTGAGAGCCAGTAGGATTGCACAAGAAGGATTCCTCCCCCCCTGCTTTCCTTAAAAACTAAAAAAAAATCCCTATAAGACTATGCACTCACACTTTAAAAGCTACCAAGGTTATTTTCCATGCTGCCTTATTGGGACCTCCCTTACACACAGGTGTTACACACAGTCTTGCTATTTTTGCCTTGTGTAGGGCACAGGACAGCCACCCCTAGGAGCTGTTCCAGAAGATGGAGGCACTGTACTGGGGGTGGGGGGGCAACCTTGTTGACGGCTATCCTACAAACTAGCCCTGCACCCTCCTGGAGTGCCACCCTGATCTTCTCACCCTGCTTGCTCTGCTTTGTTTCCTTCCTTGGCCTGATATGCTGCTCTGCTTTATCTCCTGTCCAGGGCTGTCCTTTGGGGAAAGACAGGGGCAAATTGAGCTGGGCAGAGTGGCCATGACCCCACCCCACACAATGTTAAAGGAGCTTTCCACAGGCTGATTTGCCCTGGGCCCCACACCCGCCTATGGTCATCTCTAGTCCTGCCTGATGGTTGCTTGCTGCTCCTTGCCCTGCTTTCCCTGCTACTCTGCTCACTGCTCCCTACCCAGTGCCCCCTGCCTGATCTGTGGTTTGCTTGCCACTCCCTGCCTGCATTCTGCACCTGATCTGCTGCTCCGCCCGCTGTTCCCCACCTGCATCCCTCCTCATCTGCTCTACTCACTGCTCCCTATCCTGTGTCCCCTGCCTGATCTGTTGCTTTGCTTGCTGCCCCCCACCCCTCATTCCCCACCTGATCTGCCGCTAGCTTTGCTGCTCCCCGCCCTCTCTGCCTGACCCCACCTACACGGAGAAACTCAGCCCTCAGGGCGCGAGCCCCCCAACCCAGCTCTCCAAGGGCCTCGCAGCCGCCCAATAGAAAGTGGGGGGGGGCGGGGCTGGGGGCGACCCAATAGGAAGCGGAGGGCGGGGCGGGGGACCCAATGAGAAGCGGGAGGAGGTGCAGGGTGGGGGTGGGGTTGGGTAACGAAGCTCCACCTCTTCCAGGGAGCGGGAGGTGAAGAGCTTGCGGCGCTCTGCGCCCCTCATCCCTGCTCGAGCCGTAAAGCGAGGAAGAGCGGGGCGGACCCTGTTATCCAACCTGTGCTCCTGCTCTACGGCTTGCCGTCTTTTGCGACAGCCAAGATGGCGGCGCCCAGGGCACAATGAGGCCGGCCGGCTCACAAACAAGGCGCTGCCGGGGGGAGGCGGCGGCCGCGCATGGTGGTAGTGACAGTCCTGCCGTCGCTGTGGGTCCGGACAGCGCACGGCGCTGAGGGAGGCCGAGGCTATGCGATCCCTGCAGCTGCTGCGGGTGCTGCGCGGCGGCGGCCGGGCGCGGGCGGCAGTGGCGGGGCGGCGAGGGCTGCTGTCGAGGCCGGGCTCGGCCGCGTCCTGGAGCAAAGTGGTGTCGGAGGCCGAGAAGCTGGTGGGCTACCCCACCTCCTTCCTTAGCCTGCGTTGCCTCCTTAGCGACGAGCTCAGCAACGTCGCGCTGCAGGTCCGCAAGCTGGTGGGCACCAAGCACCCGCTGCTCAGCACCGCCCGGTAAGCGCCGCCGCTTCGGCCCCCGCCCGGACTCGCCGGCTCTGAAACGGGAGATTATCGTATTGGAAGCTCGAAATTATCGTGCTTGCTGAAAAACTACGCTTGAAATGTGCAAATAAGTATGCAGATTAGTCTTTTCCTTCACTTGGTGTTGCTCACTGTAAGTGCCCAGTGAGGGAGTGATAAGTGGATATAAGTTGAAGCTTTTCTTGTTGCGAGGCCAGCGGTCATAAGAAAGTGTTGACAGCAAACCCATACTTACCTGGTAGGAGAAAAACCATGACCACTAAGGTGGTTTTCTTACTTGCAGGGGTAGTACCCTGACCAAGGTAATGCATACTTACCCTCCCACTTTCACTTCCTTCCAGTAGGAAGATCCCCGCATTATGCTGACTTCATGGAAATGGGAGACTCCTCCCTAGTTTGCCCCTGTGGCCATACAGTTGAGGGCGAGTGAAACTGGAGGCATCCAAAGCCCAAGCCTCTGGGCTTAGGCTTGGGCTTGCATTTAGGATGCCCACCAAATGATTTGGAAGCATCTGAAGCCCCAGGTGGGGGTGGGAGATGTTTGCTGGTAGCAGGGCTTCATTTGGTTCTTGAATGACTCATGGCTTTGGAATTGATTTGGCTTATTTGACTTGGGGGACACGATTTTCCTTTAAAATTCCACCCCACCCCCAAACCGTGCACCCCTCCCAAAGTCAGTTAAGACTACTGCTTTTCAGCCTCTTGTGGGCTAAGATCAAGTGGGGGCATCTATATCCCAAGACCTCCAGGCTTGGGCCTGCACCTAGGATGTCTGCCAGTGGATCTGGAAGCATCTGAAGTCCCAGAGTGAGAGCCTGCGATGGAGGATGCTGTCAGTTGCAGCCCCCTACATGGTGTTTAGAATGATTGAATTCTGCCTGCTCAATTGATACGGTTTTTGGAATTCTTTGAATTCTGCTCAGTTGATAAGATTTGGAACTGATTTGACCTGGAACACAAAATACATTAATAAAAAAATTTATATTTCAAGGCAAGCAGTCATAGAAAAGTGTTAACAGTAAACCTGAAAGTCAGTTGAGACTACCTGAGAGTGACTTGGGTTTTGCATATTACTTAGCTGCCTCAAATTATTGTACATTTTGAACACTTCTACTATCAATTGTACATTTATACAAAGATTTAAATTGCTGTACAAATATGGTAATTATCATATGTTTGGCAACACTGCCTCAGCCTAGCCAGTACTCATCCTTCTAATGGCTCCCAGGGCTGGGGGGGAAATGCTGAGAACATGTGGGCAATAGCTTCATTCAGGCGTGAACCACCAGGCCTGCCCTGCCCCATCCCGCAAGGAGAGCAGTTGTGTGGTATCTTTGACTCAGCTTAGAGCCCGGCCCTGTCTCTCGTGGGGGTCCTGGCAGCACCAAGCACAGCAGCCCCTACTGCCTGCCGGGTTTCCTGGAGCAGAGCAGCAGCCTATGGCTTCATACCAAATGGGGCTTGTCTCAGCAGTTGCACTATTTTATTTCATGATTTAGGAAACAAATTCTCTTCATATGGTTTTACATTTTGCAGCCACAGGTGATCATCTTTATACCACATGGAGAATGTGATAGCTCATTTTCTACATGGTCTTCATCTTTTTATTTACTGAAGAGAAAGATGCCAAGAGGCATTTCACCAACTGCTGCCTGCAAAAGACTGATGTATAATCTTTCAGGAAAAAGGATTTGGGAACCATGCATCTAGGAACAGGACAATGTTTTAGAGCTGGTGTGATTTAAGTTTGTTCAGAGCTTGGAGTGACAGGGTTGACCTTGGAAGGGGTTGTGGGAGAGGAGGAGGGGAGGGAGAACTGGCACCCAAATGAGCCAGTTGGCATCCTGTGCAAGGCTGAGACATACATGATGCTAACTTTGAGCTGTGCAGTGTTAATTAAATGGGTTTGAGGCAGGAGATGTCACTGGCATGTATGCTTTTGCTACAAACTACAGGCCTTTCTGCATAGGTCGCAGTCTACAAGAATGGATTTTTGACTTCTGCCCTTTTGCATGTCTTTTCCTTTAAAAATGTTACTACTTCAGTATGAGGAGCCATGATTTTCTAGGTTGAGCTCTTTTATTGGACTAGTTGGGATAAAGTCAGGCTGGCTTTTGGCTGCAGGCTGTTGTGGCTCCATTGAGTCAGGTGGGCTTTTGACTGCAGGCTGTTGTTTTGCATTTGAAAACTTGTCTAACATTATCCCAACTACATAGTTGGTCAAATAATTTTGCTTACCTATTTAATAGCTCCAGTTATAGGATTGGAGAAATGATCAGAAACATTAAAGCAGCCTCAGAGCTCAACAAAAATGAGCTGACAAGGTTCCTGAACACATGTTATCACTCAGGCTTTTTGGTTCCATGTCACAGGGAAGTGGGGGTGGCTCCTGCTGCTGCACACACCCTGTGAGGGCACATTTATCGGCCACATCAGGCCGATTTCCAACATGGTCAATTTTCTTTATATCAGTGCCAATCCCAATATTGGATGGATGTATTGGTGCACTTCTAATCCAAATGTATGCAACATGAGGAAAAAATTTACCATGCTTGTTTGCATTAGGAACACTTTTAAAAGATCATGTGTACATAACATTCATCCAAACATATCTATCTATCTATCTATCTATCTGTAAATGTATATAATAATATATATAATACATCTATATAATTTTTAATCAATTTTTTTTTTATAAATATAACCTACACAATTGTTTGTTTTGGGGGGCCTGCCTGCCCCTCCCTGTGCAGATCCAGGGGCATATACCTCTCCCCCCACATGCTCTCCTGGACAAGCGGCAGGAGCCGCCAGATGAGCCCCTCCCTCACCATGGGGCTCTTGATCTGCTTCCCTACACCCCTTCCCTTCCCACTCCCCGTCTGCCACACCAGACTTACCAGCTGGATGCAGCTTTGTAAAGTCAAAACCCAGGTTGCAAGGTTGAAACAGGGTGTCAGTTTATAAATGTCTTAAGTGCCATTTGTCATCACTGAAAAAGTCGTAAGTCGAGGACTTCTTGTATAGGCTTTTGATTTTTTTTTTTTTTTTTAGACAAAGCCGGCACGGTGATCAAGCTGGCATCTGAAATAAAGGACAATGAAAAGTCATTCTACTGGTATGTGGGGAGCAAGAAAAAATCGAGCTCCACTGTGGGACCCCTACTGAATATGGAGGGACAGCCCACAGTTGATCCACACAAAAAGGCAGAGCTCCTGAATGAATATTTCACATGGGTATTCCAGAAGGCTAATGGGAGCTGTGCATCCATCTGGAGGCCCAGAGAGCATGGGGAAGCCTATAGACAGCATGAAATTGGTCCCAAAAAGGTGAGAGTCCTCTTAGAACAATTGGACATTTTCAAATCCACTGGGTCAGATGACCTACATCCAAGAGTCCTGAAAGAACTGGCTGAACTCATAGCAGGGCCATTGGCAAAGATATTCAAAAAATCATGGAACTCATGGGTGGTCCCAGAAGACTGGAAGAGGGCTAATGTGGTGCCCATCTTTAAGAAAGGAAGAGGGATGACTACAAACTACAGACCAGTCAGTTTGACTTCAGTCCTTGGAAAAACTTTTGAAAAGATTGTTAAAGAGGCCATCAGTCACAAGCTTGTGACTGACAGAGTATTAGGAGACAACCAGCATGGCTTTGTGGAGGGTAGATCATGCCTGACAATCCAGGTGTCCTTTTATAGCCAGGTAACTAACCAGCTGGACAAGGGTCACAAGGTAGACATCATTTACTTAGATTTCAGTAAGGCTTTTGATTCCGTCTCCCTTGAAATTCTTACAATCATACTGGAGGGTACTGGCCTGGACCAGCCTACAGTGAGGTGGGCGGATAACTGACTTAGAGGCCAGTCCCAGAGAGCTGTAACTGATGGGATGGCTTCATCCTGGAGGGCTGTCTCCATTGGTGTTTCACAGGGATCAGTGCTTGGACCCATGCTTTGTAAAATATGTATTAATGACTTGGATGAGGGGGTGGAATGCTCCATGATTAAGTTTGCCACCGATACCAATCTGTGGGGAAATATGGGCACACCAGAGGATAAGGTAAAGATCTAGTATGACCATGACAGACTGATTCTATGGGCTGATCAGAATCAGATGAGGTTCAACAGGGAAAAGTGCTGGGTCCTTCATATGGGTAGGAAGAACCTTCACCACAACTGTAGAATAGGCAGTAGCCCACTGGCTGGCATGGCATCTGAATGGGACCTGGGAGTCGCAACTGACCACAAGATGAATATGAGCCAACAGTGAGGGAGTCACCAGCAGGGTAAATAAAACTCTGGTGTGCATCAGCTGATGTGTTGCCGACAGATCCAAGGAGGTGCTTCTCCCTCTACTCAGCATTGGTGAGGCCACAACTGGAGTACTGTGCTCAGTTTTGGGTGTTGCACTTCAAGAAGGATGTAGATTAACTCTAGAGGGTGCAGAGAAGCACCACCTGCATGATTAGGGGCCTAGAGATAGGCCCTATTTGGAGAGACTGAGAGCTGGTCTTGTTCAGTCTGGATAAGAGGAAGCTGCAAGGTGACATGATAGCTGTCTGCAAATATGTCAGGGGGGGACACAAGAATCTGAATGAGCAACTCATCAGGAAGGTACCCCTTGAGAGGACAAGGATCAATGGTCACACACTAATAGAGGGAAGATTTAGGCTGTACATAAGGAAGAACTTCATCATAAGGGTAGCTAGAACCTGGAACACACTCCCAGCAGAGGTAGTGTGTCAGTCGCCAGTCCTTGGAGGTGCTCAGGAAGAGGCTGGATGAGCGTCTTGTTGAGCTAATTTGAGCTCTTTAACCTCCTGACTATATCAGGGAACCAGACTTAATGATATTACAGGTCCCTTCCAGTCCAGTGACTCTCTGACTCATTTTTATTTTACTACAGTCTTCAACAGATACACCCCAAAATATAAATGTAGAGTACATGGAGCTTTTGGCTTTTATAAAAATATTGGAGGAGGAAACTTTTTCTTGTGTCTTTTGTAGAACTTAGTTATACTACCATACAGAAGCTTACGGCATTTCTTAAATTTTCAGAATCATTTGTCTTCTTCAAACTCCATAGACAAAATGTAATGTCCCATCTACTGTGAAACAGAGCTGAGGGACCTGATTTAATGTATTTCATAATGGTAGTGTATAAGAGTCTTGCAGGGTTAAATACCAAATTTTAGTCTGTTATGATAGGAAACCGGTAGGTCCTGTCTGCAACAGACTGGGACTGGGTCTTTGTTTCCTTAAAATGTGTAGATCAGTAATACTCATGAGTTAGATCCAAACTGGTCCCTTGCAGTGGAACAAGCGATGGCACCATTAACCTCTGCATGTTCCTGAGCTGCAGGGATTAATGCACCTGTCATGTACCCATCTGGCACCGATACGTGTCCAATGATGTTCTTTGTGTTTTGTCCCCTAATTCCCAACACTTTCAGGAGCCCTGTTGTCCATATCTTGGAATAGTGCTCATATGTTAGAATGGTGAGGCGATGGAATAGACTGCCTGGAGAAATTGTGGACTCTCCATCACTAGAGGCATTCAAGAAAAGGTTGAACAGCCATTGGTTGTTCATAATCTAGGTGTAGCTATGCCTATGTTCTACTATGGGTATTTCCCATGCTTCTGGGCTTTGCTGGTTGCCTCTATTCCCTCCCCACCGCTGTTTTTGTGGGGCGGGGGGTTAACTAAATGTGTCAGGGTGTTTTTAAGCTGTCTTCAAAGGCATTAGGTGTTGGCTCCAGCTGGGGATTTGGACTGGGATGTGCCAGTGCTCCCACTGGGACTTAGCTGGAGGTTCCTGGCTAGAGGTTCTTGCTCCTGTGCTTTGGGTCACACTGATCACCATATATGAGGTCAGGAAGGAATTTTGCCCTATGATCAGATTGGTATGGATGTTGGAGGTTCTTGCCTTCCTCTGTGAGGGGCCTGGCCCTCTATCTAGAATCTCTTGAGCAGTGGTCTCCAACCTCTTTAAGTATAAGATCACTTTTTGAATTAAAGTCCAACCTAGGGTCTACTGTGCACTGCCACCCCCACCAAGCAGGTCAGTCTGTGTGGGAGGGAGGGGGTGGGAAGAGGTGGCAGTTCAAGGCCCCTGCAGTGAGGCAGGCAGTGGGGGAGAGAAGAAGGGGCAGGGTAAGTGTGGTGGTAGTATCGGACCCTGGGCAGCTCATCAGGGGTGTGTGTGTGTGTGTGTGTGTGTGTGTAGGCTCTTGCTGCTGCACTCACCCTGACAGGCCCAGGGGGCATGTGCCCCCTGATCTGTGTGCTGGGCGGAGGCAGCTGCCGCTGCACTTCACGCCCTGAGCTCTGCTTTGGGAGTGCTCTGGGAGCAGTGTGATGCCATGTGAGTCCCATGGCGGGGCTGAGCTTCCTTCCCTGCTCGCCCAGCAGTGGGATGCATGTGGTGTTGCACCGCTCCTGGGGCAGCTGCATTGGGGTGCAGCGTGCAGGTTCAGTGCCTCCGGCTTGCGCACAAATGTCAGGGGGGCACATGCCCCCTGGGCCTCTGTCAGGTGTGAACAGTGGCAGGAGCACCCCTGCATCCTTGGACAAGCTGCCTGGGTTCCTATTCTCCCACCATCTGGCCTGGCCGGGGCACCGCTCACCTCAGCACCTGCTCTTGCCTGTGCCCCACTCCCTTCCTCACTGCGGGGCCTCGATTTGGCCCCTGCCCTGTCCCTCCCACAGAGATGACCTGTTGTGCTGGGAGGGGCGTACATGTGCATGCACACAAGTACTTGGCACCCCCAGCCTCAGAATGACTGGCAGAGGCTCCGTGATCAACCAGTCGATTGCGAATGGCTGGTTGGTGACCACTGCTCTTGAGCATATATTAACAGTCTTTTATAGAAGTGGGATGTTAGCTGCCTTGGTGATTGTTTTACCTGTGGTAGGTTCGGGTGTTAAGTCTTTTGTTGTGTCAGGCTTGATGGCAGTCTTATGAGAAGTTTAGATTATGGATTTTTATGGGATAGTTTGAATGGGGATGATCCTGCCTCAAGCAGGAGGTTGAACTAAATGACCTCTGGAGGTCTCTTCTGGCCCTTCTTCTCTATGCTTTTATGATCTTGGTTACCTCTGGCATGGATGATTGGGATTTGGTTGGTAAATATATGCTTGATCATAAATGTTGGTTTACTATTTTAGGCATTGGGATTAAAGTGGAAATGTAACATAAACTAAGGTCCTTACTTCTGAGGTACTGTATCTATTTGGGGAAAGTTATACTTTTTTCAGTAGCAAAATACAGAACTTGTTTCTAAGTTTTGGGTTTTTTTTCTGATTTCATTATCTCTACTTTATAATGATTGCATGTTAATATATCTCTCTTCTATTGAACATTAACAGCAGGATTATAAAACTTAAGTGCCCAACATATGCTCTGCAGTCATTAAACCACTTTATTTAGATGATTGATACATGATTTAAATCTTTGCTGTATGGCATATCAGTGTATAAGTACTGTAGAAATCCATTAAAGATCCTGGAAGAAAGTTTTGCTTCAACAGTTTGGTTTTTTTTTGGGGTTTTTTTTTTGCATAAAGGGGCAATACTTTAAAATTGCAGAAACAAGTTAATTGGAAGTTATGCTTTTTCATTTTCAAGCATCTGCTCATTATATTATGAACTTTGACCAAATTATTGTCATCTATACAATAAACTAGTTAAGTGGTGGCTGTTCACAGTGCTTTGTTTCTGCTGTCCCATAGTCCTCTTCAGTCTAATGGGTGTAATTCTTGGTTTGTCAGGGTAGGTATTTTCCTGCCTTCATTGCTGTTTGAGCAAAGTGATGCTATTCCTGAATTGGTGGTGCCCTGTTACTGAGGTGAAATGGGTAATCCTGTTACATTGAAATCTGTTTAACTAGGAATCTGGGTATTCAGTTTTCCATTTACTATACATGTTTTCAGTTTGCTGAGAGGTGAAGTAAACTTCTTAACACATTGAGTTAACCTTAGAGTTGTGTGGGCTAATAGGAGATAAAGTTTGAAGCTGCCTTACTGTTTTACCTGTGAAGCAAGGAGTGTACAATGTCATGTGCAGCACAAGCACTCCTAAAGGGATGTGGTTGTTGGAATTTGATTGATCACATCAGTAATTCAGCTAAAAATTCCTTTACTAAATCTGCAGGTAAGTAGCAGTTCTATAGAGTTACTTTAAGTGAATGGTAAGAAAATATGGTGTTTATACATAACCTGCACCTTTTTGCCCCCCAGAACCTGCTGGGGAAAAATTGGGGTGTACATTATATGCAAGGAAGAGAGGCCTCCCCATGGATCTGAAAATCCTGTAGCAGCATTAGTTGCCGTGGCTCTGGGAGCCTTGACAGCTAACACTGCCACCAGTCCCTCCCTCACCCACCTTCTATTACAAAATTCCCAGACCCATGGAGGGCCATCCTCTCTAACTGCATAGGGCTGGCATGTGGGGTTGGCCCGCAACTGCACTCAGCATGGCAGGTCCAACCCAGCACGTCTCCCAGACATGGTGGCAGGGTCCAGCCTGAATGCTGACTCTAGAGAAGTCTGTCACATTGGGCCCAGTGCACTGAGTCTGGAACTGTGCCACTTCTGGGGCTGTGTGCTGGGTTACAGCCTGCCTTGTGGCTCCTGCCCAGCTCTAGCATGTTCCCACAGCACCGGATACCCAAGCCCTCATGTACGTATCTGTACTCTAAGGAAATATCTTTTTTTCCTTCTTGAGGCCTTCCCAAAATAAAATGTGTCCTGTTTTGGGCGTGTATTATATCGGAATGAAAATGGTATTATAATAAATGCTTAGCTGTATATTAAGTGGCAGTGTTACAGTGCTTGTTAATGATTGTACCAGTGCAATTGCAATTACAGTTTGACTATTGAGAGAGACATTACTGTTGTCCCATACTAGTTGTCTCCAGCAGGTTTAACTCGTACTAGAAAAGATCTCTTCTCTTGCTCTGTTTTATCCTTCCCGGTCCCCTCACCAGATTTCTTATTACATTGTCTTGTCAAATTTAGCCTGAAACTTCTATAGCAACCTATCATCTTTTCCTTAGAAGACAAACCTACTTTTTATCATTAAATCATTTTTTTTAGGAGCTAAATGATAAATTCTTTTTCTGTCAGCTTTTGTAGCCATACAGGAGTCAAGTGGTTAACATACCAATTTCCATGCTATTCTCCAGCCTTATATTAGCATTTAACTTTTTTCTTTCCTCCTCCTTTGCTGAAACCATGGATTTGTGGAGGTTGGATTCATTCTTGTAGGTAAAAATATATAGTATATTCTTGCACACAACCCACTTTTTTCCCCAAAAAACAGCTGCTAGAAATCAGTGTGTGCATTATGTGAGAAATATGGTAACAGCAGCTTCTGTCACTTACCAGGCTAAAACAAAAGTAAAATCTGCATGCAATCCACAGGGAGCAGGGCAAGCAGCAGGTTCTGCCCCCCTGGCAGCTGCCACTAAGATGCAACAGGGGAAGATTGTTTTGTTTTTCCCCTTCATTCTGCTTTTTGAAATAAGGTGCTTATCTTAGTCCAGGGCATGTTTTGTGCAAGAAGACATGGGCACTTAAGTACATCATGTGTTTACATATTAAATTTCTTGCTTCCTCCAATAAGATAGCCGAGGGGCAGGTAATATACATGAGAATACAATACAATAATTTATTACAATTTATAAAGAGCTTTGTTTTTTGGGTGAAAGACAACGTGTAAGTTATTATAAAAGTGAACACTTCTAAATACTGTTATTACAATGTTTACCTTTAATTCAAGTTTGAGAAGTAACACTGTAATCTGAAGAGCACTAGTGAATGTATTTGTAATCCGGTTGCTACTATGTGACTCTTTAAAGCTTTCATTTTTCTTTATTCCTGAATAATGTAGCGTCTTGAACAGATCTTCAAAAAGTGACCTTTATATCTTTTGTTCTTTTAGGCTTTTTGGGTGAAACGGAATTTAGAAAGTTCCCTTTAGCAAAATGAGCAAGCAACTTTATTTTACAGTCAAAGGAAGAAATTAAATGGATTATTTTTCCCTTTCTTTTGCTTTTTAAGTGAACAAGTATCCGTTTTAATATAGGAAATAAGCTGTAATTGATATAAATCTTGTTCTTGGGAAAGATGGTATGAATAACATTTTATTTCGCATCCCATGAGAAAGGTATAGCTTATTGCAGATTGTAAACAGTAAATGTTATGGCCAAGGCACCACTTTTACATAATTGCTAAGTGAAATAACACTTCATAATCATAAAAACATTACAGCATACTGTTTGCTACTTATCCCTTTTATCATTAGTGAGGGTGCCCTGCATTTTAATTCCAAATATATTTGCCTGTCTGTAATAAATCCTAAAATGATAAAATAGGAATGAACAGAGGTTTGTTTTTTTTGTTTGTTTTTTCTTCTGGACTACTGTAAAAATCAAAAACTTGCAGTTTCAGAATTCAAGTGCAGTTTTTGCTCCATGCTGATTGTATACTTTTACTTGTATCCTTTAAGCCACCTAAAGTGACAGACATGGTAGATCAGTGGTTCCCAACCTTTTTTTTCCTGTGCCCCGCTGCCAGGAGCAGAGTGCAGCTGTGGCGGCCCAGGTGCCCAGGAGCTCCTGGCATGCGACGTGGCTCATCTTTTCTGTGTGGCATTGCCAGCATTGCACCTGTGACCCTTGTTAGGGTCACAAACTGGGGTTGGGAACCGCTGTGGTAGTTGGTTCTACTTTGGAAGAATTTGTCATCTCAAAACTTAATCTTCAGTTATAGTAGTGTAAGAGTGATGTTGTAGCAGCAGTGGTCCAGAAATTATGCAATAGGCAAGGATTTCTTAGTGTTATATCTTTTATTAGACCAGCTATCTAGCTGGGATAAAGTTAGACAAGCTTTAAATCTACCCAACACGTTTAAAAAGTGAACTTGGTAACAAAAATCCGTAGACTGGCTGGACACTGAGAACTAAGGATATTGGTTTTTATGGCACATTGTATTTTACTCAACCTCCGAATCCTTTCTACACAGGAAAAGTGGGAAAGAAAAAGGTGCTCCTCCTACCTTTTTGTTAGGTCTTGCTTTATAGTGATAAACTTTTCTTCTGCTAATTGTGTGTCTGCTACCCCTGAAGCTTTCTCGTACTCCCCCCCACCCCCAGCCACCCCTCTGCTATTTTTTTTTCACTTGGCTGTGCATGGTTCCTGTCATAAGAGAACTGGGAAGAGTGTCTTGCATTCAAAAGCTTGTCTAACTTTATTCCAGTTGCACAGTTGGACTAATAAAAGATATCAACCTAAGAAATCCTTGCTTCTCTACTGTTAAAAATATCTGTACCCAAAAACTATAGTGTTGGAAACTACTTCCAGTTTTTCTGTCTGTAATTTGTATAGGTTATCCACAAGCCATCATTATTTGTTAATCACAGTTATTTCATTAAATATAATGAATTTTTACTGTCCATTTTATTGTATTGTTTTGGTGAAAGCTATAACTAAGCTACTAATATCAATCTGTTAATTGTTTAAAAATAATGAAGTAAAAAGGGTAATTTTGATATTTTGGAGCCTTATTGAATTTGTGCTCTTTACCAAAGATGTATGGGCAGCCTGAATTATGAATTACTCATTTATTGCATTAATTCACAATGAATAAGAGTGTACAGATGGGTGATTTATAAACATTAATTTGAGGGCACTAGAATTATACTTGGGGTAGCATTTAGCTTGCAGAATCTTTGCTACTGGTGAGATGACAAGCCAATTTGGCATTAGGGTCCTAGGCCAGGTTTGTAGGGCTGACAATTATAAATCAAGATAAAATTGTCATAGAAACTGTTGACATACAATGTATAAAGATCTATACAGTGGCTGTCTGTAAAGTCACTTTTCAGAACAAAACTGTATTTCAGAATGTAATTTTACTTGCCTGTGTTAATTTAAGATGGAAGGAAAGTTACTGTTTTGCTACTCCTTAGAAACACCATGAGTCCCCAGGAATGGTACAAGACTATTTCTATACCTTTTTCATTGAGTGGCTACAAACCATACAGTGGTACATTACTTAGGATGTGGGCAGGCATAGCGTTTGTAGTGCTACAAATTTAAATGTACAGATGTCTAGCATTGCAAAAATGGCTTACCTGCTACAAAAATCTTCCTCTTGCCAATAATAAAGCATTCCTATTTGAATGTTTTGTAGCTCTGAATGTAATGTCTGTTTAGTTGCGGTATTGCTACAGGAGGGGGCCTTCAGATCAGAGGCATTTCACAGTCCTATGTACTCTCTCCACTCCAGGGAGAAGGGAGGTAGAGTGAATGTCTCAACAGCAATCTGCCATGGTGACCTGTCAAGCAGTTATGCCAGCACCCTGCTGCCATGCTGCAGAATGAGCACTGGTACGAGCTGGGCTACTGTGGCAGTGCCATTGTGGTGGGAGCATGATCTGTTGCCTGTGCTCTCGCAACAGCAGTGGCATTGGCACAAATGGCTGCTACCACTGCCAACTTGGTGGGGTATCTTTGACAGCTACTGCTCTGGTACCAAGACCTGGTCCTGAAGCAGTGGCTGTTTAAAGACTGCCTATCCTTTCCCTTACTGGGAACTGATGGAGGGTGTCAAGAACAGCCCCTGACCCCAATGTCACAGGGGTATGGCAGGTGTGAAAACATCCCCCTATCGCCCCTGGCTGGACAGTGTGCCTTTTGGTCAACTTGACACTCCATTCCAGGTGGGAGGCTATGTTTACATGTTATAGCATTTCTTTTGGTAGCCACAGAAAGTGCTGAGGCATCTTTTAGTGCTACAAGTACATGCCTGTGTGCTGTTTTAGCAGTTTGGCTAGCTGGCCGATCTTGTGGAACTGACTTGGGCTACTAGAACCACAGCACGTCAGTTTTGCTTCTCCAGTGGTGCTGCCCTGCATTCCTCCTTCTGTAGACTCTTCAAATCCTCTCTCCTTTGCATGTAAAACAAATGAACACAGAATTCCTCACTGACTTGGTACAGTTGGTGAGTTGGCTTAAAGGGTGCTGACAGACGCACAGGTCCCTGCTGTAACTCATGGCACTTGGCATAAAGCACCATGAGTTAGAGACTCCCTTCCAACAGACATTTGCCTGTTGTGTTGAGGATGGGGTCAAGGACCAAGCCTCTTGTCTTTCCTGTGATGGGGCTGGGCTGATGCACTGTGTAATCTCCCGCCCCCTTCTCCCCTCCTCCCCCCCCACCCCCCACCAGCTCCTGTGCTGTCTGCAGAAAAGAGCAGGGTGGAACTGCAGGCTTGGGTTTGCCTGGCTTGAACTGAAGGTGAGAGGGTGGGGGGAGTGGCATGAGGTAGAGAAGCTTCTCCCTTCTCCCCCATCCCTTCCTTCAGACAGCACCTGGAGCAGGGCTGGGCTACATTGGAGCAGGGCTGGGCTACATCAGCCCAGCCTCTATCCTGCTGAGAAACTAACCCTAGCAAACAGAAGTTCCCTAAGATGCTTCACTTTGGAGCACCTTCATCTGATCTGCCATTGGATGAGGGTTAATTTGTCATGCGATTGGCCACTTCTAAAGTACTCTGCAGCCATGCACAGCACACGTATAGAGCACTTTTAGGGGGCTGGTCATGAGACAGATATCACGTCTGTCAGCACCCTTAGTGATCCAGCCTGCACAAATGGGGGTCCTTTTCTTCTGCAGCTCAGAGTTGACAGAGCTACTTCTAGCTCTCCAGTATCCTATTCAGTTTTCCTTGAGAATAGTGGGTGTAGGTTTTAATCCTGAACTTCAGAAGTCCTGAGAAACATAGTGTGCATGAAAAATAACTTTTAGTCTTTTTGTTTGCAGGGAACAACTTGGAAATGTAAACTGCAAAGACCTGCACCAGAAGGCAGATATACTCCTTCTTTCCCTAGCATTGGTTCAAAATCATGAGATTTTAAAAATAATATTTTGAGAGGGCCTGACTCATGACTATTTTTGAATCTCTGGAGTTCATAATAAGAAACATATGTCTTTAGGCGGGGAGGGAGTGAAGAAGGGCCGAATTATGTAGACTGCATATGTCAGACACTGGTTTAACAGCCTGTTTAGGTTTTTTGTTGGGGTTTTTTTTCAATTTTTAAATCTGGTCATTCATTAATGATCTTTATTTATGTTTTGGGGTGTAAAAATAGACTAGGTAGTTTCCCTTTGTTTTCTTGTCAAGATCACTTCCCAGTCCATGAAGTAACCAGAGAAGGGCTTGCTACAGTCTTTGCTTTCCTGCTACAGAAGGACTAAATTATTTTGAGGAGGTAGGCAAGAAAATAGCATATTCAGGAAATACACATCAGTGAGGTCAGGACAAGTTCCTGAAAAGAGCAAGAGGCTTGTTGCAGTGTACATTTATTAAGTTACATAGGATGCAACTATACATGATGCTACGTCTCTATGTTTCCCCCGTTATAGTGTACTGCTACAGCAGAGTAGTTGCTAAAAATAACTGTGTGCCATGTATACAGCACAGTACAGGTGGTTACTGCACTGTGCTTTAGTACTTCCAAGAGGAAGTACTAAAGCATGACTTAGTAATAATGTCACTGCAGGGCAACGTGTAGATGAATCTATAGATGTATATGGAGAGATATAGATGGATATCACTTAAAACAAAACAAAAACTTGGGTTTCAGTGGGAAAGTAAAACTGAGTACAGTTTACAAAAGATCAAGTTGTAAAGAGGATGGAACAGTAAGGGCCATTCTCTGCACAATTCAGGGAAGCTGTTTTAAGTCATTAAGAGCAGCATGAATGAAGGTGGCAAGACATTCTTCTGATTTAGACCATGTTGCTTGAATTCTGTCCTTGAACAAGAAATAGAAGGCACATTCATTATATTAAAAAACAGTAATGCCACAAATGGCATATAATTTTCATGTGTGGTAATCGTTTTAAAAACAGGTCATTTTTTCCCCCCAGGGGTGTCCATACGTGTGCTCTGGGGTGGTGGTGGGGGAGGTGGCACTTTAGTTAGCTGTCAGAGCCGCTTTAATTAAAAGCACCTGCAGTGTCACGTATTCAGTGTCCTGCACTTCAGAATGGTGGTGGGCACTTTTAAGCTCATCTGACAAGCTTTAGTTAAAGCACCCCTGCTGCCATTGTGAAACGGGGATGTTGAATACACATGATGTGGAGATTGCGGAAGTGCACTAATTGGCACGCTCCAGCAGACTCCATTAATCGAGTCTGCTCTGATGTGTGCTAATTAGCATGCGTTGGACCAGATGTTCATCATGTGTATAGGTGCCCTAATATTCTTAACTTTCTGGTATCTGGAAGTATCACATAGCTCAATGTTATCGTAAGGAAATATTTCTGGTTCTTGAAAGGGAAACATGTTATCTACTTAAAATGATTTAGACTAGCAGCAGATGCTTGGTAATTGTAGATAGGGTCTCTGTGTGCTCTCCTATGTGGATAACTAGTTGATCTGATACTGGCCTGCAATAAATCATGGGATTTGCTTCACCACTGGGATGCTGGAATTGCAAGAGCCAATTTCTGTATTGTCCCCTTAAAAAGATTAGATTAAAACTTCCTTTCATTATTCCCTTTTTCAATTAGAACAGTTATGACAATCATCAATAGACCCCTTTTTTCTTATCCTTTATTTTTATCATTTTCCTAACTTAAAAATGCAGGTGCCACTTATTTGCCAGTGGCTAATGAGGTAACTTTTTCTGAGAATAGCCAGCAGCATGATACTAAAAATGACAAGTAATATGTCTGGTCAGTTTATAGCTTCTGCCTATAGTCTTCTGACCAGCAGCAAAATTCATGATGAGCTTTTTAAGTTTCACTGAGTTGCTTAGTCTGCAAGGGGCCTCGGAGGCATGGACTCGGTCCTCTGCTGCTGCTAGGTAGGAAGTTAAAACTAGTTTAAATTATTCTTTTATTCTTGTTGCAGCATGGTATAGCAAATTTTATAAAAATGTTTTTCCATCATAGTTTTCAACCTTTTTTCATTTGTAGACCCCTAAAAAATTTTGAAAGGAAGTGCGGAGCCCTTTGAATTTTAAGTGTGGGTATTCTCAAACTTCCGTTTGCTCATAGTTGTCATGTGCAGACCCCCTAGACATAGTCTGTGGACTCCCAGGGGTCTGCAGACCACAAGTGGAAAAAACATGGGTCTATTATGTCACCGTTGGAAACACCAGTCACCTAATGAGGCTCACAAAATTTATCTCTATATCTACATAGGATTGTACTGAAAACATTGACTGACAGTACAACAGTGAAATGAATTCTGCAGTGTAATAATTGTGGGTAGGAATGTGAAGGGATTTCTCATTTGTTGTACCTGCCACTAATTGTGTAACTACTGAATTAGTACATGTGAGCAGCAAGATAAAACCCTTCATGTGTTAAGTGTTCTGAAACTGCTAATCAAATACTGTGTATGAGTTTCTGTCACTATAAAGTCAAAAGAATGATTCTTAAACACTGAAAATCAGTTCCTTATGTGTTTTGTCTGAATAAACTGTCAAATAGGACCCTCATGAAAAAAACTAACTTTGGCAGGTAGGAAAAAAAATAGAGAAAACAGCTTCAGAATACAGATAAAGATGCTTGTCAGGATTCATCTGGTTACCTTTGTATTTTCCATTTAATCTGTGGATTTAATTGAAATTTACTCGTGTCTTGTGGAGGTTATGGCAAGGATGGTGTCTGCACCACACTCAGCAACAAGGTGGAATGCGAGGAGCAGATCTGTGCTGCTGTCGCTGAGCCCGGTTCCATTCTCGGGGTTCTCTTTCCACATGAATGGTATTGGAACTTGTCACTACTAGATTTCCTTGCTGATGATGCGAATCCTGTGTTTTTTCTTTTGTTTAGTTTCACTTTGTACCCCCAGGCTTACGAATATCTATATATAGCTGCGAACATGGAAAACTGTCATCAGACTTGGGAACACAGCACTGCCGTGGTTTGCATATAGTTTGCATTCACAAGATTTCTATGCGACAATAAAGGATGTAACGTTTTGTGTTTTTGAAATGGGAGATTAAATTCTGTTGCACTTGAGGTAGTTAGTTCCATTTGAGAGGTTCAGCATTGCTTTCACCTGGGAAAAACAGATTATTCGAGCCTGCTTCTAAGCTTGGAATCTGAGTATAACAAAAGTCAGAAGACTCAAAATTATAATTTCCAGATCAACTTTGTGTCCCTTTTGGTTGTGGGGGTCTTTTTGTTTGTGTTTGTTTTCTTAATTAGCACATAGGCTGTTTACTATTCTAATGCTTAGTGTGATTGAGTTTGTCAGGATAGCGTACTTATGACAATGCACTCAGACTCTCTTGAATGCCAGTTCTTGGCACTTTTGTTTTGCCATTACACGGATGCAACACCTAATGTTCATACAGGCAATCTTTTCAATTCTTATGTTGTCAATGTTGATTTCTAAAATAACCCTGTACTTCCACTTTTTCAGATGCACCTCTTCTTTCTTTGGCATTCATGGTTTGGTATTCCTGAAAGGGACAGAGACTCAAATACTCCTGAGACGGAAAGATACTCATGATGCCACAGCTACCATGGGTGGTTGACATAGTAGAAGGCCAGCTCCATAAACTGTTGTTATTCCTCATAGTTCCCTTCACTTTTGTAGAGCTGTGCCCATAAATACCAATTGAAGCCACAATCTCAGGCTGCTGTTCAGTTTCATAGGGTTTATTCTTGGCACATATTCTGGGGTCACTCTAGTAACTTTTAGTTATCACAAATGGACTTTTCTGTCCATTGCTTTTTTTTCTTCCTTACCACCTCCTTTTTCATACCTGTTGTCTTCTCGCTTCTCCCTCTTGTATATAGGGCATTGTTAATGAATAGTTGACCCATGGTCACACTGTGGACTAAAAGATTGTCCAATATCTTTCTCAAATATACAGTTGGTCCAATGAAAGATATCATACACACAAATCCTTGCTACTTAGATGCTGACATACCAGTTTCTTCTTGAAGTAATGTATATGGTTGTTTTGACATTGATAATTTCTAATACTATATTTTAATACAGAATCTAAATTTCTGTGGAAATGTTGCTTGCATGTTTATTTGTGGTACAAGAGTACTTGCAAGTAATGCCTGTATATGTGATTTAAACTAACTAAAAAGTTGTTTTTAGTTGTAGTGGGTATCATGTTCCTAGTGGGATTATTCATTTTATAAGCTCCTTCACACAAATGCAATTAATGCATGTTCAGTCTCTTATCTTTTCTGGCTGAATCCTTTGTACCTCCTAAACAAAGTATGATTGAATAGCAATTTTGTGGATATTTGTGAACTAGTCTGAGAATTAAATTTGCTTCTACGTTTGAGTAATTCCATATTTACTACAGAAGTAAATCTCATTTAAATAGCTACAGTTAATTCAGGTTTTCAACAGTGGGCATATTGCATTGGTCCACTATTCAAGGTAGGCTTGGGAACTAAATACTCAGCAGAAGAGGATACAGATTAGAAACTTCTGATAGAATTATTTACAAGGGAACCTGGTATGGTTGTCTTGACACTGATCATTTCTAATGCTTTTATATGGACTGTGGACTGTATGGAGTCCGGCTTGTGTGCTTATTTATTGCACAAGAGTACTTTCCTTGCAAGTCTGAAGTTTTCAGCAGAATTTCACATACAGCTCATTCTGATTAAATGAAAAGCTTTGGGATTTCTTAAGCCTGGTTCAGCATCGGTGAAAATGGAACTGAATGTATAATGAATGGATATGAATGCCAGTCAGTCCTGAGAAGAGATGGCTAACATGACGGCCAGCTGCTAACCTCACCCAGTAGTTTTCTAAACTAAGGCAATGTGAATGCCTGATAAAAAATCAGCTTGGGCTGGCTTATCTTGTAAAGACACTTACAACATATGCATTGTACTTGTCACACGCATGCAATATTCTGAGCCTCTTTTTAATGTGATCACTTTATGTTGGTATCTACATTATAATACAATTGGTCTGTGACCCATGGGGATATTGGGTGAGAAATGTAATGTTTTGATGGACTAATATGATGTCAATGTTTATACCCAGCAGCAAAAAATAATTACAATAATATTAGCGTATTTCTGAATAAAGGACAAAATTGTATGTATGCATGTATTTGAACATGTACAAACTGAATCCGTTTATAGGGAGATTTCTTTGTATTTCCAGAAGGTTGAAATACATCTGCTGAATACATCTCTTTAAAATGTGCAAGTAATAGGACCGACCAAGTTTTAAATGTCAGGAGAAGTCGCGCTCTACAGCCCAAACCACCTCCCCTTCTCCCCCACCTTTTTTCCCCCCCATTTGCTTTTGCAAGTCATTCTTTTTTCTTCTAAACTTGCAAGGGGTACAAATCAGTTTTATAGGGTTTATCCTAACACACGTTTTAGGTAGAGGTGCACTGATACATCAGTCCGTATCATATTGACACTGATGAATGGAGAATTGACATTATTGTCAGTCAGCTTTTTTTGGCTGATGTTGCTGATTTAAATGTTGCATGCACGTGTGCAGCCGCAACATGCATGTGGCTAGGAGTGCAGCTCAGCAGCTTGGAGAGCAGCATCCAGCTGGCAAGTCGGGTGGGGGAAGGGGCGTAGAGGGGAGATTGAGGCCCTCGTGGTGAGGGAAAGTAGGGCTGGGGCAGGGGCAGGCACTGCCCAGCTGAGGCGTGGCACGGGATGGAGCCAGCAACTCTTCGGGGGGGGAGGGGGGGCGGCTTCCACTGCTGTGTGCACCCCTGGGAAAGGCATGGGGAGCATCTGCCCCCCAGATCTCTGTATGGGGGTAACAGCAGGCTGCCCGCTATGTACTCAAGGCTGGAGGTTGCACTAGGCTCTTCCCAGTGGCTGTGCTTGGTTGGTGTAGTGTGGCCAGTGGCAGCACTGGGAGGGAGGCTATGGGAGGGCTACAACACTGGCTCTAGCCCCTCCATAGCCTCTCTCCCAGTGCTATTGCCACTTGCCGTGTCCCACCCAGCCTGAGTGCAAGTGCTGGGAAGAGCTGAGTGGAGCGCCTGGCCCTGAGCGCACAGCGGCAGCCCTCCCTCACCCCATGCACAGATCTGGGGGGGGCACATTCCCTCCATGCCTACCACCAGGGTGTGCACAGTGGTGGGAGCCAGTGCTCCATCTCCACCTGCCGGATGAGCTGCCAGCTACATCCTATACCCTCCCCTGCCCCAGCTGGGAACCACCTGCCCCTGCCCTAGACCCACTCCCTCCTCACTGTGGGAGCTTCTGTCTCTCCCCCCTCCCACCCGTGTCCCTTCCTTCCCACAGACTTACCAGTCCCACAGACTTACCAGCCAGGCGCTGCTCTCCAAGCTGCTGGACTGCATATTGGCAATTGGATTGGTATTGGCTGATATGGCTGGTCAATAATCACGGTATCGTCCCTGTCTAATAACTTTCAGTTATCACAAAGGGTCTTTTCTCTTTCTTTTCTCTTTCTTTTATCACCTTTTTCATATTGGCTGCCTTCTCACTTCAGCCATCTCCCTGCTGTATTCTAGGGCCCTGTTAATGAATCGTTGACATCGTTCTTCTCAAAATTCATTGGATCCATAGCATACATTTCTTTACTAATAATAACATATCTTACATTAATAGGTTTCAAGACTTTCAAAAAAGAGAACAGCTGCAGGCAAGGAGAGTTGGAAGAATATTTCTGTAGCAATATTACAATATTGTGGATGGGAGACCTATTGTCTTAAATTATTGATAGATAGATTTTTTTTTTTCTTTATCCTACTTCTGACTGGTTTAGTGTCCCTTCAGGGCACATAGACTTGGTATGTACTTCTTGCCCTAGAGGAACTCCTTCTTGAGACAGACCTGACAGACTGTAAAAAAAAAATACAAACAAAAAAAAAGACAAGACTGTGAATTTGAAATCTGTTCTCTTAACAAAAAATGAGTTTAAAGCTATTGTAGATGCTACATCTGTCCTTGAATTGTCCCTGCCCATTTTTATGGTTTTAATGATCACTTTTCCAATTTTTACAATACTTTTTTTCCTTCCTGGTTCTGTTCGAAAGATTCACTTAAGCAACAGGAAACTGACAATACAGGAAAATTAGTGAACTGCTCATCAACAAGTTTTGATCAATTATGTGATGCAACCCTGAATGACTTTTTTATTCCAAGAGATGTACATTCTTTCAGAAATTCTCAGTTTGGGCCACTGGTATCCTTGCTGTGCTGTTTAGCTTTTCAGAAAAAGCAGCAAAGCTCCAGTTTTCTTCCAATTTCTCTGTTCATCCTTCTCATCCATATTACTTTTAAAATACAAGAGATGCATGTGTGTTGTGGTTTTTTTTCTTGTTCCTTTCCTTTCCTCCTTTGCTTTACTCTGTGGCTGCTCCCCTCTTCCTCCTCCTACCTCCCCTATCCCCCAATCATCTGAGAGAAAAGCAAGTAGCCAAGAAATCTGGTGCTTGATGTCCACTTCCTTCTGTTAAAGGAATAGTGTTTCCTGAGTTTCTCTCCCCTTCCTTCTCCTTCACCTCCAGGGAAAGAGTCGGTGACTCTCCAGTCTGACTTACCGTTCATCCTGACAAAATACTAAGCGTAAGCCTTTCAAGCTCTCATGGTAGCATATCTGGGTTTCCAAAGAATGCTGCATGGCTGAGATCATAGCTGTGAATAAGCACCAGTGTCACCAGAGCTAATTGACTTAGGAAAGTTACTATTCATCAATTTACAACTGTAATGGCTTTAATTTTTTGGTAAGTGAAACCTTAAATTCTGCAGAGACAGCTTTGGCCCCAGGCACACAAGGAAAAATTACTCGGCAAATGAAGAGTGAATTTTTCTAGCCTGTTTTTTTGCATTTTAGAAATAATTACTATGCTGCTGAATATGTACACCTTTATTTTATTTTTTAAAGACACACGTGTCTCTTTCCCCACCATCTGCTGCCACCGCTGCCACCACTTTCCCCACCTGCCGCCACTTCCCTACCTTCAAGGCTGGGGTCGGTACTGACCTGCGAGTGAGGGTGGGAGCACAGCATGTGCTGCCCCTGCAGGAGTGAGTGAGGCTCAATCACATGTGAGCCCAGCAGGGGCAGCCCAGGGCTGAGCTGGATATAGTGAATTGGAGACCACGTACCTATGGGCCTGATGAAATGACCTAGTGGGCTGGATCTGGATTTCAAGAAAGCCTTTGACCTAGTTCCCCACGATATCCTCAGGGCTCAGCTGGAGAACTGTGCCCTTGATCATGTTATGGTCCGATGTTTAGGTAACTGGTTACGGGATCAGACTCAAAGAGTGCTATTTGACGGGAGCAAATCAACGTGGTACAGGGTGGCCAGTGGAGTCCCTCAGAACTTGGTACTTGGGCCGGTACTCTTTAACATCTTCTTCATTAATTATCTGGAGTCGGGAGTCAGATGCAAACTGGCAAAGTTCATGAATGACACTAAATTATGGGGGAGGGTGGTCACACCTCAGGACAGGCTGGGGATACAGGCTGACTTGTACACTCTCTCAAGGTGGGCTGGTCAAAACGGCACGGCCTTCAATGTTGAGAAGTGTAAGGTGCTGCACCTCGGTAAGAAGAACCCTCAATATACTTACAAGCTCAGCAGTGCTATGCTTGCTAGCACCACAACCGAAAGAGACTTTGGGGTCTTGATTGACCACAAGATGGATGTGAGTCACCATTGCAATGCTGTGGCTGGCAAAGCAAAGCAAACTATGGCATGCATCTACCAATGTATTTCAAGCAAAACCAGGCATGTCATGCCTTGGTAAGGCCACAGCTGGAGTAGTGCATCCAATTTTGGGCCCCCTACTTCAGGAGGGATGTGGAAAAGCTTGAGAGAGTCCAGAGGAGATCCATTCGTATCCTGGAGGGCAGGCTGTATGAGGTGAGGCCGAGGGATTTGGGAATCTTCAGTCTGGAAAAGAGAAGGCTCAGGGGGGACTTGGTAGCAGCCTACAATTATATAAGAGGGGTACAGCAGGACCTGGGAGAACAGCTGTTCCCCAGAGCTCCCCAAGGGATAACAAGGTTTAATGGCCATAAACTCCAGGAAGGCTGATTTAGACTACACATAAGAAAAAGGTTCTTTATGATGTGAGTGTCTGGGGTCTGAAACAGACTTCCCCCAGAGGTGGTGGAAGCACCTACTCTGGACTCTTTCAAAACATCTGGATATTTTTCTCCCTAGGGCGGGGTTCTGGCTTCTATCTCACTAGGTCCCTTCCAGCCCCTAATATGTATGGATCTATGTATCTGGCTGTATTTTGCCCGTCCCTGACTTACAGGAATTCCATGTAAGAATGGAATTGAGCCAGGATGGATCGTATAATTACGAAGTCTTATTTCTTGTTGACGTCCCCTTTTCAAACTTAAAGATTGAAGAAGTGACAGATGCTAGCCTGTGCCTGGGTATTTGAAGTTTTTTCTTCACCTAACAATTGTACAATACTGAATGGAATCAGAGTATCTCCATGCTGTCTAATGATCAGTGTGCCTGAACCCTACCTTGGAAGAACCACCTCTAGGAGTGACAGATCAGTTCATTCTTTATGCCCTGTTAATGCATAACTCTGAAGCCATCAGAGGAGCCTATAATGTTAAATTTGACTGAGACTACCAACACACCTTAGGTAGGCCATCACATAACTGTCAGATGCAAGCTGTTGGCAGTATTACTCTGTCAGATTTCAGTTGAGAGTCTAGTGATGAATGATCTTACTTTATTATCTCTAAACCAGTGATGTTCAACCTTCAGGCCCTGTGGGCTGGATGAGTGTTGCAGGGCTGCCAGTGGGCCAGATCCTGCATTTGAGGTCAGTCTGTGAGCTGGATCCAGTGCAGGGATTCCATTCATTGTAGCCAGTTGCAATGGTGTAACTGAGTGCCTGCACCATTTAGCACTCCCAGCCACGCAATCCAGCCTGTGTGGCACCCCAGGAGTTGGAAATTTGGCATCAGGGCAGGGACAAGTTAATGCTGCCACTGCTTCCCAGCTGCCATGTTTCCAGATGAGGACTTGATGACATTGCTCCTTGAGCCAGAGGTTGAACAACACTGCATGTAGCCATTCTGTCTCCTCAGGTTAGGGTATAAACTCATTTTCTGTACTTATAGTGAAAGACTTGAATCCAGTTTAAGCTTAACGAATATTCTGCCCTTGCTCCAGAACTCTATAAAATGTAACTGGTGTAACTTGGAATTTTAGAGATGACTTTATGCCCTGGCAGCATTTATTTTGAAAGGTTCAGGAAATTGAAAGTGCGATTTGGCATGTCTTACAACCTGAAGTGGAGGATCCAAGATATTTTGGCTCTTTTTCTAACTCTTTTAATATGTTTTAACTGTTAAATGTGTCGGTCTCTTAGAATGTCAAATTTGTATTCTTTGCCCCGATGTAGTACTGGTGCTGTAGACATACTTGATATGCATGTGGGAATTAAATAGTGAATTTTGTGTTACGTGGTCTAATGGACCGTTGCAGTGTTCTAAATGCCTTTTGTTGGTTTCTGAACGCTTAAGGCAGCACGTTCTCACTGGCTTCTTTTAGGAAGCCTTCTATTAGCCTTTAGAGTACCATTGCACATGGCCGCGATAAATGATGTGGCAGACAAGGAGACATATTTGTGCTCTACAGGGTGGTGTAAGGGGACAAGAAAAGGACAGTAGCTTAGGGAGGAGCAAATTCCACCACTAAGCAACCTCTAAATTCTACATATACAGCTTAAGGCTTATGTACTCTCATGCCATTGGTGAAGTATTGTGTCTGAGCACCTCTGAAACTATTTCCCATATGAGGAGTGGGGAAAGGCGCACTTTGCTGCATTTATTTTTCCTGGTGGGCAGCATAATTGAGTGTAGCAGGGCACTAGGGTGCCTGCTACTGACATTAGGAATAAGAGCTGTTGAAGCTCCCTGAAACAGCACAGGTGTTGGTTGCCAGAGCAGCCAGGCTGGTCACATGACCAGAAGGGAGCAGGGCCAGGCCTTTATAAACAGCCCAGGCCAAAGCCTAGTGGCAGTTCCCCTCTGGCAGCCTGAGCAGTGGGAGCTCTGCTGCAGAGCAGAGCGGGGTAGAGCAGCCTGATCGCTTGCGTGATGGCATGAGGAGTGAGAGACTTGCTGCAGAGCAGAACAAAGCAGAGACAAGTAGAGCAGCCTGACCGCCTGAGCATCATGGTACAGGGTGGAGAGGACCCTGACAGGGAGGTTTTGAAGGAGAGCCAAGGTGGCAAGGAATTTACGTTATAGCCGGTAGGCTCATGGCTTTATGTTTGTTGTTATAGTGATTGTGTAATACCGGAGGACCGGGAAAGGCCATAGGGGACGGAGGAGGCCTCATTAGGAGCTCCCCACTGGAGTGGGGGCAGTTCCTGGGTGCCCTGGGAGGGCATGACGATTAGTGCCAGAGCTGGCACTGAGGGTGAGCACTGGAGAGAGGCGCGACGTTCTGGGGTGTCGTGACCCCAGCCCCATGGGAGGGGCGGTATTCTGTGACCCCGGCCCCGTGGGAGGGGCGGTATTCTGCCCAGCGCTGCGTAGGCCCCGGAGAGGGCGAGGGGCGCGAGAAGTGCCGCTTAGGCCCCAGAGAGGGCGAGGGGCGCGAGAAGTGCTGTGTAGGCCCCAGAGAGGGCAGATTAGAGTAGGAGGCTCCAGGGTGAGCGACTGGCCTCCTACCAGCACAGAGTCCCGGAGAAGGGCGAGCGCACGGTAAAAGTCCCAGAGAGAGGCAGGCGCGTGAGAACAAGCCTGGAGAGGGGCGGACGTGCGGATGGGGACCCGACGGAGACGAGGCGTGTACAGAATAGAAGCCCGACGAGGCTGAGCGCACGATTAGAAGCTGGAGAGGGCTGAGCGCGCGGGCAGGAAGCCCGGAGAGGGCGCCTACATATTGACATGTTGAGAGGCCCGACGGAGAGGGCACGTACATATTGACATGCTGAAGGGCCCCTGGAGAGGGGCACTTATAGTGGAAAGACCCCGGAAAGGGCGTTTATAGGAGAGAAGCCCGGAAAAGGGCGAGAGGGTGAACAGAAGCCCGGGAGGGGCGAGTATATTGGGCACGCATACTGAGAGACCCCAGGGAGAGGGGGTGCACGTATTGAGAGACCCCAGGTAGGGGCGAGCATACAGACATAAGAACGTCCGGAACACCGGCGAGGCTTGGGCGTAGTATTGGGGCGGAAGGAGCCACACGACGCCCTGGGGGGGTGCACCAAGAGATATCCGTAGAGGGCAAGAGCACCGGCTCTGAGAAGCCCAGGAAGGGCAGCCTCCCATTAATATTATATAAACAGCAAAGACATGGCAGGCGAGACGAGGGTGCTAGAAGGGCAACTTGGCACGGTAGGGGCGCAGGAGAGATCATGGCCGCCCCTAGGCCCCACTCTGTGACATTGAGCAACAGAGCTATTTTGCCTTTTGATTTCTGACTCATGCCAAATCTTTCATGGGTGACAAATTGGGCAGTTGAAGCTATTACAAAAAATACCACTTCCTGTTAGTTATTGAAGAAAAAGCTTAAGATGCATTTGGTCAAGTTACATTCAGGAAATTATTTTATGTGAAACTGAATGGGCAGATCTGTATGGAGATGTTAGTTATAGGTGCAGAGATTAATTTTTTTGTGAAGACCAGCATAGATAGTTTGCCTTGGTGTTAAGTTTTTAAAGACTTCTATATCCCCTTTTTTAGCCTAGCCTTTTTAAATGAGGCATTTCATATTTGTGTAATTATAAACAGCTACAAAATGGTAACTTCATCAGTTACTTGTGGGATGTGGTAATTGAACCAGTGGTTTAATTGCATGTTAAAAATGGGACAAATTTTAGGTCATATTTGGCACAAGTTTAAACCAAAACTGAGACTGGCTTATGGAAAGAGGGAACAACAGATTTAAATTGTGAGTGTTTTTCCTTATGTGCGTATTGCAGCCAAGCTGCAGCTTGCTTTATAATGTGTTACGCTATGATAAAAGACACATTCATGAAATAGAGTAAGGTAAAGGCTCCAGTTTTACTTTTTTTTTTTTAAATAAGCCAGTTTTTGATAGTTTTTAAATCTAGTTGTATTAACTGACAGAGTCACCATTTTTGGAGGTGAGGTTAGCTGTCCATACCTCCCCTTCCACTGCAACTTTTTCCCCTCTCCTGTTCATTAATTACAACTTGTGAAGTTGAATGGTGAAACCAAACCAAAAAAGAGAACATTTGCTTAAAAAGAAACTCCTTCACTAGCCAAGAGACGGTAGAGACTTAAACTTACTTTATTATTAACTTTGCAAAATTATATTTGCTACTGTTTTTTACTTTGAATTGAAACCCTCTTTGTACTTTCTGGCTTACTGATAATATCTTGGAGTGGCATATTCCAAAATTCCTCAAATCTGATTGTACCTCCTGCAGTCCTTGATAACCTTTTGCATGCTGTCTGTCAGTGGTTAAAGTGCTAGCTTGTGGCTTAGGATGCTTGGTTTCATTTCAGCCTTTGTGGCTTATAGCAAGTCACTTGATCTCTTGACCTTAACTCCCTCTCTATAGGAAGTGAGTAAGAATATTTCTTTTCTTCACTGTGGTATTGTGCTTATAAATGCATCAGATTGAGGTGCTATGGCCTAAAGATAATGGGGGCCCACATATCTCACCTAGTATTAGAATTTTGCTGAAGTTATCCTAAACGTCAGGAAATCACTAAAAAGGAAGTAATGGGACAGAGAAACAACTTTAAAATAAATTAATTTATTTTTATAGACTGCTATGACAGTTTGGCTATTAGAGAAATTTTTGTTCAGTGTCGCAGGGCAGTGAAGTGCCTTGCTCCTAAAGAAGGACAGGTGTGGGTTGCCGGGACAGCCCCAGAGGTCAGCTGACCAGAAGGGGGCAGGGTCTGGCCTTTATAAACAGCCTAGGCTGAGGCCAAAGGCCAGTTCCCTTCTGGCAGCCGTGAAGGAGAGAGCTCTGCTGGGAGCAGGCAGAGGTGGGAGGCCTGATGACCTGAGCAGTTCATGGGGTGAAAATACCAGGCGGAGGAGCCCTGGCAGGGATGGAAATAATGATGAGCCAGAGGGCTTTGGGTTCACGTTTTAAGCCAGGAGGCTAGAGTTTGAGTTGGGGCTGACTGGCTGATGGTTTTTGTTTGTTGTTATACCGGAGGACTGGGTGAGGCTGTAGGGGTTGGAGGAGGCCTCATAGGAACTACCCAGTAGCGTGGGGGTTCCTGGTGCCAGGGAGGGCACAGCAATCCGGTGCCAGAGAAGGCACAGCAGTTCGGCACCGGAGAGTGGCGCTGTGTTTTGGGGTGTCCCGACCCCGGCCCCAGTGGGGCAGTGTCGGGAGGAGCCCAGTGTGGGCGCAGGCGAAAGGCCCCAGTGGGGTGTAAGACCCGGGAAAGGGGTCTGGGGACCAGGTAAGGCTGAGGCTGCCTGAGCCCCAATTGGGAGAAGCCCCAGAAGGGGGCGAGCACACTGAGAAGCCCCAGGAAAGGGCAAGCACATTGAGAAGTCCCAGGAGAGGGTGAGGGCTTGGAAGGGCGAGCGTAACAAGGATAATTAAACTGAACAACGTCCGGGACATCCGAGGGGTTTGGTATAAGGAGTGGTAGGAGCCACGCGTAGCCCTGTGACGGGAGTACACAGAATCAGTTGTAGACAGGGTACCGGCGGGAGTACACCAAGGGATACCGTGCTCAAGGGGGTGAAAGGCAGCCTCCCTTTCACTATCAAAGTCGTGGCGGGTGAGATAACGAGGGTGCATGGATACCCACTTGGCTCAGTAGGGGGCACTAGGAGAGATCACGGCCACTCCTGGGTCCCCGCCCTGTGACATTCACCTTCATTTTCTGTTTTGTAACTGACATTTTAATGCATATTGCAGTAGATTAGAGTAATAATTTAATACATATGCCGTAAGGGGAGGTAGTCATAAATAAATTGGTGTGTATCACAGAATGAAACAAATATGGGTTTGAACTGCCATCATTGCTCTTCACTTCTGTTTTGTTGTAGTCTATCACTTATCTGTATTTTTGCCTGTTCAGATTGTGTTAAGTTCTTTTGAGGAAAGGGATGTTTTTATCCATATTTGTCTATAAAACCTGTAACCCAGATTTAATGGTAAGTGATATAAACTGTTAAACACCAGTGTTTACACTGGTTGCAAATTTGGCTGTATTAGATATCAAAGGAAGTATAGCAAAACATCTCCTCTATCTCATGCTATGATCCTATTGGATCTCAAACTCGGCAGAGTCGGACTTAATTAGTACTTAGATAGGAGATTTTTCAAGGCACATGAGTAAGGCAAGTTGTGCTGATTCAGTGGTACTGAGCTGGTATCGAGCCAGTACTGTAGCATCGTACAAACAGACAGTATGTAGTACATATTTCAGATAAGAGGTAAACCTTTACTGGTGACTGGGTCCTTGATATTTGTGATTACTAGAGAGCATGATGTTTTTCCTGAGGATTGGAGTATTACTGAGTATCCTTGGCCAGTTATGATAACCAACTACAGAAAAGAATCTAGTTACTTTATAGACAGGAAGTAGTTATATTATGTAAAATAATACATTGGTACATATGATGCTCTCTTTAATTTATTGTCTTAAATTATTAGCTGTTCTTTGTTTAAACACTACCTGTGGTTCACTATCACGGTTAGAGATGAGCCCTTTTGTAATCCAGGTGTCAAAGACTTTGATAGTTCTGGCAATGTGCTTGTCGAGGAAGATTGAAGTCTTAGATATTATGCAGTATGAATTGGCAAGATTTATTTATTGCCTATATATGTGACGTGGTGACTAGGACAAAGATAGAGTTAAATTTATGGGTGTAAGCAACAGAGATGATTCTAGTGCTAGTCGCTTTGGGCATTTATGTATGTGCTCCGGGAGCATGTGTGGGTGGGTGGTGGTGGGGGGGGGGAACTTTACAGCGGGAGTTGCTTTTATTAAAGCTCCCAGAGCATCCTATGTATCAGCATCCCTGTGCTTAAAAATGGTGGCAGGGTTGCTTTAACTAAAGCTTGTTCGGTGAGCTTTAAAGTGCCCCTGCTGCAATTTTTAAGCATGGGGATGCTGATACACAAGATATTGGGGTGTACTGGAGCATGGTAATTAATCGAACCTGCTCCTTGCTGCTCATGTGGCACCCTGTAATGCAGAGAGCAGGATGGAAGGGATAAGTGTGAAGCTTAGCTCTGCTTGTATTCAAGTTCAGTTGATGCCTTGACATTCACAAGGAAATGTCAAAGAGACAGATACTAGTTGAGATTCAGGATGACAAATGTGGATTAAGGGAAGATTCTCAAATTACTGATACAAAGATAATAGGCTAAGACGAGATTGCAGGTAACATTCTCCAAAGATCATCAGGAGAGGCAAAAGTGGGAGCCAGATCAAATGACCCCCCCGCCAAATGAGAGAAAAGAGAGGTGACCAGTCAGATGTCATTAAAGGACCAATCTGAAATGAAACCGAGATGGAAGAGGTTGGAGTCATGAAAGCCAAGGAACTGACAGAACAACAAGAAGGAATATGTACATGTGGTGATGTAAAATACATTCTGTGTGTTCTGAGCCAGGTGTGGCAAACTAAGTTGAGTAGGTGGGATGGATATGGACTGGGAGTGTCTGGCCAGAACCAGATGACAGGGCTTCTTATTGCAGCTGCCAGAGTCGCTGTATTGGTACAACCAACACCCAGGGAGTTAATGCTACTACCCCCTAGCTCTGCCACTGCCAATTTTGATCCCCACTGGGGACATAAACCTGGAAATTCTGTGGTAGAATGGGTGACAGTGGTGTTTAATCCCCTGGATGTTGACCCCAGGAGCCAGGTCAGGAGGTTGGGTCACCTGGGCTCTAAGAAACTCTTTGGGCTGGATCATCCACTGCTGTTTGGCCATATGTTTGACACTCCTGATCTAAGCAAATATATGTTGAAAAGGGAATCCCTTTCAAAAGGGAAGGCTGCTTATTTCACGGCGTGCATGTGGATTTATTACTAATATCCAAGTTGCTGATTTGTTCTATATCCAGCTTAGCAGTAAACTGGAAGAAAAACCCAAGAAACTTGAGGCATTTTTCCAAATGCCATATGTGGGAGTGTATAGGAGAACTGGCCACATTGTAGTATGAAATTTCTTCTATAAATGTACATAGATCATGAGTTGGAGGGAAGTGTTAAGCAGAGAGAGAAAAACTTGGATTAAGGAGAGCTGGTTTCAGAGAAAAGTAATACTGATACTGGATCACTTAAACAGAATAAATAGTTTTTCCTTTCTTAAGAGGAATATTGAGAATTATTCCTGAGGGTTGTGCCCATCACTTCTCCTTTTTCTTACAAATACTTAGTTATACCACTTGCTTTAAAGGTTCCACTAAAGTGCTGACAATTACCTTTGGCTAAGGTAACATACAATTTAATTACTCTTAACTTTTTGCCTCTAATTTAATAATCTCCTCTTTAAAACTTGTTTTGACTTGTGCATTTCTGATTATGTAGATAAGATGGGAACTAAGGTGCTGTCTATATAACTGCTGGTTTCTAAAGGAAAACCTTGCGTGAAGCTGGGCTGTTAAGCTTACTCCCTTGGCTTTTGTTGTATTCCTTTATCTCAGTTTTTTTTGGCTTCTTATGAGCTTATTATCCATAGTAAAAACAAAAGTGAGTGCGGTAAAGCAAGAGAATGAAAAAAGGAAAAGCTGGGGGGGAGGAACCTGTTGAGGCTGTCTGGAAATAGGGTCTGAAAGTGACAGATAAACCTGTATAGCAGTCATGACTTGTGCTGGTTTCCAAAGTTTGTAGGTGCATCACATTTTTTCTGGAAGCAAAATCAAAAGTTAGCTATCATTTTATTGTCAAGTATTTAAAGGGCTCTTTGGGTCGGAGAAATATTAATATTGCGCATTGAATCTAGAATTTATGAATATTGCCTTTTATGGAAATGAGGTTTTCCAGGGGCCAAGTGAGAGGCCAGGCAACACGTGGGAGAGGGGCTGAGACTTAGTGGGCCTGTTGAGGGGCTAGGTGAGCCCTGAGAGAGTGGCTGAATGTGTGAGAGATCTAGGGAAGGGCCTGGGTGAACCCAGTGAGTGTGGCAGAGCATAGTGGCCTATTGAGGGGCCTGGATGAGCCCAGAGAAGGAACGGGGGCTGTGGTAAGAAAGATCTGTTGGGAGCCCAGAGAGGGGGAATGATCTATGGAGGGGCCCAAGAAGGCAGACCTACAGAGGAGAGAGCTGGCAGCTTGGGGACTGACCCTAGGAACCTTGGCCAGGGCCCAAGAAGGGCCAAAGAGTGAAATATTCTCTCGTAGTGGGCTGCAAAAACTAGGAGCTTGGAGTCTCGACTGGCCTGGAGGAAGGGCCAGGGCCCAGGAGATGCCAAAGGTCCCTGTGAGAGGGGTGTAGGCTGTTATGTGCAGAGTCTGGGCAGATCACAGCAGAATATGTTTGGTTAAGCTATTTGAGCTGACCAATTTTATGTTTGCTGCTGGCTTTGGCCAAGGACCCACTGTTCAGAGCCCTTGGCCCTGCTGCAGCCAGGCTAGTAGATAATATCCGGAGGCCACCCAGGCTGGTTAGCGATGCAAAACAAACAAAAGAAGTTAAATAAACTAGCACTTAGCTGTCTTCCAGTGGTTCTTCCAAGCTTCACCTTCTGATTGCCTCTTACTTTTCAGAGGCTTTGCAGAGCCTACAGACTTGTGCAACAATGCAAATGATCAAACAAATAAATAAACAGAGATGAGCCCTGGTCTGGGGGCTTTCCTGGTGGCTGCTTAACCCCTGATAACTCCAGGCAGCCTGCTCCCTGGCCAAGTGCAGGTCCTTATGGCTGCTTTCAGTGTCTCTTATCCTTCCCACTATGGGCTCACATGGCTAACCTTCTCTCACTCTCCACACCTGCCAGCTCCCTTGCTGAGGGACTTACTAGTCCTGCAACCTGGTTCCCCAGCCTTTGGTGAGTTCTCCCATGCCTGGGGTGGGTGTGGAGAGGTGCTTCTGGGGTGTGGGGCTGTTCAGACTCCCCTGAATCCCTAGTAACAGGGCAGGACCCTGTTACAGGGGGCCACAGCTGAGAGGGAGGGGTAAAGTGGTGGGCAGCTCAGGATGAGGATGTCTCGTGCTAGGCTGTCTGAGGAGAAGGGATCAAGGACCAAGAGTGAGTTGGGGGTCAAGGGTTGGAGGATTCAGAGTGATGGCGCCAGGTGCAGGATACCCGGTGGTTATCAGCCCAGGAATGTTGTAGGGCATGTAGGGAAAAACCCAGAATGGGATGAAAAGATTAGGCCCATACTAGTTATGGGCAAGACCTAAAAATACACCCTACTGGAGTTGGTTGGTGTAGTACGGCTGTCCGTGGCACGGCAGCCTTCACAAAATACCATGCCTGGGCTACTCCAGGAGAAGGTAAGGATGGGGCACCAGAAGGCCTCAGCTCCCACTGCCTTGTGAGTTACCACATGTAGGGGAAATGCTAGGGGAGCACATCTCAACAGAAGAGTACTTGGCAAGGAAGACCATGTGGGCCCAGGGGTCCAGCAGCCCAGCAAGAGGGGTCTGTGGGTCATAGTGAGGCCCAGTATGGTGAGACCAGAGGAGCCCAATGACCCAGCAAGGGCTGGGAATGGAGTGCAGGACCAGATGGGCCCAAGGGCTTGGACAGTGAGGCCCAGTAATGAGTCTGAGGCACATAGTGGGGTCCAGCAAGCAGACTGAGACCAGAGGGGTCCAGCAAGGGGGGGTCCGGCAGGGAATGGAGTGTAGGACCAGATGTGGGTCCAAGGGCCTGCATAGTGAGGTCCAGCAAGAGGGGTCTGAGCTGCAGAGTGAGGGCCAGTGAAAAGGGCCGTGAGAGTATGGAGAGCATTTGGAAATGTTGAGAATAAATTGGGTCCAGGGTGAGCAACCAAAAGGAGCTGGCAGTCCATAGAATGACCAAGAAAGAGACTGAGGGGCCTCGTAGCCCAGGGAGTGGTCGTACAGGACCAAGGGGTCTAAGAGCCTGGTTTGGGGTCAAAGGAGAGATTGAGGGGTCTGGTAGTCTGAGCGGGGCCTGAGAGAGAGACCAAGGGGTCTGAAGGCCTGGAGTGGGGCTGATGGAGGCCATGGGGTCAGAAGGCCCAGATAAGGGTCGTTTCAGTAACTGGTTGAACATTGATAAGGATGCCATCTGCAAGGCATGGGACATGGTGTAGGAGAGGTATGGAGCCATGTGATTGGCCCATAATGCCACGACCACAAGTCGGGTGGTCACTATAGTACAATCAGGGCAGACTCCTGCAATATAAATAGTGACATGAAGACATGGCAGGCAAGAGCGGAGCAGCCTGCCCTTAGAGCAGGGCAATTTCAAAAAATTTTGGGTACCCTGTGACAATAAACTTTTTGAAGGTCTAAGAAGGTAAACCTACTCTGAAATCAGTTTTCTTGCCAGTATCTTTACCTGAACTGCTTAAAGCTTACAGTGATTGAAAGCTGTGTTTCTGGATGTATTTAGTAGCTGTTTTGAGAGTGTACAAGATGTCTTTTGTTTGGATGCTAGATATGTTGGGATAGCAACACTTATTAACCAAATGGTTTGGTATGTATTGGGTTCTGAGTAGAAAAATGTTAGAAACTGACTGGCATAGTCTTGTCAGTGAGGTTGGGGTCTACTAGTAAATGTAATTTTACAGCATCGCATTAGTTCAGGGAGACTTCAATCTCAGTGCACCAGTTGGCCAAATAGGTGTAGGATTTAAAAATACCTGGCTTGGGTTGACGATCAGAGACTCAATTAATGCAGAGTAGAGAATGGGAAACTGAATGGGAGGAAGAAACTTTTAATTAAAAAATTATGTCAATGACAAAGTTATGTCAAAACTATCCTGCCCTTGCAAGTATTGTCATACCATTTTTAGGTGCATCTTCTTTTTTGGAGTGGCTGCTTTACTAAAAAGAAGTTTCTTTCTATCTATAATGTGACAAACTCTAAAAACTACATAGATTTATATCACGCAAAGAGCTGGCAAAATATTTTAAGCTATAAACCCCCTAAAGTGTAGAGTTTTTCTTTGTACTATTTCAGTTGCATAAAAGTGGGATTCTAAGTTATAGTCTCAGCTAATGAAGAAATGCTTGAAATGAATGAAATATGAAAGGTATCTGACTAAAAAGAGGTATCCAAGGAATTGGTTATAGATCAGCGCTATCTATTGGATATTAACAGAAGTAGCAAAGAAACTGAGGGAGAAGAAATTTGAGATATTCGTGGTAAGTATCCAATGGGAGAATAAGCAGCTTGCTTCCTCCCCTCAATTCTAAAACATGGCTGTTTCTTCAAAGTTAAGATAGATCACAATGGGTACCTCTTCCTAGTTGTACACAGAAACAGACCTTTATGTTATGCTAGACAGGGAGTATTCAATTCACTTTTTTTATTCGTGCTTCCACAAGAGCTGGCATACCCAAGTGGACTTTCTTGGTGCTTTTCTGACAGAAATTGAAGATGCTATTTCATATCTAAGGTGTCAGATTTGGATCAGTGTTTGTTTTGTACTGCTTTGGATTTTAACGATGGTCCCCCTTGAAGCGGTTTTACCCAAGAGGCAGGGAGTCCAAAAAAATGCACTAACCAGTTTAAACCCTCAGTGGAGGGCTGCATGTGATGAGAAATGTTAGGAAACTACAGCTTAATTGTTGGACCTCCCTGAAGAGTCCCAAAATGATGACTTCTCTCTGGTCCTCTTCAACGGCTGCATGTGTCCTACTAGGAGACCTAGCCAGATGACATGGACTCAAGCGCAACGATATGTAGATGAGACTCAACTAAACCCGTCTTTAATGACATGCTTACACCACTAGAACCAAGATGGCCTAGTGTTTGAACCAGACAGGATCAGCTTGTGGATGAACCACAGCTGGCTGAAACTGAACCTCAGTGAGAGAGGTGATGGTGCAGCTGTGCAAAGGAAAACATTTTGAAGTGTTTGCAGCCTTTGGTTGAAGGTATGTACAGCAACTGGTCAGTTTGTTTCATAATTTAGATGTAACCTTTGATCCTTTGCTGAGGCTATGCCTTCATAGAGAAGCTTCTACTACTCATGGCATTTTTCATTTCTGGAAACTGTCCCAGATTGGCAGACACTGACTTGGTCTTCATTATTTACCTCTTCATTTCTTGTCTGTAGTGCAGGAAGCCTACAGTGCTAGGGAAACTACCAGGTATAGAATGCTGTTACATGTTTTCCTGGCAGTCCAGGCTACCAAAACCACATCAACCCTGTCCTCTGCTTTCTCTTTTGGCTTCCCATAAAATAGCAAATCAAGTTCAAGGTCTTGGTCTTTACTGTCAAAACATTCTGTGGCTGATGCCCAAGATAATTAATGCCTGCCTAAATTCCAAAGTGAAGACCTTGTTCGACAACTATGATCCTCTGGTACATTGGGTTTCTTTAATATAAGGGTGAAGTTTGTCTGTGAAGGAGACGCAACTTTGGGGTGGCTTTACTGGAAAGTGCTCCCCTAGGAACTAAGATTACCTTCACAAACCTCCTCATTTTTCCTTCCAATAGAAAGGTACACTTCTTTGGCCTTGCCTTCTCTAACAAAAATATGTAGTTACCAGCATATTGGAAAAAATGAAGAAAAAGCCTATCAAGTCCTGTTAAACTCACTCGTCTTACTCAGGAAGAAATGTATAGAGTATGCAAGAGCAAACACCATTTGACAGCTGGGGAGTCATGTAGTTTAATGCTCTGACAGGATGTCCTTGAATATTATGGCGGAGATCATGTAATAAAAGTTTGTATATAATTGGTGTTTAAGAATGGTGCCCATGCCAGCTTCAGAGACTGAGCCAGTTTGAGAGAAGCCAGAGGTAGAAAGAAAGGTCTGAGTACCCTGCTGGTTAAGGGCAGAGATTGGGGGATTGGAGCATCCTCTGCTGGTTAAGGGTACTGTATTTCTGTAGGCAAAGATTGTTATGGCTCACAATCCAGCCTGAGTGGAGTTACCTCTTAGCTCCTTCCTCTAGGCAGGGTTTGGAGAAGCCAGCTCTGCTGGGACAAGATGCAGCCCTGCTTGAGCAGTGCCTTGACCTTCTGTCTCCTGCAGGAGGAAGAAGGTTCAGCAGGTTTGGAAAATTAAATGGCTCAGAGACAAATGGCCCCTCTTTCTTCCTCATTCCCATGAATGGAGTGAAGCCATAATGGAAGGTTTTACCTGTGGGCCAAATAGGAAGGTTGTACCTGAGTCCATAAAACCTATGCTAGTAGCCATATACTTGACTGCAGAGCTCAACCACCTACATCTTCCCTGATTCCATGTCCCATTGGTTAGATAAGAGGACATCAGACACAGCGCAGACCTTGCTGCTGGAATGTACAGTAAGCAGTGCTGGCCTCCCCTGCTCACCTTCATAAAATACAGTATAGCAGAGAAAGACATTTTGTATGTGACTACACACAGGCCAAGAAAAAAAACAATGTTATTGAGACTCAAATACTAAATATATTTTGGAAAAGACCTTGCCTGAAAAAAATAACTAAAACACTGTTAAGGGTGTTTGCTGATGTCAAGCCAAGAGACAATATATTCTTCATCATGCCCCCTCGGGTGGTGTGATAGAGGGGTAGAATTTTCCTGCCATGGCTAAAACCTGAGAGTTTTATACTTATCCCAGCTACTGCTGGCTTCTGTGATATAGTCAAGGTTACTATTATGAGCTACTGCTGCAGGTTGTTTTGCCTAGCCCTACCTCTTCTTCAGCCTTCCCATAGTATGAAATGAGGAAAGGGACAGAAGCTCAGAGGTGGCAGAAATTGTAGACAGTGGAAGGCATCTTTATTTATTTATTTCCTCATTTAATTAATATGCTGTCCTTCCCAATAAAGGCTCAGGGTGGCTTACAATAAAAATACAGGACAACTTAACCAGGCAAGCGGCAAGAGAACAACTTAAAAGGGACTGAAAATTTACAGATAAAACAGAGACACCCTTCACCCTCTCCAAACAACATCTCATCCTACCTTTGTTTAGTAAATGCCTGACCAAATACAAAGATCTTACTGTGCTTCTGAAAGATGGCCAGAGTCAGTCTCTGTGGAGCCTCAAGAGGGGAGGGAGTTCCAGAGCTGAGGAGCAACTGCAGGGAATGACCTCCCATGCATTTTCATCTAGCAGACCTGGCATATTGATAGTATTTGTAGGAAGTTGCTCTTGGCTGAATTGCCATTTGTACACCCTTACCTTTACTTCTGCTTTAAGAAGGCAGAAAGTTCCTTTGTGTACCCCAGTGGAATTATCCTGGGATCACAGTGGACTCCTAGCCTTCTTTACAGAGCCTCCATAGACATTGCCCAGAATGGTCCTTGAGTTTGGAGTGGTTTCTCAGGACTAAGAGGTGGCAGAACACTTGCTGACTGCAAATAATAACAGTATCCAGGCCATTGGGACATATGTTGGTTTTGTTTTTATACTTTTAATTTAGAAACCATGATAAGCCCTTATCCTATATTGTGGTTTCCTTTACAGTGATAACATAAATGTGTCTGGCAGTGGTTTTTTTGATTCCTCTCCCTCGCCCCCCCTGTAATTCTTCACTTCTTCCAGGTGCATCAGTGTAATCTGTTAGGAAATCATAACCATACTAATATCCAGAACAAGTGTAGGGAAGTGTGACTGAGTATTGGCTCTGCTTAAGTTAAATACTACAGAGGGAGTTAGAGCAGAATGGATATTAAAGACACTAAATGTTGGAGGCTCTGGGTTTGGACTATATCTTAATCAGAATGCGCTGTTGACTTATGAACTCTTGTTAGCTGCATTTTTTTGCATGGAATTAAAATGCTTTTATTCAATATTTCCAAAGTGTATCGTCATATTTTTCATTGTCTTTCTTTGCCTTTTAAATCAACATGAAAGAAATCTGATGTAGATATTAATTTCTCTCCCTTCCTCAGGCTTACCCATTTGTAAGATGAAACCAGGTTCCTGAGTGTGTCTTGAATTAGCACCAAAAAAGCTAATTCCAGCCCATTTCCTTTTGAAAGCAGTACTATGATCAGTAAGCAGGGTGACTTTTCACTGTCATGTACCATTGTAGCTTGTTTCTGTTACCTTAAATAGTGTTGGCTTATGATCATATTGCTGTTAAAACTGCAAGGAAATAATGATAAGCTCTCAAATCATGGATAGCAGTAGTGTGCTTTCATTTTTTATGCTATATAAAAATATTTCAGTCAGTGTTAGACTTTTTTTTTTTAAGTACGTAGGAATTGGCAGACAATTTGAGGTTAGTGGAACAGTTTGGGGAGAGCAGTGGAGGCATTTCTAATTTTGATCTTGTAATTTCATTCCTTGTATGAAGGTCCTGAACATGCAGAACTGAAATGTGTGAGTTAGGGATGTAAATATCACTAAAAAAAAAAAATAGCCATTTAAAGTCTTCTAATTGTATCAGTTAACCATAATACAGCCCATGGGCCACATCTGGTCCGCCAAGGGAGTTTCTAGCAGCCCCCTCCCCCCCAAATGGAAAACTTCCTGTCTAGCAGAACATAAAGGTCTGTTTCTGTGTGCAGATAGGAAGAAGGTACACATTATGATTAATCTTACATTTGAAGAAGCAGCCATGTTCTATTCTGTCCAGCCTATAGTTGGGTCCCTCAGTCCTGCCTGGCCCAGGTGCACATGCAGTGGCATGGGCTGTGGCATGTGCAGCCAGTCCTGCTGGATTCTGCTTCCTGGCAGCTGCCACCACTAGCATCTCTGCCACCTCCAGACCTGGCCCCATTGCCTGGGCACTCTGGGCTGTCTGCCCTGCACCCACTGCCAGGGACGCTGAATGGAATGGGCATGCAGGATCTCCATGGAGGACAGCATGGGACCCCCATGGACTGGGCACACTTGGCTGGGCAGATGGTATGGGGCTGTGGGAGGGTGGAGAGTAACATCTAGGGGTAGGATGGGCGGGGGTTGGGGCTGAGTTCTTGGGGTGGTGATGGTGTAGGATCAGGGCCCGGGCCTAGGGCAGAGCTGCGGTCTGAGCTTCTTTGAGCAAAGCACCCTCTCCCCCCACCTCTGGTCACTTCGGGGCTGAGGGGGCCCAACATTTCCTGCCCCAGTCACCCTTCAGGGAGCCCCAGTGGGCTGAGGAGGGCAGCCCCTTGGGGAGCCTGGGTTCAGTGGCAGGGGCTTTCCCAGAACATGTGCAGGCGGTAGGGCGGCTGCACCAAGGTCCACCCTGCCGAGCTGTGTACTAGTCCCCTTCTCCCTTCCCTCCTCTTTGCTCTTCCCTCCCACCCTTCTGCCCTGCTGCCACCTTCTGGTTCCTGCTGGGACACTGCATGGCTTCCCTTCTCCCCCCTTTCCTGCCGGACTGTCTTACCCTGTGCTAAACAATAACTGGTAAGCTATTACTGATTGTCACTGGGCTTATTGGTTAAACAGTTAATCTCTCAACCATTCACATCTCTGGTATGTGTACATAACTCTCCCATGAAATCGATCTGTGAGGGGTCCAGGAATAAGAGAACAGTTCTGTTAAGCAAGTATTTTCAGTAAAAATATGTGGGACTTTAATTTAAATTCTCTGTTAATTTGGAGTTAAACATTATTTTTCAAAAAGTATTTGCCTGTGAATGCATATGCCCACAAAATGGAAAATACCATTAGCCCAAAAGAGTAAAAGGAGATGCTGAAGTAGATCCTTATTTAAAAAATTAATGTGTTTTTAGGTTTCACAGGGCCATGTGGTGGGGAAGCACTTTTGATGTACATGTTGGAGCTACAATTAAAATGGAATTGTGTAGTTAAATCCTCACGTATTGTGTCTCTTGGCTGTTTGTAGCTTAAATAATGTGACCTGGGATTTGATTTTCAACCAGCCAGTATCTTACTTTCCTGTCAACCCAGATTGTTTAGCAAGGTATAAGTTCAGAGAAGAAATTATGGCTTTGGAACTTAGTTTATTTTTCTCCAGAATCCTAAAATGAGGAAATTTGAAAGAAAATTTGGAGAAGAATCAGAGCCAAAATTCTTCTCCCATGTGAACAAGAGTTTGCTGGCTAATCATCATCATGCTCCTGTAGGAACAAACTTCACATTATTTAGCAAACTCCAGTCAAGAGCAGACCCGAAGGATGCAAGTTACCACAATGTCTTTTAACTTAACGAGAGTAAGTGGGGTTCAGGACCCCTTGTAGTTCTGGGAGGCTGGAGGAGGTAAGAAGCGGGAGAGAGGATTTGTTTTTCCTGAGCACTTGCACCAGGATCATGTCAGACTTATGGTTTTTCAGTAATATGAGAGCACCACTATTTCAGAATTTCTTTTCCTTTGCTGTCTTTTCCTCTGCTAATTCCTTCAAATCAGAGGAGACACTAATGTAGTCTAAACTCTTGCCTACCCATGTGTAGGTATCATCAGTGTTTCTTTGGTATTGGGAAGAACATGATGGACTGCAGTCAGGGCCACTGGGAAGATTTCACTAAGGACCTGTCCACATTTTAATTTATTAATAGGTTAATAATGGTAATTTCAGGTGAGGTCAAATGCAGATGTTGGTTTACCAGTCACTTTTGCAGTCTGCGGTTAGGACAAAAGTCCGTAGCATCGTGACTGGAACTTAATACTGTAGATTACTGTGTTAATGTATTTAAAGGATGACTAATGCCAAATACGGACACTGAAAAGGTTTGTTTTTTCACCTTGTTGTTGCTGTTTTTAAGTCCCAGACATTTATACCAGCCTTTACAATTCTCCACTTTTATTTGATTGGTGGTGAATTCGAGACAAAAAGACCAAAGGGGATCAGTAAACTACAGATGAGCATGCCTGAGGAATGAGGGGCACTTGACCTTCTGGGGCTTGTCCACAAGGAACAAGTGAAGCTAGTTGGATGCAACGACCCCTATCTTTGTGCAGTCTCCTAGGTGGGTCAGCTACACTTCAAAATCAGCTTGAAAAATTGTACATAGCACTTAGGTCAAGGACTAAGACTGGCAAAGATGAAAAATGCAGCATAAAAGAATGAAACCATTGTGACTTGCTTTCTTAACTAACATTAAGAAGCCTTTCTAGTATATTTTAAAAGGATTGATCTTTCAAGTAGCTCTAGTAGTGTGCCAGGGATAATATTTAATGAGTATCCCTGGTATGTGTCAAACTGTATTTGACCAGCTATAGAGCCTGTTGAATACCACAATGCATTTAATGCATTATTTGAATTAGTGATATTTTGACAGTGTTAGACCAGCCCTAGTTATTAAAATTCACTTATTTTTGTGAAGTTTTCCTTCATAATTTCATTTAACTTGTTCTCTCTTTCTCGTAAATAGATCATAAGTGTACTTTTAAATTCTCCCACATGCATCTTTTTTTCTTCTGCCTTCCTCCAAGCAGTTCTCTTTTTCCCTTGTCCATTATCTTATGCAGCATGTTGGTCTTTTCCTCTCCTTTCTTCTTTGACTTGTTCCATTTTGGAATAGATCAAATATTGCAGTTCCAGGCTATCCTGTTAACAACATCTTCCACCCAGCCATACAGCTTGGAAATGTTAGCAAACACCTCATAGCCACAAAACAAAACTTGCTAGATGCCTTGGGCAGCAGCTTTAAGAAGCCAATCTTTTGCTCTTGGCTTAGTCAATGGCATGTAAGGGGTGGGGGGGAGGTTGGGAGCAAGAGGGATTGTGGGTGAGGAGTCCTGGGAGTGTGAAGTGCTACCATGAGGTTTGAATTGATTGCCCAGAGGAGCAGGGAAAGGATCAGTGGAGTGAAAGGGGGATGCTAAGGGGTCAAGAGACCTGGCTTGTGTTCGGGATAAGTCTGTGCAAGGTATGGTGGATTCATGGGGGCAGGATAGGATGTACTGGGGCCTGAAGGCTTTGTGGGATCAGATGTATTTGGGGCATGATGGGGTGGGGCTGAGCATGGGGATATGTGGGATAACTGGGAACATGAGGAGTCAGAGGCATTGCATAAAGGGCAGTGACAGACACTTTGGAGCTACAGTGGAGGTTGCGGGGAGTGAAGGGAGGAGTCTTGTCTGTGGCCAGGCTGGCCTGCCCCACCTGGAGCTGACAGCTGGACCTCCACAAACTTACTTAAACTTGTTTTGCGTTTGGGTCATAAACTGAATAATATAAACAAGCTTCTAGTTTCTTTTTAATTAGAGAAAAATATGCATTATGTTATAGAATGATGCAGCACACTCCCTGCACTTCTCCTTTCAAAATCCTTGATCCCTTCAAATGCTTTTCTGTGATAATTTTCATTTCTTAATGCAAGAGCAAAATCTATCCATCCACACACACCCCATGTATTCAGGTGCACAATAATAATTTTCAGTGACATTAGGAGTACTCAATTTGCCTAATCTTTTCCTTTTGTACTGCTACCACTAGCAAACTACAACATTGTAAGTGTGCTTCAGTATGTGTGTGTGATTATATTGAATAATTCTCTTAAGCTGCTTGTACAGGGCAGGAGGAGTGTGAGTACAGCACAAGAAGAGGAAGAAGGAGTACTAGCAGTGATGATTATTTGTATTAGTGTGTAACCCTAGAAGCCCTGAGATCTGGGCCTCATTTTGCTAGGAAGTGTACAAGTGGCAAGCCCTTTACAGAAGAGCTTACAGCTGAAGTATATTGGGGCCAATTACACTTTTAAAAAGTAGATCACCATCAAGGGCCTTTACAGCATGAATAGCTTGAATTTTGGATTAGAGGCCCCTCTGACACTTTCCCTAGCAAGACATGAAACAATCCTGAGGAATAAGCATGCAATACTGAAACTTCTGTCCATCTCAAATGCAAAGCCTAATGGTTCCATTCCAGCTCAGTATTTTAATACCTTGCCATGGGAGGGATGTCTAGAGTACCCTACTGTATAATTAAACTTATGTAACTTGTTCTTTAAAACATTTATGCAAGTAGTTTAGTTCTCTCTCTCCTGCTTAATCTCTAGCTGCAGATCTAGCACTACAGTTCTACTGCTCGGCAGTGCTAACATGGTTAAAACTAACTGTCACCCAAAAGGGTGCATACCCATGGCAGCCATTACAGGGAGCTATTACATGTGTTGCTTCTAGTGCAAAAAATGATTTCCTGCTTAAGATGTGCATCCCAGTTTTGGAGGGCTGATTTTTGGGGGAAAGTGTGTGTATGTGGTATAAGAGTAAATAGTAGGGGCGAACTGATAGAGATTTTTGGGACCGATACTGATATCCAATTTTTAAGGACGCATATTGGCTGATACCAATCAGATTTCCAATACACAGCCTGGCAGCTTGAAGACCTGTGTCCAGCTGGTGAGTCTGTTGTGGTGGAAGGGGAAATGGGGGGGGGCAGATCAAGGCACCTGTGGTGAGGGAGAGAATGAGGCTGGGGCAGGGGCAGGTGCTGCCCAGCTGGGGTGGAGTGCAGGACAGAGCCACAGCTTGTCTGGGGGGTGTGGGGAGGAGAGTGGCTTCCCTGCACGCACCCTGGGGATCAGCGTGTGCCTCCAGAGCTGCTCAGGGTGGGGAGGGGCTGCTGCCACTACCGCTGGGCTGGGCTGAGCTGGGCTGTGCTGTGCTTGGGGCTGGTGGCAGTGGTGCTGGGAGGTGCGGCTGCAGCCACCCCAAAATTTGCCATAGCCCTCTCAAGCCCCTCCCAGCGCTGCCCAAGCACAGCCCCAGCCCAACCTCCACCTGCCGGGAAGAGCCCTGCACAGCTCTGGCCCCAGTCCACAGCAGCAGCCCACCCTACCCCACGCAGATCTGGGGGCACGTGCCTCCCTGCCCCCCTCTTGGGGCGTGTGCAGTGGTGGGAGCCACCCACCACACCCTGCCCCAGCTGGGTGCAGCGCCTGCCCCAGCCCCACTCCCTCATCGTGGTGGCCTTGATCTGCCCCCCCCCATGCCCTTTTCCCCACCCTTCCCACCACAACAGACTTACCAGCTACACACAGCTCTCCCTGATGCCAGGCTGTCCTCCTCTCTACCTACATGCTGCACTGCAGTGGTGTGCATCTATGGAGCCATTTATTGCCCACATTATCGGTCACATCAGGGTGATTTCCAATACAGGCAGCCCTTGACTTACAGTGTTTCAACTTATGGTGATTCACACTTTCAGTGCTTTGCCATTTACACCCACGTTATTACTTATGGCGCTGGATCCTCGCACTTAACGACACTACAGAAAAATGAGAAGAGGGCAGCAAAACAAACATTCCTGGATTAGTTTCTCAAAAAGCTGTCAAGTGGCCCTAAGTGTCCCCAAAATCTCTCCAAAGAAGCCCTTGTGAATTCCATGACCCTGATGAAGGTGTTCCTTCACCTTCTGATTAAATAAAATGTTATGTGATTAGTTACTGAATTGCCCTGTTTAATTGATTTATATACAGTACACTTTAGAAAGCTTTGTACTGTACAGTGTATATCATTTATAGTTGATTAAATAGTAGATTTAAATACGGTGTTTATGGTCACTTCTATGACCAGTTGGGCATCAGGCCCTCTTGGTCAGAAACATAACCCCCTATTATAACATTGTTTCTATGGGAAAATCAGATTCGAATTACATTGTTTCCACTTACAGCACCTTTTCCAGAAAGTGAAATTTCTTTGTGAATCTCTCATTAAGCCCTTAAAATGAGCATGGAATCTAAGTGCTTAAGTTCAAAACTGTGACTTCTGCTCTTCCCCACCACCCAGCAGTATGTATAAGCACCTAAAGTTCTGCTCCCATGTATGCCCAAATGTGTCACTACCTTGGCTGAACTGAGCATTCAGTCACCTGTCTGTAAAGTTTCATTTTCTCAAGACAGCTAGGAGCTTAACACTGTGAAGATTTGGGGTTCTACTATATTAAATTGTCAATATAAGAGATATATAGGCTCAACCAGTATGTATCTCTGATTGTATTGCTTTAATTGGTTCTTTGATTGCAAAAGGGCCATTCCTTTTGTTTGTTTGTTTTTTATCTGAGGCAGAGATTGGCCTTTAAATAAAAGGACAGCAAACCACAGGAAGGGGATGGATCCTGCTAGAAGGTTTTTTTGTTTGTTTGTTAATATTGAAGGTTCTCTCCATAACTCATTGTCATTTACTCCTGGAAGTTGACAGTCATAGCAGAAAAAGCTCTTCAGCTATAGGTAGTTTGGAAAATATTTCTTCATGGGGATATCCTATTCCCAAAAAAGGTGACTATTGCACAATAGTTATTCTGCTTTGTGAGTAGAATAGTTAATTTGGAATAAAATCACTTTAAGTGACATTTTGCCACATCTACCAGTGTGGCTAATTTTTTTGCTATAACTATGCCTCTCAATACCCCTGTATAGATGGAGAAGAAGAAAAGGGGGGCATAAACTTCATTCTTTCAGATATGAAAGGTTGAGGCTTACTGAAGGTTAGAAAAAAAACTTTGGAAGAAAAAGCTTTATCAACTGCCTGGAGGAATTTACTGACTATCTGCCCAGCATGGCACTGAAACTCCCAGATTCTTTGTCTTTGACTTCAGGCCCCATGTTTGGGATCAAGGGGAGGGAGTTAATCACCTTCCAGTGCCAGTTTAAGACCTTGGTCCTAACCTTCAAAGCAGTAGATGTTGGTATGTGAGCAGTAAAAGACCAAAGTTTGTACTGTGGACCACCAAACAGTTGAACTCCTCTGGGATTATGCAGATTAAAAAGCCCATGAAGCAGCAGTTAAGGATTATAAAGAAAGCATTCTCGGCTGAGAGATCTGGCTGTAGAAAAGTCTTACTGGAAGAATTAGGTAAATCCAAAATCTAAGTCTTTAAGGAATATGACAAAACTTTTAATTTTTGAAAGGGCCTTTCTGCCATACAGATGACCATTCACAGCACTGCCACACTCTAAAACTATTGAAAAAAATGTTGATTTAAAGTAACCCTAAAAAAAAAAGTAGATTATAGCAAAACAAAAAAACCTATTCCTTAAGTGAGTTTTAGCTGAAAAAGATGTCTCTCATAAGCTCCACAATTCTATTAGGAACACTGATGTTTTTGGTTTCGTGTGATGGGTGCTCAGATAATGGTGATGCGTATTAGTATAAAATTCTAAGATGGTGTGCTCAAAAGTAGGTACTTTCCACATTATAAAGCTTACATGAATTTATATTACAATTTTTTTTTCAAATGTTCACCATTTATGCCCTTCGTCTACCCAGCAGAATCACGTTATACTATGAAATTTTATTGTTACAATTAAAGCTGGTCAATGTAGAAAGCTTTATTGCAGTCAGAAATGAGAGATTTATCATTTATAACTCTGAAGAGCCTCTTTCCCTGGAACTTGAGAGGAGTGGGAGTGGTGCTGGAAAATAATTTTATTCTCTGTGGCCTAGGCTGTTACTTAAAAATGAAACTTAAAAACCCCCTGCAGCTTTACTTCCATTCCCCACTGGAATATTTCTTGGTTTGGGGTGTTGCATGTACAAATCTGGAATTGGAGACCTGCCATTCATACCCTGGAGAGCTACAATAAATATCTACATCTCATATCCTTATTTTTCACTGGTATTTTAATTGAAAGTAGGCTGCGCTTCCTAGATGTACATTATTCACAATGCATACATCTTATTGCCTAAGGTTTGAATTGAGAGAATTATATTTTCAGTTATTGTGCCTTTAACCAATAGTCAATTGTGGGAGGAATGTCTAGTGAAATAATTAAAAAAAAATCTGAAAGAATTCTATACAAAGAAACTGCTAGGTGAGGATCAACGCTGTACAGCTAGGCATTTAGAATTAAATGTTCAAGTTGAGGTTGTACTACTACTTTGTGTACATGTTACAATATTCATGATGTACTATATCTTAAAATAATACAAATTAATGTACCTTTTGTTTATTTTTTTACTATAACCTTGAATGGTAAACAGCTTGTTAATTGGAAGCAATCAGCAGGCTTAGCTCCTACTAGCTGCACTGAAGGCACAAGTCCCTATCATTTCAGATGAGGGGGCTACTACCTTTAAGTAAGTAGTAAGTCATTCCCTTCAACAGCTACTGCAGAGATGCATGGCCACACAGGCTTTACCGATGCATTAAATCAGTAGCAGAGTCCAGTTAATCTGGCTGTGTAATGAAAAGTTTGGCAGAAAATACACGTGGGCTTCATCAGAATCTTGGTTTCAATCTCTACTCAATTTCTGTGTCATTTAGAAAGGGGGCTTTTCTTTTGTATGTGTCAGTGTCTGCAGGATATCTAAGAAGGTCCACAGAATTTTCATTCTCCAATTCATAAATTGATACTGATGTACACACCATCTGTCTTATATGAAAAAATAAGGGTGGGGGAAATTTCTACCCAGAAACAAAAAGCATAATTAAAACCCTTGTAGAAAATGCAGTATTATAAGAAAAAATGTTGATTTCCATAAGGAGCTGTGTAATGCAAAGATGAAAGTCTGTTCTGAGTATTATAGTTCACTGTTATTATTTGAACATTAACAAGAAGGAGGGAGGTGGATCTAGGATTTGTGCAGTAATCTTATATGGTGAAGAAGTGAAATTATTTTGCCAAATAGGCTTTTTACCTTTCTACAAATTGTTGTCTCAAAAATAATTTAAGTAATTAGAATGTGACATGTCAGGAGCTATGAATGTGCTTGGAATTATATAGCGTGTATTACCTGTCATTCATAGTTACAGAAGCCAACTTGGAATTCCCTGCCTGATGTAATACATGCTGTAAAAGCTGTTAGGGTCTTTAAAGCTACATTAAAATGGTATTAGCTCCTAAATGTTTGTTTTTCTTATTAGGTCCCAGATTTGTATTTTAGGAAGAAGTTTGGTAAATTGATATAATCATTGTTGACTCTACTAAACAAGAAGTTAATGAGATGTGTTTAACGTTTTATTTTGTTTAAATACTGCAATAGAGTTTTCTTACTCCATTCTTCATACAAAGCAACTTGGTATTTTGGAGGGAGTAGTTTATAGTTGTGTATTGCAGTTCTTCTGTAGACCTTGCCTTATGTGAAACTTAACACTGATGGGACTAGAATAAAAAAGCATGCACGGTTTTACATATACAAATAACTTTTTGGCGTAAGTACAGAGAAAAGGGAACATGTGGGTTATTTTTGTATGCAAGATCTTCATGTGTGTTTTGTGGCTAGCACAGTGAGATGTTGGGACCTTTTCTTTCTGATTATAACATTAATCATTAATATTTTTTACCTGACATTTAGGCAGTCCCTGAACATCTCCTTCCTTCCTCATTTGTCTGAAAGAATCATTCAGGTTGAAACACACTTTGACTTCATAGTTCAAGTCTTTGCCAAGGTCTTCTAGCAAAGAAGGAATCCTTCAGTTTCTCTTCAATAGAATTAAGAGTACAGTCATTTCAATGGAGCATTTTTCACATGGTTCAATAACTGGGCTGAAAAAAATGCTTGAGAGCCTGCACCAGGACTGACATTTCACATGCTATATGAGCATTTGTGATTCCTTGTTCAGCTGTGTTGCTGTCTTCTGTGCTTAGTAATGGGACTGTAGCAATCTGATTTTTTTTTCTAGAGAGAAAACATAGCTTCTACTTACAGCTGATCTATTTGCTATTTTGCTTGTTGACAGCTAACACTTTGGTGGTAAACTTGTTAGTGGCATGTTGCAGTGGTGCACTTGTATCTGAAAAATCCACAGGTGTCTTCAACTGCATATAACTAACTTCAGAGGATATAATGGGTGTTGCCTATGATTTTATTTTTTTTTAAACCATTTCACTTGACTGTTCTCTGGTCATTGTCCTGAAATGCTGATAGTTCTGTGTTCTGACTCTCTTTTCTGGACAGCTGTGAAAAGCCTGTTTTCTTCTGCATCAGAAGATATGAAGAAAAAGTAAAATAGAGCTAAACGGTAGAAAATTGTGTAGGCATTAAGAACTCAGTTTATAGTGCCATCAACTTATTTATCTATAAGGTCTTATAATAGTCTGCTCTAAAAAGTAAAAATAAGTTGACCCTTGAACGAGCAACAACTCTTTTGCAAGAATATCCACAGGGGAACCAGTTTTGGTTTTTTAGGTATTTAAATTTTCAGAAATGTTGGGTGTCGCGAAATGCCAGATTAGAGACTCCGACACCGCTTGGTAAGCCGCAGACTTTACGGAGCGAGCGAGTACATGGCTTGTAGGGCGGGATAAGAGGTGGCTTGTCGACCGCCCTCGAGGTCCGCCTTACTGGCACAAGTAGGCGAAATGCTATATGCTTTCAAAGTTTATAGTAAAAAGGTTTATTCAACTCACCTGGCCTCACCCTCTTACGAATGAGAGGGGAGACTGGCTGGAGCGAAGTTGCAGCTAAAGTATAAGCACGGAGGTATAGTCAAAGCGGGTATGCGGTCTAAGTTACGCTGAGAGGCTGATGTCGGGTTTTCGAGGCCTTTGACGGGTTTTCGCTGGGATACACCCAGACGGGAGGCTGAGGACCAGCAACAGGGTGATCAAGCCTGAGGTTTATCCAGTTGTTGTCTCGGCCGTTTCCTGCTTCTTCGCCTCTTTATTGATGTTGGTTGGACCGCCTCTATGACACTAACTATGACATAAGCTAAGCGTGCAGGGATAGGCTAGTTTTTTTTACATGGGTGTTGCTAGGCAGATTTTTATATAGGTTGTGTTTCTGCAAAAGTGAAACTTAGAGGATAGAAAAGAAACTTACAAAGTATGCATGCGCGCGCGGGAAAATACAAAACTCGCGCATGCTTTGTGCGCGCGATATGATTTCAGTTATAGCTACTACTAAACAAACATTTTGGTTTCGGTTGACTCAAAAGATAAGACTACAAAGTTACATAAATGTGAAAAATGCCATGCGGCAGTTATACAAAATTAAATAAAACATTTACATTGGGTAGAAAAGTTAACATCAGATCTGAATTACCAGAAGAAAGAGATTGCTGATTCAACTCAGCTCTAAGCTGTACTTCATTAAATCCATCAGACTTGTCAGGGTTAAGGCTGACAATTTTACCTGGTGGCAGCTTGGATGGAAGAGGCAAGCTAAGCTTCATTGGGTATCAGGTGGTCATCAGGTTTTGTTCATGGTTTTTGTGGGGTATTTATCTGAACATATATCTTAGTTATGAAGTATATTGAGCCTCATCCCTTTCTGAGACACTTCCAGTGTTTGTAGAGGGAGGAGGTGGATCTATGGCTTAATATCCAGCAAAACTTAAGGTAAGTAGACTGCTGTTGATAGGTGTAGAAAGGGCAGGAGATCATTCCTCTGCTTTATGTCTGGCTCACATTTATTCTCAGTTTGTCTGGAAATTTTTATAAGCTTTTACTTTAGCTTTTTCAACCAGAACAATTGTTTTGAGTTTCCTTATAGTAAAACTGCATGCCTTTTCAGAAATTCTTCTCAGGGAAGAGAAGATTCTTTTGGTGGTAATTTTTTTGTTGCTGGCTTAAGTAATCATAGGCCAAGTACAGACATTACACATAAATCAGTACTAAGTTAATCAGAAATTGATTTAAACCCGTAACTGTACAGAAGTTTGCCATACATAGAGCACTCTAAAAATGGTAGAACCCCATCTAAGATAGACCTGGTTCGATTTTCTTTGTAGCCCCCTGCACTCTTTCCCCCCCCACCCTCGCAGGGAACTGTACTAGCACTCAGCCCCTGCTCAGCTGCTCTGGCCAAGTGCCCAGCAGACACTGTCCCCAAACCCTCCCAGAGCCAAGCCAGCAAAAGACCCTTTCCCCAACCCTGCCTCCAGCCATCTGTCAGTTGCAGGCAGGCAGTGGGGAGGGAAGGGAGGTTTCTCTGTCCCTTGCATGAACCTTGGGACCTGGGCACCCATGTCCTTGGGCTGTACCCCTGCACCCCATCACAAAGCACCCCACAATGTACCATACAAGCCTGACACTGAGCCGAGGAGAACTCCCTCCATGGAGCCCAAGCACAGTTCCTGTACATTTAATCCAGGAAACCCCATGCCCCCACCATTGGGCACAGCCCCATGGAGCTGAACCCTGGCTCCTGCATATTGAGCCGGGGAACCCCATGCCCCTGTGCTTGGGCACAGCCCTACAGAGCCTACTCTGGCTCCTGAATACCACACCTTAGAAGCCAGAGGTGGGTGTCCTGACAACCTGGACCCCAGCATGGACTGCCCCCCCATCCCCTCCTAAATCAGGAGCCAGTGTGCAGCTCACCTCTGGTGGGTTGGGGTGGCAGGGGGCAGAACATCAGGACTGGGCCTGCTTGTAGGCAACCCTGTGACCTCTGTGGCTCAGCCACTGGTGGCAGATACTCAGGCCATGGGCACTTGAGGTGTTGCAAGACTCTTTTTGGCCTGTAGCTGGAGGGTCCTGGAGTACTAGGGTGAGGGAGCTTGGGGTGGAGCGTGCTCAGCAGTCTCCAGGAGCCTGGGGAGCCCACAAGGCATGCTGGTAGGCATTCAAGAGCACCCCCAACCTGCAGATCTCGGCCCGTGCAGGTGGCCTACATGCCCCCGTCCCTCCCAAGGGTGAATGTGTATACTGTAGACCACTTGCAGAAGTCTGTGTAACTTGGATCGATTCTGCTTCTGGTGTTTTGAATGTCTGTACTTAGCCATACTATAGTGCAGAGAAATGGACTCTTTGTGATAGTTTTGGAGGAAAATCCAGTTTCTTAATTTTACATCTTTGTTTTGTTTCCTATTAGCTAACAGTTCACTAGAAAGCACTAAATTGCATCTCAGTTCATAGCAAAGTGTTCCTAAACCTTGGGATCTGTGGTAGTTCACTTCATAGGCAGAAGAGACATCTGGGCTCATACTCAGAGGTACCAAAATCTGGCCTCCATACCATCTGTTTGAGAGAGAATGCAAAAATCTGAGGGTACAGTTATGGTATCTGCCGAAGGGCAAGCAAAAAAATTAACAGGTAAATTGTCAGGCACTACTTGGTTAGACTGTAATTGTAGCAGTACAGTTTTTTTTGAACTGGCGTATATATGTATAAAATAAATACATCGTTCAGTGGTAGAATGATCCACACAGTAGATTCCCAGATGCTTATTCAACCACAGCCATGGAGGCACCAAACATCTGGATTCAGTCTGGTTTTTGGATTCTGTCTCAGTGGCCTAAAGGGAGAATGGAAGGTGGGGGCAGCCTCCATTCCTCCAAAAATTCCTGCCCAGGCATATGCATTGAAGGTCTGGGTGGCCCTCATGCATACCATGATCCAGGAGGATCAGTGGTTGCCACCTCCAATTCAGCAAACGGAATTTGTCCCTTAAAGCCTATAGGAAGTTGTTACATGCATGCAGTGATGGAAAAACCTTTGCAGGACACTGGCCACCATGGTCTGCCAGCTTTACTTGCGGTAGGTTAGGGTATTATGTCTTTTAAGAAGGATGTGGATAACCTCGAGAGGGTCCAGAGGAGGGCCACTCATATGGTTAAGGGTTTGCAGGCCAAGGCCTATGAGGAGAGACTAAGGGCCTTGGATCTCTTCAGCCTTCTGCAAGAGAAGACAGAGGGGATCTTGCGGGCGCCTATAAATTCATTAGGGCGGCCCAACAAAGAACCAAAGATGCTCTATTCACCAGGGTGCCTCTTGCGGTAACAAGGAACAATGGTCACAAACTGACTGAGAGCAGATTTAGACTGGACATCAGAAATAACTTCTTCACAGTAAGTGTGGCCAGAATCTGGAGTGTGCTTCCAAGGGAGGTGGTGCTGTCCCCTACCTTGGGGGTCTTTAAGAGGAGACTGGATAGGCATCTGGCTGGGGTCATCTGACCCCAGCACTCTTTCCTGCCTGGGGGAGGGGGTTAGATTCAATCTGTTGATGTCCCTTCCGACCCTAGCATCTATGAATTTTCAAATTTACATTTTATGATGCTGTAATTTTATAGCTTATGTTACATGTGTTTTTTCTCTCTAGCACATTGAAATTGTAGATGAGAAGAGCTTCATTTGAGTAAGACATTCTTTTTTTGTGGAAGAAAATCTCTGTCATGTGCAAACTGTATTGCTTGTTCACAAGCTTCTGTATGCAAATTAGGCTTGCTCATGGGAACAACTGTGTGTGTGTGTGTGTGTGTATGTGTATACGCACACGCGCGCACACACTCCCTTTCCCTCTCCCCCAAGGAAAGTGCAGATGGTTTTAGTCCATTAAAATGTAGCAATAGTAGCAAAAGCACTTTGTGCTCAAGAACTTGCCAGCATAGTACAGTAAAAATTAACTGGACTATACGTTTTTTTGGTGGAATTTACCTAGTTTGCCAAAAGTAACTCGACTGCCTTTCAGAGCCCCTTTGTGTGCAGGTAAAGGCACAATATGATTTAATGTATGATCCTCACAATTGCACCTCCTGCCACCATACCACATGTACATGGCAGGAGGTGTGATTTTTGGGATTGCACATTAGATCCCATTGCACCTTATCACTGGTGCAGGGGGCTCCAGGGATCATGATCCCAGGCTCCCCATGCACTGGCTTGCAGGGTTCACAGTGGGGTGCTGCTGCCACCACATGCCTTGTCAGCTGCAGGGTTCACAGCAGGAGAGGCTGCTGCCACTTTGAGCTCGGTGAGCTGTGGGATGTGCAGTGGTAGCAGTGGTTGCTGCCTCTGAGCCCCGCACTTCATGAGGCTTGTGGTGCCAGCAGCGTTCTCCCTGCTGTATGCCCTGTCAGCAGGTGATGCTTCCCTGTGGCTGGGAGCCCTGCAGTTGATGGGGCTCCCAGCCACAGGTAACCCCCTGGCCACACATTCAGTTAATCGCATGATTAGAACAAACTAGAAATGTATTACATTTTTTGTGGAATAACTTCATAGCTTATTGCTTGTTTTATCACACCATTAATTGGTTGAACATGCAGTTCGGTCACAATTTAAGGTGGGATTAACTGGTTAATCATACCTTATGTGTAACATGTTCAGAGTTGAACTGTATCCTGAAGATTATGCTTTCTTGTGGGGAGGCAGAGGTTTTGTCCTTTTGTCCTTTTTTTCTTAGTAGTGCTCTGTCTCTAAAGTTTTAATGCATTGGTTTTTTTTTTTTCCAGGTTTGAGTTGGGTATCTCTTTGTTCAAGTGAAGGCAACTGCTTGGCAGAAAATATTTCTCTTTTGAAGCAACTAAATCGTAACAAATGTCTTACTTGTGGATAACAAATGACACCCATTATATGCATTGCAGTGATAGAATTTTTTTTCCTTGTGTTATACTTTTTTTTTTTTTAAAAAACCACTAGTTAGAAATTTTGGAGATGTAGTCCATTAGAAGTTAAATGTTGGTGCACAAGTTTATCAACCCCACTTACATTCCAGCTATCCTGACTGGAAAGTTTCACACTCATTGTCTAGCTCAGGTCTCCTAAGATGAAGGAATGATGTATTTTGCCCTCTAATATTGTACTTAAAAAAACAAAAAGAAAAAAAAGTGGGCCCTAATGTTCCTTAGGTACTTACAGTTCAAGGGTATATCCATGCAGCAAAAATGAAGGAGTTATTGTAGCATATACCCCTGCCCTAGTTGAAGCCAGGTAGCATGGGTTGGTTGACTAGTAATAACAGAGGCAGAATGGGCTTCAGCATGAATGAGCAACCAGAATTTGGACCCAGAGCCTATGAAGAACTTGCCCTTTTCTTACTAGCACACAATTAAGGTCCATGCTGCTGTGTCTTTGGTGTTGTTACTATGGTACTTACTAAGTTTATTACATTTTGTTGCACAGACTTGCTGTAAATTTGGAAGGTAGATGATGGGTTAGGAAGAGGAATGTACTCTATACCCTCTTGTTTGGGGAGGGAAAAGGGAAGGTAGGGAGGTAAAAGGAATTGCACATGTTAAATCCATATTTTGGGGGGAAGGTGGAAGATTAGTAGGCATGGATGGAAAATGTAATGTGGTAGAAAATGTGCCCGTAGAGGCTATGAACAGGAAAGGAAATTTGAGTGAAGGTAGAAAAAGGGTGGGCTGGGCTTCTGATTGAAGCAGAATTCAAAGCTCAAAGTTCAGGATTGCTGAATGCTTTGAGACAATCTTCTGCTCCTGGGACAAAACTGGTGTCTCTTATGGACTATCTAGAATCTACCTTCCAGGTCTTTGCCGTGTGTGTTACTGAGAAGCAGAGGCTGTAGGCCAGTGGTTCTTGGGATCCAAGAGCTCCCTGTTCGGTGGGCGGGTTGTGGAGGGAATTTGTTGGCAGGCTTTGATTCATTGTAACTCAGATTGATGTTGAAGTTATCGCAGATGCTCTCCAAAAGGTGCTTTCTGCTGGTCCTGGCCATATGGAAAAAGGTTGAACACTGCTGAGTTCTGGTGCCCTGGGACAGATCCAGTCTAGCATGAGGAGGGAAGAAAGCAGTTGCCAGGCATCTGCTCATCCCACTCCTGCTTTGACTGTTTTATTTAAGTGAAAGAAGAGCAAAGTGAAAGGGGTAAGCTAATTTGTTCCAACATTGAATATATACTTTAGGTACAAGAGCTGAAGCACCCAAGGTGGGACTGAAACTTTTACTTTAGAAATAGTTACTTTACTTTAGCCATACCTCTGGCATTCTTCAGATTCCTATAAATTCTGTGTATGGAGGTTATTGTGATTCATATACTGCTCAGATCACAGCATTTCATGTAGAGAATTGAGGAGGTAGTTGTTTAACATCACTAGGTAATATGTAGCATAGTTCAGGTGACTAGTCTAATCACTGGTGCATCAGGCTGCAGTTTATTTTCATAGTGTCTCATGAACTAGGCCAGACCTAGTTAGTTTTTAAGCCTTGTGAGAAATTCAGTGGGCTGCAGGAAATGGGGCTGACAATTTATTAAGACAATATCCTCTCCATACTGATAGGGTTCATAGATATTTATGCTTGACAGAATTCAAATTGTATTTATTTATTTTTTAAATTTTGATGGCTACAACTGGTATTTATTTTTAAGAACTTATTTCAGTGTTTATCTTTTTTGCACACGTGTGCATCCATGCATGGTGGCTGCTGCAGGAGCCTAGGGGCCATGCTGGAAAGGCTGTGCCAGGAGCGGGGAGGGTTGGAGGAAGAAGGCTGGTGGTGCCCAGGAGCCCAGTGCTGCCAGCCCCTTGCTCTGCCCAGGTCCCAGCTGGGGCAAGAGCCAAACTCCTGCAGAGCTCAGCCCAGCCCAGCTTCTGGGGGAATATGGCTTCTACCCCAGTTAAGCAGGGGCCTACCCAGGCTCCATAGGAGTTTGGCCTCTGCCCCGATCACTCAGTGGCCAAACTCCCACAGCCTGGCCTGACTTAGTTCCTGCATGATCAGAGCAGGGGCCAAACTTCTGTGGAGACTAGGCTGGGCTGGACTCAGCATGCACGCACACCCCCTTCCCTGGATTTCCTTGCCTCCATCCTGGATTTTTATTTTTGTTGATGTCCTTATGTAAATTTTGATGATTACCAACTTCTGTTGGTCTGTGAATGTCAGGTGAAATTGATTTAAAAATCGAATTCTGCTAAGCCTACAGATAATGAATTGCAGTAGGGGCCAACCTGTTTTGGCAGGCAGGCTGCAAATTAGCCCTACATCCTTTGAATGCCACTCTGATCCCTTTCTCCTGCCTGATCCTGCTTCTCTATTTTTGTGTCCTGCCCCATCAGTGGCTCAACTCCCTGCCATATCTGGCCCTGTGCCACCTGTCCACTCCCCAGTCTTTTGTGTGTTGCATGCAGTGGCTGCCCATGCCACAGCTACAGGATGGCTACCCCTGCTGTATAGTAAGAGATTCCTCTTTTGGGTGTGAGTTAAACCAGGCCCTGATGATTTGTGGTACAGTTTCCATAAAATGGATAGTAAAAACTAATTGCTGCTGGATCAGCTACAAGCTCTGAATGAGCGTTCCATCGCAAGTCTTGCAGAAGCCTGTATTTCTCTCTTCTTGCTCTGACCTGTTGACTGTTAAGATTATCCTAAGCAGTTCATTCTGTATTGTATTCTAGAAGTGGCTGCATTTGCTAACTGACTGTAGTGATTTTTATGCACCTGAAGAAGGATGATGTATTTAGAAAATATGCTCTTGGCATTAATTGGGAATAATTCATGTGATGAAAAGTTGCTGCCTTAGTGCTTAGCATCTTTGGTTAGTTTGGCCCTTGTCTATTTGGATAATATTACATTGTACAGTTGTAAGCAGTAGCTTATTAACCTTCTTTCCAGACAGTTTTTCTAGGTAAGGATTTAGGTATTTTTATCATAAATTTTAATTTGTAATTTATGTAAATGATAGCATTAGCAGAAACATACTTCCACATTCTTTCAGTCTAAAAATAGTTATTCTTCAAAATAAGCCAGATTTTCTGTAACAACATTTGCAATAGCATTTTCATGTATAATAATGAAAATTCTGTTATACTCTGCTGAACCTAGGCTGCTGCTAAAAATGCAAATTCTCACTTGGTTTCCTTTGACAGCAACTCTATCAGTGCATTTGTGAGCTAGACTGCTGATCATGTGCCATATAAGAATATAATACAGTAACTGTACACCTGGCTAATCTGCACATGTTTAAAATTAATGCAAAAATGGCAGTTTTCCCAGTTAGTTTCTCAGCGTAGGGTTCTTCTGTTAGAACCAACCTTTCCATTCCAGCAGCGGGTTGTTGTCTGCTTTTGTCTCATGTAGGACATGGACAGCCCATATGAGGCAGGCAACACAGCAGCAGAAAGGTCAGGGACCCGAAAACAGAGAAGCACATCTTGTTAGTAGGGAGCACAAGGACTAACAGATCAGGAAGAGAGCACAGGGCAAGGAGCAGAAAGTAGAACAGCAGATTTGGCAGGGGAGGGGAATTGGAGTGGCAGCTAGGGAGGGCAGAGGGCTAAATTTGTACTGATCTAGGAAGCATGGCTTGATTTGTTAAACTTCCTTCCTGTGACTCTCCATTCTGGGGTTATCTCCAGTTTGTTCTGCTCCTGGCAACTTCAGCATGAGCTCTCAGATTTTTCGGGGGGCGGTGGGGTAAGGGGGTGGTTGAGGTACAGAGTAGAGGAGAAACATGTTTGGTTTGACTCAAAGTTCTTTTTATTAGCTTTTTATACTCTGTAAGGTATCCCCCTCCCCCTTTCCCACTTTGTAAATTTGGTCTTTCAGGATTGCCTAGCTCCTAAATGATGCAGGATCTCTCCTTGTGATCTACCACAGTGTTTCTCAACCTTCTAAGTAGCAAGTACCCCCTACCTGCTGAAAATTTTAACAAGTACCCCAACACTCAATTTTCCCAGGGATTTTATATTTACAGACTAATGTGTTGGAAGAAGGGCTGTGTTTATAAGGCCGTGATGTGACAGATGTCTGATCTGGTGTGCAGGGTTGCCATCTTTTACATCAGGGGTGCACAACTCAAGTATGCACTTGGGCTAGAGGTGATGTTGGCTAAAAATAGGAGAGCTGAACCTAGTGCCGCACAAAGCGTGGCACACCAAATTATTCCTGGGGAGTTTATTCCAATTTTTTGCCATAGTTTTGAGAGGAGGAAGGAGCAAGAGAGAGAGAGAGTGTTGGGGTACCTATGTACCCCCTGCCTGTCTTGCATACCCCCAGGGGTACACATACCACAGGTTGAGAAACTATGGTCTACCACACCACAATAGCAGAGAGACCTCCAAAAAGAGTATATGTGTGGAGGGGGAAGAGCGAGGGTGAGTAAAAGGTATCGGTTCCTCATCAGCTTCCTTATCATCTTTCTTAGGGTGAATTTTTTGTTCTCTGTTACTGCTTCAAGAATTCTGTTCCTAGTGAGATCCTCATTCTTGTATCTGGTTGTATTTGGTTTGTTTTTGTTTTGTTTTTTTCTTATTCTGATTCCCATTGCAAAGGTCAGGAGTATAACAGCTCCCTCTTCTTTCCTAGGTAGTAAGCAGGCAGCTTTTCATGATTCTGCCCTCTGCAGCATTTGATAGTGAAGCAGGGGAGCAAGGAAAATGAAATTTCTGCTGCATGTTTCAATCTTACGCCTTCTAGTTGGGTTTTTTCCTGGACTCCAACAATCCCTCTAGGCCAGTGGTCTCCAACCTTTTTAAGGTGAAGATCACTTTTTGAAGTAAAAGGCAATCCAGGATCTACCATGCCCTGCCCTACCCCCCCACCAGCAGGTTGGTCTGAAAGGGGGGGTGCAGATCGAGGCCCCCGCAGTGAGGGAGAGAGTGGGGCAAGGGTAAGCGGGGCCCCAGCCAGGCCAGGGGAGGGTTGGAGTCCCAGCATGTAGGGGGACTCCTGCCACAGCACGTACCTTGGGAGAGGCCCAGGGGACATGTGCCCCCCCCCCAATCTGTGCGGGGCAGGGTGAGGTGGCTGCTGCTGTGTGCTGCACTTTGTGCCCCCAGGCTTGGCGTCATAAGCTTCAGCGGGGCTCAGGATGCAAAGCCCAGCGCACAGCAGCAGCCACCTCAGTCCACGCACATTGGAGGGGCACGTACCCCCTGGGCCTCCACTGAGGTGCATGCAGTGGCAGGAGCCCCCCGTGCACCTGGACAAGCTGCCCAGGTTCCAACTCTCTCCCAGCCCGGTGGTAGGGGGTGTGGAGAGGGATTGTCCCACTCACCTGGCCTGTCCCTGCTGCTTATATGTGGCACTTCTGGACTGTGTCCCAGCCGCTTCTGATCATGGAGCCTCTGACAGAGCTCGTAGTGCCATGAGCCCCTGACAGTCCATCTCCACCCCCTTCTTCCCCCCAACTAAGATGAACTGTCAAGGGCTGTCCAGTCAGACGACCGGCTGGTGACCACTGCTATAGGCTCAGCCTTATGAACTCTGGCACTAGCATTGCTTTTTGGCAACTCCAGGGACTGTTCAGTGGTCAGTATCTCTCATGTCTTTTGAAAAACGCACAGCTTTATTGTAGAAACTCCATCCCTTCTCTATTCCCATTTTAACTATTTTAAAAATGTTGCTGCCATTACTTTCTCATGGCTGAAATAAATAAGGCCTTTGGCATAAAACATAAAACTTTTGCCAAACTTTTCTCACCTATACTGTATGACAATGAAAGTGCTTCTGTAGGCCATAAAAGGAGAGGATGGAATGTTGATGGAGGTGTGATGCTCCGGGACATGAGATACTCAAGAGATTTTTTAGTGATGCCTTTTATTGGACTGATTGTATAGTTGAGAAAGAAATTAGATGAGTCTTTGGGCACAAAGTACCCTTCCTCATGTCTGTGGAGGAAAGCTTGACTAACTTTTTTTCCAGACTATACAGTTGGTCCAGTAAAAGAGATCAGGCCCCCTCCCCACAGAACCTTGCTGCTTGCATAAAAAAGAGCCACTCCAGAATTCATTAGTGTTTCTACCCCTTTACCAGATTCCTAAGTAACGTGAATCCAATCACTAAAATATTCTGCCTTTGCTAAAAGGGCTCTATAAACTTGAAGTCTAGGCAAATTAGAATGAGAATTAAAAGTAGTGTTCAGGTCCTTGCCTCTGAATTCCCCTGACAGATTTTGTAGTTTTAGTAGTGTTTTTTTTTTTCTTTCCCTGTTGTCATTTGAAACACCCACACAAAAAGAGGAAACTGCATTTGACATCACTTTTTGAACATTCAGGTCAAAATATTTTTTTCCTCTTTCAGATATAGAAATTCCCAGTCCTTTGAAAAGAAGCCTGAAATTTCAGACAAATACGGTGCTTAATTTTATGATATTTTTCTACCTTCTTTCCCAAATGAGCAGTAGAAACATATGGAGGACGAAGGATGTGATCTTCTTATTGAATTCTATAACACTTCTACTCAGTCTGTTTTCTAGTTTATTCTGGAATTCTATATCCAGCTCAGTTGAATATGCATTCTGTACTTGGTATAGCTGGTTCAATAAAAGCATGAGGAAAAACTAGGAACATTTTTAGCTTTTTTACACCAAAATCAGGTATTCTATTTACTGGGGTAAGGGGTGGTAAGACTGTGTACAAAACAAGTGAAGCTTTAGTAGTTGATGTTACAGCATTCTGTCATTTCCCTCTGACCCCTAGGTGCCTTTTTCTGCATTGTCTCTAGAGCTGGTCAGCAACGCTAAAATTCACTGCCCATTCTAATTCTGTTTTTTTAATGCTTAAAAGAAATGAGCCAGCTATTACATACGCTTATGTCAGTCGTAGGGTAGTATGATTTCTTTTTACAGGCTAACTTGTTCATAGAGGCAAGAGCTTTCATAGGTTACAGCCTACTTCATCAGATGCTATAATTGGACTTGCAGAGAATGGAGGTACTAAATAGGAAGTAATTCTACGGACTGCATTGTCTCCACAGAGATTGTGGATTCTTATCCCATTATTTGTACTAGCTTTTATAATCCCATATGTCCCTCAGATGAGTTAACTGCTTTATCCCCTTTGATCCCTTACTTTTGTCTCTGTCCTCTCCTTTACTCTCCCTTTCCCTACAAATGACCCTATAAATGTTTAATAATCCTGCTTACTGCCCATCCATTCATAGCATCTGAAGAACTATGAAAGCTTGTGTCTTTCTTAGTTTGTCTAAACCACCATTTTTCCCTGCTTTCTGCCTAATTTCTGATTAACATGGCTATTTACTTGTGTACATGTCCATGTTTATGTAGTTATATAAACAAATGAAATATACAACCCCTTCCTGTGTGCGCTCCTTTGCTGTAAGGATATGTAATCTTACTGGTGTCATCCTTTCCTGTTAGACTACTCTTATGCATAAGTTTTCAAAGCATCTGATCAAATGAGCCTGGGTTCACAAAAACTTTTGTATCTCTGATCTAGTTGGTCCATAAGGTGCATTTCAACCCTACCTTCTTTAACCATGTTATTTCCCAACCCAAAGAAGAGGAATTTGACCCCTTTCTTATCATGCCTGATAATGAAACATGGCTTCTGAAGGCAAGGACTGTCTTCTTCTCTACATTGTGATAACTAGCATAGCTCAGGATGCTGTAAAATCATAAAGAAGCAATCCTCTGTGTTTTCTATCATTGCTCAGGTTTTAGTAATGTTTATTTTTTTTTCTGATTACTTTTTACTCTTGTGTGTATTTAAATTGTATGTTGGATTCATCTGGAAAATGGAGACCCAGACATCTTTTCCAACTGCCATTGGAATCAATTTTAAATTGTATTTATTTTTGCCTGATATAAAATGGATGAATTTAAAACCAGCAGTTCATAAACAGCCTATATAAATGTGTCCCAGGACACTTGTTCTTTTATTGTTTAATAAAGCCCTACTTGATGAGCAGGAAGATGAGAGTTCCTGTTAATTTTCTTGCATAGCACATTTTTGGCTTCTCTATGCATATTTGAAAAACATTTAAGAGATACTTTTCCTTTTGCTTTCTATCCTCTTGAACTTTGCCTGGCATATTTATGTCTTCAGTATAGTGCATCTTTCAAAGTGCATTAGGTGAAGTGCCTGTGGAACTGTGATTGGTTGTGGGGTTTTTTGGTTTTGAATTTCAAGATTATTTATTACTTGTTGTAGAATTGGCTAAGATTTAATGGCAGCTTTTGACATGTGCAGATGGGCACAGTTATTTTGAGAGGAAAAGGAAGGATAGTTTTTAGATATTTTCTGCATCTGAGATGCTGCAAATAAAACAACAATATAAGGTATATATGCATCTTGCTTTTCTACTAACCAATTTACATACATATCACCAATTCTTTACCTTTTTAAATTTTGTTCCATATTTTTACATGTTCTCCATTCAGTGGTAAACATTCAGTGTGACGAAGTCATCAGAAAAGCTAACTGCACTATATCATGCATCAGCAGATGCATGACAAACAGAACCAGGGAGGTGATATTTCCCCTCTATCGGGTGCTGGTCAGACCATAGTTGGAATACCGCGTGCAGTTTTGGGCGCCGCACTTCAAGAGGGATGTGGATAACCTGGAGAGGGTCCAGAGAAGGGCCACTCATATGGTTAAGGGCTTGCACGCCAAGCCCTACGAGGAGAAACTAAAGCACCTGGACCTCTTCAGCCTCCACAAGAGAAGGTTGAGAGGCAACCTTGTGGCTGCCTATACATTCATCATTGGGGCGCAGAAGGGAATTGGTGAGGCTCTAGTCACCAAGGCGCTCCTGGGGGGTCACAAGAAATAATGGCCATAAGCTGGCAGAGAGCAGATTTAGAGTGGACATTAGGAGGAACTTCTTCACAGTTAGTGGCCAAGGTCTGGAATGAGCAATATCATAGAAATCCCATAGAGCAAAACAGTCTGGCTGAGGTAGTCTTTTGATCACACATCTGAGTTACTGTCAGCTATATATCTAACCAGATCTCGAGTAGCTTACTCACAAGCATCATCCAGAGGCTGTTGGAGATTCTCTCTGGAGGGAGGCCATTCCTAGCTCATGAGTTATGGAGGAGAGAGCCAGTTTCAGATGGTAAAACTGCTCTCTAAGTCCGAGTCCCCCGCATGGCTTCTGTCCCTTCCTCCTGGGCAGTCTTAACTTGTATAGCCCCTGTGACCTCGTTCACCTGGTCCAATGGAGGCCAGCACCTGTTGGCTGTTGGTCAACCAATTTGAAATACATCACTAGTTGCCGGGCAGACTCTAGCCCACCAGGTAGAAGCCCCTCACCCACATAGGCAGAGAGAGCAGGTTTCCCCCCTCCCTCAGGAATGTATCCATCTCAGCTTACCTAAAGAGAGAGGGTAAAGGTGTGTCTCCTCTGCTGGGCACATCCTAATCAAATTGTCACAGAGCAGAGATTTTGGGGAAAAACAAAGGTGGCTTCCTGCCACAGGAGGCACTTGCACACCATATCCTGTGCTAGTCATCTGTGAGAGAGGTGACTATTGAGGTAGGAGAAGTGGTCACCACCTCCAAGGTCTTTTCTTTGATGGTAACTTGGGAAAGGATGTCAAATTTGTGGTCTGGGGCAAACTGAGCACTTGATTATTGAGAGAGAGGCTCAAAGTTCGGTAGGATTTTCCAAAAAGGTCCACCATGGTCTACAGCAGTGGCTTTCGAACTTTTTGAGCTGAGCCTCACTTTGAGTTACAATTTTATTTGTGCCCCCATTCCCCTTACCCCAGAGGAGCAGCGCAGCTAGGCATAGAAAGCCCTTCATCTTAGCAGCTGCTGTAGTTTAACTCAGGGGAACAGGCTTCATCTGCTGCAGCTCCAGTGCCTCCTGCCTTGACTATACTGTGGCTCTAGGCTGCATGCTCGCTGTGCCAGACTTCCAGAGGCACAGTAACCCACTGGCAGAGCCTGCCCATGGCTCCCTGCCCCTGCATCCCCCTGTGAGGCTGCAGCAGTGCCAGCTCCTTGCAGACTGTTTGCCTGTACCCTCTTGCACTGTTCCCCCCACCAACATTGCTTCATACTCCCGGGGGGGGGGCATGCCCCACAGCTTGAAAACTGCTGGTCTAGAAGTTTTCCTCAGTGTGTGCAAGAATGGTGCAGTCTTCTGAGTGTTGACAGTCAAGGGTGGTTGTTTTGAGTACTTTGGTTTTGAAAATGTGTCATGTTGAAGAGCCCTTTATCCATTTAGTATTCAATGTCAAATCCAGAAGGAAGGCGATCCTAAATGACTATCAAAAAGTGGAGAACAGAGTTCCGGCGATGACGCATCCTTGCTTGACCTTAGTTCAGATGACAAATGGATCTGTCTCCAGTCTGCCATACAGAATACAGTCATCTGGTTGTGGATAAGCCTCAGGACTCTGATGTACTTTTCTGGACATCCAAATCTGGCTAGTACTTTCCTCAAGGTTTTGCAGTTGATGGAATCAAAAGCCTCAGTGAGGTCAGTGAAGGCCATATACAGGTCCTTGTGTTGTTCCTAATACTTGGAGCTGGTGGGCAACAAAAATCATGTCAGTTGTCCCATGGGATGGTTTGAAGCCACTCGGATTCTGGCAGGATTTCCTCAGCAAGAAGTAGAAGATGGTTTAGGAAGATGTGGGCAAGGCTGTTCCCTGCTGTGGAAAGGAAGACAATATCTCGGTAGTTCCCATACATAGACTTATTTCTTTCTTGAAGGTAGTCGCAATGTTGGCATTCCTTAGTTCCCCAGGGATCTCTTCATTATAAATATTATGAATAAATTCATGGAGTCTCAGTACCAGTTCCTCATTATTAGCCTTGTAGATTTAATCAAGTATGCCATCTGGTCCAGTGGCCTTCTTGTTCTTGGTTTCCTTGATGGCATGCCAGACTTCTTTTAGGTAGGGGGGTTGGTAAGGGATCCCTTTTTAGGGTATTGGGGGATGAATTTGAGGTGGTATCTGTCTGTCTGCCACAGTGGACTCGTGATTCAGGAGTGCCTCAAAGTGATCCTTTCCATCTAGCTTGGATAGATTCATTGTCTTTGAGGAGTGTCAAGCCACCTTGTGATCATAGGAAAGTAGGGATGTGGAAAGCTGGGCCATAGATGGCCTTTGTTACCCAGAAAAAGCTATGCACATCATGTTTGTCAGCATAGAGCTGGATATCTCTGGCTTTATCTTGCCACCATTGAGTTTTTGATTTCCTGGATCCTCTTGAACTTTGACTTTGAGGAGTTGATATGTCTCTTCCTGCTGAGATGAGGTGTCAACTTGCTAAGCAGAATGAGCCCTTCTTTTCCAGTTGAGGAGGGGTTGGATCTCAGCGTCACCTTCATTGAACCAATCTTGGTGTCAATGGGTGGGATAACTAGTGGATTCAGCACAGGCCATACTGATTTGTGGCTTTAAACTCCTTTCAAGGTTCCTCAATTTTGCGTTCATTTGTGGACAAAGGCAGAGAGCTTTCTGTGGAGGCAGTATTGGAGATCCTTACAGACCTTTAGATCTTCAAAGTGGTGTTGAGAGTCCTTCACATTGCTTTTGGCTGGCTTTGGTGTTTCAGAGAAAGCCAGATGTTCAGAATGGGTCGGACAAGATGGTGAATTGTCCAGGAGTCATTGGCATCTTGCATAGCTCACGTAATATGTCTGCCCATTTGATCATGGGCTGTAACAATAACACAGTAGAGGAGATGCCAGTGCTTAGAGCGAGCATGTCTTCAGAGAGTCTTGTATTTGTCACTCTATCTGAAGATGGTGTTCATGATGGCAAGACTCTACTCCTTCCTTCTCAGAGGTGGCACTGCAGAGCTCCAGGTCATGTCCAACTCTGGCACTGAAGTCATTGAAGAGAATTATCTTGTCCTAGTCAAAATCTGGTAATGGTTGGAGTAAAGCTGTTCTTTGACATCATCAGCATCAAATGTTGAGGTGTATGCACTGATGACAGTGGTGTACTGAACATCTTCAAGCTTAAAATGGAGGGTCATAAGATGTTTGTTAATGTCCACAAAGAGCTCCGTAAATTAACTAACAATCTGGTTCTTCATAGTGAAGACAATGCTATGAATACCATTTTTTTGATGTTTGTTTTTTTTCCCCACGTCCCTTCCACCCCTTCCGGAAGGTGTAGCATCTACCCTCTTCCAAGTTTAGTTGCTCCTCATTGGTTAACTTGTCACACTCAAAGCTGCAGTGCTGATGTTGTATCTCAGTAGTTCCCTAGAGACTATGGCAAGTTTTTTTGGTTCTCCATTGCCTTGGTTATGCATCCAGGTGTGAACACTCCATATATGGAAAATCATCATTGTCTTGCAATGTTTTTGACTGTAGAGAGTGATCCCACTGGAGGCAGTTATCCAGCTAGGAGCAGATAAGACAGCCTAGGTTTAAAGCACCTTTTCTAGCCCATTCCCCATGTGGGGTGAGCAGAGGGGATCCTGAATAGGACTGTTCAGTCATGGTAGTAGCTGCCAAATTGCACCCCTCTCTCAACCCAGGTTACTGCCACCTGCATGCAGATTGTGACTGGAGACTGTCATTCATTAGTCCTGTCTCTGTCACCACTTATACATTGCTGAGGGCTTTTGGAAATTGGTACACACGAGTGTGTTATTTCCTGTGGTAGAAGCCTGTGTGCGACTTTAACAGGAGGGAGCTGGTGTGCGGAAACAGCAACCATACTATCTTGACAAGGTGGCGATCTGAGCCCAGTAGCAAGGGGGAACCCTAGACATCAGGAGACCTCCATCATGTTGTAGCCTTCTTATGTCTTCACAGCCATTGAGACTCTGACATGTTTCACCTGATTTGCCATTGAAGACTTAGGGTTTGGACCATGGTTTGTCTGGAACCTCCCCATAAGCCTGCTTGCCATATGTGACCCTGCCAGGAGTGAGACTCCAGGCAACATAGCCTGAGGATTATTGGGACATACAAGCCCCTCCACCACTACAAGGTTTCAGTCAGTGGGGGCCATATGAAAAACATTATGAGGTTTGGGCTAGGTTAAAACAAAGGAGGAAATGAACAGAAGGTTTAGGCTAGTTAGAGCATTAGGCTTATAGCAGTAGGTTTATACATGCTCTTTAGTAATGATGACCCAAGCAATGCTACTTCCTCTGGACCTTGAGGAAATTCTACGTGTCTCTAGAATGATAATGGGCAGCAGGACTTAAATCTGCAGTTTTACAGGAAGTTGTTTCATTTTTATATTGCAGTCAATATGTCCCATGGAAACTCTCTAGCTTACTCAAAACTTAGTTTCCTCCTTATTTCCTGCTTCATATTTCATGTATTGGATATCCTAAATTAAGTGGGCATAAGCAGTTGTCACTGCTTTGATATCCAGCTATGATAGTATAAGCTACTAACTGTTTGGTACAAAAGTTATCCAGATAGCTAGAAGATCAACTTCTAAACTGTACAAAATTCACGTTTTATTACTTACGTTTCTAAACTTTTATCTAGGAACCAAGAACACCTGTTTGGCTTGAGTCACAATTATATATTCAACTGAAAGATTAAAATGCAAAAACTCCTCTTTCAGTCTTATAATTTAGTTGCAATAATAGGCCTTGCCTTCTCATGATGCAGTGAAACCTGCTCAATTACACTTCACTACATTTCTCTGAATTCATTCCAGATAAAATTTAACAAAAAGTAATTCTAAAGGTCCAGAAGTAATTATTCAATACCAGAAGGTGTAAATACAGTTTCTTTCTCCCCCTACTTTTTTTTTTTTTTAGTTAAATACCTTATTTTACTATCCATCATACTCATATTTGTGGTTATGTGCCCTGCATGGCAAGTGCTGAGAAAACATTTATAAATAACCTTGCCAAAGAAGTCTTGTTGACTATACAGACTACAGTGACTTTACTGTTCAGAATCCTCATGCGTTTATGAAAAGAACAAATACTGATTAATCATATTTGTCAGTCTGAATTAGTAGATTTTGTTGCTCCAATACCCAGATTACTTAATAACAACTCAACTATGTTAGATATAGTAATGCAGCAGTTCTATTGATATGCTGGCAAAGACACAAACATGACCACTCTTTACCATCTGTTTATAATGCTATATAAAGAAGACCATGCTGGTTGCCATGGAAACTAACATTTCCAAAACCACGAGTGTTTGCTTAAATTCTCCAACCTTTTAAAGTCTTGACTTTTTTTTTCTGAGAAGAGAATAGAAAATATATCTAAAGTTTTCCAATATTTTTTTGTCTCTGTAAAAATGCTTTCAGCATTTTTGTGCTGTATTTTGTTTCAGGATTTCATAAACTTGAGTCATGACATTCATGCCTTTTACTAAACTAAGTTTGACATTTAAAAACAGTTTAGGAAAGAAGGTAGATGTTGCCTTGTTTAGTATTTACCTTTGTGAATGGAGGCTTTCCTCTGCCAATATCACAATCAAGCTAATCAGCCTAAAGTACAAAGGAAGCGTTATGAAATCTAGGTAGATGTTAGAAACTGGAAATACCACTTATTTGAGTAAAAATCATATGCTGCTTAATTATTATGGACAGCCATGCAACTATTCAACTGGCAGCCTGCAGGCTGCATGTAGCCCTTGAGGGGTTAACACGCAGCCTTCAGGCTCTTGCCTGGCCACCACTCCATGCATTGCTCTTGTGGTGTCTCTGGGCTCCCCCTTCTCCCCTATCTTCCGGTTCCTGTCCCTGGGGGATGCAGCCATGCAGCAGAAAGGGGCTAGCCTGCCTACACTGCACATGAGGTGCTGGAGGATGCTGGGCTGTGTGAGCTCCGTGAAAGAGAGAACCAGGCAACCCATGCTTAGTGCTATATGGAGGCTGGGCTGCTTGTGCGATGTGTGTGGCTGGGAGTGGGGTGGGGATACCAGGGCAGCATGGGAGCAGGCTGTGCCTATTGCTTTAGGCAATAGGTCATGAGCTTATTGTTCTGTGTTGTGAAATGTGTTCTTACCATTATGGTTCCTTAGAATCATTGTAGTGTATTTCCTTGAATCTGAGGCTACTTTGAATTTAAGACAGCCTCCCAGTAATTAGATTCTATACATGGAAAATGTATAAATTTGTTATCGTTTTCTGTGTACAGAATCTAATTGAAGGATTGTCTTAAATTTGTGTGCTTTCCCCCTACCCCCCTCCAGTGTTACAGTGGGGAAAGTAGCAGCAGGGATGGGTGCCCCCCTTGCCCTCCTCTATTCCCTCGCTACTTCCTCCCCCTGAAGCCTGCCTCTTTCCTCCCAGTCCCTGGCATCTTGCCCTACACTGGCACAGCCTCCAGTATGTCAGACAGCACTGGCTCCATTTCCTCCTGAGCACAGAGCACATGGAAGCACATCCCCTGCCTGGCTACACAGCATTTCTGGGGTCAGAGCTGCACCGCTGCTGATTGGCTTGGTAGGGGACAGAGTTTCCATGTGCTCCATGCCCAGCAGGGAATTGAGCCTGAGCTGGAGTGGTGCCTGATGGTAAGGGCCCGGTGGTGTGGGAGCAGAGGCTATGGGGTGGGTGGGTCAGAGGGTCTGTGGAGGGGAGTGGTAGGCAGCTGCTGTGGTTCTGACTTTAGCCCTGAGCCTGGCCTGCTCATCCCCTCCTCCACCTTGTACCCAAATACAAGATGAGGGTTTTTTCCCCCGGCTGAATGGGCGGATTGTTTTGGATTGGAGTAAAAACGATATGTCTCCCTACATGTGATTTAGTATGAGGTGGGTTGTTTCCCCCCTCCCTTTCCCTGTAGGTGGACTAAAATGCTTCTGGTGAATATAACCAACTTTGTTGAGCAGTGACACGCACAGAATTTTTAGAAAGGTTTCTGCAGTATAATTACTGGTCACATTGTGAGCCATTAAGGAAAGAGGGATTTCCGTTTTATAATATCTTTAGTACACTTGGTCTCAGCCACTGGATGCTAAGTGAAACTGTCTACTGAGATCAAGGCTTGAAAGCTTTAGGACCCCCCCCCCCCCCCCAAAGAACTATTGATGTTTTGGGGGGACATATTTGTTGTTCTAGCCCCTAAGGCTGAATTTCAGGGAAGCTTCCATATAGAGAAATATTATGGAGTAAGGCAGGCTAAAAGATCTTTTTAGATCATTTTATAATGGCACTGCCCATCGTAACACTTGTTGTTTAATGTTTCCTCCATTTGTAAAGCATTCTGTGAGCATTTTTGTCACGAGATGATAACTGGGTTTTGACCTGTCTCATTGTTGCATTTCTGCAGTTGGGTTTATTTAATACAAAATGCATTTTATGACAGGTTTTACAATTACAATATTGCTCAAGTGAGACTGGACCTTGAGAGGTCTCTGAATTCATTAGCCTTGTAAAGCTAATCATATTTCTGTCGTTTAAGAAGCTCTCAAAATATTCATATTCCCCTTGCTTACTGAATATTCCTGCATCTCGAAGTCTGCTTTCAAAGGATAGTCTTATGGCTGGGTAGGCCTATTGGTATTGGTTGACAGAGTGCTAGACCTCCCACTAGATTTAAATAAAGTAAATATTGTTTGAGGAATCAGATATACAAAAACAAGGCTTTCAAGTATTTGTGGTTGCAAAAATAGGGGTGTCGGGGCTGAAAGTTAGTGTTGCTCGGAGTAATTGCACTCAAACACTAGCTACGCTTTTTGCCGTAAGGTAACTGCCTGCATACTTTCCACATCACATTCTAGGGCCAGATCAAACCCTGACTAGGAAAAGCAGCAGAGGCTGACAGTTGATTTACCAAGAAAAAAAAAGTGGGAGGGGGTTACATTTTGGTGTCCTTCATGTCAGAAGCTGTCTTAGGCCTTCTATCCATCCTGTGTCTCAGCTGGAGCTAAAATGGATGCTTTTTGAGAGCAAGATACATTTCTGGGCTAACCAGAATGTGTTTAGTTACTGTGTTAAAAAAAAAACAAACCTGTCATTGAAAGTTTCTAAGTTTTGTCCTAGGTATAATGTGCTTTCCAATCAGCTCTGCAGAGGAAGGACTCTACAGTACCTGCCTACATCTGAAGTTCTGTTGGTTTTTTTGGTTTTTTTTCTGAATACCTAATATCTTTGAGTCTGTTTCTTATTGTGGCTGTCCTTGGTTTTATAGTTGTTTTTTTCCTGTATCCTGTTTGTTAGGTCCCACATAGGTTATACAGCCTAAAATCATCCCTGCAGTAGAACTTGAGGTAATTTTTATCCCGGAAAAAAAACTGATCACACTCCTAATCTAAGCAAGCATACCCTTCTTTGCTTGCAAAGTCAGGAAGCTCAGTTAACCTATTCATCATGTATTTCAATTGTTTTAGATGTAACCTGTTTTCTGCTGCCTGCTCTTACTCCCCCAATTCTATCCAAGTCCAGGTCAAGGAAAATCTTCTAAAAATACATGCAAGCCGGCTTCTTTATTGAAAGGTGTTCTTTTCAGACTTTTAGCTGAAGGTCTTCTGTACTGGGGCTTATTCTATGCATCTTTTCTTTTATAATGATATACATGACCTAAACCTAATTTGTTTCACTTTTGAAGATAGTAGCTTCATTTTTCCAGTTCAACTAGCCTATGGTTCCCATCAAAGCAGGGCAAGGAAAAAAAAATAAATTTATTCCAGAATCATTGGAGAAAACAGTAGAATTGGACCTTTTATACACTATAAAGTTCCGGCAGCATAGTTTGTGCTTTCTAGTAGTTTGAAAAAATTGCATCCTACAGCTGATGAACTGTATCAGCAAAAACCCTATCAGGGATGCAATTCCACCAAGAGGAGAAAGTTTCTTCTGGCAAAGGCTCTGTTCAGAGAAGCTGGTGTAACTCTAGCATCAGAAAAACTATTTTGCTGCCAGAGCTACATCTACACCAGGGGTCGGACTACAGTGCTGCACCATGTGCTAAAGTTGGTATTTATTTATCTGTTTATCACATTTCTATCCCTTCCCTATCTGAAGGGCTCAGAGTGGCAACCCAATGGTATAGGCCTTGAGCTTTATCAGTAGAGCATCCTTCAAAACTTTAACAACTACCATAAGGTAAGTTTTACTCTTCCATTTTGCATTTGCTCTCAGTTTGGGACAATTCTGATCCTAGTCCGCAGACTAGATTATCATAATGGGTTCATAGACTGTATGAGCAAGAGCTCTTTACAACAGTCTTCAGATCCTTAACTGTCATTGTTAACTATCATGGTTGCTTGCACATCCTTTTCTATCGCTAAGTTGAAATGCCAGAAGAAAAGCGCCCTTCAGAGAACTGGCAGGGGGTGCCTGGAAAGAGATGGATGTCCTGACTTGCTTAACAAGTACTGGCTTGTGTGGTAATAACAGATTCTCTACCTAGGCTCTTTCCTGAAGTTTTCTAATAGTGTAGTTCATAGTTTGTCCTTGATATGGATGCTGTCCAAGGGCAACTTTCAGCTAGCCCTGATTTGCTGGGGTGAAACTTCCCAGAGACTTTTTTCCTAGAAAAGGCCCTTGAAATATTTGTCTCACTTAAGCGGGACTGCTTAATTAACCCCTTTGAGGGAAGCATAAGGGAGTTAGTTATGGTGAAAAGACATGAACCTTCGAACTTTTACCTGAGCTGCCAATCCACTGGGGCTGAAAGGACTTACCAAATGACAGCCAGAGGGAATGCCTCCTTCTCTTTGCAGTAATAAAGTCTTGGAAATTCAGGAGCCTTTTGATCTAAGAGAATGGAATACATTTTTCTCTTCCTGAGCAGATACCAGAACTGTACCTGTCAACACTTAATGTTGGGGTTTGCTTGGTTCTTGTCATATTACAGGAGATGACTCTACAAGGTTCCTGTGTTTTGCAAGCCTCAGCAACCTGTGCTTGCACTGTCTCACCAGACAGAAGGCATGAGAGCATGCACACTTGATTTTGTAATTCACTGATGAGGGCATCCTCATGAGGGAGCGTGGGGTGTTTTGGTTCCTGCTCTCAATATGTATTTTATCCAGTGACTTCAATACAGAATGTCCCTAGAACAGGGACCAGAACACACAACTCCCTCGTCATGGAAGGGTGACCTCATCATTAGGCTGCAGGTGTCCGCCAGGAAAAACTGCCCCATGCACACTTCTACTGTATTAGGGTAATGATCAGCCTAAAGCAGGTAAGAATGGGCTTGGCTGTAACCCTTTCTGGTCTGGCCTTTCCCACACTTCTCTTGGAAACAGACGTGTGCTGGACATTTCTTCCCCATGCACCGCATGTTTCTAGGAGGAGCACAGGAGGGGCTAGACAGGGAATGGTTACGCAGCACGAAGCAGCTCCTGCCTGCTTTAGGCTGATCCCAACCTTAATGCAGCAAAAGCGTGCATGTGCAGATGCCACAGTCCTTCCCAGGCTGGCTGCACAGCAGGTGTGCAAGACAGTTTTATCTGGGGGCAGCAAAACAGGTTGAAAAGTGCTTAGGTAAGTTGAGGCAGTTGCAACAGTGGTCCTTAACTGGGGATACCAACACATTCAGAATAGTGGTGGAGGGGTGTTTTGAGCCTGGACAGGTTGAGAACCACTACCCTCGTAACTGGTTTAGGTATCACTATGCTTGTTCTGCTGGCTGTTGTGAATCCTGTTCGTAGCACCTTAACTCTCCCGTGCTAGATTCCTAGCTTGCATTTGTGAATTCAGCTGCCTGTGCCAGTTGTCTAACAGCTAGGTGTGGCAATGCCAAGTGGTGTCATAACTAAATCCCTTTGTGGATCTGGGCCTTTGACAAGAGCTTTTCATGCATTTGAAAAAGTTTAGTTGTTACTTATTAAATTTGTGGCAGGTATAAATAAATTACTTTTTTTTGTAAGCCTACCAAGGTACATGCATATGCTGAAGTTCTGCATATTTAAATATGCATGAATTATTTGAATGTACTTGCATGTGAGTGCATTTAAATCCACGTTTAATGCAGTAGTTTGACATTTTGTGGGGAAAAAAAAAAGTCATTACATTAGCTTTGTTTTATTTTCTTTTTACTTCTAGCAAGTCATTATTAAACCAAATGGGAAACTGGCCTTGAGGCTTTTAAGAACTCTTGCATTTCTGATGATGCAACAAATAACCTTGCTTCACAGCATAATGGTTGTCTCTAGCACTAAATCTAGAAATTTCAGTTTTAAATGATGTAATCCCCTCTCCCTCCTCCCAAAAAACCCAACCCCCCATTTATTGCCATGATTTTTACTTTGAAAAATAGGGATAGCGATAACTGCTTTGAATTGGGTTAAGCAGAAGGAATACTTCTTTCCTTGAATGTCATAAATGTATTATTTGCCTTATGTCTCATCACACATGTCCAGTGTGATCAAGTTGTAGTTGTTGGCAAAAAACAACTGCTTTTTTCTGGATAATTAGCATATCAACTTAAAATATAGTAACATTTTTTCATTGCAATCCTAGATTTACTTACCAGCTTCATCAGTTTTATTAATGTTTGCTTGTGCTACGTATTTTTTCCAGCTGTTCTTTACTGGAACTAAATAAATCATTGGGATTTTTTCCCCCCTTTTTTCTCCATTTCAGTTGGCAAAAAAGGGTGGAAGAATTCCCCCTGTAGGCCCCCTCCCCAAGTTTTTCTTGATGAAATTAAAACCAACAACATTATAAAATTGATATGGATCAAACTATTTTTTATTTGATGTAAAAGGTGTGTGTGTGTGTGTGTGTGTCAAAGTACTGATGCTTAAAAGCGGTTCGGTTCTCTGGAGGCCACCAAAATCACAGACACACACTCATTAGATGGCACAAAAGGTGTATTTGCAAATAGGGTCAGAGCAGAGTCAAAAACTCAGATTACTCTGAACCCACCAAGGAATGTTGCAGGCTGTATTTATCTTTTTCCTCCTGGGCACGTGTGCAGAAACAGGAACTCTTACAGCTCACTTCCGTTTCATACAAGCATACATGTGGTTACATCACTACATACATCGCATGTATGTTATAATTAACTACTTAAGTATGCAGGGCGGAGAAGTAAATATGCATTAGCTAATTAAGCATGCTCAGAGACTACTATAGGTCACCAAGAGTTTAAACCCTCCCCCCCCCCTTTCAAGGACACAGTCAGTTGAATTCCAGCTTCTGTAATCTGCATGAGAAAGGCTAGGGAGAAGCTGGGGGAGAGTCTGCGATTTAGTATAAGAAAAGCTGTGGCAAGGCTGGGCAAGGAAAAAAGTCCTTGGCAGTGTTTCTTTCTTATCAGGTGCAAGATGCAAGCTGTGCATTTCTAACAATATTCCATTTCTAACAGTACCAAAGATGAGGGGCAAAGATAATGAACCACTGAAGTCACAACACTGGAAGGAGCAGTAAATAGGAGATGCTAATAGCTTGGCTTCCCTCCTTTTATATCCATTTGTATTCAGGACAGTGATGGAGATCCCAGTTCAAATCCGTCCTCTCCTTGACAGCATTTGAACCCATTCACAGCACTTTTGAACCAAGCAGGTACAGGGTATTCTGGGCTGGGTTGCTCCATCTCCCGTGTTGAAGCTAATCCATTTTGTAAAATATTTGAATATTCATTGAGCCAGAAGAGAGCACGAGAATCTTCTCTGAATCGGAAAGAGTAGGTTTGAACTGAGTGCTCCAGTCTTTCAGTGTACTAATCTCTGGGCTATGCGATTACTTGGCTCAGTTAATAGCTACATTTTCCACGTAAAATAGAATAGTGACTGCAGGAGAGAGAGAAAAAGTAACTCGCCCAATAAAACTCCGTAACATGATGGTTAACCAGTTGCCTGAGAAGTGGTCAGACTCCCTCAGACAGGATTTGAATCTGGTTATGCTGGGTGAGTGCTTGACTTGCTGGATAGTTGGGCAAAAGAAGACAGCCACCAGCATCACTTACCTAGTCCTTTGCTGGATTTTGTTACAACAAAATGTTTCAGAAATCGCAAAACAATTTATTTCTGCCTTTTTGGGGAAGGGGAAACCCACTTGACTAATTTTAGTTTTATCTGAAACTGCCCAGTGAATTCTTTACTTTTGTTAGCTAAATCTTGTCCAGCTCTGTTCTATATAATCTTTTTCCTTCAAAACCTTTACTCCTAATTTCTCAGTTGCCTGCATTCTTTCCTTTTCTCCTCATGTAAAGGCTTCACATTACCTATACGGCGGGGGGGAGGGTGCTTTTTTGGGGTTTTTTTTGTCTATTGTGTGCACTCATCTGAATATAGTCCAAGATGATTATGTTTGCCTTTGTTTCTTCCGGCCTCTCTTTTAACCTCATGGAATGTTGCAGAAAGCAGAAGACTGATAATAAAATAAGTTGTTTTTTGTAATATCTCAACCTGTTGTAATGAAAATAATTTTGTTTTGCACCATTTGAGTGATTTTCATTAACTAATAGAACTGATATTTGTGATTTGTGTTTTTTGACAAAACATGTCAGTAACTAGTTGAGTTAAACCACTGAAATTATAGATTAATCACTAAACTGCAAAGGCTACTGAAATGGGCACTGCAAGTGGAGACATGCACAAATCCTGAAGTAGAATGCTCATGTTTGCTTGATTTATTCTCTGCAACAGACGGACTCTGGTAGTAGGAGGTGTAATTTGCAGCACATTAGCTATTAGCCAGTGTCACTGCTCGAGTGGGTGGTGTGAGTCTCTTGTGTCTGTAGCGTAATAACGCGCATGTTTCAGAGCTAGACTCTTCTCCCCTGTGCATCAAGATTGATTTTCTTTTTGTGAACAGCATTCTGTATTTAAACCTGTGAATCTGTCAGTTTTCAAATGGGTTATTTTGTCACATGGTTAACATCTAGAGTAGATTTTTTTTTTCTTTTTCCCTTGTGTTTTTTAAATGTTTTGTAAAATTGGAATGTGGCACACTGTTACAGAGTCACTTCTATCTATCTAATCCCCCCCCCATAAGAATTAAGAGTGTAATTTCAAGATACCCAGTCTGTAACTTACAGCAAGTAAAATCACACTAATGTCTATTCTTGGGTGCCCTCCGCTCATACTTGTGTTGTTCTGCACAGGTTTTCCAAAAATTCCAGGCTGTACTACTTCTGCATATGCCCAATTTCTCTTGGGTTGCTTTTCAGCTCACTTTTTCCCTAGAGGCACCTGTCTTCTGCCACATACCCATCACGACTAATTGCACCATCTGGAAGACTTCTGTGTGTAGCTGTTATTGAGGCAGAATATCTCCTGGGAACTTGATTCGGGTAGAATGTAAATGTGACCCCTGAAGCCATGTCAAATAGCTGCAGTAGTTTCTGGTGTCCAAAGAATGGTCACCCTAGGCTTTATTTGTTTCAAGTCTAATGCAGTTTGCTTTAGTGTGAATATGGTACATGTCAGTATCAGTCTCAGCCATTTCTTTAAATGGAATTGGATTATGAATACAATTTTGTTGATAATTCTATATAAAAGCTCCATGCATATAATTTTAGCCAGGATCCCTTTATGTTTTGTATAACTGCATGATGGTAGAATAGGTGGTACCCATCACACACAATCCTGCACTTCTATACAGCTCTGCACTTCTGCTATGCTTTATCACTGTTTTTTCCCCTTAACAATTTATACTAATGACATTTGGAACCTTTCAACAGTTCTCACAGTTGAATATTTGATGATGATGCTTTGTTTCAGTCATAAGTTATTTTGCAACTTGATTTTTCTTGAACTGAATTGGGTAGAAGTAGAGTTATAAAACTACTGATTCAGTTCTCAAAATATCTGTTCCTCAGCCAGTGTCTTATTTATTATCAAAAGAGCCAACACCTTTTGACTCAAGTACATATGCTCCCATAGGACAACTGGTTCCCTTGCTCTATAATGGTATGGTATAATGTAGTCTGTTTTTAGTCCTGGCAAATTTTGAGGTATGGGACACTAAAATCTTAAAAAGTTAACTTTGGATTATTTTTGTTAATGTTTTAAAAACTATTAGTACTCACTTTTTTCCATGAGGTTCTGTATGTATTAACGAAGGCAATTTGGCTTCAGAAGCGAAGAGGAAAAAAATAGTACTAACAACTTGTCCTGGAGTCATTCTTCTCTGCAGTATGACAAATAAAATATGTGGATGGTGTTGAGGAAAATACGTAGCTTGTATTTGCACTTTGTTAGATGACCTGCTTAACTCTCTTGTACTTAACAGCTTATGAGTAATGTGGTCAACCTAAGTTCAGGCTAGAAAACTTGTTCCCACCACAGGATATATTATTCATAATATATATATTTCCAATATTTTCTGAAAGAGTTTGGTATGTACTTGTAGCTCTGACTTTGGAATTCTAGAAGATGTTAACTGATTAGTTATCAGTACTTTCTTGGCATGAGGAAAACAATGTATCACCCTGTATCTAAATGTTGTAGCACTGAGAGCTGATATTAATTTGAATAATAACGTTAAAGATGTGTAAACTGTACATTCACTGGCTGCTGCGGGGGGGTTGGAGGGAGGCCAGGCCAGGCTAGCCCCAATCCAGATGTGGAGCACCAGGAGTCAGTTGTTGAATCAGGTGTGATGTGAATTGTGAAGAGGTGGCAATGCAGTGGAACACAAGGTGTAAGCTATATTGCAGAGGGAGTGATTGGGACCTACTGAGAACAGAAATCAAACTACTGTTGTCTTTCACACTGAGAAGCAAAGATTTTTTGGGGAGGGTGTTACTGGACCAAGTGTGTATTTGGGAGAGATGTTAAACAAAGTGCCTTTCCTCAGGTGTACAAAAGGAGCAGAGAGAGCCTGAGCTAAATACCAGATAAAGTGATGACTTTTTGTCTAATTCCATTATTTAAATGAAAGCAGTCATGTAAAGTGGCAAAAGACTGTAAAAATCACAACGGTCTTACCCTAACAATTCATTCATATTTTTTTTCTTACTGTAAAGTGCCCCGGTGTTTTTATTCTGCAAGGGAAAGGGATTGAAGAGGCAGTTCCTTTTTCTTCTCACTTGTATTGCCACAAACTGAAACACTCCTTTTGGGGGCTGAGAGGGTATGAGGATTAACAGTAAGAAAGATTAAGTAGATGCTGCCTGCAGTTCCATCATATGTTGTAGGTACTAACTCTCCCTCCTTTGAAGCTCAGTGTTAAGGGAATGTACCTATCTAGAAGAACAGGCTGAGAATTGAAATGTGTTAGATAGGGCATCAGAACATCACTTCTTGAAGCTCTCCTCTGCCAAGCTTAGGTTGAATCAATGAATCATAGCAACGTGCTAGACTGTTACTTGGAATTCCCTATACACCTTTAGAGAATATTGCTCTCTTAATGAGCATGCCTGATGCTTATTTTGGGAAGACTGTTCTGCAGTCCTTGATGTTAAATAAGCCTCAGCTCACCTTCTGAGGGTCATTGTGTTTGCTCAACTTCCCAAAATATGACTTGCTTGAAAAAGAATTGACTACTTTAAGAACTTGGGTTCCTTGCAAGCAATATCTATCTTTGCCTTTTGACACAGCTGTTCTTTGGACTCTGGACTTCGGAGGAAAGAACTGGGGTTTTGTGGTGATGTCTCTCTGGCCCTCTGGTGTCTGGACTATGAAATGTTTGCTATTGTGAAAGGGTGCTTGTACCATCCCAAAGGACCTCCAGTTTGTCCTAAGATCCTTGGCATGCTGGGGGAAGCACATGTAATATGTACGAGTGCATAGAAGCAGCACTTAAAGCCAAACTTAGTCATCTTTCCTTCTTGCTGCTGCTAACTTTTTTAGTTCTCAAAACTATGCTTCCCTAGAGCACTGTTTTGTTTTTTTGTTTTTTTATGGCAGTTACGTTGCTCCTTCCTGAGATCAAGAAAGGTTAAAATTCTACACAGCAATAAAATGGGGGAGAAATTATATGTTAAGCTATGGCATAGTTTTTATATGGTTCATTTTTCAAAAGGTCGTGATAATATTAAGGATCATGTATCTAATTCTATCTGCTAGAAATAAGGTTACAAACTTCTGAATAATTTGTTGTATATAAAAGCCTTCTGTCTAAACCTTTAGCCTTAATTAGGGTATTGAGGAGTGAAAAAAAATCATTTGATAGAGACTAAGAGGCTGCGTTTCCAGAAATGTGGGGATTCAAGAGGAGCACAGGGCTTCTCTTTTAAACAAGTTTAACTTTTGAGTTGCTGCATTCATTTTGATTGGTAATTAAGAACTGTTCATGGGAGAAACAAGTAACAGAATTTAAAAATACAGCATTTGAAATGATTTTTTGTTTGTTCATTCAGACTGAGTCTGTCTCCCATCTACTTACTATATATATATACTGGAATCCACTATGAAGGCCCCACCACCTCCAGCAACATGGTGGGAAGCCTCTTAAATTTGAGTACTGTCCTGGGGCAGGCAGCAGCTCTGCTTTGGCTTTGGCCTTTGGTTCTGTGCATCATGGGGTGAATGCAGAAGATATTACTTACTGTCCCTGCCCTCCCCAACACTTGCCTTCTGCTTTGGCTCCAGTCCTGACCCAGGTAGGCCCAGCTGCTGCCACTTCTGTCTGTCATGAAGCTAGAGTAGAGCAGCAGTAGGTTGGTGGTGGTGCAGAGGGTAGAGAGGGGACAGGCATTGGTGGAATAGGCAGGTGGCAGGGCAGGGAATAGGGAGTGGGTGGGGCAGACACAAGCATGGTAGGGTTGGGGACACGCAGCAGGTGTACAGGCACTTGTGGGTGCAACAAGCAGAGACCTAAGGTATGGGGGCTTGGCCCCTTGCCTCCTGCAGCTGCTTTCCTTGCTACAGCAGTGGGGAAACAAATTTAAGACAACATTTCCACTATTAGATTGTATACATGGAAAATTCTAACAGATTTATAAATTTCCATGTATGGAGTCTAATTATTGGCGGTCATCTTGAATTCAAAGTTTTCTTAGATTCAGGTAAATGGTAACTTTTTTTTGTCTATTCTTTTTCAGCGTTTTCGAAGTGTTTTCGTATACTGTGTGTACCTTCTGTATTTACTGTACATTCTGATATGCTTCATCTGATTGAAACACTTGATTTTTAGTATATTCTAGACTTGAGTTGCACCCACCTTAAATTTCTATGGTTTCCTCTGTTTTTGGTGCTCACTAAAAATGTCATGTTGCTACTGTTTATATTGTATAGCCCTGAATTATGTTGAAATATTCCATTGCTGACATCTTTTCAGACATGTTGGGTGTAGACTGCTCCTAGGAAATAAAAATGGGTATTCCAGATTGAAATCTTATTCTTATCTGTAGTAGTAAGAGTTCACCATAAATTATGGGGGAAAGGTGACAAAAGATCTTGATTGATAACTGCAGTTTCCTTCACCCATTGATATGGATCCTAGAGATTTAAGATGAAATAAAGTCAAGCTGAGGGTTGAGTCTCTGTCTTGGTTTGTTTTTTTTGCTTTGTTTTAGTGAGCACTGAGAACCGATTGTGATTTTGTTTTTCCTTTCCTTTTGGCAGGGAGTTTGTGTATGATAACCAGAATAACCTACAGATGCGAGGATTGGTTGTACTGCTCGTTTCCAAAGCAGCTGGGCCCAGCAGCAAAGTGGAACTGTCTTCCGAGCCTGACGTGGTCAGCGGAATTTATTCAAGGTAAGAAGTAACTTCCTATAGTAGGATCCACTGAATTAATTGGACAACTTTACAGTGACTTTTATTGCATCTTAAATGTCCCTTAGTTGAACGGTTAGGGAAAGTCGATATTTATTTATACTGTATTCCCATTTTCCAATTCTTTGTGCTGCTTCTCAGCTTTGTTGTAAGTCCTCTTAAGTAGGGACTATAGACCTCCTTTGTGAAGCTCCTGCCAAAACGAGACCCAAATCCTGCTAGAATGTTTTGAGCATATTACTTACCATAATGAAAATATTAAAGGAAGATGATTATTTGCAAGTTTCTATTTTTGCCTTTTGACCAAAATAAAGGTTCTGTTGTGTTTTTCTGCTGAACAAAATAATGTTAAAATTATTCTTGATTTCAGTACTGCTGTGCTGTATGCAGGCAAGAAACTGCTCCCGTTGAAGTCAGTGTGAGATTTTCCATTGTGCTGTAATGGAGATGTAGGTTCTTGGTAATTTTTGGATTTGTGTGCTGGTTGTCTAAGAACACCTCTATGTGTGGGTGTTGTCCCCGCAGGTGGGTGTGGGTGTGCATGCGGGGCGTGGTTTGTATTGCTCCTCTGAAGAAGCCAGTCACACCCCAAAAGGGCAAGCTAGTGGTAAGGTCAGAAATGTGGTAGGCCATGGCTCTCCAAAGCTTCACAGCAAAGTTAATTGAATAGCCTGCCACAATGTTTTTTGAGCATATTGCAAACAGTGGAGAAGGAAGGAAAGCAAACACCTATGGAAAGGGGCAAGAATGACAGTACCCTAAGAAACAACGTATACAAAAATATAGGTTTTCTGTGGGAAGGCCGTGTTGTTTCTTTTAGCTGTATAGTCTCATTTTTGTTTGTTGTTTTGCCCTTGTCCTCAGAGGTTATGCAGCCTTTGCATTAATATGCAAAAGATGTTGCATTAAAACATATTCAAATTAATTAATTATACTGTGGTATATTTAACTTATGTAAATGATTAATACATATATATATTCAACAACATGAGGCAGAACACACTTTATTGATAGCTGAGTTTCGTCAGTATGAGGATTCATAGACTGGAGATGAATTTTAAGCTTTTAAAGCTGTGATCTGATGAGTGACTACTAAAAGCATTGGGAAACAAATAAAACGGTGGATTAATAATGGACCAGTCAAGGTAAAGTGGTATAGTGCTATGGATACTAATGAAGCTTTGCTAATTGAGCCACCTGAAGATCTAGCCCCATAGTCTAAGCCTGAGAACAAGATATAATCATTATAATATGTAGGTTAGAGTTAATAAGACACTCAGAAAATGAAGTACCTTGGAATTCTCCCATACAGGACATTTAGGATTCCTTACTTGCTGCAAAAGTGGTGACAACGGAAGTGTTAAATGTAAATGTTCTCTGACGCTTCCAATCTGTAGCAAGGTTTAAATATGGAAAAAGGATTCACTCTAGTAAGAAAGCTGAGAAGTAGTTTTATTTTGTATTACATTTATGTGGATTTTTCCATTAATTTTTCATGAGAGAAGGTGTGGATAACTCAGTAGTGGCTTTTTTGAGCTTTTGTGACATTTTACAGCAATGTAAGGACACCACTGGAACTTATACCATTTTTTCCCCTCAGTTAAATAAATAAAACTGAAAAACTTAAGATTTATAAAATTGAAGTCCAAAAGACATCTGCAACTTCTTTATGTGCTATAAATAATATATTTACAAACACCAGCTTCCTGAACAGAAATCCAGAGACACCATTTTCCATCAGCATAGTTTTTTGTTTTAGATCTTGTTTAGGTCACAGTTAGTGTCACTATTCATTCTGGCCTGATGCTGCTGTGCATGTGGAGCTTCCTTGAACATCCATAGAAGTTGGAGAAGAATATCAAAGGCAAAATATACATTCCTCAAAGACACATACTTATGTCTTTAATGTTGATAACTTCCAGGTTCTGGAAAATGCTTTTTTGGAACTATATTTCAGATTTTCAGCTCTGCTGTGAATTATGCAGCTCCTTTTTGTTGCCATGCCATGTAACTACTTCATCTCTGTATGTATAAAAATGTTGGAAATATTATTTCTGGTACTGTATTGAGCATCCTCATGCCTGTTACTTACATGCTGTGGACATTATATTGTAGACTGTTAGGTATTGCATATGGCTCACTTGATTTTTTTGTTTTGTTTTGTTTTGTTTTTTTAGACTAGTTAGTAGAGATTGATTAATTGCTTTCCTGAAGTCCTAGTGTGAACTAAGCTGTTCCAGTACTGGTCTCCAGTTACAGTAGGCAGTCTTTATTTCCTGCATTATTAGCTTTGGATTCCATTCCTTTGCTCTCTTTTTACACTTTCACTCCTACCCACTATCAGCTTGACATGTTCGGTAGTATATTGAAGGTATAATTTGGGAATGGGAAAATAGGGGAGATCTATGCCATGCCAATTTTCTTCAGAAAAGGAGAAGTCTAGAGCTCTTTATATTTTGAAGCAATGTATATTCTGAATAACTTTTTATTTTTTCCCTGTGTTCTTGAGCAGAAAAAGTATAAGCAAGAAGCATGTATAAACTTACTTAAAATAAAATGTCACTGGGTGCATCTGCACAAGATGCTTTACTGCGTAGTAGAACTAATTACTGCACAGAAAGCGTTCATGTCTACATGTATAGATGTTTACTGCAAATGCAAGTAACAGATTTACTTGTGATTAGTAACTGTGCAGTAGCACACATGTAGATGCCTGATCTGGGGGCATATGTGTTCCCAGTCAGCTGGGCAGCAGGGGGCAGAAGGTTGCTCCCTTCCCCCCGAGGAGCTACCTTTTCCCAAGGTGGGCTCCGCTACTGGAGTCTGGGTGGGGACAGTGTCCCCTAACCCTGGCAGCTGGGAGCTCCCAGCCCCCACTGCCATCACAGAGCCAGTGCTGGAAGATCCTTATCTCCCAGCCTGAGGTCCACAGTCGCAGGACTCGGGCTGGGAGATCCTTTTCTCCCAGCTCGAGCCCCACGGCTGGGAGATCCTTCTCTCTTAGCCCGAGCCCAGTGGTCATGGAACCCAGGCTAGGAAATCCTTCTAGTCCTGATCCTTAGTTCCCAGCCCAAGCCCCGCAGTCCTGGGACCCAAGCTGGGAGATTCTTCTTTCCCAGCCTGGGTCCCAGGACTGCGGGGCTTGGGCTGGGAACTAAGGATCTGCCAGCCCTGGCCCCATAATTGTGGAGCGGGGGCTGGGAGCTCCTTGCTGCTGAGGCACAGGGACATTGTACCTGCCTGGGCTTTGGTGGACGAGTCCACCCTAGCAGCAGGCAGCTCCCAGGGGCAGAAATAATGTCCCAGCCCCTGCCAGGAGACAGCTGTCTTGTGGCCTCTGGCTTAGCACCCAGGGGGAGCCTAGAGCTCCTCCAGCTGCTGTAGGGGCTGGTTATAGGGCTGCAGAGAGTGGGAGCAGTCTGCTGTTTAGAGCAGAGAATCTGCTTCTGCGTTCCTGCATTGTGTTGATGCTTGCCTGGGAGAATTTACTTTTGAGTAGTTTACTTGAAAGTAAACTGCTCTCAGATCATTTGCACGTGTAGATGCGCCCACTGAGTAGGGATTGCAGTAGATTGCTACTTTTTTGCTGTTTCTCCTTGTCTTCCAATCACTGTGTTTGTCAGTGCATGGGAAAAATGACCTAAATATAAATGCACACAACAGGCTCATTCATTTTTCTTGGCACGTTAGGAGACCCATTTTTAAAAAAAGTACATAGTTTAACTAGTTCCAGGAGCAGGGGCAGTGAATGTGATGATGAGATGCTGCTTGTGCCCTGTGGTGTGAGGTGCCATGGCAGTTTTCCAGGGCCATCTTTGGGCCTCAGTGGGCCCTCAGAGGCTGCCCGTATGTGCTATGTAAATATAGTCACGGGCACATAGTAAGCAGTGTTGAGAGCAAGGAAGCAGAGGCTCATACTTTCTTCTAAGCCACCATCCCTTTGAGATATTGCCAAGAATTCTACTTTTCATTCCCCCAGGCATGAATGAGAGTTCAACTTTGCCCCTGCCTCATCACTAGAAGCCCAAAGAGGAGGAGAAATAGAAATGCGGGAAGTAACTCTGCTTCAGGACTTCAGATTGATCTAGGAAATGATGCGGAGCTCCTCTTCTAGTTTACAGGAACTCTTACTAAGAGTGTAAATGTAACATGATGTACTTCAGCATTGTTCCTGTTTCATCCAGGTTCATTCTGGAGGCAGAACAGACAAATTTGAAACACATGAAATGACATCTCCCTTCCCTTTTGGGGGAACTTCAAAGGTACTTGGGAGCATTACAAATATTATGCCTGTTTATGGACTTGTACAGCAACTGAAGCTTGCTAAAATATGCCGGAAGAGAGGAAACGCATGGCCCTCTCTCTTGAGGGCATGTTGTGTTTTCACTTGGGGGAAATGATATCCATAGCATTGAGTTGTAGAAGTCCATTGGAATACAGAGAGTACAAGAATTATCATGAGGGTTGATGTCGCTATGCTTTATATAAATGAATGCCTCTTCCACGTCCTTCAGAACTGTCTCTGTTCTTTTTCCACTGCAGTGAGAGGACAGAACCAACCTTTTATGTAAGTCTTACTTAAAAGAAAAAAAAACCTCACTTATTTTAAGTAAATAGCTTACAGTAGCTTCATTCTCCTCATTGGGCCTAATCCATGGCCTGCCAGTAAGTGTTTGAAGGGGTGCATCTCCTGTGTTCTTGTTATAGCAGAGTCTGGAGTCCATGCCTACCCCTTTTTGTCTGGGTAAGACATGCTCCATACCCTAGTACACAGTTTACTGTGCCTTCACTCTCCTTGACAGAAGGGAGACTTATTTCCAGCTCTAGCCTTATTTGTCTTTTGAATGCCTGCAACTTGATTCTTTGAGGAGCCTGCTAAGGTTACCAAGACCAGCTGAGGTCTTCTTCCACACCAGCCAAAACCCACTTTTACTGCTCCAGCTTGAGTGCTGTTGCCCAGTATGGGCTTAAGAATGGAAACTCCTTAGTCTCATAGTGGGAGTGAATTTCTCCCTTGTTGCCTCTGGCCCAGGTTAATTAAAAGTGGTACTGAAAACCAAACTAGCACCAACTGTGGCTTACTAGGTTTAGCACAGATGCAGGAAACATGTACTTCCGTGTCTATTTCTCTTCATTGCTGTTGGAACTGACTTCATACCTACCTTCCAGTAGTTACTTCTTTTTTAGTACTGCAGATACATTCAGATGTCCAGTTAATTCAACAAGAAAAAAGGAAGTGTCCCTTGTAAAGAGTGAATAAATAGGAGAAAGAGGTGTTACCCCTTTTCCTTCTCCCTTTGTACTCCTTCCCTAAAAATACTGCAGGAGAGGCTACTTCAGGAGAGGAAAAATATTTCAGGAGAGTGTGTGGCGGGAGGGTCCTCACACCCCCTACCTTCTCTCTCACACCCACACCTTGTCCACCCGAGCTCCGTACTCCCACTGCTCCCTGGACAGGGACCCTGGGCTCTGCGCTCCTCTCAGCCCCATGCTCTGCGCTCCCACCCAGCTTCAGTTTCTTCACATCTGCCTGCTGCCACTTCTCTACCTGGTGCCCAAAGCAAGCACTGCAGCAGGGACAGAAGGCAGAGCTGCTGGAGGCTGGGGAAGCTGAGCAGGTCCCCTGGCCACTGCAGCAGTGGCCCCACCTGGAAGCTGTGCATGCTGGCCAGGTCAGGGCCCTCCCACACATGAGGGCGGGCAGCGTACAATTGGTGGGTGCCCGCGGGCCGGATGAAGTGCTGGTGGGCCAGTTCCAGCCTATAGGCCATATTTTGCCCATCCCTGCTCTAGAAGGAACAGAAAAAAGGGGCTCAAATTCTGGTCATCAAGAATCCTATGCTCACTGGGCACTTTCTGAAAGAGACGATGCTTCAGATACCAATATAAAGGCAGAAGACATATGATTGATTAAAAAGTACTTCTGTTTTAAATGGTCTGATGCACAAGTGAAGATCAAATCCTTCACAACCGAGAGGACTGGCCTCATTAATGATAGCAACAGTAAGGCCCTAGAGAAGATTCAAGCCCCTATTCACTCCCTGGGACTAAAACAGTTCTTTTCCTCAGCTTAGAGGAAATTTTATTGCATTTATTTCCCTTTAAAAGCTGACATCATCAACAAACATGTGGGCATAAACATGAGGTCAGTCATATCTTAAACTAGCTACTTTCAAATGACCTCAGCAGTCCCGGAGTAGGAATTCTTGCTTGCATGTCCGCTCAGCTTTCAGCATCAACTTTCAAATGGCAATTTTGACGGTACATTTGGGGCTACTCATTACTTTGCAGTCCATCTCCAGGGTTTCCTAGCTCGCTTCCTTGGGACCCCCAATACATGATTGACTCCTGTTGGAAGTATTTGCCATCATCTGTCCCTTCTTTCCTTCCTCATGAATCTGTCTTACAAGACTCTTGTTGGAAAGAAATTAACTTCTGGTTAAGAAACAGCCCATAGAGAAGACCACACAGGAGCACTGAGAGAAATTTAATTTTTGCTTTTTTGTAATTCCGAAGAGAAATGATGTTATGAGCCCAGTCATGGGGCTAAAACCTCAGCGAGTACATAAGACCATTCAAGTTTAGGTTGTTGGCTCTAGGTGATATTCCTTCTTTATCCTCAGAAGATTGATCATGTAGCTCATCAAGTACTCAGGGTCTAGCATGTGGAAGAGACCATACCCGTTTAGAGTTCTTCCTTTCAACTTGTTCAGCCAAGGGGCTTACAGACTTCCCACTTCAGACCTGGGAGTGTATTGATTTATCTATACTTAGATGACTGGTTCCTAAGGGCTAGCTCTCAGCAGGGTTGCTGCCTCAGTGCTCCAATAAACAGGAAGCCTCTTCAAGAGGTCACTTGAATTGCTCATCACCAGCAAAGGAAAGTCCATGCGTCACCCTGCAGAAGAGATCACTCTACACAGGAAACTGTGTAGAGTTACCATTTTATCATTCTTTTTATAAGCCAACACTGCATATAAGTCTATCCCACATTTAAGGTTCAGTTTTAGGTAAAAGTTTTCTCTGAATATCATTAGGTAACTATAAATGAAAATCATGAACTGTTGCAAAATTATATTGTTCTTACAAATTTCCACAGGAGAATCATGTAACAAAGGAGAGGACCCAAAGGGTTAAGTGCATTAGAAATACTAAAATAAAAAAACTGCCATCTGTACCAAAGATAAACTTGAGGTAAAATTATTATATTGTCTTCAGCACATTGATATGTATCAAAACAAATGTTTTTAATATAAATGAAAAACATTTACAGGTTTAAATTGAGACAAATCCTTACTAAAAGGCCTGATGTGCCTAATCAGGGATTGTAAGCTCTTCTCGCTGAAGATCTGAATTGCAGTTCTAGATCTGAGCCCCATGACATACAGAGTCAAAGCCTTCAATCCAAACAGGCCTGGCTATGGGGATTCAAAATCCAATTTTTCTGAAATTGTTGAATGATGTGGGAAAGGAGAAAGTGTGTGATTTGCATTTACACCATTGTTATGTGCAGCTGTCAGCTCAGATTTGACTTCTGAAAGTGTGAGCAAAGAGCAAAGTATGTTTAGCTAATTTGTGTTTTGGAAGAATGAAACATATTGTTGTCTCTTAAATATTTTACAATTTAATTCCTCAGATATTTTTTTTCTTAAGTTTAGTGCTCAACACTTTCAGGATTGCTGTTTTCTAAATAACAAACTCTCAGACTGCTGTAAAACAAACGCATACAAATTTATATTTTAAGTACTCTCAAATCTGAAGTGTATTAAGCGCCACATATTTTACTGCCAGCTCACCTCATAGACCCTTTCATGGCTTTAGCACAGTCCATGTGGAAGGTCACCACTGGAGCAGTGGACCCATGCAGTGAAGTTGAGTGGTTGGAAGTTCCAAATTGATAACAGGCTCTTTGGGCGGGGAGCTGGACTCGATGATCTTCCGAGGTCCCTTCCAGCCCTAATGTCTATGAAAAAACCTTAGGACTTTTGAAGGAGGAATGCTGTCTGCCTCCTGCTTTAGTGGACCAGACCAAGATGATCTCTGGAAACTGATCTAGGTTGTCCTGCCATTCTGGCCTTTCCCTATGCAAGTTTATTCTGCCACCCTGATAGAGCATATAATTCAGGGTTGCACCCTTAAAGGAGCTGCATAGTCAACTGCTCTGTAGAATCCTAGTGTAGAGTTCCAGTTATAAGCTAACACAGGTAAAAGCAGACTGATTTTTACATTTTTGAGAGGGCCATAAATCTACTAATAATCAGTACAAATTGGTAACATGGGAGATTTTTAGGCTAGGAAAATGGACATTATTTTTTAAAAGTTTGTGGTTAACCCACCTTAGCTAATACATCTTGAAAGCTTACTGTAGATGGTACAAGTTGTGCTTTTCAATATGTTAACAGGTCAAGGTGAACTGTAGAGCCAAGGTAATGGTTATCGTATATTATAATAGCTTTTTTTCCCTTCTTGTGGACAGGCCTTGAACTTTTATAATAAACTTGCCTTTAATTGAGCTAGTGCATGCAGTGGCGAAGTGTGGAGTGTGTGCAAGGATGCACGTGCACCCCTGAGAGCACCAGTGCACCCCCTGACTGGCCATGCTCACCACTCAGGTGACAGGTGGGGGGCAGGCAGGAGTGCTGGTGCCCCCCTCCCAGCGAACACTGGTCAGGGAGTGGGAGCGCTGTGGCCACTTTGTGATTGGCCATGGTGGGGACTCCTCCCCACCCCGTCAGCAAAATTGGCCACAGGGGGTGGGGCATGTGCCCCCTCAACTAAGGTGGCAGCAGTTGCCCATGGGTGCATGTGTGTACAGACATTTAGTTAGGATTAGCATACACAAATTTAAGGGAGTCCTGAATTTAAAGCAATCCCCCAATAATTATACAGATTTCCCTTGCTTTATGCAGGTTCTGTATGTGGGAATTCGCTCTTATGTGATGACCCTTTTTATACCAAAAATTTTTTATATGTGAGGTAAATTCACTCTTATGCAATTGGTGTGGTGGAAGCCCGCAGTCAGCTGCTTTGTGCGGTGCATTGTGGAAGTGACATGCACCAAAATATAGTCTCTTGTGTGGATCTGTGCTCCTTGCTCGTTGTCTGCAGCACATACTTCTATAGTTGCCATCCCCATTAAGGCTTCTAAGTGTCTTGCTAGCTTATCTCCTACCCCTCTCCCTGGTCCATTAATGAAATGCAAGAGAACTTCACTAACACTGGAGATGAAACTGGAGATTTTGACCTGTGCAGAAACTGGTAAGGGGCTCTCTGCACTTGGTTGTGCATTCAATCTGGGCAAGTCAGAGTTTGCCCTGGGTATGGACCCTAGCCTGCAGTTCAAGTATGGTTTGAGCTCTCTCCTTGGTCCCTACAAGGTATATGCCTAGTCCCAGTGATCGGCAAGGCAGTGCACCATGTTCCAGTTCTTGAAGCCTCGCTTAGCTACCCCCAGCCCTACACCACTGGTGTTGCAGGGTGATCATGAGAGCCCTGTGTCTGTTGATTCTCCTATGGATGTTACCCTGTTTGTACCTCTTACCACTGATGTGGAGTCTGACACTGAAGACCCTTCATCACCCTGTCTTCACACCAGCTAAACATTCACCACCACCCTGTGCTTGTGTGTACTGTCTGGTGTTGGTGAGTACCAACATTGTCATGTAAAAGTGGTAGAAATGGATCAGGGGGTCAGTACAGTCAAGCGCTTGGAACATATCCCTATTTGTTGCATCGTAAAGTGTGTTCCCTTTATGTGAATTTGAGTTATGCACCGTTTTCCAGGAACACATGTAGAGCTTAAAGTGAGGGAAACCTGTACATAGAAAACATATACATTTGTTGTAATTTTCTATGTATAGAATCTAATTCTTCCCTCTCACCACTCTAGGGGGGCCAGCAAGGGGGAAGCAGGTGGTATAGGGAGGTCAAGCAGCTTGCCTCCTGCTTATGCCTGCTCCCTGCCACTTCTGCCTCCCCCTTTCCCCTTGCTTTGCACCAGCAGGTTCTGTCCCTCTTCTAGCCTGGGACACTGAGCATGGCCCTAGCCCAGCCCCTGTAGCAGCTGTGCAGGCTGCATGCTTCTGCTGTGGGGCTGCACTCTGTACTCCAGGCAGCAGCATGCACTGAGCCTGCCAGCATAGAGTAAGGGTAAGGGTGGGGAGGGAAAGGGACAGATCGGGGAGTAGAGGTTGTATGGTGTGGGTGAGATTGTGCGGTGTAGAGGCAGCTGCGGGGAGGGGTAGACAGGCTGCATCCATAACCCTGACCCCAGGTATGGCCTGGAGCCTGAGCCACAGCAGCTGCTTGCCCCCTCCTTCCCTCCACTTTACTTGTACTTGATTTTAAGACAAGGGGCTTCCTCCCCAAGTTAAATGAGAAGACCTTGTCTTGGAACAGAGTAAATATGGTCTTTAATTTTAAAAGATATTGAACTTGTAATTACATCAGAGATTCCACCAAACAAACAAGCTCTTCAAAGTACTTGTAAATTGTAAACCCCGTACAAAAACAATGAAGTCACTAGACCTGAGCAAAGCAGCAAGTATTCGATTCAGCTTTGGATGTGGCCAATCTGGGGGGACAGCGATTCAATTCGGTGATTCAAATCACTATCGCAATTAAATTCAGCCCATTTGGATTTGGAGATTTAGTTGCCAAATCTCCTCTGAATTGAACAGGCAGCAGCAGTGGCAATGGTGGGGGTGTGGCACCAGTGAGTGGGGCCCCACCCCTTGTCCACTCCGATGGCCCCACCTGGCCTCACAGTCCTGGCACTTCAAAAAAAACCAACCAACCAAAAAAAAAAACGCCCTGCACTCACCAGCTGCAGCAATAGTGACTGGGGGCTCATGGCAGGTGCAGTATGGCTTGGCAGGCTGCTGCACACTGTCCTGAAGCTGGGGTGGTTCCAGTAGTCACCCACAGCCTGGCAGCACTCAACCTGAGTGACCCTAGCTCCTGGACAGCACGCGGAGTGCCGTGATGCCCTGCCGAACTGTACTGCACTCGCACAATGTGAAAGCTGCTCTGCAGGTGCTGGGTGGGGGGCAATCCCCACTGCCCCCTGTGCTGCATGGGGGTGCTCTGCCATGAGCCCCCAGAGGCCCTGATCGCTGCTGCTGCAGCTGGTGAGTGCAAGGCTTTTTTCTTTCTCTCTCTTTTTTTTTTTTAAGTTCCAGGACACTGGGGCCAGGTGGGGGGCACTCATGGGGGGGGCTGGGGGAGCCAACAGGGATGGGGCCAGATGGGGGTCCCCATAGTCCACTCCCCCCCCATAGTCCCCTCCCCCCTCCTCCAGCCCCCCCAACCCCTACATACTGGCATGGAGCCCAGGTCCAGCTCCCTGTGGCGTACTTTTAGTACATCCTTGATTGCACTGTATAAAATGCACTTGAGCAGTATGGTTTGCCCTCTTCTCTTTTCCTTACTTTGAAGTGAAAAAGCGGGTGACTGGCAGCACCTAGCATGCACATAAACTTGTCTATATGTGTATGTGATTTGTAAATAGCTCATTCCTTTCTTCTTGTTCATTTTTAATTGGGGATTATAATCTAAAATTACTTGGATTTAGTTGACATGAAGTTACTGGAAGGGGATGGCTGAGGGATGTATTTTAGCATTCTGCAAGCTGTATTTGCACTTCTCATCTCACTGAAGAACCCACAGTAAAAATAGAATGGAAATAGAATATAGTCAGATACAGGGGCTATTGCATAGAAGTTCAGAAAAAAATGTAAGAAGGCAGTGATTGATTTGCACACAATAAGTGACAAAATAGCAAGTTAGTGCGGAGTATGGTTGCACTTCAAACCCTCACCGTGGCTTATTCTACACTAACTTCCTATTGTAGGCAAAGTTTGGATCTCAGTTGCAGATATTGCAGAAATTAATCTTATTAATGGCAGTGCTAATTGGTGTATGACTTCTAATTATAGTAACAATAGACCATAACAATCAGTCCTCCTTTTTAGTGGTACACATTAGGACTTTTTATGATGAAAATGATTTCTTTTGGGACTTACTATTCTTATCTCTATCTACCAGGAAAGCTGGCTTTTAGCGAAGGTGCGGCATCCGAACTGTGCTGATTAATTGATAGAAAAATGCAAACACTAAAATGTTTAACCTAAATATGGAGGTTAGGTGGTCTTGCTTGAAAGATGAAAGAAAAAATTGTTATTTAAAACTTGACCAATGCAGTTTGTTCTGATTCTTAAGGGAAGGTGTAGTTTTGTTATCCACATGGAGATTTTCCTCAGTTTTTGTTAAGAAGTTTAAGTGATTACTTTAAATTATTCTATTTAGCTTTTGCTGTCCAAGATAAATCCTTTGAGGAGGCTCCATCTCATTTACAAGAAGAGTTTAGGGAGATGAGAAGTGCATACAACTTGATTGCATATTCCTATTGATCATTTTCTACCCACAACAATAAAAATTAACTCCAAATACAAATCTAACAATATTACTAATTCATTGCAACCAGTACTTTCCTTCATTAACTTTTCATTGTTTTCAGCTTACACAGCATGTACAAATGCAACAATTATATGTTGAATAAAAAAAGGAAGGACTTTTATACAATGTAGAATACATCGGGAGGCATGGCAGTGCAGACATTCAAAGACATAGAGAAAAAATAGAATAATATCATTTGCACAAAACAAGCTTTTGAGCACCAGATAATTGTGTGTGCAAAGAGGTACTGACTTCTGCTGAACAAAGTTTGTTAACTGTAGTAACTGTTTAATAACTATACTCAGGGATGTGCCATAGTTTCTTAATTGCAGAGTTTTTTTTCCTGTGATCATATTGGGATTGTTATAGTTTCTGCCTTCCTATGAAATGTGGGGCCTTTAACAGATCACTTGATCATATTTTAGTCTAACCAATATCCTGTTCCCAAAGTGACAAGGTGTTGTTGCTGCCCTTGGGTCTCTGTCCCTCTTTACCTAGGGCAGGTTTTAGGGTTTTTTGTTGGTATTTTTTTTTAATAGGGTGTTCTGTAGCTGTGGCCATATAGCAGGAAACATGGTAAATGTGCTTTTGGATCCGTTTCCATGATTGATCGCTGCAAGTGCATGAGGGTTGAAATAGATGGCTGTGGAGGCACCTGTTCCAGTCCTATGTTTGTATAAATTTGCTATAGAATTCAGCCCTTGCTAATGAGTTCTGTGCAAGTGTCTTAACTTGGTTTAAAAATTAATTCTCAGGGATGTGGAGAAATCCTTCCAAAAGTTAGACAAGTGAAGGCAGAGATGCAGATGTGCGAAATAATAGTTCTTTATGATGAGAATTGCCTGCCCCCTTATATCTGTGGGATGTGGGTATTTTGAAAACAGTAAGACATGCTGCTACCTGTTGACTATTTATCCGATTTTAAACAACAATATGAGGATATTGTGATTATTCTGCAGTTCCCAAATGTCTCCCTTGCTTTCTATTTGCTAAAAACACCAGCTGTCCCTTACCCAGCTAAAACCTCTAAACTTGTCCCTTGATAAATTTTACAGTGTGGTTACACATTTCCAATACAGCTTTCTGTGGTACATTGAAAATTATAGCAATATACAGTTAAATTAAATATAACTGTACTGACTTATTGTCTTATTTAATTCAGTTAAAACCTGACTGGATTTAACTGAAGGTATTGCAGAATTTCAACTTCGCTGTGGTGGAGTGAGGGAAAAGCCAGGTTGTTAGAATTTAGATCAAGCTTGTCAGGTACATTGGTCCCAGTCCACAATTTTGATGTGGATGGAGCATATTTAATTCCTGATTTGTTAAGAGCTTATTTTTCTGTTGAGTATTCCATTGTAATTATGTAATGCCAGGATGGGTCTCAGAACTCATGGTAGAGGTGGTATCTTTTATTAGACTAAGGATGGGTCTGTCTCTTAGTGCAGATGCCTCTCCAACTTACTAAGTCTTTCCTTGTAATAAATCAGTTCTAAGTTTGCATTTGTCATTCTCTCCCACTTGAACTGTCAAGATCTTTTAGGCCTTGATCAACTTTCCATTATAATTCAGTGTTTTCTTTAATTTCAGTGGGTTATGGGCCTGATGCTTAGTATATACATAAGTTCTTTTGTAGAATCAAACTCAGCTGGGGAAGCTAAAAGCAAATGGAAGGAGAAGAATTGACCATAAGATTACATGAGGATATATTCCTTCCCAAGAAATAGGCATCAGAATGATCAACCAATATTTTTGGCAAAATGTTCATAAAGTAATTTGCAACTATTTTGTGCATTAAATTCATAAAGGATTAATTACAATTTACATTATTCAGAAACAAACCATGAACAGTGAAGTTCAAAGTAATTCTGTTAATGGAAAGTGTGAGGGAGAGATGTACTTATTTATATCATCACAATTATACACAACAGGTGGATAAAAACAGCAGTTAAGGGAAGCGAAAGGAAACTATGCAATGATATTAGTCAGCCTGGAGAACAGCACTCAGGAAAAAAGAAAGATATGTAACTACCACTGAGGTTTTCTGAATGCAGAAGAAACTTGTTTAAAGGACGAGGTGGGTGAAGATTTGGCTTTGTGAATATTTACTGAGGGTGCAGAGAGATGTACAAAACTTGTCAAAACCTTTGAAATGTTTCAGAGGACTAGCTTTTCACTTGTCCAAGCTCTTTGAAATATTCGCAGACTGGCTAAAACACTCCAAAATATATCTTGGAGTGTTTTTCCTTTTTTCTAAAATTACGTTTGTATAGTGAGAGAGGTCCTATAGGTCCTTCAGAATCCCACAGTACTCTGCATGACTACCCCCCCGCCCTCCCCAAATCCCTGGGTACAAGGCCCTATGTTCCTAAGATCACCATTACCTTGTTCTTCTCTGGTGCAGTACTTTCCTGAATTGCCATGCTGTGGTGGCTAAGTTGCAGGGACTTGTAACTTCTAAACATCCTTAGCAACCGCTAACCTGACATACATGGCAGATGTGTGATTTTTGTGATTCATGATTAAAATTAGTCAGATCCTAGTTACACATCTGTTGGGACATACAGCTGGCTGTATATACCTTCTCCAAGTGGGAGAGCTGAGAATGAGGGAGCTCCAGGATAACCAGCTGTCAGCACCTGTTGCGGCTGCAGCCAGCTACATGTGCACTTGTAGAAGTCTACAGCATGGGTACCCAAGGATCAGAGAGCTCCAGCGTGTTCACAGTCCTTGTGTAGCTGGGTGAACATGTGCCAGGTCATGGACAGCTGGGTATGGGGGAGCTTCCCCTTAGCTATCTGCACCACAGGGAAGCTTCCCAGTCTCCAGCTGCGCAAACCCTGGCATGTAGGTAAGACAGATGCACTCACTCCTGGCACAGGCAGCTAGAGATGGGGGAGCCCCCGTCCCATCCCTAGCTGCCTGCACTACAGGGGAGCTCCCCAATCCCCACCCGCAAATACTGTGGTGCAGAAGTGATGTGCCTGTAGTTGAAGACCGAAGAGCTCTCCAGTCTTCAGCTGCATGTGCCCTGATGCAGAAGGGTGCATGTGTAGCTGGGGAACTCCCCTGATTCCAGCTGCATACACCTCAGTGTGGAAACTCCCGTGTATGGCGTGGCATTAAATGTCCTCCTTATTGGGGTGGAGAGAGCCATCAGCTCCTGGTATTGGGGATATTTCATAGTTTCATAGTTGTTAGGGGCTGGAAGGAACCTTACAGATCACTGGGTCCAGCAGCCCTGCACGTGGGCAGGAAAGACTGCTGGGATCAGATGACCCCAGCAAGATGGGCATCAAGATGCTTTTTGAAGATCACCCGAGTGGATGACTGTACCAGCTCTGCGGGGAGCCTATTACAAACCCTCAGCACTCGACTTGTAAAGAAGGTTTTTCCTTATGTCTAGCTTGAAACAATCCTCAGTCAGCTTGTGCCCATTATTTGTTGCGCTTCCCTGGGGGCCCTTGGTGGACAGATGTTCCCCCAGGCCCTGATATACCCCTGTGATATACTTATAGGCTGCCACCAAGTCCCCTCCTAGTCTTCTCCTCTTCTCCAGGCTGAACAGTCCCAAGTCTTTCGGCTTTTCCTCGTATGACCTGATCTCTAGGCTTCTAATCATGTGTGTGGCCCTCCTTTGGACTATCTTGAGCTTCTCCACATCCTTCCTGAACTACGGCGCCCAGAACTGGACACAGAACTCCAGCTGCGGTCTCACTAAGGGAGGATGACATCCTTAGCTTTGTTTGAGATGCCTCGGTAGACACATGCCAGTGTTTGATTAGCTTTGCCAGCTACAGCATCGCATTCATGGCTCATGTTCATTTTGCTATATCTATCACGACACCCAGGTCTCGTTCAGATGTGGTGCTAGGAAGCATAATAGCATTGCCAGGCCTGTAAGTGTGTTGTGGATTATTTCTTCCCAGATGGAACACTTTACATTTCTCCATATTAAACGACATCTGGTTGAGGTCTGCCCACCTCGTGAGCCTGTCCGGGTTGTCCTGTATTGCCAGCCTGTCTTCAGGCATGACCCCACTCTCCCCGAGTTTGTTGTTGCTCATTTGCTTTCAATACTCGAATCCAAATAATTGATGAACATGTTGAAAGGCACTGGTCTGAGTACTGGTCACCCTCCGTCATGATGACTCAGTTCCATCCATCAGTACTGTGGGCCCTACCACGGAGCCAGTTACCTAGCCAGTGGACCATAAAGTAGCTGAGGCTGCATTTTCCCAATTTTTTCATTTAAAATCACATGGTGTAGCCTGATGCTGAGGTGCACAAGATACATTCAAATTGGTGATACAAGCCAGCTACAAAAATGTTCCATGTTAAATGTTCCATTAGGTATCAAATCTTTGTGGCTAGTTTGGTATTTGGTCATGCCATCAGGTGGCAAAATGTGATATGCTACAAGTTATGGCACAATTTATATGAATTGTGCTATAAATTTACTGTCTGCCAGGGCTAAAAAAAAAAAAGTATCAGGAGCAGAGGGGATGTTCTTCTTGCTCTGATTTCTGGTGCCAACTGCCGTGCTGATCTGCAGGAATCTTATGAAAGTCTTGCTCAACCCCTACAATCCTAGGTTGAAACATGCTCAATGTAAGTGAAAGCTTTACAGATTTTTGTTTGCAAATTCTAACAAATTTACTGAGCATACGTAAGTCAAATCCTTTCCCCAAGGATCTTACCACTTTCTACTCTTGAATTGAATAATTTGGATTCATTCAAGCACAACATGATCAAAGAAATAGAATGTTAACTATATAACAGAACTTGTCAAAAGTGGAAATTATTTTATACAAGAGAAGCAGCTGAAATCTTACCACAGTAGGGCATAACAGTAGGGTGGGAGCAAGCCTCTTTTCAGAGAGGGAAATATTTGTAAACTTATACAGCATTCTACTTGCAGAAAAATACATTAACAATAATTATAAAACTTTTCTGACATCAGTATTCCAAAATGCCTTTTATTAAGTGGATAATCTCCCAGAGGCAGCAGCAGTTGCTTGGCTCCAAAGAGATTTTTATCCTTTCCCTTCTGGTGATTTGTATCAACACACCTGGTGGAAGGGGCAAGGTCTCAGAGGCAGCCTGCCATTTCTCTTTAACTATTTAGCATCATTCCATGAACATTGTAGGCAAGACCCATCTGCTGCTTGGTTCTGTTTTGCCAAAACTGAGACTGCAACTTTATTATAATTAGAAACACCTAGATTTAAGGTACTAATGGCTCAAATTCCGAACGTTTAAAATTTGTGTGAAGGAAAAGATAGGCATTTAATACGTTATAAATCTGTGATAGAGATAGAAAGATCGAGAGAGAGGGATATTTATATCTATATATCATGGTCCTTCAGACACCACCTTGGGTGCTTACAGAATTGGGGGGAAAATACCCAGTGTTTTACTTTCAGCTTGGCATGCCTCCATGCCAAGAGAGGTGTATGTCCAGATGAGGAATTATGTCAGTTTGACCCAGCTTACCCAGTGTTTGTATAGCTCATGAGAACCCAACCTTTGGGACGATTTTTTGGTGCCTTTATTTAATAGCTGATTGAATAAGATATTAGACAAAAGTCCTCCCGAAGCATGCGAGCTATACAGATGCTGGGGACCCAGGTCAAACTGATGCAATTCTTCTTCCAGTAGAGCGCTCTTTTATTTTTTTTGTTTTTGTTTTTGTCCCATTCCACCCCCCACACATCTGTCAGAGCTCCTTCTTGTTCTCTGTTCCTTTGTTCTTCCCTCCCTCTGGAGTTGGTCTTAACTATGATCAGCTGATTTTTTTTTTTAATCTCCCCAAAGCAAGTGCACTTGCTTGAGACACTGAACAAGCAAGATTTACTTCTTGTACCAGTCTTTGCTTTTCTATGAATAAAATGTTATGAGTTTTTTAAACCTGTTGCCCTATGCCCCTGCAAAGGGGATAGCCCAAGTTTCTCTATGAGGTCTGTCACTTGGTGGATGGTCATGAGTATGTGGAGCTTGAAGTTGTTGCATTTTTACATGTGGATGGATTTTATGTTTCCTCCTTAGTAAGCAAAATATTTGGCTTTACAAGTGAAGGATAAACAAAACAACATTTCTAAATTAAATCTTAAATAGTGGGGGATTTTTGTTCCCTGTGATATGGATACATAATTGAATACCGGATGGGATAGTATGAAAGTTTCATTGATATTTTCTTGTGATGACCAGCATAACTGGTTTGGTGTTTTGGTAAGAGTAAAGCACCTTTCCCCAAATTATGCGGAAAACCTATTTCACAATACAGTAGCTTCTTCTAATCTGGCACAGTTCCTTGCACTCAACAAATGGCAGTAATGTAATAGCTGTATTGAATGAGATTTGAATAACTTTATTCTAAAAAGTTATTTAAATATTCTGTTGCTGCATCAGTTCAATTGCTTGAGTACCCTAGGTACCCAAGAATGTAAATTGCTAGGCACTATAGAATGCAAATGATATTTTGAGGCCTGTAAATTTTATAACTTTTGTCTCAAGCAATTTTCCTAATGTGTATTCTTTTTGATGTACCAAGTTCTGTTGATATATATTTGTTTAATGTATATGTCTTTCTCTTTTTTCAGTCTGGTATGTGAACAATGTATTATCCTGTTAGATCTACTCATATCAGAAGTTGTTTCTTCATAGGCTTCACTTACGTAAAAAAGCTTCACTGTATTTCAAGTGTCATTGGAACTGTTGCCATTATTGTTGAATTTTCTGTACCTTAAAGTTCAGCCACATTGCACACAATACTAGCAAACTTACTAAAGATAATATTTCACAGAAGCAGTTGATCTGGTAAGCAGTCACTTGATGATTTTGCTGGAGTCTCTAATTGACAGTACTCAACAACTGAAACTTGTACTGATCTTGTGCAGTCTGTCTCTCAGACTCATTGCAAATAACATTTTAACTAATTTTCAAATGCTTGAGGCCTGAGAACTAATCAGTTGAGGGCCAGAGAAAACATGGCCGCAGAATTATCTGGTCTCATCTTGATAACCAGGGATCTGGGTTTTCTGTTTCCCACGGGAAAAAACTGAAAAATGTGAATTTCCCTTTTTACCCAAGAAAAATGTGGATTTCTCATTTTAACAGAGAAACATCTGGATTTTGCACTTTTGTGAAGAGCTGTCTGCAGGCTAGTAGTTTCAGCGTGCAAGGGGCTGGGGGAGTGGGAGGAGGGAGTCAGGCAGGGAGAACCATGTATATGTATATGCACATGACCACCAGGCGGCCTGGAGAGAAGCTCCTACAGGTATGTCGGGGGGTGGGATAGGGATTGAGGCCCCCATAGAGAGGAAGCCAGGGAGCTGGGCAGGGCTGAGGCTGGGGCTGCTGTCCAGCCAGGGTGTTTGGGGCCCAGGGCTAGAATACGCAGCCACAGGCCCCTGGTGGAGAATGGGACAAAGCTGCAGGAGGCTCATGCAGGGGGTGGGGGGTAGGGGGCTTCATGAACCCACGCCTGCCACTGTATGCACTCCTGGGTGGGGCAAGGGGACCGTGCCCCCCAGATCTGTATGTGGGGCAGTGGTGTGGGCTGCCTGCTGTAGGATCAGGCTCCCCATCCTGCTGCCCTCCCCCGGGGCTTCTGCAACCCAGTGGGTGGGGAGGGGACATGCCGCAAGGGCAGCGCAGAGCTTGCAGTAGCAAGAAACTTCCCACTCTGCCCTGCTGTGCCAGGTCCCACCTGCTGGGCTGTGGAGGCCCTGGGAGATAGCAGCAGGGTGAGGAGCCCAAGCTCACCAGCAGGGTCAAGGGTTTTGGGGGTGGGGGGTGGGTGGGCAGCAGCAGGGCCGGGGGGGTTGTGGGAGGGGGAGTGAGAGGAACCGGCAGGGTTGAGGGGCTGTCTCTTGGGAGTGAGGGGCCTGGACCTATGTTTTGTGAGCTAAGGGGGCAGGAGGAGCTCTGATTTTTTCCATGATAAACCAAAACTCAAATACCAAAATGTATAGGTATTTAAAATTTATTTTATTATAGTGATTGAAGCACTGGTAGGCTTCCAAATTGCTTTAAAAATTGTAAATTGAGAGAGAGAGGGAGAGATTTATATCTGTATAAATAAAGATATATCTACATATGTGGGTGTGTATATCTCAATTGAACATAGTGCTTTATTGATATATTTACAAGTCTTATTTCATTTTAATTACAGATTTTGAGGGTTTAAATCAGAATTTGCCATTTTTTTATCAGAGGAAAATTGGGATCCCTGTTGATAAGTCACTTGTTGCTGACTGTGTTTTACAGTCGAGACAGTCTTCAGATCTAAAGCATTGCATCTTAATTTAGGTATATTTAAGATAAATACATTATTTTCAATGCTATTTAAAGTATTTTTTGGCAGGCATCATATGACATTCATCACAAGGTAGATGTTTCATAGGATGAAGTTGGTGTTTACTGCTTGGAAGAACTTAAGATGCTGCTTGAAAAGATGGCCAGACATCTTAGTTTGACTACAGTGATCTAGAAAGGAGTCACCAGCTGGCATATACTGCAGTTCTGAAGGAGGAGGCATACTGAAATATAAAACTCCTGATTCTCCTTCTCCCAAGCGTTTCTTTTTCATGATGGACAAACTATCCCATCCTGTGAGCTAATTCTTTTACATTGATTTCATTTTTGCTCTTCCTTATCTGCACATCTATACCATGTTTAAATCTTACATAATATTTCCCAACATGTGACCTTTCTCTCTGCCCATAGTTTCTCTGACCTTTCAAGATTTCTTCACAGATTTATTTTGTTCCTAGAGATAGTTTATTAATAAAACTCTTGCTCAAGCTTTTGGTCATTTTATGCCTCTCCTTATGCAATCTTCTTTCCTGTTTCATTGCCTGCATTTTTACCCCCTTCAAGTCAGGTCAGAATACTGGTATTACCTTCTTGGCTCACTGCTTATGTTGTCACTCCTATCCTTTTAGCTCTTTTATTGTCTCCCTCTCATCCACCATATCAAATGCAAATTTCTGGTCCTTCTTAAAAGTAAACTGTCTGTTGTTGAACATTTGCATTATTTATTTATAAGCAGTGGATTGGATGATGTGCAGAGGCAGATTTCTTGTTATCCTGTAACCTTTGTCTGAAAATTGCATCCTCCTGTCCTTTACTTGCTTGCGTAAGTCAAAAAAGGTCAAAGTTCTACCTTGACCCTAAGAGGCCCTTTGAGCTTATGGGAGTGTCACACCAGTTTCTGCAGCCAGTGGCACATAAGTGGGTGATCTGGCTAGCAACACATCTGGTTTCTTTTGACTCCCAAGTTGAATAGTCTCATCCGTTTACAGCTGGATTGACTTGGGGTGAGGTGAGGAAGGGTTGATCCCCTGGGTGAGTACAAAGGGAGACATTACTTATGCTTCTCTATTTAGTGAGCACCTGCCCTACTCTGCTGATGTATCCACTAGTTGCATAGAATAGCCATTACTTTGTACTTGCGGAGAGATTTTTTTTTGTTCAGTTTTGGGGAATCTTATGATGGCTTCAGGTATGTTGTATGAGTTTTCAAGGCATAGTTCAGGGCAGTCCAACTTTAGAGTAGTTAGGAACCATATACCATGTGTCCCCTTCCCTTTCTATTCTACCCCTCCTCAGTACTGCAAGTGGGAGCCTGACAGTGCTTGTGTGGCTGGGCCAGCATGTGTTGCTGCCTGCCCATGCATGGAGGTCCTAGCTCCAGCCCCGCTGCCCTGCCCAGGTGTCTTGGCTCTTACCTGCCAGTTGCGATGGAAAGCTGCTTCACTGCCACATCCAGCAGCTGCTCCAGGATGGTCCATTTTCTCCCATGGCACTCTGCTGCAGGGGGGCCCCAGAGCCTGTCTGTCTGCCCATCTGACCCCACACCTGCTCACATGTTTGTCAAGCTGCACAGGGCTGGGGGAATGGAGCACAGCTTTTGCTACCATTGGGCAACCAGCGTATGCGTGAGCAGCCTGAGATGATTTGAACTCACATCCCCAGGTCTTGGGAGGTTCCCCTAACTTCCAGACTATAATTTGGAGTGGGGTGCTTTCAGTGGGTGCATACACATGTACTAAATTTTTGATAGTTAATCCAAACTAATTTTAAGTCAGTTTAATTGCCAGAGCATACACACATGTGGAACAGAGTTGACTTAAATGCAGTGCAAGATAATGCACTCCTTAAGTTAATTACTCCTTAAGGAGACGATCCTCCATGCCCAAAGGGAGGTAATCCCAACAAGGGTCAAAGGGAGCAGGAGGGCACATAAACCCCCATGGCTCACTAAGAGCATCCGGGAATGTCTCCTTGCTAAAAGGGAGGCATACACCCAATGGAGAGATGGGGTCATCACCAAGAAGGACTATGTTACAGTCGCCCAAGGATGTAGGGGGGCAGTCAGGAGGGCCAAGGCAGAGATGGAGATAGGACTAGCTTCCCGGATTAAGGACAATAAGAAGTCCTTCTTCAAATACATAGGGGGTAAAAAGAGGGTCCCGGGTAATGTGGGGCCCCTGCAGGACACGATGGGCAACTTAGTCATCACGTCAGATGACAAAGCTAACATATTTAACGATTTCTTTGCCTCTGTCTTCCTAAGTAGGGACCAGTTCAGCCACCTCCCTGCTGGGCCCCCCTTGGGCCCCGGGAGAGACACGCCTGGGCCAGGGGTTAGCGAGGAGTTAGTTAGGGTACTTCTGGAGAGGCTGGACGTGTTCAAGTCCGCTGGTCCGGACGATCTTCACACTAGGGTTCTACAGGAACTGGCCGAGGTCATTGCAGGACCCCGGCGCGGCTCTATGAGCACTCGTGGTGCTCTGGTGAGGTGCCGGAGGACTGGAAGAGGGCCAATGTGGTCCCTATCTTCAAAAAGGGAAAAAAAGAGGACCCGGGAAATTACAGGCTAGTTAGTCTTACCTCAATCCCGGGTAAGCTCTTTGAAAAAATTATCCTGGCACACATCCAGGAGGGCCTTGCGGGGGAATGCATGCTCAGGGGCAACCAACATGGGTTCATCAGTGGCAGGTCTTGTCAGACCAACCTGGTGGCCTTTTACGATCAGGTCACCAAATCATTAGACGCAGGGGTTGCTGTGGATGTAGTCTTCCTGGACTTCCGGAAGGCTTTCGACACTGTCTCTCACCCTGTCCTCATCAAAAAGCTGGGAGACTGTGGTGTCGATGCCCACACGGTCAAATGGGTCGCCAACTGGTTGGAGGGCCTCACCCAGAGGGTGGTAGTGGATGGGTTCTTCTTGACCTGGAAGGACGTGGGCAGTGGGGTTCCGCAGGGCTCGGTCCTCGGGCCCACACTGTTCAACATCTTCATCAGTGACTTGGATGAGGGGGTAGAAAGCACCCTGTTCAAGTTTGCTGATGACACTAAGATGTGGGGGGATGTGGGTGCACTAGAAGGGTGCAATAGGCTACAAGCTGACCTTGACAGGTTGCAACGGTGGGCGGATGAGAATAGGATGGGGTTTAACACTGATAAGTGCAAGGTGTTGCACATGGGGAGGAAGAACCGGCACCACACTTACAGGTTGGGGAACTCCCCTCTTGCCAGCACGGAGACGGAAAAGGATCTTGGAGTCGTCATTGACTCCACGATGAACATGGGCCGGCAGTGTGGGGAGGCAGTCAAGAAGGCCAACCGTACCCTGTCATGCATCCACAGATGCATCTCGAGCAGGTCCAGGGAGGTGATCCTCCCCCTCTATGCGGCACTGGTCAGGCCGCAGCTGGAGTACTGCGTCCAGTTCTGGGCGCCACACTTCAAGAGGGACGTGGACGATATGGAAAGAGTTCAGAGGAGGGCCACTCGTATGATCAGGGGTCAGCAGGGCAGGCCTTATGAGGAGAGGCTACGGGACCTGAACCTGTTTAGCCTCCACAAGAGAAGGTTAAGGGGGGACCTTGTGGCCTGCTACAAACTGGTCAGGGGGGATCAGCAGGTATTGGGGGAGTCCCTGTTCCCCCGTGCGCTGCCAGGAGTGACCAGGAATAACGGTCACAAGCTGGCGGAGGGTAAGTTTAGATTAGATATTAGGAGGCGCTACTTCACAGTCAGGGCGGCTAGGGCCTGGAACCAGCTTCCAGGGGAAGTGGTGCAGGCTCCTAGCCTGGGGATTTTTAAAAGGAAGTTAGATGAGCACCTTGCCGGGGTCATCTGACCCCGGTGCTCTTTCCTGCCAAGGCAGGGGGTCGGACTAGATGATCTACCTAGGTCCCTTCCGACTCTAGCTACTATGAAACTATGAAACTATTATTATGAGTTGCATTAGTTAAGTTGACTTAGCTTACAAGATGGCTGCCACCATGGCAAGGAGCTGTGCATGTGTGTGCTCTGAGGTGGTGCTTAAGTCAATTTAGTACACGTGTATGCACCCAATCTCTCTTACTAATGCTGCTCAACTTTATTTATATAAAAATAATTAACATATTCACTGATCTACAGACTGTAACCAGCCTGTCCCACCTCCCATTTGCCTCTCCTAACCAGAAGATAAGTCCTCCTCACTCTTACTGTCTGACTCAGAGAATATCAGTATTCTGTATACATTGTGACAGCTATTATAGGAGAGGTTGAGGAAGACCCACACCAAAATACTCTATAGTCCAGGGGAGGGCAAAATACAGCCTGTGGGCCAATTCCACCAGGCAATTTCATCTGGCCCTCAGGCGCTCAAGTAATTGTACCGTATCCAGCCTACATGCCTTGCTCCTACCCTTGTGGGCAGAAGGGCCTGGCAGGGCTGCTGCTGCCACTGCTGTAGCTGCCAGGAGACCTGGTGGTGTCCCACTAGCTTCTGGCACCAAATATAGAAGGGGCAGTGGGGAGCTGCAACTGCCCGGGAGCACTGAGCTTGGGGCTAGTGCTGGCAGCAGCGTGGAGCCTGCACCCAGCTGGAGAGTGGAGTTTGGGTGGCCAGGGTGAAGGGTGTGTGGAGACCAGCCACACATGTCCCTCCTCCCCCCATGGTGCACAGCTGGTGTTGCCAGCAGCAGGTGGCAGGCACTGGGAGTGCTTGTGTGCTGCGGAGGCACTGCCACCTGGTGACAAGGAATGCAGCCAGGCTGGCCTACCTCTTATCATGCAGGGCTGTACATGGTACACATGCAGCTCCTGGCACTTGCATGCCACCAGGAAAGCCCTGCGTGATGGAGTCAGCTGGCTTCTGTTCTCCCTGCCATGCAGATCCTGGGACAAAAAATATTTTTGTCATGATCTGTGTTTATGCAATCACCTTCAATATATACTACACAGTAACTCAAAAATAAATTTTTAGTCTTATATATTGTGGGGGGTATGTGTGTGTGGGAGGGGTGTCTGGAGGTGTGTTTCTGGTGGGGTGTGAGAAGCTGTGTATGGCGGGGTGTGAGGGGGTTGTGAGGGGGTGTGGTTGTGTGTGGGGCATAGGGTATGTTGCCGGGATTATGTATAATGGGGGTTGTGGGGGTAGGGTGTGTTTGTGGGGTTTTTGGGGTGAGGGTAGGTTCAGATGTGTGGGCCCCCCCACACTCCACCCATGGTGCAGCAGCAGCAGGCGGGGCGTTCAGGGGCGTTCACCCATGGTGCCCAGCAGGAATTGGCTTCAAGCAGTGCTGCACGTCACGGCGGAGTTCTACCTCTGTTCGGATGTCTGTATTGTCTGAGCTCCTCACGCTTGCCAGGCACAGGATGGAAGCTTCGGGTGCTGGACCTGGCTGCCCTCGCTGCCTCTCAGGGGAAGGCACCTGGCGCTTCCCTGTCACACAAGTGCAGGGACTGCATGTGCACGATGGAGAGTGCCGGCGATACAGACTGCCTGGAGGAGGCTGGACTCCTTGCTGCGATGTGCAGCGCTGGCTGGAGTCGCACCCCACTGGGCACCAGTTCCCTGACCACCCCCACTTGCTGCGGCCACTGCCACTACCTGCTGGGACTGCGCACCATGGGGGAAGGGGTGGGGGGAGAAATCGGGGAAGTGGAGCAGGTCCCCACAGGCTACAGCAGCCCCACCCAAAAGCTGTGTGCTCGTGCGGCTTGGCCCTTCTGCCCATGAGGGTTGGAGTGAGGCACAGCGGGGTATGTTGGGGCTATGTGTACACATAGGTGCCTTGTTCCCACCCTTGTGGGTGGAAGGGCTGGGTGAGGCACAATTTGTTGGTGGGCACTACGGGCCAGATGTAGGTTCCTGGCGGGCCGAATCCAGCCCACCCCTGTATTTTGCCCGCCCCTGTTTTAGGAGCATGATCGATTTGTATTGCATAAACTTAGCATATTTTGAAGCCATTTGTTTTGTTAACACTGCCTATTGCTCAAACTCTGGGGCTTCAACTGCCTGTTTTTAACTATGGTGTTAACACCTCTGTTGGTCTTGACAGACAATTCAGATGTTTGCCCCTGCCACACTACCTTAATGTATATGTAGGGGAAAGAGTATAGATGCCCCAAATGTTTTCCAGTTAGAAGTCCCTACATGTAACTGGGTAAAAAGATGTTAATGCCTTAATGTGAGAATATTGAAGAGAAGTCGCTCTATCTAGTCTTTTGATTAAATGTGTTCTTACCCTTTCATGAAAGTTTTAGTTGCTTTTTTATAAAATGTAAATGCTTCCAAACCATTAAATCAAGTTGTGTTAGAGTTGAAATAAAAGCCAAGACTGAGTTCATCTTCAGCTTTTAATTTTGAGACTTTTATTACTGTGTCCCAACCTTAGTGTTGTTCTTAATGTAGATTTTCTTTAAATAATATTGTGTTAGCTCATTTAAAATGTTCTGTCTTTGTTCATGTCAAAGCTATACTGATAGGAATTCTTTATTTCTTTTCTTTTCTTCTTATCTTGTGTTGGGTAATAGTTGAGAGAATAATAAATTCCAGGGACCTTTGATCCACCATTACTCTAAAATAAAATGCAACGTAACTTGTTTTTTTTCCCCTTCCTCTGGCCATAATGGTTTTAACCTTGTGTACTAATTTGAATGTGCTTGGGGGGCAGAGTTTTAAATGAGACACAAATGAAGGAAAAATTGCTAATGCTGCCACTGTATATCTAATGAGCACTGTGTAATAAACCATAACCTCTTCAACATTTCTGTGGAAAATGGTGTGATTATTTTGGATGGCTGGCCCTTTGTGTATGGCTCATTACCATCTGGCATAATGTGTATTGATATAGCCTGTAATTGTCAACTCCTATTTGACATGCTGCCTTTAATAAATGTGACTTGCATGGTTAGAACCTCCAAATGGTTGTATGGAAATCTGTAATTAAAGAAAATATATATAGTTAGGTAAAATATGTACATGAAGGTACACAACATTATTTTGTGTGTATATATGTCCTTTGCTTTTCTTCCTCTTCCAGTCTGTCTTTGTGAGTACTTGCGTACATTCCCAGTGAAGGGTAGTACACTGCCCAATGTGGTGCTTTGCCAACACTGATGCCCAAGTATGAGAAGGCAGAAGGGAGCCTTGAACAGAGGTTGTTTCCTCTTGCAGAACCTGTTATAGTGAAATGCTCTGAGATGGTGATTGAGCATAGCAAAATAGAATACAAATTGATATACCTGTGGTAAGATCATGGGGCCCAGATCCTGACTGGTATTTCTGGTTACTACCATGCATTAAATGATAGAGAATAGTTGTCAGCATGGAAAATCCAATTACAATTTTTTGATGCGTCTCCCTGCAGAGTGAAATTTGTTTTGTGGGGAGAGGCAGGAATGGATCCACTAGCAGTAAGGTTTGAAGCATGCACTTGTCTGTGGCAAACAGAAATCTTTTATTTGCAAATGTTGGGATTATTACCAGCTGTTTGCAGAATCTAAGCTCTCATTTTAAAAATAAAGCAAATGCCCTCCCTGCCCCTTTCTGGTTATTCACCAATTTTATAGGTATTTAAGTCTAAGAGAAATTATTGCGATTGTCCAGTCTGACCTTCTGCATAATACAGGGAAATCCTATGGCCTACATAAATTCTTGCTTCAGGTCCAATTGCTGGCTTAAACTGGAATACATGTCCTTTTAAAATCAACATGGTATATTTTCTAAATGATGAACTGTAACTCTGGGGGTATTTGTTTCAATGAATGTTTCCCCAGATCATTAAAAATATGTACCTTACTTTTAATTTGAATTTGTCCAACCTTAGCTTCAGCGAAATGATCTTTTTAAACCTTTTTCACCTGAATTGAAGAATTCTGTTACTAAATTTCTGTTTCCTATGGAAGGTGCTTATGGAAAGTAATCAGGTAACCTGCTCTTTGATATGCCAGATGGAGCTTGTAGAGTCTTTCACTATACAATATGTTTTCTACCCTGTTAATCATCCCTTCAACACTTCTCTGAACTATCCCCATGTCCCCACATCCATCTCTAATAATGGCAGAACTGGATGCAATATTATCCATAGTGATTGTACCAGTGTCAAATATAAAGGTAGCATTACCTCTCTACTCCTAGTTGATATTTTCCTGCTTATCCAGAAGTCAGTTTAACCCTTTTAACACAGCAGTAGCTGGGAGATTTGTATGCAGCTGATTCTGTGTCATGACCCACCCCCTGAAACCGCAAGTTTATTTTCAGGCTCACTGCTTCTCAGAGCAACATTCCTTATCCTGTGAGTATAGGATTAATTCTTTGTTGCTAGATGAACGATTTTAAGTTTTACTGTTTTGAAATGTGTAGTGTTTGCTTGTAGCCAGTACACCAGATGATTTGGATTGCCCAATATAACTCACTGTGCTCTATTACTTCCGTTCTCCCAGTGTTGGTGATAATTTTTCTTTTTCCCTAGTCATTGATAAAAATGTTAAATGGCATAAAGTTAAAAACAGATCCACATGGAACCCCATTAGAAACAAGCCCCTTAAAATGGAATTAAATGAAAAATCAGACTCATCATTTAGTTTGTACTCTCTTTAATAGGTGACATGGAAATTGTTGTAACGTTTTAATTTATTAATCAAGATGCCGTATGTTACATTGGCACTTTTACATTTATTAATTAAACTTGTAATATAAACAAAAATACCAGCTTAATTTTGTCTAGGCATGTTTTTGTATAACCTCATGCTGATTCATATTTAATGTTTGACCTCCTTGAATATATTAATCAAATATCACATTAACTGTTCCATTATTTTGCCTTGAATCAGTGTTAGGCTTACAGGCTTGCAATACAAATCAAACTTGTTTACTAAAGCACCAATATTTAAAACATATTCTGTCCAGCCTCTGGAACTTATTGAGTTTGTAAGACTTGCTGAAATCATCGGTCCATAGTCCTCTTTAGCCGTCACTTTTAAAACTCTTGATGGGTGTTATTTGGGGCTAGTAGGCAACTGTCCATCTTTTGGATCGTGGTGGATGTGTAAGAGGTCTAGTTAGGTGCCTGATGAAATCTGTTTTTATTAGGGATGCACTGATAGAGATTTTGGGGGCTGATACAGATAGCTGATATTTAAGGAGGCATATCGGCTATACCGATCCGATTGTCAATACAGCTGCCTCCAGCTGGTAAGTCCAGTGTGGTGGAAGGGGCGTGGGGATGGGGGGCAGATCAGTGTCCCCCGCAGTGAGGGAGGGGGCAGGGGAAGGGGAGGGTAGGGGGGTGGCAGCTTGTCGGGTACGTGTGGCTACTGATGCTGCTTGTACCCGGGAGGGCAGGGAACATGTGACCCTGGATCTGCGTGGCGTGGGGCAGGCTGCAGCTGCGGCCTGAAGCTGGTGCCAGTGCTGTGTGGGGCTCTTCTCACTGGGGGGCTAGGCTCAGAGCGAGCTCCCGCAGCACTTGGAGGAGGCTGCAGTCACCCCAAATTTTACTGCAGCTCCACTCCTGGTGCAGCTGCAACTTTTCCTGGCACTTGGGTGGAGGTGAGGCATTCAGCCGGGTCTGCGCCAGGTGGTGGCACAGGGCTTAGAGCGGAGCTGCGGCGAAATTTGGGGTGGCTGCAGCCTCCTTCTAGTGCTGACAGAGCCCACTCCAAGTCCAGCTTCCAGTGAGGAGAGCCCAGTGTAGCACCGGCTCCATTTCCACCCCGCAGCTGCAGCCTGCTGTGTGGTGTGCAGATCCATGGTGTACATGCTCCCCTGCCCTCCCAAGGTGAAAGCAGTGGTGGGAGCTACCCTCACCCCACAAGCCATGGCTCTGTCCTGCACCCCCACTCCTCTGCCCTGGCTGGGCAGCACCTGCCCCCTCCTTGACTGCCGGGGGTGTTGATCTGCCCCCCCATGCCCCTGCCCTCTCCCCTCCCCTTCTGATTTACCAGCTGAAGGCAGCTCCATGCTGCTGGCTCTGCTTCTTGCTGTGCTGCAGCTGCGCACATCACTGGGCATTTATTGTCCAAATTGTCGGGCCAATATCTGGTATAGATAATTTTCCTGATATTGGTACCAATCTGATATTGGACCAGTGTATCAGTGCACCTCTAGTTTTTATGGAGTCCTGTGACTTGCACCAAGACCTTTGACAGATATACCTAGGCAAGAGTACAGAGGAGCGGAGGCTGCCCAAGACATATCCCCCCACCCCCCTTTAGACCATTGAGACAGACTCCAAAGGTCAGACTGAGTCCAGACATTCAGTGCCTCAACAGTTATAGCTTCTGCCAGAGGGCAACAGATAAGACCAGCTACTGACTGCCTAATGCCTCAGTGAGGGCATGTTTCTGTCACAGTGACATCACTTAGCCTTTCTTCAACCAAGAACTACCCATAAGGCAGTGGGGGGATAAGGTTTTGGGGCTACCTATACTTACCTGACTTTGGAGGTTGCAGCATTATGGTACTTTATAGGTGCTCCCTTGCCATGAGTAGCCTCAGCATATTGCCATCAGGCCTACCAGTCGGATTTTGTAAAGTTTAGATTTTAGTAGCTGTTGTTTATCACGCTTCCGTTTCTGTTGGTATGGGCGGTATTTTACCATTAGCATATAAATATATTATCTGACTTTTCCTGAACCTTTTGACCTTCCTGCATTATTGGCGTTCTATATAAAAATAGACGGGTAGAGTTGAGACCTTCCACTAACCATCCATGTTTACAAGGCCCTCTTCAGACATAGAGAACAGCTAAGGGGAGAACTTCAGAATATGTGGGAGGAGTATGTATGGTCTCTTTCTCAGCCAGTCCTGTATTTGAAACCATAATGGCCAGTGATGGGACAGTAGCTATGACCTGCAAGAGATGTGCCGTGTTTTTTTTCCTTCCTGATGCCTGAAGGGACTTTCTCTATAGAAAGTGTGATTGAGTGGCTGTGTTTGAAAACGAAGATTTGGAAAGATGTGTACTAATACTGTAGAACATCAGGAAGCAAGAGGTTTTGGAAAGAAATGTTTAGGAAGCATCTCAACTGTAAGCTTAAAAAAAAAAAAAAAAAAGGAATTGGTTCCCAAGGAAGCAAGAAGAGTAGAAACCAGAGTAGAGACTGGCAGTTTGTGACTCACAGATAACATTCTTCATGGCCTGGAGGCAGGCAAGGGTAGACCAGCTGTGATCACAAAAAAAAAAAAAAAGTGGGCAAGGAGATATTCAGCTAGAAGCATATGATTATAATCAGGTTCCCAGCAGAAAATCTCTGAAGATCCATCTAGTTGACAGACATACATAGTTAAGGATAGCTGCTGAGCCTGTCCAGTAAAACAGTCAAAGCATGTCCACAAAGATATCTCCAAAGATTTAAGTAAGACAGATGATCCTTGCTGTGGACTCCATTCTGGGGTAACTGGAAAGAACATTCTGCAAGGAACAGGTGAATGAAAGGACTGTGTGCTATGTTCCTGGAGCCAAGACATAAGATGTGGATAGGCTTTTAAAGTAATTGGGCAAGGATCTGATGATAACAGCCCCTCTTCATGCAGTAAGAACAGCTGGAGCTCGGCACATTTTACTAAGAGCTTGGGAATTGGCTGGCCATTCTTAAAACAGACTGGATCAGACCTTCACAGAATGGATTCAGTGTTTTTGTAGGCCAGATCTGGCCCACAGGCTGTAGGTTGCTGGCCCCTGTTCTAGGGAACTGGCTGATTGACTAGATTAGGTTGTACAACCAACAAGAAAGAGGGAAAATAAAGGGGGAACAAAGGAGCACTCAGCACAAAATCAAAATGTCAGGAATAAAATTAGGGTGCTGAAACAGAAGAATGTTTTTAATTGCCCATGCATCAGTGCTGAGAGCTTATATAATAAATAAAAGCAAATTACACACTGCACATTTTATGTGAGTAAATTTAACTTGGTGGTGGCACTGTAACTTGATGGGAAGATCTGTGCAACTGGACTATTAAAGTCACTAGTTAAAACCAATTACCTTCTGAAGCAAACATCCTGAAATATCATGGACTCAGGTTCTAATAAATGAAACACTAGAAGATATTGATTAGTGTCTACTGCAGAAAACAGAATGACTGGCTACTTAAACATTATACGTAAACTATAGGAAAATAAGATGTTATGATGAGGCAATTCAATCTGAGTGATATATGCTGGAAGCCTCATGCTGCCAGTTACGTAAAGACAAGGATGCTTCATTTTTAAAAATTCCAATTTCCTAATTCAAGAACTGTTGCATCCAGCCCGAGGACTTCTATTTGGACTTCAGCTCGACAGGTAAAGAGGGACTGATCTCTGAACTAAAAATGAGTGGTTATTAGTGACTTCTGCAAGTGATCAAGATGACTTGATAGTTATGTGCAAACAGAAAAGCAGCCATAAAAAACATACATTACATGTGCATTACATAAAAATAATATATGTACCTGGCACCATGGAGTCCCCACGAAAGCCTGAGTCCCTGCACAGTGAGGGAGCAGCAAGTAAAGCTGCTCTCTACCCTGCAGGATGCCAGGGACAGAAGAGGTTGGGTGGTAAGGGGGAGGAGGCTCCCTTCAAAGGGGTGGATAAAAATTGATTTGGGTGGCGGGGGGGCAGGAGAATTCTGCTGCCATGTGCAGGAAGCTCCCTCCCCCTTGCCTCTGTGCAAGGAGCAATTGGCGGGGGCTGATCTGGCAGGGAAACCAATAAAACAAGAGGGAACCTATAAAAGCTAGAAACCTGCTCAAGTAAGAAAACTTCTGTGGACTGGTATGCCTTTGGGGGAATTGCATATGTAATTGCCTCCTGTGTTATACAGGGTTATTCTACAAATGGACCCCAGATTTCCATGCCGTTTCCATGTTAGTTTATACCTTACACAAATTGAATATACTTAATTCTGCATAAGGCTTGCCAGGACCATAGACATTTTCCATCTTGAGCAGTTTGCCAGGTTTTACAGGGTCTGTCTTAGACCATTTTTTGCATAATAGAGTAAAACCTTATAGAATTTTATTCCTCTAACATATCTTCCACGTATTGTACTTTTTCATCCTTGTAGGTAGCTTACCTTCAAGGTAGTCGGTATCAGATAACTTGTATAACTTCTGGTTTTGAAAGGTAGCAGTGTATAGACATCTTCCTGCTGGGCAGTAAAGAACAGAACCACAACCTGTGTGTCCAAAGTTTAAGGTGGTCCTGCAGGACTGTGATTTCACCATTAAATTTTTCCTGTCTTCAGTGGAAACCACAATCTCTGCTGTCAATGATGTATAGACACATGTTAGTTCCCTCTTTCATTTTCCTTTCTTTCTTCTTTTAAAAGGGAGTTTATATAAGCAGAGAACCAGATTTTCCACCTCCTGGTTCTGCTTAACTGCTTGTTATATACTGATTTTTTGGGCATATTTTCCTTAACTCTGGAGTTGACTTTGATAGATGAGTGGCAAAGAGAAGTGTAGAATGCTTACCTTTTCAGGTGCATAAATAAATGTGTTATCTTGGTGCAGCACATTGTGGCTACAATATACAGGTTTAATTTGAATTTACTGTATATACTTTTTTAACAGAACCTTTTCTATGCGCTTTTTAATTTGTCAGAAAAACATTAAAAGCAAGTACCAGGTTTAACTCTCACATACTGTCAATGTTTAATAAAAAAAAGTAATAATAACCTAACTTTGAAGACACTGCTTTCTTGTACCTGCTTTTGAAGTAAAGACTTTCCTGTTTACAGGTAGAACAAAGATTGCTGATAGATGCCTCTTAAGTTTACGAGGATTTTGGAAATTAAAAGGGAGACAGACAAAGCAAGAGTGGGAACAGGATAATAATCTCAAAAGAGACTCTTGCACATTTAAGGGAGGCTATCAGATTAAAAATGGAGGACCAAACTTTCAAGTATTAGTCTCTCTCTTGGGTGGGGGAAGAGGGTTAGGCTTGATTTTCAGAGATGCTAATCATCCCCACTTCCTATTGACTTCACTTGCCATCCTTATTGCTGAAAATGAGTCTAAGTGGATGTTTAAGTTAGTGCGCCATTTAAAATATTCATATTTAAAAAGTGGGACAAATTAAAGTGCCACTAATTTATGTCAGTAGCATTTTAGATTATTAGAATAGATAATACTTTTAAAATCTGCTTATCGCTATTTAGTATGGGTGCACTGATGCATCAGTTGGCTATCACATTGACACTGATAAAAGGAGAAATTAGGTTATTGGCTATTGGCTTTTTTGGTCATTGTAGCCAACAGTTATGGTCACATGCCCGGAGCCTGGTGAGTATGGCCCAGTCTCCGTGCCCTGCCACTGGCCCAAGCCCATGGCAGACCACAGGTCCTGGCGAGCAGCAGGATGGGGGGGGGTGCCGAGGACCAGTCACGGCACTGTACTCAGCAGCAAAGGGATCATAGTGTGGGCTCCTGATGTTGCTGTTGCTGCTATGGCAATGCCACATGTGCAGCAGGTGCCTGGGGCTGCTGTGGAGACATTGGACTGCATGTGTGTGGGGTACGGCGATGCACAGGGGACATTCTGCTCCTCTGGGCACTGGGTGCTTTTGCAAAAAGAGGCTTCTCCCCAGCGGCCGCGGAAGCCAAGGCAGCAGCGGCATGCTTTGGAGATCCAAATGTGCCTAGCGCTGCTGTCCATACGAGGGTCTGCCCCATTCACCCGGGTTGGCAGCATGGCCTGTTCGGTGAGCAGGGCTGTGGGTAGGAGACATGGGCTATGGGGCAACATGCATAGGAATAAGGTGGTCATCACCTTCCTCATCAAGGGCTGAAGCAGGCAGAAGGTGGCTCCTGGTCTACAGGATACCCATTACAATATTTTGAGTTGCTCTGCAGCACTCTAAATAAAAAGTTTTATTTATGTCAGTAATTTAAAATGCCTTGCACCCTTACTTAAATATTGGTTATTGGATCAACATCAGCCAGTATGGTTGGGTAATCATCAGCTATTGATATTGGCCAAAAAAAATCTTTATCAGTACACCCCTATCATTTAGCTTATTTTCAGCACTTCATGCAGCTTTGACAATGAAAATAAACTAGTCAGATTTACTCGTTAAAACCAAGCATTTCAGATTTTAGATTGCAGATACTGCAGAGGAATGTTTACAGTTAGACGTATACTCCAATGTATTTACTTTTAAGGCATAAGAATCCTTTTGTATTCCTGTTTTATTAAAAAAAAAAAAGTTTCACAGAATCTATTATAACATTCTGAAGTTGGGGTCTAAGCTTTCTGATTATTTCTCTTTAAAATCATGTTGGCTAATGTTTCATAACTACAAATCTGTACTAAAGGTCATTTTAACTGTCTACCTGCAAGATGAGCAGTTAAAATTAATATGAAAATGTGTGATAGGTGATAAAAACAAGGGACAGTCAGGCTGACATAAAAAAACATTGTGAAATTATTAAAAAAAGAAAACCTCACTTACCAGATTCGCTCTCTAAGCCTATTCTTTTTTTACAGGATTGTTTGCATTCCTCTGTCAATCTTTTTGCCATTTGTCATACATCACAGTGTGGGCGTTAAAACTTGCATTGACATCTTCGTGACACAGTCATCTTTGTTATAAATGTATCATATTACTTGAAATCAATGTGCAGTGATGAGGCAAAGTCTTGGTCAGATTAATAATAAGAGTTAATATTGAAAACGAGTGTATGAAAAACAAGTCTGTGGTTTTCAGCAAATTTTCAAAGTTCTCTTTTTATTGCTGTTTAACTGTTTGGATATAGCAATAGGTCTGAATGCTGCGTGCATGTGGTTCTTCTACAAGAATGCCAAATTTTCCCTGTTTGACCTGTGGCTGCTAATGGAATAGTTGTGTTTTTTTTAAGAACAATTATAACCAGCACCTTAAAATGCATAAAGAAAAGTCCACCAAAACGCACTTTGGTGTCAAAGGCCTGTGCAAACCTGTCTTTATTTAAAGTACTGAAAGGTCAGTAAAACTTCCCTGCAGCCTACAATGTTCTGCGTAATTAAAGTTTTTAATCACTTGCACTTTTCTAGATGACTGTTGCTAGCCAGTATTCTGCATGTCTCTTAACAGAATGAGTTGAAAAAATGTATTTTATATTTACTGCTATTAACTAATATTTTATGGTGGTGTTTATTGTGTTCTGGGTATTTTCCAAGCACTTAAGGAGTTCTGAGGTGCTCACAAGTTAAAGGCTCACTGCTTTTGCACTGACTTAGTTTAGATGCCAAAGCTCTGTGTAGACAAGCCCTAAAGGCAAACCTGTAGCGTTCAGAAGAGTGAGAATAACAATAGGGAATTTATGTACTAGTTAACTTGATTCACAGTAGACAACACAACAGAAGTGTCTCTCAAAAGGATTTAAATGCGGACAGACTAACAGGCCTGGCAGGAACTCAGAAGGCAAATAACTTCTTGTTGGACAATGCGACAAATAGGCAGATGATGTTGGGAGCATTAGGTGAGCAGGGGGAATGAAAAGTAACAGAGATTGACAGGAGAGGATGGGTATACAGGGAGAGTACTTATGTATAGTTTTGAAGGTGGTGACAAACCTAAAATTTTCTTGTATCAAACCCAACATCCCTGCAGTGAAGGGGTTAATCCTAATCAGTCAGATGGGGAAGGAATTTTGAGTTTTACATTAGTGTTTTATACCTGCTAGAACTTTATCTTTTAGATAAAGGTGATTCTGCCTTAAACAAGGGGTTGGATTAGATCAGAGTTGTTGGACACAGCTTTTGGGCCAGATCTGGCCCACCATATGTCAGTTTGGCCCATGGATCTCCTGGTGGAGCTGGGAATCTGGGGGTGTGGTCCAGGAAATGAAGTCCTGTTTGGAATGTGCTTCAACAGTAGCAGGGTGAGTGATGGCTGTATTAATCCCTGATGCTCTCTGAGCTGTCACAACACCATTTATCCCACTGCTAGAAGTGGGTCTGGATCTGGCTCATGAAAAGACCCATCGTCTGGATCAACCTGGAGGGTCCAGGTGAGTTAGACACCTTTGGATTAGATCTTAAGGTCCCTTCTTGCCCCATGAATCTACGACTGAAACGTGGCAGTGTGTGTTTTTGGGAGGCTAATGAAGAGGACAGTGTAGTAAACAAGCCTGTGTATCATGAGAGCCTGCCTAAGTGATTTGGCTTGTGGACGAAGAAGAATTGGTGGCAGCTACAACCCAGGATTTGCCATTAGGCTGTAGAGTTAGGCTCCCTATTGCTTGCTCTCCTTCTGTCTCCACGACTTTCATTTGTGGTTGTCCAGTGGCCCATCTTGAATAAGAGAAATGCAGAGAGCCCCCCATCCAGATGGTTCTGTAGCAGTGGGAGATGTGGGTTTGAATCCTTCCAGCACTTGGGTCTGCCACTTCTTGGGTTAGTGTTCTAGCTACAGAAACATAAGAGCTGCCATTTGCTTGGTTCATCTTGCCCAGTATCCTGTGTCGCACAGTGGCAGAGTGGCTGATGAAAGAGAGAGTGAATTTGGTACAACCTAGGTTTTTTCTACAGTTCCTCTTTCACTTACAGCCTTCAGCATTTAAGCTACTAATTTGCTGAACAAAAAAGTGGGCACAACTACCAGTCAGCAAGACATTTTTCTTACAGTAGGACTATGCATAGCAGATTTAAAGTGAACAGAGGTATTTCAGTCCTCAGCCTGATGGAGATGTCTAGGTTCTTGAGAGGAATAGGAATTCAGGCGAACCCTTTACCTTAGTGCAGTGGATGTCAACCTTTTTTGGTCTGAGGCACCCCTCATTGGACTTAAGGCACCTGTCTAATTTTTGTGAACTGAGTGGCACCCAATTTCAAAAACTAGTTTATATATAATAGCACCTCTGCAAGGAGGTAAGTGCTGGGCAGTGAGGGTGAGGGATCATTCAGGCAGGAGCAAGCCTGTATTTATCTACTTAGCCTATCTGCTTATCTCCTCAGACCTTGCTTATCTCTTCGCACCTTTTGGCACCCTTCAAAGGATCTCCTGGCACTGTGGTTTCATAGTTTCATAGTTGGTAGGGTCGGAAGTGACCTGAGCAGATCATCAAGTCCAACCCCCTGCCATGGCAGGAAAGAGTACTTGGGTCACATGACCCCGGCAGGGTGTTCATCCAGCCTCCTCTTAAAGACCCCCAGGGTAGGAGCCAGCACCACTTCTCTTCGAAGTTGGTTCCAGATCCTAGCCGCCCTGACTGAAGTAGCACCTCCTGATGTCTAATCTGAATCTGCCCTCTGCCAGCTTGTGACCGTTATTTCTTGTCACTCCTGGGAGTACTCGGGGAACAGGGACTCTCCCAGTGCCTGCTGGTCCCCTCTGACTAGTTTTTAAATGGCCACTGATCCCCCCTCAGCCTTCTCTTGTGGAGGCTGAACAGGTTCAGGTCCCTCAGCTTCTCCTCGTAGGGCCTGCCCTCCTGCCCCCTGATCATGTGGGTGGTCCTCCTCTGGACCCTCTCCATGCTGTCCACATCCCTCCTGAAGTGCAGCGCCCAGAACTGGATGCAGTACTCCAGCTGCGGCCTGACCAGTGCCACATAGAGGGGGAAGATCACCTCCTTGGATCTGCTTGAGATTCATTGCCCACTTCTAGGCACCTGCTATCGTATTTACTCAAATCTAAGATGACCCTGAATTTTAAGATAACCCTCCCAGTAATCAGATTCCATACATGGAAAGTACTCGGGTCTCCGTTACCTCCTCCCATCTCCCTCTGTGCTCTTCCCTGAAACCTGCTCCTCTACCCTTTACCTTTGCTGTGGCACCAGCAGGCTGTCCCTGCTGAAGCCTGTGGGCACTGAGTATGGCTCCAGCCTAGCCATGTAGCAGCAGTGCAGAGCTGACATGGCTGCTATAGGGCTGGGTTGGAGCTGTGCTCCAGGCTGCAGCAAAGACCAAGTCTGCCAGTGTGGAGCAAAGGGCAGGAGGAGTGTGGCAGGGAGGAGGGAAGGGGGTCAAATAAGGGGCATTTGGGGCTTGAGGCTGTGGAGGAAGGAATGGCGAGGAACAGGCAGCAGCTGTGGCTCCGACCCCAATCCTGCTCCTTGTCCCCTACCACCTCATACTCAATTCTAAGATGGGGGGCATCCCCTCCTATATTAAATGGGGAAACAAGCCTCATCTTTTGATTGAGTAAATAAGGTAGTTTTCTGAATAGCGTATTGGTCATGGTTACCTTTCCCCGTTCTCTGCACCTTGATGCATGAACTTGGTCAAACTGAATTGCTCTTTAGAAGTCTCCCTCATTGAGTGTATAGATATCCTCGGTCTGAAGCCCAGTCCAACAGAGCCCATATTCCTTACATTAGGATGCCCAAACCAAGCTGGTTTGGCTTCAGCTGACCTGAACAGTACACACGTAACAGCAGAGCAGGGAATGGAACCTCGCTAGAACTTAAACCACTGGAAGTATCTTCCTTCCATTTCATCACCATAAATGTTCACTTTACATAATTTGGGCTTCACAGTATTAGGCATGATAGAGGTTGTAAGCTTTCTAAAGGAATGGTAACTTCGCTAATGTGTGTTACGTGCCTGTTGTGTGCATTTAAGAAGGAAAAAATAGAATGGAAAACGCTGTACGTGTATTATATCACTGAACTGATTTTACTATAAAAACCTTTAATTTTTCTTCACTTTGCATTCTCACATTACATTATGTATGTAATATATGTATGTTCGGTGTGGTTTTTGTATTGTTTTGGGTTTTTATATTATTTTTATTTTAATTTGATGGTTAGAGAGAGAATCACCTTAAGGAAAATTAATGGTGGGATGTTGTATTTATTAAATTTTAAGTGATGTACAAAATTTGGATAATAACATCAGCGCTCCACCTGAAAATAGTCGATGGATCATTTTCTGGTAGTCAGCAGCAAGCTTTGTTGGCTGTAGGAATTGCTTCTCCTGGTTTCCTGTGATGGTTTGGCATGGAAAAATATTTTGGAAAAGCATTGGCAGCTCAGCATCTCTGATGATTAATCCACTTTTTTAGGAACTGAACTTTAGGGTAACCATTAAAGAAAAGAACTGACCATTAAAGACCTTAATGCTTCTTTTCTACCTAAGCCAGGGGTAGCCAACTTGTGACACATGTATTTGGCACATGGCAGATTGCAGTGAGCAGAAGGGGATGGTGATCATAACAACACTTAGAGGGCACAGGGCTTAACTAGTGGCATGCTTGGACTTAATTGGTGGTACGCCTGCCAAAGAGATTGACCACCATGCCCATAAGAAGTCACTGTAGCTGCTGCTCCTGTATTATATGAACACTAATGGGTAAGTGGCCAGTGTAATAAGGAGTGGGAGCAGCAGTGAGTGGTTAATGAAACAATTACTTTATTAAGATGTGCATGACGGAAAATGTCTGAGAACCTCAGTCATAAATTCCAATTTCTGACTTGGTATATTAAAATACACTTGATTTGAACCAACATTTTTCAGTCACTGAGGCTTAGTTCAGCTTGATCAAGAGGGGAAATATGCTTTTTCAGATGTACTTGATATTGTCCTAATAGGTATTGTTGTGAAGATGAAACTTCAGTGATTGTTCTGCACCAACAATGAATGGTACTGGGCTATTACTGTAAATATAATTATTGCCAAAATGTTTACAGCTTTTATAAGGGCATTACAAAAAAAGATAATTGTAAATCTAAATAAATTAGTTTGTTGTTATTGTTGTTCTGTGCCCCTACAACACAGTGGGGTCCTGGTTCCTGACTGAGGATCGTAGAAATTGCCACAATAAACATAACTAATTTTAAGTAATGTCTCTTCAGCTGATGCTTTCTGCAACCAGTTTGGGGCCAGAGAAAAATTTTAGAATCAAGTTATAAATATACCTCTCCCTCTCCTCCCCCCCAAAAAACCAAAAAACAAAAACTATTGAAGGCAGCAATTTAAATGGTAGTATAGGATAAGATTTATATTCTCCTAAAGGAACATCCAGTAATTTTTCCAAATTTGCTGTTGATGTGGTACTCCTGATAGCACAAATCCAAGTACCATTTTGGAGAACCAACTGAATATAGGAAACAAAATGAAAACATCCAGCTACTGAGCATTTGGAAAATACAATACTGATGTATTTGTGTAACCTTTCACAGAGAGCTGTGCTGAAGTCAAAGAGGGGATTTTGGTTTTTTTTCATTAAAAGCTTATTAAATGAAGAAATAGGACAGTCGTTTTGCTTCAGTAGTTAGGGGTCAGAGAGGCGGGTCTGATCTCCTCAGGATATTAATGTCTGCCTTCAGCTGAGTGAAATGAGCCGTCATTTGAGTTAGCTGCAGCTTTATGTGGTCGTCACTAGGGATCCCCATATGTCCTGGGATCTGCAGCAGTTGGAAATGGCAGAATTCAGTTGCAGGGAGCAGAGGGCTCTCATTGGTATTCATAACAGGTAGCTCAGCTCAATCTGCCCAGAGCAAGTCTGTTTAATGTTGATCAGCTGTCCATCTGATAAACTGAATTGATATGGACATTTCCTCCAAGGGCTGCCCTGACAATGACAGCAGGAGCATCGGGATGTCTTGTTAGTCTTTTTCTCAGAGCTTGGAATTTTGTTAACCCTTTATTAGACCCAAGGCAAGAATAGATGCAGAACCTTGTTGCTAGTGAAGGTTGTATGCAGATGGGCTTTCTCCCTTGTCTCTGAAAAACAACAATATGCTTGAATTTTGTTGCCTGAATGCCTAATGCTCTCCCCACTTCCGTGTGTCAGAGGTGATTTTTTCCCCCTGTAATTTGAAGCGAAATCAGGAATAATATTATGCCAAACTCTAAAAGTATTTGTCTGAATAATTTTTGTCTGTGATGATGAAATAAACATGGTAGAAACCTCTGTTCCCTTCCCCACTCCCCTGTCTCCCATAGCCATCACTCTGCTTTCCTGTCTGCTGTCATACAGCGGCAGAAATCTAACCTGAACATGGATCACTAGGTGTATGTGAGTGGATGCAATAATTAATCTACAGAAAAATCCATTCTGAGTCTTGCTCCTTGGCTAAGAGAGCTTTCTACAAGGTGACAATTAAGTTTGCTATCAAAAGCTTCAATTCTGTAGATGCTTAAAGACGCACAGAACTTCGCTCATGTAAGTAGTTTTGTTGGCATCAATGGAACTACTGTAATGAGTAAAGTTATGAATGTGCTTAAGAGTTTGTAAGATTAGAGCCTAAATGTACCAATTTCAATAATTGCAAATTATGTGGCATTAACAGGGTGATTGAATGCTCTCCTGTTTGAATGGAACGTTTTCTTCTTCCTCTCCCTTTTGCTTCTATTCAGTTATTGTGGCTGCCTGACGTCATGGTACTAGTCTAAGATTAGGTATCTGTTGTCTTGAAATCAGATTAACTGCTGAACCTGACCATTTTAAGAAGGGAAGCAAAGAAGCCCTTTTTCTTTTTTTCATACTTCAACTTGGGAGGTCAGGTAAGCTCCTTTCGAAAGGGAGGCAGTTGCCACAGTGGCTCCGAGATGGCTTACTGGGGAAAGGGTTGGCAAGGAAGTGTAATTCTTTCCCTTCTGTGGCTTGACTTGGTGATGTTATCTATTTCTACTCAGCATTCCTTCACCCTTTATGTTGGCCCACAGAATTGAACATTTTGTTCTTACATCTATTATATTATTGTCCTTCCACCTCCTCCTCCAAAAAGCAAGAAGTACCTTAGGAAGAGGACATTATTCAGAGTGTAAAGACAATGCTTCTTTTAAAATGCAGGGATTGGAGACTCCTAAATTCAGAACCCATCAAAATACATCAGCATGAGAAGTTGACTTGTAAAATGTCATCTGCTACTGTACTGTACAATGTCACACTTTATTCAGTGCTCTAGATGAATTTAGACAATCCCCATAGTTTTTACTAACCAGAACAACTTAGTTGCAACATTAAATGTCATTTGTCTGCTCCCTGAAACACTGACCCCATTACTGGACTGAGGTATCCTATTATTAATTTCATCCCAATCTGGAGAACTGTCAGTCATCACAATGCTCTTCTAATGCTTGGCTAGTTTTGAGTCCATGCTAAGCATGTGCTGATGCCTCCTTCTTTCACTTCTACTTGTACGTTAGGGTTGATATCTTCTTTTTGATAATGTCCCTACTTAAAAAAAAAAAATGAAGGGAATTGACAAGTTAATTTTACTTTATTAACGTTCATGAAGAATTTAAACAAGTAAGAGGCAGAATTCTGTCTTCTAGAACCTGCGACTCTTTGACCCTTGCATGCTATGCTTATTCAAGTGATATGCTCATCTTTAATTATCAGCTGTGAACTGTAATTCTTATTTTTTTTAAGATTAATGAAGCAATAATTCTTCTATAGTTGAAGAATTGTACAACAGCATGCAAAAAATGTGCATTTAGTATAGTGTGTTTAAAGAACATGGCTTACAATCATATGCATGTCTCCAGAAGTAATTCTTGCTCTTTGTTTCCTTTAAGTCAAAGAAGTCTGGCAGAGATTACAGAGCTGATCCATACTGCTTTTCTTGTGCATCGTGGGATAGTAAACATCGGTGAGCTGAAGTCCTGTGATGGACCAATGAAGGACATGCAGTTTGGAAATAAAATGGCTGTCCTGAGTGGAGACTTCCTTCTGGCAAATGCTTGCACAAGCCTTGCTCAATTGCAAAATACCAAGGTAAAACAGTATGTTTCTATCACTATAATAGGTAACAGCTCCAGTTGCCAGTTAACTACTGAACGGATAAGGCAGAACTGAAAAAATCCTTTTACAGAAAAAAATTGGCACAGTTATATTGTATGTACAGCTGGATTGACAGCTGGATGCTGCTCTAAGTCTGTCTACCACAGTATTACAGAAACACTATCACTATTAATGCTTTAGTATGTGTTCTGTAGCAGCATTGCCATAGATAGTAATGGTTGAAAGGACAGGCTGGTGAATTTAAACCATGCTGCTGCATCCTGAAGATATGTTGGAGTACAGCACATCTCTGGCACTGTGCCAACTGCAGCTCAAGACATGTTTGGTGCATTATTTAGTTTTACATCATGCCTTTGTAGAAGGAAGAAGGACTTTTGTTTGTCTTACATTTAGGGGTTCTGTAGGGTTTTCCCCATTTGGTCTGCATACCTTTTGATCTTAGAGTATTTTGTTAGGCATCTGGATATTCTTAGCTATTGTCTTGTCCTTTAAACCTAAACTGTTTCAAAGAACTGCTGAAGCCATATTGCTTAGTGCAACTATTTGAAAGTTTAGAAATAGGAAATATTTGTCATTGTGAATAAGCTGTTGTGTCTGATATGGTACTTCATGTATGGATAGATGGATAGATAGATCTATCTGTATCAAAAATATATTTTAAAATATAAATAATGTATAATTATAGTCACTGTTTCTGAGTCTTGTGATCCTATTGTGTTTGTTTTTTATGGTGCACGCATTGTCCTGGTGTCTGAATGCTTGTGGTACCTTGAGGATCACTGTGACCGTCTTTCTGAAAAGTGTGATGGTTGCGGAGTTGAGGTCAAGCATAAGGTGCACAGATTCATCAGTCATTCACTTGAATAATACTGCAGAAACTTCAAATATTAAAGCAGTTTTATTTTAAATATTATGTTTGATCAAAATAGAATGGTTGATGATTTAATGCGAATGTGATTTATACTGTGTTTTATCCATTAGGGATTAATACTTTGACATTTCAGGAAAGTCTAAGTATGGTCACCTTCAATGCAGAAAAATGGGACTAAAATCCAAGATAGTTTAGGGTTATAACTTGAAGGGATGGAAAGGTGTGTGTGTGAAAACATACTGCATGTACTACCCAAGTTTAGCAAAATGTTAAGCATTCCAGCACCAAAGCATAATCTTTTTAAGGCTTGCCAGGAAGCAAGCTGCAGTAAAAGGAAGCGTAAGTACCAAAATAATGCTTGCTTTCTCAAGCAGTTGCTATACTGAATGTCTAAAAATTCTGCCAAAACATTTTAACACTTTTTAAATTTTTTTTTTCTGACATCTAAATACTTTCATAGCTTCTATGTGCAATAAGAGGGATGCCATTATGAAAACTGATTGATTTACTACCCCCAATCCTACTAGAAAAGTTCAAAAAATTGAAATAAGAGCTATAGAAATCATTTGACAGGTGCAGTTATTTAAACATATCCTTTGTTTAAACACGTTCTTTTGTAAATGATGAATTTTTAAATCTATGCATCATGACTTTTTTCTTCGTAATGTTTTCTTTAAAAGGAAAAGTAAAAATGAGGTACTATTCTTTGGTGACACTTGGCTGCTAAGAGAATTGGCTCTCTGAAAAAGCAGCATGGAATGCTGTATTTACTTGATTGCAGACATGGTTCCCCCCTCCCCCCATTCAACATAGGAAAAACAAAGCCTCATCTGAGAGTAGAGTGTGGGACCACTCTAGCTGGGAGCATTGGGGAATGGTGGTGTCCCCAGCTGATCTGGATGCAGAGGGAGCCCCAGAGCTCCTCCTGACCTGCTACTGTGCCATGCTGCAGGGAGCAGCTGTGCAGGGACCCCGACTTGGCCAGGGTAGTAGTGGTGGTACTCAGGTTCTTCCTTCTAGGGTCTACTCCCTGATTGCCCCCCTCCCCTTTGCTGCCAGTCTCCACTGATGACTGGAAGTAGGGGCTGGAAAAGGGAACCTGAGCACCTCTGCTATTTGTTCCCTGCCAAAGAACTCTTCACAGCTGCTCCTTGCAGTGCAGGGCTGAGTGTCAGGAGCATCTCTAGGTCTGGGCAAGTGGCCTGTGGGACAGTTGCTGTGGGGGAGGGCATGCAGATAAGGGGCAGGGGAATAATAGACTGCCTGCCTCCACTGCCCCAGCCACTTGCCCCTTGCTGCTGCTTTCCCTGCTGCAGTGGTGGGGCAGAGGGGACAAATTTAAGACAATTCTCCAATAATTGGATTCTGTACATGGAAAGTTATAATTTTCCAATTTTTCCAGTTTTTCATGTGTAGAATCTAATTATTGGAGGAACACCTTAAATTCAAAGTCATTTTACATTTGGGTAAATATGATATATCATAAAAAGGACTGACCATAATAGAGTAAGTCTCTATGTAGGCCTGCATTACTGTTTCAGTAATTTACAACATTGTAGTTTAAACTTAAATATTTTAGCTTAACTTAAAAAGGTTACTACCAAAGTAGTTTTATTGTGTTTTTAGACTCTTGTCTCAGCTTGTGTGTGATGCCTTTCTCTCTCTGCTTCTCTTGAGGCTGACAATTAGATATGAAATTCTGCAGTCATAATGAAATGTAGAGCTATTTTATAATTGCCAAGGGTAAAATTAGCAAAGTCAATTATTTTCCCTTAGGCTTTTCCCTGTAGATATTAAGAGGCTGCAAGGTAATTGCCTTAGGTAACACTTTGATTTTTAAATAACATTAAGTATAGCAATTGTTGTTTAATTCTGTAGTAATGTTCTTCATTTTGCTACTATTGTAGAATATAGCTATAATGACGTTAACAAGATTCAGGGCTGAAGGAGGAAAGTGCTTCAACTGTTATTTAACAAATGCATATGGTTCTCATCCTTGTGTTTTTTTTGAGTGCAGAAGAGTAATTTAAATATTTCTCTATGTTAGGGGCACAAGGAACTTGAATTAAGGATATCTTGAAATGCCAGATGGGAAGCTATAAATTATGTGACCTCTTCCAAGATGGATTACTGTATTGTGTTAATATAAAACATCACTATCCATAACAATGATGGGGCCAAACCATTTATATAAATTCTTGTTGTTCAGTCTTATAGAATAATTTTTAAAAGTATTATTTATTTAGTAAATGGGAAGAAATAGTATCATTTTCCGTGGCAGGATATTTTAGATAGGGTAAGAGTGATATTGTAGCTGTGGTGATCCTGTTATGTGAGAGGCAAGCATTTTTTGGGGTGGTATCTTTTATTCAACCAACTTCAGAATTGTGATAGAGTTGGTATACTAAAAGATATCATCCTAAGAAGTTCTTGCCCCTAGGATAGTACTTTAGGGCATGATTCTGATTCTCTCCCTCCCTTCCTTCCCCTAGACTTTCCAAGTTTGGTATTGATTATGAAATAAGATAAAATGTTAACTAAGTCATGACTACATATAGTACTTTTTGTCATTGTGGCAACATTCTTAATCGATTTGAGTTAATACAATTGTTTGAGCTAAACTCTATAATAGCTTTTTATTCCCTTCTTAGAGTTGTACAGTATTGCATTTTGATCAGATCTTAGCATATTAATCGTTCTTAAATGCACCCGTATTACCAGTTTGATCTCCTTACTGAACTATCAATTTCTGGGATTTAAAAATGTGTACTTTAGGTCAATAGTGGCAACTCTTGGCCTTGCAGCTAGTATAAAGTGCAGTATCAGTTTAATATCTGATTTGTCCTTATTAGAGGATTATACCCTGTAGTCATAAGGGTGGACTCTGTGATCTCCAACAGAGCTATTGTTCTATTACATTTAATGTCAGCATGTGGGGCTGTTTCTTTGTTTAAAAGAGTATATCCAGCTAATATATGCTGCATAAGTCCCAAATGGTATTTTAATAAAATCCTGTTTTTTATGTGGATTATGGCGGGTCTGTTGGTTACAACATTTACTCAAATGCAAGATAAGGTTTTTCCCCTAATCAACATGGGGAAGGGGGATATGCCCCATATTTTATTGGAGTAAAAGGGGGGTAGAGGGCAGTAGCTCTGACACTGTGAACCCAAGGTTGGGGGTGGTGCTGTGGCTGCTGCCTCCGCCTGTCCCCTGCAGCTTCTGTTCCTCCCCCTCCCCACCATCCCTACTCCCTGCTGCCACCTGGCCTCTGTTCCCTGCCCCTCTTTCCCGCCCGCCCCCCCCCCCGCTTACTTTCTCATTGCACCTTAAGCTCCAGATGGGTCCCCACATGAGCCTGGAGCCAGGACCACAGAGTACATGCTGGCTCCAGTCCCTGCCCAGCCAGGGAGCTAGGGCTGGGGCTGGAGCTGCTGGCCCCATAACTGCTGTTGCATTGCCAGGCAAGAGCATGTACTCTGTGCTTCCTGGCCCAAATGAGGCCTCAGTAGAGCTGGAGCTATAGTGGGGGAGGAGAGCAGTGAAGGCACCCAAGCAGGGGGGACAGGCATGGGGCATGCAGCAGCAGGGAGGGTAAATGGTAGGGGGGGCAGGGGTCAGGCCAGTTAAATACCCTGTTCCCCCCCCTGCTGCTTGCCCAGCTGCAATGATGGGGGAGGGGGCAGAAATTTAAGATTCTCCCATAGTAATTAGATTATGTATATGTAGAATTATAACTGTCTTGCAGAGAAGCCATAAATGTAGTATGCACTGTAGAAACAGTATGTTAAAATGATTTGTAAACAGCACTTAGAAACATCTGTAAACAAGCAGTAGTAGCTTTAGTCAAAGATCCCTTGGATTATAGTATGGGTGTGGATACACAAAAGGTTTATTTTGAAGTAAATGTGGACTAGATGCATAACACACAATGTGCTAATACAGGTTTTCCTCAGTTTATGTGGGTTCTGTATATGCAAATTTGCTCTTGTGTGATGAGTGTTTTTAGACCCATAATTTGTTATATGTGAGGTAAATTTGCTCTTATGCCATCAGCATAGGTGTGCCCTCCCCCCTGCCCCCCAGTCCAAGCAGGTGGGGGGAGAGGAAGGGGCTCTGGGGCCCCAGAAGCAGCCAGTGCCAGCTGCCTGCAGCCGCTGGGCTGCACTGTGCTTTGCTTGTCCCCCTGGGCTCTGCTTGTCTGCACTTGCCTCTGCTCCTGGGCTGTGCCGTTCCCTGGTGCAGGCAGTTGGTATTGGCTGCTCCTCCGTAGCTGGCACTGGCTGTTCCTGGGGCCACTGCAGCAAGGGCTGGGGTGAGTGTGGACAAGTGGAGCCGGGGGCGGCATGGGGCGTGGCATAGCTTGTCCACACTCACTCCAGCCCCTGCTGCAGCAGCCCCGGGAGTAGCTGGCCCCACCTGTGGAGGGAACTGTCAGTGGGTGCAGGGGAGAGGGGCAGGTACGTGTCTTGCTCCTGTGCGTCCCCCAGGAGGCCTGTGGGTTGTGGGGCTGTGCCAGGTTCTTCCCAGGGGGCATGTGCCCCCATATCTGAGTGTGGGATGACAGCAGGCTGCCCAGCCCTTGCTCCTGCCCAACTCCCCGCCCCCCCCACTGTGCAGGCCTCAATCTCCCCCCCCCCACCACCTTTCCCTCTTCATTTACCAGCTGGGACAATCCAGAGAACTGGGGGTTGGATCAGGAGATCGAGAGTTGGAGTTATTTTGACTTCGAAATCCCGAGTCTTGCGATGGTTTTGTGACAGTTGGCATTACTACAGCTGTTGTGTTACAGATTTGAGCCAGTTTCCGATCACTTGTACCCATTTATGGGTAATTTCTGTCCCTAGCCTATAACAGCATCTGGTGGGCAGCCAGTTTTGGAGAGTTCATCTGGTCTTCATGACAGAGTCTAGTATAATAGAGTAATAGTCATGTTGTGGGCCCGCATCTTATACCATCTTTTTCCCCCTGGTTCTGAGTAAATTTTTAAAGATAACCCTAATTCCCTTCCTCCTCCCATCCCCTCCCCCCCGCCCCAGCCCTTAACTCCATGACTTTTTGTATGGGCAGTTGATTGGACACTAGGGCACTTGCAACCCACTGACTGAAACATTAGGAAGTTAATTCTGGAGCCCTGCCTGCTGGTGCAGACGACTGCACCATGGAGCATTGTTGTATTAAGCATTAGTTGTTTATAAACAAACAGTGGCACAGATGCGCTACTTATATAGTGGATGCATTTCCTTATGTTAACTTTATGTATTCCTAAAGGCATAAATATGTTGTTTACAAAATAGGCCTTGTGTTTGCGTAAACAGTAACAATTTCTGCTTGTAAATCTTCCCTTTGCACAGAAACTATTGTACATTTTGATTCATGAAAATACTTGCTTATCTTGAATGATGCTTTGTTGTTATGCAAGCATTAGCCATGGATCTATAATTAAAATTGAGTTTTGCCTTCAAGGGATCAACTTTTCTTACCTATGAAGATTACAGTGTAACCCCTCCAAAGCTGAAGCACTTGCTTTTGAAACAAAGAACAATTTTTTTCTGAGAATTTACATATAATACATTAGTTTTAGTTGATATTAATTTTAAAATGGATTTTTAAAGAAGTATAGCACTTGTCAGGCCATTTTTTCCCCCGAACGATAACAGTAACCCTTTAGACTTTCTAGATGATTAAAAACGAAACTAATACCTTATGCTGCTTTAACAGAAAAGTGGGTTTTTTTAAATGAGATTAAAAATGTTCTCATGCAGAATTCAAGAAAGAATTTCCCATTTTCAAGGTGGTTGCCATCTTTATTGTTCTGAATCTGAGTAGGGCCATAGGGCAGCCATTAGCAAAAACTTGCTTTTAAATTGGTGAGACCATTTTCTTTGAAGCCAAACCGCCCTGAATCTGATTGAAATAGTCTAAAAGCACATCTTTGAGTGGTTGTGTCCTCAGTTCCTTTGAGAGCAGTAGTAACCATTTTGAAAGAGGGCGGAATATTTTCTGAAGGAGAAAGAGCTACCCGTTTCAGTTCACATTCCGATCAGTATACAAGATTTAAAAAAAAATGGAACTGAATCCATGCAGAGAACTACAGGAAGCAACTGCTGAATTGAAGCAACCAGATTGCCTGGTGATTTTGGCCTTGAAACTTAAAATAATGAAAATATTTTACATTGATATTAGATATCTGCAAATCGCATCACATACTAGTGTTTTTCTTAGATTCCTTTTTTTGCATTCATGTGCAAAATGTTTGTTTTTAAAATGGATAATTCCTGGCAAAAACTTGATTTACTTTAGAATATACTCATCGGTTCAGGGAATGGGGCCTGGAGATCATTGTATATAGCTTAATGAAAGCCTTTGCTCAGTGTATAGATAAGTCCAAAAGCAAGCAAGAGTGTAGGATGTATAAAGAATGGAACATAAAATATTATAGTGTCCTATAAACCTGTGGGGTGGCCTTACCTAGCATACAGTGTATACAGCATAAAGCTAGTTATCTCAAAAAAGGATACTGCAGAAATAACTTTTTGAAAAGATGACTTAAGAATTTTGAACTGTATTTCATTTGCTTTAGGTATACAAGAGGGCAAAATAATAAAAATATTTAAAATAATGAATGGCAGAGAAGTTGGTTCATGTCACAGAGCAAGATCAAAGGAACAGTCCACGAAAATGGAAGAGAGCAGATTTTAAATTCATATAACAAAATTTTTTTTTTTTATCCAGCACAGACTGGCAAGATGAAATTGAGGCCAACAATTTGGTAAGAATCAGAGGGATTAGATGTTTATAAGGATAACAAGAATATATTGAGTTAAAGTAAAAATACAATTCATTTATGTTTGGAAGAGTAAAAAGACCTTGGGCTCCTGGGCTTGAAACCAGTGTAGTAAGTAAATGTCTCATCCTGTTTACCACACCTGTCTACTGTTGGATTCTTGCAATCTCCCCTGTACCATCTTGTGCTGATGAGTTATTAGAGTGGGCAATAGGCTTGATTCATTATGGAAATTTCCATGTTTTGGTATAAACATTTTAAGATAAAACACAACAGGAAAGCATCCCAAAATCTGGTATTACATATATGGGAAATTCAGAATTAAAGTTAAACTTGTAGTAACCCAAATACATGGAAGTATGGGTAAGTACAGCCAGAGAACCTAAACAACCTTAACTGTATTCTTGAGCAACATCAGAAAGAAAAGAAAAAGAATAAAAGGTAATGTCTTTGAGTGTTGGTTAATTTAATCGCGGGCTACAGATATTATGCCATAACAGTTGTCATGGTTGTTGCATGGAGCCATTCTAGAACTGAGATGATATTGTTAGGTTTGCCATAACTATGGATTTCTGTACTTTTTAAAGTTCCTATTAAATTCTGCATTTTACAGATTTGTAATACTTGTTTTGGGGTAGAACTACAATGTTCTACAAATGTTTTACTCTGTTGCTGGTATATTCTCAACCCCAAGTCTCAGTTTAATAGCTTTTTATCTGAGAGTTAAACTAAGTGTTGTTAGCAATATTTTTCAATATGTTATTGTTATGCTATACATAAATCAGTAGCAGTTAGTGTCTATTTATTTTTTCTTAATTTTTGCAGTATTCCAGACAGTGAAACAGTTTTTTTAGAATTAATCCATTTCTAAGAATTTGACCTTTTTCGCTTGCAAGTTATTTGCTAATTGTTTGTCAGTTTGAATTTATCAAAGAGTTGTTTTCTGACCAGTATGTCCTTATTTGAGTTTTTAATAATAATGTTTCTCCAATAAGAGAAAAGACTTTTGAAACAGCAAGTTGAAGCCATTTGAATGGATGACAGATGCACTATTTTATTCTTCCATAAAAGTATTATTTGGAAAAGAACTGGTAGAATTGGTGTATTCTAATCTCTCATGTTTTTTCCTCACTACCTTCTTACTGCATCTTTGTTTTGCCTTATGCTGTCATTAGGGTTGTCAGCTCTCAGAAAGAGGATAAGTTTTGTAGTATGATGATCCTGTATCTCCTAATTAGTACAGTATAGTGGCACCCCCCAGTGTCAATAAAGCTGAGTTCATCAGCAGTTTTATCACTTCCTTGTCTTTTCAAGTTGTAAATACTTAGCCCTAAAAATTAATTCTTGCCTAACATTTTCCAAATAAATGGTTGGCCTGAAAATTGTTTAGGCTTTCCTTTTTTCAAACTGTATTTTAGTTATTTATAACTTATAAAAATCTTTTAAAATAAGTACATGAAAAGTCTAGTTACCTGAATGGCTCAGCATACATATAATTCTTCAAACTAGAAATTTTGAAAAACAGAATTGTGAATTTTAAAGCCACTTCTGAATTTTAAGATGACTGTGGTTCAGTTTTCATGTAATTGAATTGAGAAGTATTGTGGTGTGAGCAGTAGTGCCCTCTTCGACTTGTCATGGAAAAGACTCCATTGGGTTGCCTTCAACAGTATTTTAGCTGTGTAATTGCTCGGCTCTCCCATGGTGCCTAATCAGTACACACTACATATAAAGCATACTTTCTAGCCTCCAAGTATCCTTTTTGTGCCTCTGCTCTTTTAAATGACAGTAAAGTTAAGCGTTGTTAAAAATTAAGAAGTTTGCCTGTACTCAAGAGTTTATTTTCAGTTCTCTAGTGTCTGTTGTATTGGAAGACCTTAGGTTTTTCTTACCTCTCAGCCTGTTGAAAATTTATATTTATATTTCAGTCTTATTTTTCTCTTTTCCTACTTCTATATGAAAAAATAACCAGAGGCTTGAAAGATAAAAAAACTGTTGCACCATTTCTCTTTTGGACAGGTATAAGCGCTGTAGTCAACGCCTGCAACAACATGATAGTTGCAAACTGAGGGTTACAGTGGACAATAAACTGAATACGAACCAACAGTGTGCCCCTGTTGCCAAAAAGGCTAACGACATACTGGGCTGCACTGGTAGGAGTGTTGCCAGCTGGACAAGAGAAGTGATTAGTCTCCTCTATTCAGCACTGGTGAAGCCACATGTGAAGTACTGTGTTCAGTTTTGAGCCACCAACTACAGAAAAGATGTGGACAAATTGCAGAGAGTCCAATGGAGGGCAGCAAAAATGGTGAGAGGCTGGGGGACAACTTCTGAGGACAGTCTGAGGGAACTGGGCTTATTTAGTATAGAGAAGAGGAGACTGAGGGGATTTAATAACAGCCTTCAACTACCTGAAGGGTGATTCCAAAGAGGATGGAGCTAAGCTGTTCTCAGTGGTGGCCGATGACGGAACAAGGAGGTACGGTCTCAAGTTGCAGCAAGGGAAGTCTAGGTTAGATATTAGGAAGAATTTTCTCCCTAGGAGGGTAGTAAAACACTGGAACAGATTACTCAGAGAGGTGGTGGAAGCTCCATCCTTGGATGTTTTTAAGACCTGGCTAGACAAAGCTTTGGCTGGGATGATCTAGTTGGGGATGGTCCTGGTTTGAGCAGGGGGTTAGACTAGATGATCTCCTGTGGTCCCTTCCAACACTAATTTTCTTTGATTCTAAGGGCCGTGATTGAAGTTGTCGTGAAATTTGTCACATGTTGGGTGAAATGTCTGAGCCGAGATAGAAGCTTCTCAAAATTACACCCCGGTCATTCAGAAGGCCTTTAAGTGTGAAGCCATGAAGAATCAAGTTCCAGATCTTGAGATTCTGCATTAGTTCTTTTGTTCATCTACCAGTTAATCTGTCAAGCTGGAGACATCCAGCATGATCAAATGCATTTTTATCAGAATACATACAACTTTTGTACTTCCCTGGTGGTCTGTACAAAGTCTTATTGTTGAAGAAGCCACTTCTGCCCCTGGATTTTCATTCATTCCATTCTTTTTATTAATTTGGATCTAAATCTGCCAGCCCCTCTGAAAAGAACAGAGAACACCTGTGCAACACAGTTCTGCCTACTAGACAAATTTTCAGTATTTCCATATTTTCCAGAACTGAACAGCCCATCACCTTTAAAGTAAAGCTCAATCGCTTGAAAGTCATGACAAAGTCAAGTCCTGACAGCACCTCTTCTTGGAGATGTCAGCTCTGTGGGGCTACCCAGCTTGCCAGAATATGGACTCTACTTCAAGGTGTGCTGCCAGGATCCCCACAGTAGTTGCTTTGGTACTTAACAGATCCTTCAGTACTTGTTACTAGGACAGCACCATGCTGTGCTTTGCTTGAAAAGGGTGGTTGGGAAGATTTCTTAGACATTTCATAGAGGATATGCAAGAGTGTGTTAGTGTACATATGAGAGAGAAAACACTTTATAGCCACCTGTATCAGAAGCAGTAAAGACAACTGTTAAGACTGAAATTTAGAGGAACCAGCTTTCCTACCAGTGTCTGTCTGTCTTATTCTGGACTGACAGTTTGGTAGTATTGAATGCAGCATTGGCTGTGATCTAGTGATCAATGAAATTGTTTGTTGTTTTCTCCCAATATCTTTGCAGCTATTACAGGAATGGTTGCAAATAATGAGATGGAATTTCTCTTTAAGACAGAGAGGCCTTACCAGTGTCTGTAGCCCTTACAAGTAGCTACATGTCCTTTATTGGGAAATGTCAGTTCAAATTATGGGAAAAGGGTTCATAGGTTGACATTTTCCCCTCTCTAAAGAGGGAGTAGACCAATTCATACAGTTGACGTCTGAGCATTTGAGGTGGGAGAGAAAAAGCAGATGTCCTTGGTATCTATTATATTGCAAGAACCTCTGTGCTTGAGTATTGCTCTTTGTCCCAATACATAGGTGCTTTTATAATACCTTCAAATGCATATTCATAAGAACCATAACAACTTGTCTTATGACAAAAGTATGACTTGGAAGAAATATTGGGGAGGGGAACACTGTGAAACTGTGAAAGTTCTGTCCTGCATATGAGAGAGAAACAGTGACTTGGTATCTGGCAAGAACTCCATGTGGAGTCTTGTTTAATTCAGTACCTACTTATATAAAGTGGGAATTGCCATATTATTCGACACAATCCAAAGTGGTACAAGCTTACACATCATTCACTTCAGCTCTTTCCTTTTATATAACTAGGAGAATGCATTTTGAGAAGGTTTGTTACTATGTAGCTAGCGATTTTTAAATCAAAACTGTAAAATCAAAATGGATTTTCATCAAGATGCTGAAAAGCAACTTTCCTCTGTATGGAATATCTGCATGCCAATTCAGTCGTTCTACTTCAGCTAGTGAAGAGTTGCACTTGTTCAGTATGCTGTAAATGTAATGGGGGGGGAAATAAGGAAGAGGGGTATAAATTGTGTTATGTGTGTGCCTCCCTCCCCCCACATCAGTTTTTTCCCCAAAACCGTCTTACTCTCCAAAATAGACCAAAGCTAGAGATTAGCCTGAAAAATGAAAGTCTTAAGAAAATTGAGCAACTACAGAAACGAGTCTTTTGGTAAGAAAATTCTTGTGTGCAACCTCAGTGAACTTATTCTCAATAATGGAAGTAAATCTGTTTCTATTTAAACATTATCTTTACAGTACTATTTCAAGCAAACTCTAGGGTAGACACTGGGGTTTTTTAATTTTGCTTGTAAAGCAGTTAGTGCCATAGAGCCATAGCCTATGATTGGGGATTCTAGGTAACACAACTTGTAAATAATTGTACGATAACCCAAAGTGTCACTAGTCTTTAAACACATTAAGCCAATCACTATAAACTTGATCTAAATGGAATGAAATGTAAAAAGCAAATAGAACATAAAATGTGAGTGGTCAAATTACATTTCTGTAAAAGGTCAAATTTAATTTGCAATGATGCTAGCACCACCAATACTTTTTAGAGAAGATTGTCTGGACAGTGTTGCCTTGTGCCCCAAAAGCTTAGCTCTTCATATATGGGAGCAGATGGGAACAAATTTTCCCTAGAAAATAGCTTACCTACTGCTTTGCATTGCTGCTTTTCATACTTAAAAAATAAAGAAATAAAAGAATGCCAGTATTGATAGTAATAAATTAATGCCATCAGTACATATGCTCAACTGTGGCTGTTCTCAAACAGCTGATAGTACCACTAGGAAAGACTAAATAGATTAGAGCAACCCAGTCTTCCAGCCCCCTGGTAAAACTGGTCTTAAAACTGACCTTTGCTGTGGTCAGGTTTTAAGGAATGGCTTCAGAGATAATGATCTTCAGTGGTGCATAGAAAGAGTAAATAGTAAATTGTTACAATTGTATCATTTTAATGAATTTTTTATGTGTGTAGATTCCACGTAATTTACAAGGAGGCTGAAGTTTTACTGTTGCTATTGACATGTACATCCAGCTAAGCTACAGCATTCTTGGTGGCAACTTTTTATCTGCTTAACCCAGTTAATGCTCCCAACTATTTTTTTTGCTGCAACCCTAAATCTGAGTCACAACCCCCGCCCTTGCTGTCGACTCACTGATACCCGGCGGCACCAGCAGAGCCTGGGCGGGGATTGCAGGGGGCAGCGGTAGTGACAGTTGCATGAATCATGCGCCAGGAGAGCCCCACAGGTGGGAGGGGCAGAGTGGGCGGAGGACCGCCCCATCACCCTGATTTGGGTCATGCCCTGAGGTTGGGAGCCACTGGCTTATAACCCATAAGCCAGTGTTGCTTAACCTTCTGGCCATTGTTCTATACAAACTGGTTTGGAGAGAGTCCTCTACAATGTGACCCCCACTCTACACTGCAGAGGCACATCTGCTATTTGGATTGTTCCAATACCCTGTCTGTGCCTGCTGACAGGGGACTGGCCTTGACAGCACAAAAGCAAAACTAGAGGCAAGACAAATAGATCAAAACCTGTTTGCCAAATAGTAGGGTTTGCAACGTAATGATTAGAAAGTAGGGTAGAGATGTGCTTTATAGACTAATTGAATCAGAGAAGTATAAGCTTTTGTGAGCAAAAGCTCACTTCATCAGGTGCTATCATAATGACATGGTGGTTAGTTGCTGTCAGCAGGCACATCCTCTTTTCCAGCAATAGGCTTCTGAGAAGTCTTGGCATGGTGAAATTGTCCATGGGGGTATTGGAATTGGAGGTAAATTGGACAAGGACTAAAGAGGTCCAAATACAGCAAGAGTTTGTGTGAACTTTTTAACCTTTCACACCATTTTCTTACAGTTCTTATAGTGGTGACTTGCCAGAAACTCATAACTCACCATTGGCAGCTAAGATAGAGGGTTGGCCTTCAAGTCCCTGATATAATGCCCTTGGCCTCTGGTATGAATCAGAAAGACAAGAATTTAAATCCTAGTCATCTAACCAACTCAGCATAGAATCATGGATAGACTGATTTAAGCTGCTGCATAATATTTTTGTGTTTGGGATTTATCAGCAATTCGTTTCTGGTCTAGGATCTGATAACTAATCCTCCTTGTTCCTCAGAAAAGGGTTGATGACTTGCTGCTTTGACACACATCTGTACCTCAGTTTAGTTGATGGGTTTTTTGGGGTCTGTCAGAGGCTAAATGGGAGTACTCGTGATTCACATGTATTCATATATTCTTTTGCAGAATAGTTATACCGCTTCCAGATATTATTTGTGTCACCTCAGGGCTGACCATCTTTGACTGATTTAATCCATGTATCGGTTTTTTGCCTAGTTTGTTTACATTAGTACATAATAATAGGGTTTTCCATGCTTCTCCTTCCTTTGCTTGTACTGCTTACTGTTAGTTTTCTGTAGCTACAGAAGAATGTAACAGCAGATAGCTTGGAGTACTCTTAATCATAGTGCCTCTTTAGTTTGCCATTTTATATCTAAATGAATTGAGCAGTGAAGTACAATTATCGCTTCCAGAAGGGTCAAGTTTGAAGCAATGTCATGCTTCCTTATAGAATCATAGAGTCAAAGGACCAAAAGGGACCTGTAAGATCATCAAGTCTAGACCCCTGTCATGGGCAGGAGGTTATTGGGCTCAAACAAGCTCAGTGAGGTGCTTGTCCAGTCTCCTCTTGAACACCTCCAAGGATGTCAGCTGCGCCACCTCTGCTCGGAATGTGTTTCAGATTTTAGTTACCCTGGCAGAAAAGAAGTTTTTCTTTATGTCCAACCTAAATTTTTCCTCCATTAGCTTTTGCCCATTGGCTCTCATCCTCCCAAAGGGTACCTTCTTGAAAAGTTGATCCCTTAGATCTTGGTGTTCACCCCTGACATACTTGTAGGCGGCTATCGAGTCACCTCTGTCTTCTCTTACTCAGACTAAACTGACTCAGTTCCTGGAGTCTCTCCTGATAGGGCCTATCCTCCAGGCCCCTAATCATGTGTGTGCCCAGTACTGAACATAGTACTTCAACTGTAGCCTCACCATTGCCAAATAGATCCAGGGAGGTGCTCCTCCCCCTCTATTTGCAACACATCAGCCGATGCATGCTAGAGTTCTGTTTGCCCTGCTGGCGACTTCATCGCTCTTTCGGCTCGTGTTCATCTGGTTAATTATCACCCCTGGATCCCGTTCAGATGCAGTGGCAGCCAGTGGACCATCACCCATTGTATAGTTATGATGAAGGTTCTTCCTACCCAGATGAAGGACCAGGCATTTGTCCCTGTTGAACCTTATCTGATTCCATTTAGCCCATTAGACCAATCTGTTAAGGTCATCTTGGAAGTGTGATGTGCCCACATTTCCCCACAGCTTGATGTCATCCACAAACTTATAGTTTCATAGATGTTAGGGTTGGAAGGGACCTATTGAATCACTGAGTCTGACCCACTGCCCTGAGCAGGAATGAGTGCTGGGGTCAGATGACCCCAGCCAGGTGTCTGTCCAATCTCCTTTTAAACGCCTCCAAGGAAGGGGCAACACTACCTCCCTTGGAATCGTATTCCACATTTTGGCAACCCTCACTGTAAATAATTTTTTCCTGATGTCCAGTCTGAATTTGCTTTCTTCTAGTTCGTGGCCATTATTTCTAGTTACTCTGACAGGCGTCTTGGTAAACATTGTATCCCCTATTTCTTGCTGCCCCACCATTATGAGTTTGTAGGCGGCCACAAGATCACCTCTCAGCCTCCTGTTGTGGAGGCTGAAAAGGTTCAGGTCTCCCAATCAGTCCACAAAGCGTTTTTTTGTAGGTCTTTAACCAGACGAGTGGCCCTCCTCTGAACCCTCTCCAGGCCAGTCACATCCCTCCCGGAGTGCAGCGCCCAAAACTGGACGCAGTACCCCAGCTGCGGCCTAACCAATGCCGCATAGAGGGGAAATATCACCTTCCTAGAGTGATGCAGCTATTTATGCAAGAAAGAGTGTGGTTAGCTTTACTTACTACCTCATCACACTGGTGACTCATGTTCATTTTGGAGTCAACTACAGCTCTGAGATCCCTTTCCGCAGTTGGGCTACTTAGAATGGTACCTCCCAGGCTGTAGGAGTGTTGATGATTCTTCCTCCTCAGGTGCAACACATGACATTTATCCTTGTTAAACTGCATCCTATTCTGTTCAGCCCATTTCCCCAGCCTGTCCAAATCAGCCTGGATTTGCTCCCTGCCATCCAGTTTGTGTGCCTCCCCCCCATAGTTTAGTGTCATCAGCAAACTTGGACAGAGTGCTTTCCACCCCCCTCATCCAAGTCCTTGATAGAGATGCTAAAGAGCACAGGCCCAAGCACTGATCCCTGGGGGACACTACTGGAGATGGCTCTCCAGGATGAGACCATCCCATCGATTATAACTCCCTGGGATTGGCCTCTGAGCAAGTTGTCTATCCACCTCACTGTTACATAGATTTATAGATTTCATAGACATTAGGGCTGGAAGGGACCTCGGGAGATCATCGAGTCCAGCCCCCTACCCAAAGGGCAGGAAGTCAGCTGGGGTCATAGGATCCCAGCAAGATAAGCATCCAATTTACTCTTGAAGGTGTTCAATGTAGGCGCTTGAACCACCTCCGCTGGCAGACTGTTCCAGACCTTGGGGGCTCGGACAGTAAAGAAATTCTTCCTTATGTCCAGCCTGAAACGGTCTTGCAGGAGTTTGTGACCATTCGACCTCGTCATCCCTTGGGGCGCTCTGGTGAACAGACGTTCCCCCAGATCCTGGTGTTCACCCCTGATAAACTTGTAGGTGGCCATCAGATCACCCCTGAGCCTGCGCTTTTCCAGGCTAAAGAGTCCCATGGCTCTCAGCCTGTCATCGTAAGATCTGTTTTCCTGACCTGTGATCATGCGCGTGGCTCTCCTCTGGACTCTCTCAAGCTTCTCCACATCCTTTTTGAATTGTGGAGCCCAAAACTGGACGCAGTACTCCAGCTGCGGCCTCACTAAGGCCGAGTACAAGGGGGGAATGAGGTCCCGGGATTTGCTCGAGAAGCATCTATGGATGCACGCCAGCATTTTGGTCGCTTTACTAGCCGCAGCATCGCATTGGAGGCTCATGTTCATCTTGTGGTCAATGATGACCCCCAAGTCTTTTTCTTCTGTAGTGCTAACCAACGTAGCACTGCCGAGCCTATAAGGGTGCTGCAGGTTTTTCCTCCCAAGCTGGAGAACCTTGCATTTATCGGTGTTAAACACCATGAGGTTCTCGTCTGCCCATTTGCTGAGCTTGTCCAGGTCAGCCTGGATCACCCGCCTATCTTCTGGCGTGGATGCTTTGCCCCAAAGTTTGGTGTCATCGGCGAACTTGGCCAATCCACTCCTGACTCCAATGTCCACATCGTTAATGAATATGTTGAACAGTATGGGTCCCAGGACAGAGCCTTGAGGGACCCCACTGGTCACAGGGCACCACGATGAGTGACTGCCATCAATCACAATTGACTGGTTTAGGCTAGTACCCTCCAATTTAACTGAGAGAATCTCATGGGAAATAGAATCAAAAGTCTATAGTTTGCAGGGTTATCCTTCTTCCCTTTCTTAAAGACAGGTACCACGTTAGCCCTCTTCCAGTCATTTGGGACCACTCCTGAGTTCCATGACTCTTTGAACAGCTTCGCCAAAGGCCCTGCTATGAGCTCAGCCAGTTCTTCCAAGGCTCTCGGACGTAGGTCATCTGGCCCAGCAGACCTGAAAACGTCCAGATGTTCTAAGAGGACCCTCACCTGTTTGGGGTTGATTTCATGTGGTCTGATATCTTCCCCATAATCCCTTGGCCTCTGAACAGGTGAACAGCTCCTGTCTGATTTCAGGAATACTGATGTGAAGTAAGTGGTTAGGAGCTCCACCTTTTTGTGGGGATCAACTGTGGGCTGCCCCTCTGTATTCAGTAGGGGTCCCACAGTGAAGCTTGATTTATTTTTACTTACAGAAGGACTTTTTGTTGTCCTTAATTTTGGTTGCCAGCTTGATCTCTATGCCTGCTTTGGCTTTCCATGTCTCTTACCTGCAGACCCTGGCCATATAAGTGTACTCCTCTCTGGTTGCTGAACCGTTTTCCATTGCTTATATGCTTCTTTTTTTCTTTTTAAATAGTTCCCTAATATCCCTGTTGAGCCAAGCAGGTCTTTTATCCCCTTTCCTGCTTTTTGACTGCGTGGGGATGGCCTCTTTTTGAGCAGTGAGAATTGCCCCCTTGAGGAAGCACCACCATTCCTGAACTCTCAAATCATCCAGTCACTGGTCACAGAGGGCCTCTCTAACTAGACTCCTGAGTTTTTGTCAGTCTGCCCTTCTGAAGTCTAGGACTTCAGTTCTAGTGACTGAATTCCCAGACTTTCAGTGGATGGTGAACCTAATCAGATTGTGATCACTGTCAACCAGAGTACCCCCAATCCTCAGGTCGCCTACCATGTCCTCTCCTTTGGTCAGCACTAAGTCCAGAGTGTCTTTACCCCTAGTTGGCTCTCCCACAAGCCTGTGTCAAGAACAAGTAGTTAATAGCTGCCAAGAAGTTGGTTGACCTGCTGAAGCTGGCCAGATGGTCTTCTCAACAGAAGTGGAGGTGGTGCAGGGAAGGTAGTACTGCTGCTCATCACTAAGGAAGATTATTAAGAATCTTTCTTTAGGGATTTTTCCATCAAGGTAAATACACTACTGAAGATCCTTATATGTAGATGCCCTAAACTCTTGTCAGGTGGGTCATGTACAGAGGCATCGCATCCCTTATCGTAAGAATCCCTGATGTTGTCTGTCCTTAAGTTATTTGAAATTATAAAGAAACATGATACACTTAAATGTTGCTGCTTTTTTTGCATGCTTTAGTTACTGAGCAGTGCGTATAGTTGCTCTGTACTGTAGATATGGTTATATTGCACCTTGCTGCAATAAAGTTCATAATTTGTAGGCACCTGTACACATGCCCAACGCCTGCTCTGACATGTTCTAATAGGAGTCGAGTCTGTTGGAGCATGCTAATTAGCACACTCCAGCAGCCATGGTGTCGCATGTATTCAGCACCCTCATGCTTAAAATGCAGCAGGGATGGTTTAACTAAAGGTTATTGAGCAAGCCTTAGCTAAAGCACCCCCACTGCTATTTTGAAACGTGGGATGCTGAATGCACGATGCTGTGTGCACTTTAATTAACAGTGGCTCCTAAGAGTTGCTCTAATTAAAGCACCTGTCCCCCCACCCCGGAGCACATATAAAGATGCCCAATATGATGTGGATATACATCAGGCTTCCTATTTTTAAGAATATTTAAAGAATATTGCTAATGATGCTCAACCACGGAGTCTTGGCACCCTGTGTTGCCTTCAGATCCTTTCAAGGGTGCTGCTGGGTGCGACACCATGTTAGCACTGTTAGGCTTACAAACATAATTCACAAGATAAACCCAGAAATTCCAAATAGAAATCTGTAGTAGTGGCCTTTCTGAATATTTTGCAGCAGAAAATCTGTTCTATTTTTCTCTACTCAAAAAATGGGAGCTTTGAGTCTTTCCAGGGGTGCCTCAATTCTAACAAGGTTGAGAGCTACTGCTTTAGGATATATATTATTTTTTTACATTTGTTTTTAGACAATCAAAATCAACCTGATTTTCATTTTTGTTTAGGCAGCTTGACTTACAATATCCTAATACTGAGGTATTTGTATTTCAAAACTGCAGTGAAATGTTTGGTTGAAAGAGGTTTTTATTGGACTTCTAAGTGTGGGAATATTTCTAAATATTAAGTTTTATTTTGAAAAAGTAATTTCTGAGTTAGATTATAAATTGAAGTCTCTCATTTTGACAATTTATTGGTTCCTGAATGTGATGGTTTCCTTCCTTTTTTTGCATATATAGAAGCTTTGCCACTTTGAGTTCATACGGTTTTAAAACAGCTACTGCTGTCCCTCCATGTATCACTTTGTTTATGATGGAGTTCCCACCTCTTAAAATGAAGATAAGGGATAAGGTTAGTCATGGGCCCCTAAATTAACATGCAACTTTTTGTCTTGTAAGTCTGGCCCTCAAAAATGAAATCAACAAGTAGAACTATTCAGGGTGATCTTGTGAAAAGCACTGGTGTGGGAATTGATTTCTGTGTTCTGTTCTTCATTCTGCCATTGGCCTGCTGTGTGACCTTTGAATTGTTCTGGGACAGATCCCAGTCAGTCTCTAAAGGGTATAGACAGGACCTGGGTAGAATTTAGGTACCTAAGTTATAAAGAGCAAACCCCATTAACCAGCTAAGTGACCACACAACCTTTTAGATGCATCAAGTACCTCCATTATGACCTGAAAAGATTTGCAGGTGTCTAGCTTTGAGCTAATGCACATGCTCAGAAACTACTTGGACCAGCTACCTAAACACTTCATATGTATTTTGTTGAAATTCAATTGGTGCAGGGACCTACCTAATCTCTGTCTCATGCCCCAGTTTTGTTTGGGCAGACAGAGCGTACCTAGCAACTATGCAACACTGAAGGTACACATGCAGCTCAGAAGGAGGTGCCACCTTTCACCTAATGGCAAGAGCATCTGCCCAGAAAATGAGACCTGGATTTTTAGGTCCATCTCACCCTGAGAAAATTCAAACCTGCACCTTTCCCTTCAGCACAGTGCTTTAACTACTAGGTTACAGGCTAAGCATGTAGGAACTTACACCACTCCTGATAAAACTGAGCCATTGGCAACAAAGAGTTAACATTCATGGGCACCAGTAGAAGCACAAGCAACAGGGAATTTGTCTGGCCTGGTGAGAAAGACACTGTCTTGAGAATATTAGAGAGTTCTGGATTTCAGTTCTTGCGTAAATATGTTGTGCATTTTACATTAGAGCAGGATTGTACAACTTCTGAGCAGCTGGGGGCTGCACAACACACCATCGTGAGCCCCAGGCCACAAACTGCTTGGGCTCACTGGGCCCCCTCCTGCATTGCTGCCCTGCCTTAGAGACCCTAGCCATCACAGCAAGAGGACCAGTGCTCGCTGGGGAGGAGCCCAGGAGAGCAAACAGTAAACCCTCATAAGGTAGATGCAGCCTTCAGGCCACTGGCTGGACAGCTCTCATTAGAAAATCTGTTTTTTAATGGCTTCAACATTCAGAAAACAAGACTTTCTTCCCTGCCAACAAATCTAGGCACTTAAAATTTTAGCCATTGTGGCTGCTTGCAGACATGAAAAAAACAAAACACAACTGGCACTTTAAATTCCATGTGCTCCCACTCCAAGCCCAGTGCATGCCCATAAGAGGCAGTGCATTAGTTGGACCTGGCTCACACAACGTCTGTATAGATCGGGTGCTTTAGTGGGACTTTTCTGGGATTTAAACAGCTTTGGGTAAAAGCACCAAAAAGCCCCGCTGAACTGCCCAATCTAGGTCAGGTCAAAGTAATGTGCTGCTGCTTCTGGTAAAGCATGGTGTGTGTTTGTTTGTTTAAATGTCTGCAAGCTGCCCATACTGCTCAAGTGGAAGGACCTTACAGGCTGATTAGGATCTGCTACCTCTCTATATTAAGTTTTTTTGTATTTGTAAAGTGGGGTTAATGAAATTTACCTTACTTGTAAGCATCTCGAGATTTTACTAATCAAAAGTGTGACATGAGTTCTATGTGCTCTTGTCTGACAGTTCAAATGCAACTGAACCCAAATGATTTTTTCTTCATCTGAGATTCAGTTTGATCAGTGGTGTAACAAGCGGAGTCAGCACACAGGACAAACCCTCAGGGCTGCAGGGAAGGGGTGCAGCAGTTTTACCCATTCTGGAAATTTCTAAACAGTCCCCAGCCATTGCTTTTAAAAGCAGCAGCAGCAGCCAGGGACTATTTTGGAATTGCCAGCATGGATATACTGCCAGGGCGCAGACTTTTGCAGGAGTGGAAGTTGATTCTGGCACTCCTCCTAACTTGGCATCTGGTTCCTCTGTTGCCCACCTCTAGTTATGTTACTGAGTTAAACATACAGCTGTACTAGTTTTCCATGGCTTTCCCCACAGCCCAAAGATCCACTGATGTTATACATGTGAAACTCTTTTGTGAAGCAGAACAGTGTTTGCTGAAGCAACAGATTCTTAAGCAGGCATTCCACCATAGTGTAATTTATCATCCTTGCCATCTTGTACTATTAAAAATAAAAGTATTTAACTGGGTATCTTAAGGACTTGGAAATGAAAGAAGGCAACATTTAGCAAAATTACCAGCATTTGGTATCTTTGCTTAATATCATACAGCACTGGTTTAAATGGCATATGTATGTACAGATTCTGTTACATCACTTTGCACCCCCATCATTAGAGAGAAGAAATAAGTTGTAAAAAGACAACAGGTTTTTTTTCCTAAATGGTTTCATGGAGATTATATTAGTTGCTTAATTCAGTAAAATTGCCGTTTGCTAGTGGAGTTCGAGGTTTTCAACCAAAAAAAGAAAGAAAGAAAGAAAATAAAAAAAAAAAAAGGGAGAGAAAGGACAGAAACAAGAAACCCCAAACAGAATCTTTTACTTGGTTCTGCTCAGTCTAGAATTTCAGGAGAGAGAGGAAAAGGTCTGGTTATCCACAGCCAGATGCATTGTTAAAAGTTCATACTATCACTTTGACATTTAGAATAGGACTCAGTGTCTTTGTAAATTCCTCTTCGTATTACCAGTGTAGGTCTCTGAGCTCAGACCGTTTCACAAACCATAACATTTTTTAGTGAGTGATTGATCTGTATTATGTGTCCTAGCCATCAGAAGAATCTTGGGATGTTGCTTGTATTAACTGTAATACAATCTGATGCTGAGCATTTGGTTACAGACTTTCATAGACCTATTGGCGATACTCAATCCTCCTGGATTTGGGAATAGAGCTTATCTGATACCTGCAAAAAAAGCTCTTCATTTTCTCTGTTCCCCACTTAAATAACTCAACACATCTGGTAACACTGTAGGATCATTGTCCTTTCAGTTCCTCTGCAGTTCATATTGCTACAATATTTCTTAGATATCTGGTTACCTAAAGGGCAACATGATTTTTTTTTTGAGAAAATGTTTTTGTAGGTCTTACAAATTAAACCCTATGCATCACAAGAAAAAACATACTTTTTAATCAGCAATGTTTCTGAAGTACTGGAGGAAGGGGTAAGCACGCACACATACACACACACGTAAAAAAGATTTGCAGTAAAGTGAAAGCTAGCATAGAATGTGTTTTTATTATCAAATAATGTACGCCTAAATGTAGACATACCTTTATGTTAGGGACTTTATCATTTGGCTTAATGTCTTCAATTACAAGAATGACAAAAACTGAAACCAAATCCTTTAATTCAATAAATGCTGGGCTGAATTTTAGGAAGCAAAGTGGGGGAATCAGATATAGAATCATATGTATAGGAAATTAAACATTCAAGAAATTAGAACTTGGTGAACAACTAAAGGGCTAGCCTTAAGGTGTGCTTATTTGAAATAGCTGCATTTAATTTTACAATAAATCCCAGTATTTTGTTCCAATTAAGATAGTTCATGCACATGGCTCTAAATTGTACAGTAGTTGTAGTGAGACCATGGACTGCTTGTATTACATTCTGGATCAAGTTCAGATTTTTAGACTTTGCTTGAATAAAATAAAAAGTCTGAACCCTGAAGATAATACAGATTGATAAATCTGATTTAAACATTCCCATGTTGCAGACGGGTTCAGTGTATGTACAGCTGACCCTCAGGCCGTGCACTAAATACATCCACAGTGCATTCCCAGAATGCCCGAATACCAAATGATCACATTTTAAAGGTTAGTTTTCTGTGGATTCTGACTTTTCTGTATTAGCCATGAAGATTAGAATTTTAACAGCTCCCAATGAGGGATATTGTGAAGTGTCTACTTGGCAGTAAAAAAAACAAAACTAAGCTAAAAACCCCAGAAGTATTGTCTCAGTTATGAACTGGGATTTAGCAGTGCTGTGTATATCCTTGACAGACTATACTCTATAGTTCATTCTCTTAAAAGTGTATATATATTGATTTTTGTTTATATTAACTTAAATCTTTGATGGAAGGATGAGGTACTGGCTTAAGGTTTCATTATGGAAAGTAGAATCAGTTTTCTCCTGCATTAGATGGAAAAAACTACTCGGCTAGTTCCTCTTTTATTAGGTGATACAGTCTTTCAAAGCCATGATCTTGCAAAGGACGTCATCATGAGCCTTCTAAGCACTCTGGTAACTTCAGTTGTAAGTTTTTAAATATCTTTAAAAAAAAATTTAGACATGTAAGTTTTTTGTGCTTCTCTTGTTTTCCAGGTTGTGGAGCTCATATCAAGTGCAATTGGTGACTTAGTACAAGGAATATACTGTGAAAATTCCACCTTAGAGGTAAGAATCTCGGGTGCTTGCACTTTATTCAAATAGTTTTAAAACAAATGTAGGACAACAGTAAACAGCATTATGTGTTTTTTCCTGTTGTTTAAAGCATAACTATAATCCTAGCAAGGTTCAGCAATATCTTTACCATGGTGCCTGATTTCTGCTACATTGCATGCGTATCTCTAGAACTGGAGATTTTTAGAATCTTAGGATTTTTTGACTAATAAAAACAAAGTCACTTTTCATCACAGAGACTAAACACACCTCAGTCAGTAACACTATGGTAGCGTGACAATCTTTAAAAAACAGGAAGGCAGGACATATGGCTCCTGCCTGCCCCACCACCCCCTGTGCCAGCCACACACACCCTGCCCACCCAGCAGCAGGGGGCACAACTCCATGCCACCACTGCCCCTGCTGCTGCTCGGTGAGCAGGGGGTGCCTTGCCATGATGGTATGGTTAGTGCGGGTCCCCCAGGGGCAGGGCAGTAGGGTGGGGAGCCCCAAGCCTGCAGCAGGCAGTCCACATCTGCCTCCACCCCAGACAAATCTGGGGAGGCACGTGCCATCCATGCTCCCTCCTCCCCCGCTGCCCCCTGGATGAGCCACCTGCAGCTCCATACCTCTCCCCACCCCAGCCCCATGCACCGCTCTGGCTGGGCAGCACCCTCAGCCACTCCCTCCCTCACTATGGGGGCCTCAATCTGCACCCCCCCAGCCACTCTCCATAGACCTACCTGCAGAGTGTTGCTCTCCAGGCTGCCTGGCCATATTTCCCAGCCACATGTATGTATGCGGGAGTGCACATGCATGTAGCACTCCCTGCATCCCACTTCTGGCAGCCCCTTGCAGGCTGGAATGCTGCCATCCTGCAAGAGAACTCTCCCCCCCCCCCCCACCACTTCCCTGTCCCTGCAGATACTGGATCTGGGACAAATGCTGTCCTGGAGTCATGCAGCCTGGGACTTGGGACTTCAGGTTCCCATTCCAGAACTGTCCTGCCCAGTTAGGGATGCATGGTCATCCTATTCTGTGGTAAGAAGTCTACTGAAAAAATGAGATAGTGATATTGGAAGTTGTGGACTAGAAATTACTTGTTTAGTATTTAAAGATTAAAAAAAAAAGTATAGCTGTTTGAAGTTGTACAGAATGGCTGAAGATGTTTCCTGTGGCATCTCTAAACCAATAATGGTGGATGCCAGGGGCAGTAATGAATAGGGGATAGTTTCATAGTTTGTAGGGTCAGAAGGGACCTGAGCAGATCATCTAGTCCGACCCCCTGCCATGGCAGGAAAGAATACTGGGGTCAAATGACCCCAGCAAGATGTTCATCTAACCTCCTCTTAAACACCCCCAGGGTAGAAGCCTGCACTTCTCTTGGAAGTTGGTTCCAGACCCTAGCCGCCCTGACAGTGAAGTAGCGCCTCCTGATATCTAACCTAAATCTACCCTCTGCCAGCTTGTGACCGTTATTCCTGGTCACTCCTGGCGGTGCTCGGGGAAACAGTGACTTCCCCAATGCCTGCTGATCCCCCCTGACTAGTTTATAACAGGCCACAAGATCCCCCCTCAGCCTTCTCTTTTGGAGGCTGAACAGGTTCAGGTCCCTCAGCCTGTCCTCATAGGGCCTGCCCTGCTGTCCCCTGATCATACGAGTGGCCCTCCTCTGGACCCTCTCCATGCTGTCCACATCCCTCTTGAAGTGTGGCGCCCAGAACTGGACGCGATACTCCAGCTGTGGCCTGACCAGTGCCGCATAGAGGGGGAGGATCATCTCCTTGGACCTGCTCGAGATGCATCTGTGGATGCATGTCAAGGTGCGGTTGGCCTTCCTGACTGCATCCCCACACTGCTGGCCCATGTTCATCTTGGAGTCAATGATGACCCCCAGATCCCTTTCCGCCTCCGTGCTGATAAGAGGGGAGTTCCCCAACCTGTAGGTATGGTGCCGGTTGTTCCTCCCGAGGTGCATCACCTTGCACTTGTCTGTGTTGAAACCCATCCTATTCTCGTCCGCCCACCCTTGTAACCTGTTGAGGTCTGATTGTAGCCTGTTGCATCCTTCCAATGTACCCACGTCCCCCCACATCTTAGTGTCATCAGCAAATTTGAACAGGGTGCTTTTTACCCCCTCATCCAAATCGCTGATGAAGATGTTGAACAGTGCAGGCCCGAGGACCGAGCCCTGCGGAACCCCAGTGCCCACGTCCTTCCAGGTTGAGAAGGACCCATCTACTACCACCCTCTGGGTGCGGCCCTCCAGCCAGTTGGCGACCCATTTGACTGTGTGGGTGTCTACACCACAGCCCCCCAGTTTCTTAATGAGAACAGGGTGAGAGACAGTGTCAAAAGCCTTCCAGAAGTCCAGGAAGATTATATCCACTGCAACCCCTGCGTCTAACGGTCTGGTGATCTGATCGTAAAAGGCCACCAGGTTGGTCTGACAGGACTTGCCACTGATGAACCCATGTTGGTTGCCCCTAAGCATGCAATCTCCTGCTGGCCCCTCCTGGATGTGTGCCAGCATAATTTTCTCGAACAGCTTGCCTAGGATCGAGGTGAGACTAACCGGCCTATAGTTTCCTGGGTCCTCCTTCCTGCCTTTTTTGAAGATGGGGACCACACTGGCCCTCTTCCAGTCCTCCGGTACCTCACCAGAGCACCACGAGTGCTCATAAAGTTGTGCCAGGGGACTTGCAATGACCTCGGCCAGTTCCTTTAGAACTCTAGGGTGGAGATCATCCAGGCTGGCTGACTTGAATACGTCCAACCCCTCCAGAAGCTTCCCTAACTAAATCCTCGCTAACCTGTGGCCCATGTGTGCCTCCCCCGGGGCCCGAGGGGGGCCCAGCAGGGAGGTGGCTGTTCTGGTCCCTACTTAGGAAGATAGAGGCAAAGAAATCGTTAAACATGTTAGCTTTGCCGTCTGGTGTGATGACCAAGTTACCCATGTTGTCCTGCAAGGGCCCCACATTACCCGGGACCTTCTTTTTACCCCCTATGTATTTAAAAAAAGACTTCTTATTGTCCTTAATCTGGGAAGCTAGTCCCAGTTCCATCTCTGCCTTGGCCTTCCTAACTGCCCCCCTACATTCCCGAGCAACTACAGAATAGTCTTCCCTGGTGATGACCACTTCTGTCCACTGGGTATAAGCCTCCTTTTTAGCAAGGAGGCATTCCCGGATGCTTTTGGTGAGCCACAGAGGCTTGTTTGCTCTCCTGCTCCCTTTGATCCTCGTTGGGATTACCTTCCTTTGGGCTTGGAGGATCGTCTCCTTAAGGAGCGACCACTCTCCTTGGACACCTGGCTCCCCTCCCCCCCGGGACCTCAGCGCTTCTCCAGCTATCCTCCTTAGCTCATTGAAGTCTGCCCTCCTAAAATCTAGGGCCGCTGCCTTACTGCATGTCTTTGCCACCTTGCGCTGGATGGTGAATTCCAGCAGGCGATGATCGCTGTCGCCCAGGTGGTCGAGCACTCGCAGCCCCCTCACCAGGTCATCACCCGTGGCCAGCACTAGGTCCAACAAGGCGTCTCCCCTGGTGGGGCTGTGCACCTCCTGGGTTAGATGGAGGTCCTGCACTCTGTCTAAGAACCTACATGAGCGGTCAGACCTGGCTGACTGCTCCTCCCACCAAATGTCCGAGAAGTTCAGGTCCCCCATGACTATCACATCCTTAGCCTTCACTACCTCTGTGAGCTGACCCAAGAATTCCTGGTCAGGCTTTTCTCCCTGGTTGGGAGGTCTGTAGTAGACTCCCACCATTAAGTCCCTTTCCCCTCGACTGCCTTGTACTCTAACCCAAAGCACTTCAGAGTGCCCCTCCCCTGATCACTCTGGATCAGTGTTCTTCTTTTAAAGCATCCATTCCTGCCACTGTTGGAGGCAGAATACCGGGCTCTGTGGACAATTAGTCTGGCTTGGTATGCCACTTCTTATGTTCTTATGTAACTGTTAGTTGGAGGATACAGGTGGATGTATGTAGAGGTTTTGTTAGTTGACAAAACGATTTTCATTTAGCTAGATCAGGGTTGCTCAACCCCTCCCCTGTGGGCCAGATATGACCTACAAGACTGTCTGCAGGTCCAGAAATTTTGTTATGGAGAAATGGTGGCAATTAACATTGCTGTCTGTCCCCCACCAGCAAATTTCCAAACCCCAACATGGCTGCATCAGGCTGCTGCATTGGGCCCTGGCCCTGTGTGGAGGTATGAGGTCCCAGCCACATCCACCCCATGCAGTTAGATTGGGCCTTGGCTGGGCTGTTTCCAAGCAGCTGGACTGGGCCCAAGCTGAGCCAGTACCATATACAGTTCCAGTCTGTGGACTGGATTAGGCTCACAGACTAACCTGGCATCACTCGACTGACGCGCAAGACAAAAAATGTTGGGCACCACTGAGCTAAATGGCTTGTGTGGTTTGCAAATCATAATCTGTGTTTTTTGCAAACCACCGAAGCCAAAATTCAGAGTAGGACCTCACTACTCCTGGATATAACAAGTTTATTTGGGGAGGTGTATGGATGCCCGGTGCTGAGATGTTAGGAGTTGTATTTTTAGACCCTTTTTTCCAAAAAAGTTAGACTAACAGCAATTTGGTTTACCTGGTCAAAGAAAGTAATTCAGTCTCTTAAATATTTTACCTCACTGTCATGTTTTCCAAAGATGCATACAAATGCATGGGGCTGCTGGAAAATGGAGTCCACTGACAGCCATATCTTGCCTGCCCCTGTTATACACCCCTATGGTATCATTGTTTTGACGCACTTTGTAGTACATTGAATTAATGCCTGTCCATACACTATGCTTCCTAAAGTGATTTTTGTTTCCACAGGATGTTAAAAAAAAAAAGAAAAGCTGAGTTTACTATGATCCTCTCAACATTGTCTGTAATAGGAAAATAATGTTTTTAAGTTTCTGTTATTATTACCAATTCAGTCACCTAATTGCATGATTTTGCTTTATGGAGATAAACAGGTGTGCACAGTTACGTACAGCTTATGCTATTTCTACTTTTTAAAGAAAACCATCTCGGATGGCAATGCTATTCCATAAACACAAATCTTGAAGGTTTGCTTTAGGACAGGGGTCTGCAGGACTCAAAATCCACTGGCCAGATCTGGCCCTTGAAGCAGTTTTATCAAGCCTGGGAAGCTAGGATGTTGGCAGCAGTTTGGTGGCAGGGGGGTCTGTGGAGGTGCTGGGTTGCAAGCAGCAGTCTGCCTTTAGATCAAGATCTGTTAACTTGTCCCACTAGTCCTAAAATGTTACTGATCTTTTAGGAAGCAATATGATTAGGGAATTGATAATGAGGTGTATAGCTTCTCATATGCAAGTGTTAAGTTTAAAATAGAGTTCAGTGTTATGAAGACCATATTGCTGTTTGGTGGCAATTGAAATGAGTTATCTTACCTTTACTCTAAGTCTAGATCACTTAAATTATAATCACAAGAAGCACCTGGGCTGGCAACTGTTCATCAGCCAAAGAGAAGCTGTCTTATTCTTTCATCCCTTTCTGTTAAGTGAGGCATGTGAGTGAGTGTGGGGGGAATGTGCACTAATTCTGTGTCTGCTGTACCTAGTATAAATGAACAGGTAACCAGAGAAATGTAGTCACAGGTTGACCAAAGCTTTGATAGACACTGTATTCAGGATTTTATTTAAAAGGAATCTCATGCCTTTTTTTTAAATTCATACAAATCTGTGAAATAAACTTTAAAATGTTATTTCCTGTAAGCTAGGCAAGTTTATATATGCTGCCAAGTCTTAGCTATGGCTTGCTTAAAATAGCAGCCTTTGTAAGGGGTAAACTTCCTACAGTTGCTTTTAGCAATGAGGCTGCTTTGCTGTGATTCCATTTGCATTCCTGCTGTGTTTCTGATTAATTATGTCCTCTATAGAACTAGAAAAGTTTTGGGCTTTTTTGGGTGTCTGTCATTTGCAGCAGGTCTCTTTCATTTGACTACATGCTGGGCTGCAGGCCATGACAGAAGAATTCATCCCATCACAGAAGGGATTGGAAATGTTTGTGTTCTACCACACTTCTAAAGCACTTCACAGGTGTAGATCCTGGGGAAAGTGTACCTAGGATAGCTCCACAGTGTTCCCCCGCCTTAGTCTGGTTAAATATGCAAAAGAATAATTTTGTCCTGTCTGGCAAGGTTTAGAAGTCATTTTCACTTTACTAAAAAAATTAATTTAAAATATAATTAATATAAATTAGCATACTAAAATAGTGCCTGAAGATTAAACTTCTGACAGGTCATATGTAGGCTTAGCAGAATTCAATTTTTATTCTTTTAATAATTTTGACGGCTAAAATCAGTGTTTATCTTTAATCATTTATTTAAATTTTTATTCATTTAAATTACCAACAGAAAGATATTCCACCTCCTGAATGGGGGAGGGGAAGACCAAGAAAACACCAGAAAGTGTGTATCCTTTCTAATTGGAGCCTTTCTGTATACATACCAGTCTCACCAGTCAGATTTGCTGAGTACCTTGAGATATTATATTAACCTCTCTACTTAGCCTCCTTTTACAATCTCTTTCCAGTTCTCTGCAGCTGAGTTGTCCCACTTGGGCATCAGGAACTCCCTGCTGCAGCTTTGCACACCTTTCTCCATGGCCCCTGCTTCCAGTCTGGCTTGAATACTCCCTGCCGGGCTTTGGGTAGAGATTTAAGTAGCCTGTTATCTCCCTCCAGCTTGCTTCCCTCTTTAAACAGACCAGCCTTCTATACTCTGGCCTGCCACTACCTTCTGTCCTTCCCACTCTTCTTTGATTATTAATGGTGGGAATAATTTTTCATCAATCTGTGAGTGTGAGGTGAAATCGTTGTTTACCTATTAAAATCAAATTCTGCCAAACCTAGTCCATATGCTGTCATTGGTCAAGCCCAGATCAAACAAGCTTGGAACTTATTTTTTCCTCTGCGACCTGCTCAACCAATTGAAGGACGCTTTAGGTTTGGTTCATTGTTATGTTAAAACATCAAGAGAAGGCTGAGGGGGATCTTGTGGCAGTATACAGATTCATTGGTGGGAGGGGGGGCACAGCAGGGAATAGGAGATGCTTTGTTTACCAGAGCACCCCTTGGAATAACCAGGAACACTGGCCACAAGCTGAAAGAGCAGATTGAGGTTGGACATAAGAAATAACTTCTTCATGGTTAGGGTTGCCAGAATGTGGAATGGGCTTCCAAGGGAGGTGGTGCTGTCCCCTACTTTGGGGGTCTTCAAGAAGAGACTGGACAAGTACCTGGCTGGGGTCACATGACCCCAACACTTTTTCCTGCCCAGGGCAGGGGATCGGACCCAATGATCCATTGAGGCCACTTCCAACCCTAGCATCTATGAATTGCTGCTAATTTCCTTTTGCCGTTCTGCCAAGTCAGCATCTCATTCTGCATGTGTCCATGTCCTGGATATCTTGAGCAGTCGTTGCCAACATACTAAATTATTTGCTGGTCCCATCCTAATTGCTCCATTTGCACATACTGTGAACAAATCTAGAATATGAACTAAAGTTTTCTGAGGTAAGAGTAATGTACTAATTTACCATGATACCTAGTTTCTAGTGTTACACTTTGGTGTGAGGTTTTTTTTTTTAATAGTAGTGAGTGTATGTATTTCTCATATTTTGGTTAGTAACATTGTCCATTATAGAGATTCTCCTGAATGCTGAATCTTCTGAATTTTTAATATCTCAAGGCTCTCGATGGGTATTAATGAAAAAACTTTACATCTCCTGAAGTAGAGGAACAGAGCTATACCCAATTCATAAAAGGGGAAAAATAAGATAAAGAGAAGTAAAGTGACTTGTCTAAGGCCAATGCAGCAAGGCTGTGGAAAATTACAACTTGTAATTTACCTACCGGTTTGTTCTTATCTTCAAAAATGAAAATTCAGGAAGCATTTAAAGTAAAACCATACTTGTTTTGCTCAATCTGAGAATAGGGTGAATATTTACAGGGTCTCATGCTAGAAAGAACTAGCTTGATGGAGTAAATTTTTAGCAATGGAATGGGAGTTCTACATAAGCCTCTAACAATTTCTAATGTTAACAGCCAGAAGAAAAAATTAAAATATTACTTTTTAAATATGAGTTCTGAACAATGGTTAAGTCATCATCTTAAAAGTACAGGGTTTTTGTCATGGCAGGCATTGTAACCTGTTGAACTTTGACTACTGCACTGATGAAAATGGGAGTAGTCTTTCTTTAAGACTAAGTAGAAACAGTCAGAAAGCCCAAGGCTTAACCAATTCAATATCTGCAGGTTTCTGTAAACTGCCTAGAAGATTAAACTGATTAGAAAATGAATTGACATTTACTTTTTCAAACGCAAAAAGCAGCCAGACCCCTACAGGGCAAGCCAGCTGAGGAGCAAGTGGGGGCAGAATGGCATCCCCCTCCCCCTTCCCATCTAAACCCCCAACCAGACTGTGCCTGGCATGGGTGGGGAAGCCCACAGTGTGGGGCTTTACTCCACACAGACTAGCTGGGAGCCAGGCCGATTTCTCTTGACAAAGGAGGGGGTGAGGCTAAGGGAATCCCTTCAGCTCCTGGTTTTTGGGGATGGAAAGGCCTCTGCTGACAGCTGGGGGTGAGCCAGCTCTGCTCCACTGGAGCAGACAGCACAACCCGGGACTGCACAGCTTCCTGGGATGCTGGAGTACTGTGAGTTACGTTAAATCAGGAGGACATCTGGGACAGAAGTTCCTTAAACCGGTTTGACCTAAATCAGTTAAGTTTGATACTACATTCATCTAGTTTTATCTTAAACCAGCTTCAGCCATTTTGAAAGAGGTTTAAGTACCCTGAATTTCTGGTCTGTTACAGGGTTATACTGGTTCATGATCACTTCGACCAATTTATGTACAACTTCTGTCCATAGCCTAAATGCTCTGGATAATGCACCTTTTAAAGTGAAGATAAATGCTCAGTGGGGCTCATCTGCCTGTGGAGCACAGAGACTGGGAAGAGCTGGGCTGCAGCAGTTTTACTCTCTTATTTGGCCACTGCCTTTCTGACGAGAACAAATTTAAAGGGAGTTATTTTTTCTTTTCAGCTCTGGACATTATAAGCACCTGGCTTTCTTTTCAGACTTTTACTTAAAAAGATTGGTCAACTTGCTTCAGAGTAGAATTTGAAAGTAACCTGCCTTCCAGCAGGGCAACAAGGGCCCACCATGCTCAAGCATTTATTAATATGCCTCTGTTGTGGAACAAGAAGAGAACGAGAAAAATGTTTGAATTGGATCTGAGAGCAGCTGCAAAGAGAAACTAAATAAATACTGAAGCAGAGAGAAGTGGTTGGCTGTGTAGGCTGATGTTAGGCAGAAGGCAGGGCAGTGTGGCACCTTATAGACTACCTCTTTGGTTTTCATTTGGTGCACTGCAGCACCTGGACCCCATGCCAGGAGGTAAGGGATCATTCCTCATCCCTCCCAGTGCTAGGCACCCTAGCATCGCACAAACAAGTGGTGCCCCGAGCTGCTCCCTGCCCTCTGATGGCTCCTGCATTGGCTCCCAGGAGTGTGCTGTGCTGTGTGCACAGATGGGCAGACAGTGGCCATGGGGCTTCAGGGCTGTACCTTTCAGCCCTACTTGTCCCCCATTCCTTCCCACCTCTTCCTATGCTCCCAGGGCTGGTGGGAGGGGCTGCAAGTGCATGTGGCTCTGATCTGCTAGCTTTGAAGCCTTGGAGGAGCAGTGCTTGCCCCATCAGGTACAGACCATAGATAGGGTAGACAGTCACAAAAAGAGGGCATGGTAGGGGATGGTCTGGCTTTCCACCTTCCCCCACCCGCCCTTCACTTGGCACCAGCCAGCTTCTAGCTCTTTCTCAGCCTGGGTGCTCCTAAATTCTGAAAAAATCTGAAGGCTTTTCTTGAGACTGAAAAGGTTGAGAACCACATTTCATATGTCTCTCTGACTGAATTAGTCTATAAGGTACCATCTGCACTGCCTTCTGTCTAAATATTGAAGTGTAAGGTATGGGGGAGCATAAATTGAAGAAATAATAGTTCTATAATATCATTTTCTACTTTTAATCATTCGGGCTAGTATGAACTACTCTTCCCATTCTGAACTTATTTTTGTAATGAAAAAAGATGTGTTGTTTTTTCGCAGCCATTTTTTTTAAATGTGGGTTTTTCTTTTGTTTCAGAGTCATGATAAAAATATTAAAGTACTCCAAGGTATGTTTTATTGGCCCATTTGCACTCACCCTTCTTCCTCACAAAGCACTGAAGGCATGTATTAATAGACCAATAAAACATGCCCTGTCATGTCCAAGACATCTGTTAAAACTTGCATCAATCAAATGCAGGATATTTTGCAGATTAACTGTATTCCTACTCTTAGGGAGAGATCCATAATTTTATTTCTGGTTTATTCATAGATTCATAGATGCTAGGGTCGGAAGGGACCTCAATAGATCATCGAGTCCGACCCCCTGCATAAGCAGGAAAGAGTGCTGGGCCTACATTACCCCAGCTAGATACACATCCAACCTTCTCTTGAATACCCCCAGGGTAGGGGAGAGCACCACCTCCCTTGGGAGCCCGTTCCAGAGCTTGGCCACTCGAACTGTGAAGAAGTTCCTCCTAATATCTAATCTAAATCTGCTCTCCTCCAGCTTGTGGCCGTTATTTCTTGTAACCCCCGGGGGCGCCTTGGTGAATAAATACTCACCAATTCCCTTCTGTGCCCCCCTGACGAACTTATAGGCAGCCACCAGGTCGCCTCTCAACCTTCTCTTGCGGAGGCTGAAAAGGTCCAGTTTCTCTAATCTCTCCTCATAGGGCTTGGCCTGCAGGCCCTTAACCATACGAGTGGCCCTTCTCTGGACCCTCTCCAGGTTATCCGCATCTTTCTTGAAGTGCGGCGCCCAGAATTGCACGCAGTACTCCAGCTGCGGTCTGACCAGCGCCCGATAGAGGGGAAGTATCACCTCCTTGGACTTATTTGTCATGCATCTGCTGATGAACGATAAAGTGCCATTGGCTTTTCTGATGGTTTCGTCACACTGCCGACTCATGTTCATCTTGGAGTCTACTAGGACTCCAAGATCCCTTTCCACTTCCGTGCCACCCAGCAGGTCATTTCCTAGGCTGTAGGTGTGCTGGACATTTTTCCTCCCTAGATGCAGCACTTTGCATTTCTCCTTGTTGAACTGCATTCTGTTGTTTTCTGCCCACTTGTCTAACCTGTCCAGGTCTGCTTGCAGCTGTTCCCTGCCCTCCGGCGTGTCCACTTTGCCCCATAGCTTAGTGTCATCTGCAAACTTGGACAGAGTACATTTCACCCCCTTGTCCAAGTCGCTGATGAAGACATTAAAGAGTATTGGTCCAAGCACCGAGCCCTGCGGGACCCCACTGCCCACACTCTTCCAGGTCGAAACCGACCCATCCACCACAACTCTCTGGGTGCGACCCTCCAGCCAATTCTCCACCCACCGGACTGTGCAGTCATCCAAGTCACAGCCCCTTAACTTGTTCACCAGTATGGGGTGGGATACCGTGTCAAAGGCCTTCCTGAAGTCCAAGTATACGACATCCACCCCTCCTCCTGCGTCGAGGCGTTTTGTGACCTGGTCATAAAAAGAGACTAGATTGGTCAGGCACGATCTACCTGCCACGAACCCGTGCTGGTTTCCCCTCAGCATAATTTGTCCTGCCGGGCTCTCACAAATGTGAGCCTTGATGATTTTCTCAAAGATTTTGCCAAGGATGGAGGTGAGACTGACTGGCCTATAGTTACCCGGGTCCTCCTTCCTCCCCTTCTTGAAAATGGGAACCACATTGGCCCTTTTCCAGTCCTCCGGGACTTGACCCGTGCGCCACGAGCGTTCAAATATTCCCGCCAGTGGCTCTGCAATGATGTCGACCAGTGCCTTCAGTACCCTCGGATGGAGCTCATCCGGGCCTGCCGACTTAAAGGCATCCAGTTCCTCCAAGTGACCCTGCACCACTTCAGGGTCCACGCATGGAAGTCTGGTGCCTTGCTGCTGCCTCCCTACACTCCCAGTGAGAGACTTGTCATGCCTCTCACTTAGGAACACTGAGGCGAAGAACTCGTTGAGGAGTTCAGCCTTGTCCCCTCTGTCCGTCACCAATTGTTTCTGCCCATTTAGCAGGGGTCCTATTCCTCCCTGGGCCTTCCTTTTACTCCCTATATATCTAAAAAACAATTTCTTATTGTCTTTTACTTGGGTTGCCATCCTCAGCTCCATGGTAGCTTTGGCCTGTCTAACTGCCTCCCTACAAGCACGAGCAGAAGAGGTATATTCCTCTTTGGTGATCTCTCCCTGTTTCCACTTTTTATGTGCTCCCCTTTTGGCCCTTAGTCTGCCCAGGATTTCTCTGGTCAGCCAGGGAAGCCTCCTGGCCCCTTTCCCTCTTTTACCTCGCACGGGGATCGTCTCGCTTTGTGCGAGAAGGATAGCTTCCTTAAGGCACAGCCACCCTTCTTGGGCTCCCATCGTTTCAAAACTACTACTCTGCAGTGCATCCTTCACTAATCGCCTGAGTTTGCTGAAATCAGCTTTCCTAAAGTCCAGCACGTTCACCCTACTGGTTACCTTACCCACTCGACGCCTTATGTTGAATTGTACTTTTAGGTGATCACTGTCCCCCAGATGGCTACCGATCTGTAGGTCCCCTACTATGTCATCCCCCGTTGCCAATACCAGATCCAGTAAGGCATTCCCCCTAGTGGGACCATGTACCTCCTGCGTCAGGTGGAGGTCCTGTACACAGGTTAGAAACCTGCGAGAGCGGTGGGACTTTGCTGTCTGTGTCTCCCAGCAGATGTCCGGGTAGTTTAGCTCCCCCATGACCACCGCCTCTTTAGCTTTTATGGTCTCTGAGAGTTGCCTCAGGAGCCCCAAATCTATTTCTTCCCCTTGATGTGGGGGTCTGTAGCAGACCCCTACCACCAAATCCTTTTCTCCTTGCCCCCCATGTAGCCTAACCCACAGTCCTTCTACTTCCTCATCCTTTGATTCTGTCTTGATGAGGGTTGATGTATATTGCTCCTTAACATAGAGCGCAACCCCTCCCCCCCTTTTCCCCACTCTGTCCTTTCTGTACAATCTATAGCCCTCAATATGTACCGCCCAGTCGTGGGATGGATCCCACCAGGTTTCCGTCAGCCCCACTAAGTCGTAGTCGTTTAGTGCAACCAGGAGCGCTAGTTCATCCTGCTTGTTCCCCATGCTCCTAGCATTAGTATATAGGCACTTGAGCCCTGTGACTGGTGCTTTTGCTACCCCCTCGCTCCAAGTCCTAAAGGGCTTTTTGTCCCTAACCTTCCCGTTCCTTACCTGTGCCGTATTGCTGTCCACCCCCTGCCTTTCACGTTCCCAAAGCTCTCTTTCTTCAGGCTGGGCTGTCCTTGTGGGTGCCACCTGGTTTGGTGGTCCACAGCCTCCCCCACCCTCATCTTCCCCTCCCCCCGACGAGCCTAGTTTAAAGCCCGCCGGAGGAGATCCGCCAACCTGGAAGAAAACACACGCTTACCTTTGGGGGACAGGTGAAGCCCATCCCAGCTGAGCATGTCCCTCGTTGTAATGTGTGGGTCATTGTCCAGGAAGCCGAAGCCTGCCTCGAGACACCACTGCCGAAGCCGCCAGTTGGTCTCTCGGATGCAGTTCTCATGCCGTCTTCCACGTCCGTTCACTTGTAGGATGGAAGAGAATACCACCTGTGCACCAAATTCCCTCAGCACGCTGCCGAGAGCCTGGTAGTCCGCCATCAGGTGATCGGGGGTTCTCCTGGCCGCATCATTAGTACCCACATGGACAAGGACCATGGGGTAGTAATCGGTGGGCTTGATCCTGGCCTGGATTACCTCCGTCACATCCTGAATCTTAGCTCCAGGCAGGCAGTAGACCTCTCATGCTGAAGGGTCCTGGCGACAAATGGGCCCTTCCATACCTCTCAGGATGGAATCGCCTATGACGAGCACACGTCTCCTCCTCTTCTGGGTCCTCTCAGATCTCTTGATCTGTTTGGAATGTGAAGAATGTGGCATTTCTTCCTGCCCAAGGGTTTCCTCCTCCCTTTCCATCTCCTGCAGAGTCGCCAAGGCCTCGTACCTGTTCTCCAGTCGGACTGGAGAAGCTTGTACCTGCTCGCTGCGAGCCGCTCCGGTCCTGGCTGTGACCGTCTGCCACTCTGCCGTGGAGGTCCTTCCCTGGGCTGCTTCTTCCTTGGGTGCCTGGTCCTGCAGGGAAAGGAAATAACTGTCAATTTCCTCCTCCGCCTCCCTGATCCCCCTCAGCCTGCTAACCTCCTCCCGGAGCTCCCTCACCTGTGCCTCCAGAGCCCTAAGCCGGGCACCTGCCGGACAGGTGTGGGGGCTCCCAATCTCTGCCCCCCCCGGCCCTGCTGGGGATCCCCCGCAGGCCGGGAGGTAGGGGGACATCAGCTTCCCCATGGGCTCGGTCTGGGTGGAGGCCTCAGACCAGCCCCGGTTAGCCTTGTCCCCCTGGGCAGAGGCCCTAGCAGCACTCCTCGTAGACACCATTCTAAGCTGCTGTTTGTAGACCTGTGTGGTGTCTACGTCCTACCCGTACAGGAGTCCCACTCCTGGCCCTCCCAGCCCGCCCGCCGGCGCGAACACCTGCGCAAACGCCGGCGCGCTCTTACAGAGCGCGCCTGTTTGCGCGCTCTGTTCGCGCTGCGCGGCTCGGGAGCGCGGCTCCCTACCGGCTCAGCTATATGGGACCCGGAGGGCTTCCCCTCCGGATCCGGCTCAGCTGTGCTGAGGCCCTCCGCCCCACTTACCTTCGGGGGATCAGCTGCTGCTGCCCCTGCTGCCTATTCCTCTGCTGCTGCTGCTGCCGCCGCCGCCGCTGCCTCGGGTCAAAAGTTAGTTATGGGGCACACGTGCGTGCGGGACACACGTGTGCCTAACTCCTCTCCTTCCCGCTGCTGCTTCCCGAGAATATTCTCTATTTATTGTTGTTGTTATTGTCGTTATTTTATTATTATTTTCTCCGTTTATCTTTTTTGTGTGCGATGCTGACAGATCATTTGATTAAAACTCAAATGTTGAGAAAATTCTAAATAAAAATATACTAAGCATGTTGTGGATTGTCTCCGTACTAATGAAGATTAGACCAGTTCGATGTGTAAATCAATCACTTAGTTTGATCAGGTTGTGCAGGAATAATCTGGCAAAGCAGTTGTTATTCTGTATCTAGATAATTAAGTTATAAAATGCTCCAATTTTTTTATTCAGAAGAAGTGACTTCTGGTGGTACCCAATTTTTCATATGTATTTATGTAGTTACCAGCTGATTCTTCCCTAGTGGGACAGATAAAACAGTTGAGCTATTTTAAGATGGTGCCTTGAAGGGCATAAATGTTAAGTGCTAGTTTGTAGTAAGTATATAGAAGTGTTTCATATTTGCCACCATAGATGTGCTAAAAGGCCATTCCTAACAGCAATAGGTAGTAAACAGCTTGGAGCAAAACACGTAATGATCTTATAGAAGAGTTTTCTATCTCTTATTGTCTTGGAAGTTTATTTCTGCAGTTTAAGCACTGTCCAAGAAAGCTTAATGGTTACAAATCTCAGCAAGCCAATTTCATTTTAAAATCTAAACAGTAAACATGTTTATAAAACAAAAACATTTTTACTGATGCTTGTGTTTGTAAATGGGGTGATATCAACTTAAAAGTTTGCCATTTGCAATTACAATGCTGCAAAATGAATTTTTAAAACTTAAATGGTTTACAGTTATTCAGTGTAAAAAGTGGCAACGTTATTTACTTTGGCTTGATTTTTCATACTGTTATGGTAAAGAGAGAACAAATATTTTACACAAAGTAGTCCACATGGTACTAAACCCACTGCTAGGATTTTGTATATTTCTGAGAGTTATTTTAATTTAACTCACAAAGATTGAAAGGTTCGGCGTCCAGTGTCTTCCACGGTGCCTGGCCAGAGTTCACCTATTTCTGATAGGTTTACCTTTCCCAATGGGAAGGGTGTGTCACTCTCTTGATTCTTTTTTCTTTTCTTTTTTTGTTGTTGTTGTCTTTTTCTGACACAGCCAACAGTAGTGCCAATTGTGCTTTGACTTTTCTTAAGGCTAGAAATAGATATCATTGAATGGAATGATTCAGCTGTGCTGTGATGTGTCATGGCCAGGGATCCTGGTTTTCCATGACAAAAAATCACAAATTCTCTGCTAAAAAATTGCAAAATGTCTGATAAAAATCCCAGAATTCATGTTTAAAATTAAATGCCCACCCACAGCCCTGCTGGTGTCCCTCACTCCCCCCTAACCCTCCAGCCCTGCTTATGCCCCTTGCCCCCCATCCACAGCCCCTGCCTCCCAGCTGCCAGGGCTGTGGGGCCAAGGACCCAGATCTGCAGGCCTCTGCCCCCAGTGGAAGGCAGTGACTGCTACAGCAGGAGTATGAGCCACCTCCCCCACTGCTGCTGCAGGCTTGGGCAGGGCCAGCTCCCAGTGGCAGCGTGCACTTCTGGGGAGCAGGGGGGACCTGCACCCCCCAGATCTGGGGGGGGGGCAGGGCAGATATGCTCTGCCCACATGCACAAAGAGGAAGGGTGGCAAGGGCAGCATGGAGCTTGCAGTGGCAGGCAGCTTTTGTGCGTGGCCCTGCTGTGGCCTGCTGCGCCAGTCGCGCACACTGCGCTCTGGAGAGCCTGGGAGAGGGCAGCGGGGTGGGAAGCACAGCTTTTGTGACCCAGGGGTTGCATCTGGCCAGACACCCCGGTTGGCAGGGGCTTTGCAACCTGCCTGCTTCCAGCCAGAGTGCTTGGCTGGCTGGAAAACCCCACAGCTCCAGGCCAACTGCAAACCTCACCTCCTGGCTGGAGTGTCCGGCGGGGAGTGCCAAAGCTGGCGGGGGCTGAGGGAGCAGGGAGGTTTGCAGCTGGCTGGGAGCAGCGGGGGTTTCCAGCCAGGCAATCACTCTGGCGGGGAGCAGGGAGGCTGCAAACCCACTCCAGGCTGGAGTGCCTGGCTGGCTGCAAACCTCCCTGCTCCCTCAGCTCCTAATCAGCTTCCCCCTCAGCCCTGCCCCACAACCCCCAAGCCCCACTTACCATCAAGAACAGTGAGCTTGAAGCAGCTTCTTGGAAGTGTGTGTGTCAAGTCCTGCACTTTGCCCCTGGCTTTGCAAACAGCTCCCTGAGGCTGGGACTTTGCCAGCCTGCAGAGCTCTTTGCAGAAAGGGGGAAATCTGTGGGTTTCTCTTCTAAAAGGGGAAATCTGTGTTTTCTCTGATAAAAATGGGAAATCTGTGGTTTTCTCTGTTTTTCTGTGGGAAACAGAAAACCAGGATCCCTGGTCATGGCACACCTGATTTGCTTCACTGGTCAGAACACACATCACTCCTTGTCCTGACCTTGATGGTGCAGAAAAAGGGGTGACGTGATCTCTTCACTTTCCCCAATCTGGCCCATTCGTTTGGAGACCGCCAGGTGTTCCCTCACTCAGCCAGCTGGCTGAGCTGATAAAATGCCAGGAGGTGACAGACATCCACTGCAGTAAAGCATCAGTCTATTACTATCTTTGGTTCCATCACTGATTTTTCTGTTGTAGCCCAACAAAGAGTAAGGCCTCCTATTTCCTCAGCATTTGTGCCGCCTTAAAAATGTTTAAGGCAGCACAAATGAGAAATCAAACAATGTCTGTTTCCATCTTCGAAATCTTAAATATAGGAAAAAATGGAAAAGGCTTCTCTGACTGGTACCTGCACTATTTTAGCTCCCATGTTCATATACTGGTACATTTAATCAGACATTTTCCTTTAGAGCATGCTTCCTTCTGTGACAAGAAGATTTTCAGCACCTGTGTTCAAAGTATCAGAACATTGCACTGCCTTTTCCAACCTAAAAGTTTGACTTGTATTTCGTATGCCTAGATTTTCAAACAAATTCCAAGTTGTGTAACATTTTTGGTAAAGTTTTGTTTTGTATAGGTAAGTTATATAGGTTTTGGCCAAAAGGCATGTCTTATATTTGTTATTCAGGAAAACTAGCTTTTTAAGTTACTACATTTGTTTTAAGCACTTGGACACAATGATTTCATGAAGTTACAATGTGACCAATATGAAGACAAGTCAAGTGGGAGTTGAAATAAGTCATTTCAAAATCACTATTAGAAATGCATTCATCATCCAGGAAACATCAATAAGTGACTCTCTGAGTAAGTTGCTTCCAAGTAAAAGAAACTAAGAGTAGCATCCTTCGACAGCTTGTTTGGAAATTTCTTTTAAAATTAAATATATTTGAGTTAAAAAGGATTAAGCATTTTTAGTTTCTAGTACAGCTGCTTGTGCATCATTTTTGACATTCTGCCAGTCATGAAAATTTGTATGTATTCAGAGATGAACTAAGATATTACAACACAAATATTATAGTAAAATGAGACCTAACTAAAGTTTAATCTTGACTTGGTAAATTGTTATCACATATAGTGCAAACATGTGGTTTTCCCATTCTTTTCCCTTCCTCATATAAATTAATGGTGTGTCTGAAAGCAATGGAATCTTGATACATTGTTTGGTTACTTGGTATTGCGGAATTCTGCTAGTTTTCCCATCAGTCTCGTATTATCTTCTCCCTTGTAATGCAGCGCTCTGGCAGTATCCACAAGGGAGGAAGATTAGAGCTGAATGGAGGGATTTCATTTCGTTTGCTACCAATTTCATGACAGATAATACCTTGCTAGAAAATTATGGGGTCGCACAGATTTAGTTCTTATTCATTTCTCACTAATTTAATTGAAGTAACTTTGGGGGGGGGGGAGGAAGCTTGTTAGCTTTCTAATTTTTTTTTCTCATTTTACATTTAGGCTCAATCTGAGCTACAGAATTAAATGCGTTGAGAAATTAGGTTCAGTATTTAAGTTTAGAAGCTTTCTCTCTGCCTATTCATTTATCATCTTTGTTTCTTTATTTTATTCTTACCTTTTGTATCAGACTTTTATATTAAGAGTGCCTCCAGAGGGACTTTTTTAAAAAGTTCAAGGCCATTTTTAAATTCTTTTCCAGTGTATAAAAAAGGCAAGACTGTTGCATATTTTTTAAATTATATTTGTGTGTGTGTGTGCAATATATACACACAAACACTAGATAGAACCTGTATTTCTTTTAAATTCTATATATGTATATGTGTATACACACACTCTATATATAATGTGTGTATACATACTGTATAATACTGTGTGTGTGTACTAGATAGAACTTGTATTTCTTTTAAAGTGTGTGTGCACATAATTTAAAAGAAATACAGGTTCTATCTAGCACTGAAGACTAACTAAAAAAATTATGATAATACTACATGAGCCAAGAGAGTTAAAATTGAATAATTGAGAGGGAAACTGATTTTAAGACAAGTTGCTTAAAACGCCTATTTTTTTAGTTAGTTGAAATTATATTTTAATAAACTTTCTGGATTAAAACCTATGTTAAAGTTTTAGCATCCTTCACTCTGTTTAAGGCGGTAAAGTTCACAAGAATAAAATCCATCAGAATCTTCCACGGAAGATCAGACTTTACATTTCTGATATTTGATATGCCTTTGAGAGAGAGAAGGGGGAAAAAGTTTTCATACCTTCCTTATTTTTAAGAAAGAAGCAATTCAGATGCATCTCTTAAATAGTTATACTGTATTCTCATTAAAATGCCATGTATTAATAATAGTTTTTCTTAAAAATAACTTGCATATTCTATATATTAATATTAGAAAAGATTGTACTGTGGCACTCAGTGTAATCATATAGTAACTTCACATGTCACTCGTTACAAGTACCACTGCCTGCTTATTTAAAACTTCTAGGTTGTCTTTTGCATCCATCTGTGAGGTTTTAGTGAAAATACCAAAAACATTTTTCCTAGTAATTCAGTGAAAGCATGATTATATTATCCACTAATGTTCATAATATTCTGAATTAATTTAGGTAAGCAGGCCCTGATGAGCTTCATCTAGGGTACTAAAGGAACTGGCAGAGGAGATCTCAGAGCCCTTGGCAATGATATCTACAAAGTTGTGGGAGATGGGCGAGGTACCAAAGGACATAGTGAGCCTGTTTTTGCGTTAGGAAAAAAAAGGAAAAAAGGTGGACCTGGGGAATTCTAGTTCAGTTGGCCTTACCGTGTTACCCAAGAAATTACTGGAGTATATCATAAGGAGGTCCATTTACAAGCATCTGGAGGAGAAAAAGCCAATCTCAGGCAGCCAGCATGGATTTACCTTGAACAAATTGTGCTAATCTTTACTTCGGTGGATGTGAAGGAGGAATGCGTTAGATATAGTATATCAGGACTTCAGCAAGGCTTAACAGCCCTACATGAACTTCTTATAAACAAATTGAAGAAATGCATGCTAGACAACACTGTTACAGGGTGAATGGACAACTGGACTAATAGCTACAAACAAAAAGTAATTATAAATGGATCCATGTCAGAATGGTGGGACGTTTCAAGTGGAGTCCTGGGTCCAGTGCTGTTCAGCTTTGTTTAATAACTATTTGAATGCTGGAATAGAAAGCTTCTCGAGCAAATGTTCAGACAACATGAAACTGGGAAGACTTGCAAACACAAAGGACAAGTGTGCATTTTAGAAGAATCGTAATAGATTGGAAAGTTGGACTGGAGCTAACAGGATGAACTTCAGGTGCTACTACTCAAGAAGAAGCATCAAAAACAAATACAAAACAGGTGAAAACTGGCTGCATGGCAGCACTGTAGCAAAGGATCCAGGAGTCTTGGTGGATCACATACTTGATATGAGTCAGCATGGAGCTGTGAAGAAATTTTTCCCTCCTTTCTCTTGCTGCATGTCAGGTTTTTTCTGCCTTCCTCAGAAGGTTTCAGTGTTGGCTAGATAGAGTCAGTGCCCCAGTGCTGATGCTCCTGCCAGGACTAAAATCTGGAGGTTATTGGTTAGAGGGTCTTGCCCCTCTTCTTAGGGTCACACCAGTCCACCACATATTTAGTCAGAAAGGAAGTTTATTGCATGGCCAGATTGTAGGGGTTTGTGGCAGTGGGGGTTTTGTGGAGATTTTCACTTTCCTCTATAGGGGGGAACCTTTCCCTCTCCCTTGGATCTCTCAAGTACATTTTAACAGGTAGCAGGACATTGACTGCTATTGTCCCCCTGCTTTACAGGTGGTGTTAAGGTGCTATGCCTTGTGGTTGTGGTTGTGTGACAAGGTTGATTTGTTTAGTTTGTTAGCAGTAGATTAGAGAAGGATTTGCATGGGATAGGAATGAGCCTGCCTCAGGCAGAAGGTCAGACCATGTGACCTCCAGAGGTCCTTTCCAGCCTTATTTTCCTATGATTCAATGTGTAGCAATTTGGAGGCAGGCCTATAGAAATGTCACTGAAATTATTTTGGGGTGAGCTAGAAATGAAAAACTGTGTCAGCTTCAGCAAGTAAAACTTGCTGTAACACTTAGTTTTCCATAGCTTCTGTGGAGAACACTACTTACAGAAGTGATTGGTTTTACCTAGTTTATTGAGGTCCAGACTGTTTGGCACTCATGTAATAGAAGCCGCATTGCTAATTTCCTATATTTGATACTGTTACAGTTGTAGCTTGTTCATTTTAGCTTTAATTTCATTTTCAGGAGACCCGTTTTACAGAAGATATTGGAATATCAACTTGGACAGAACAGATTTTCCTATCCCATAGTGCCTTGCTGGCAAAGAGCTGTAGGGCTGCAATGGAATTGGCAAAGCATGATGCAGAGATCCAGAAGATGGCATTTCAATATGGAAAGCACATGTCTATGAGTCATAAGGTATGCCCTTTCTCCTTTCAGTATTTTAAATACTGAAACAGTTCATGAGAATTTTCTCTAATGTCTCTGATTCTCACTTCTGTTTGGTCTTCTTTATCTCAGGCCAGACTACACTATTGACCTTTTTCTGGCAGGTCAGGGTTGCAAAAGAGTTTGTTTCACTTGGGCAAGGAGAGTGGTTTTACTACATCTGTCAAAATCAAGCTTTGCTGGTATAACCATTCACACTAAGGGGAGACTGCCAAGGTAATTTACTGGTGGTATCCTACACCAGTAAAACACCGCTAGTGTAGTTACAGAGCATTAATGTTTTACAAATGCTTTAAAATTAATTAATGCATAATTATCTGATGTAAACAGTGTGTATAATGATCTGATTTTTATGCAGTCACTGTTTATAAAATATTCAGTATGTCAGAAATGAAATATTGCATCAGCTCCAGAAAAACGGAATATATGCTTCTACCATCCACAGCTGTGAAACACAGCATCCTTCCCATGACTGCTCACTTTCTTATACCAACAACCCTGCCTTCACCAGCTACTCCCAATTGTTCCAGCCCCATTCCCCACTGGAGCAAACCCTCCTTTTGTCTGTTTGTCTCTGTAGCCTCTGAACAACCCCATTCCTCTCCACTGTGGAGGTGAAACTCAGGGGATGGAGGTGAAGTACATCCATCAAAACTGCAGGTGACAGTTTAGGAATAGGGCCGATGACTTGGAATTGGAACTGGCTTATGGGCTATGTGGTCCTGGGGCTCTCTGTTAATTCAACAAAAATGTTTTGATCCTCCCTTTTAGATACACCTGGACCTTCAGCCATTTATTAAAGGAAATTCTACTGACTCTGTGACCTTCAGTTTAAATTCTGCTCCTGCAGTTCTGCATCAGGAGTTCCTTGGAAGGGAGGCATGGATTAAGCAGATTAGAGAGGTAATTATAAATATCAGTTTTTCCATACATTTTAATTTTATCATTCATTTTCTTCCAGGCTCTGGAAGGTTACAGTTTATCAGTGTTACATATGTCTCTTCATAGAGATAATGTTGCAATGCGTAGGTAAAGGTCATATATACAGACAAAACTGCCCTCCCCATTGTGTTTATTTGCCTCCCATTGAAGATTCTCTCAGCTCTTTGAATGCAGCTCCCTCTTCCCTTCTAGTAATTCCTTAACAGGGTAAGGTAATGGGAGAAGATGACTGTACTGCTTACTTCCATGTATTTATATTATGTAACACAGAAGGGTTGGGGTCTATGAATGGGTTTTCTATATGCTACTGCAGTATATATTAGTAATGATGCAAGAAGACCACCCAAAAGACCAAGACTAAGTATATAATGTAGTGACTTTACCTCAGTACCTCAGTCAGGCAGATTCCTCTCATCTAAACAGTCTTAGGAAACATACGTAGGAGCTCTTCCATTAGTTGTGTGGGTACTTCTGGTAGGAAGATTTTTGGTAATGAATGATGTCTTGTGGTGGAAACATTTTACTGCTGTTGATTAGGAAGGATTACATTCTCACTGACATCCTGCCACACTTCTAGCTTCTCTCTTTTCATGGAGTCTCAGAATAGCAGAGACTCCTGTTTCCTGAAGAAGGGTGACTGTGCCCGAAAGCTTGCTAAGAACTTAATTCCAACTACTCAGTTGGTCTAATAAAAGATGTCACATCTACTCAAAGAACCTTGCCTACCTGTCTCCTATACTTTGTTCTTCTTTGTGATGACTTCTTGGTGTCTGTAAATTGAATGATCTATGGACACAGAAATTAAGTAACACCTATTTGATCAGAAACAAAGTAAAATTGCTACATAAATTAGTCCTGAGAAGCAATTCCAGAGATGAGAGAGAGCCCTGCCATAAATTTAAAAGCAAGTTCCATGTAGAAATGTTCACTCAGAATGTGATCTCTGCTGCTATCTATTCTGCTCCCTAATTTAAAGGCAGTGCTGAAGGGCATAGGCTAAGGAGATGGGGGTTATGGGTATTTCTGCATGCCTGACTATGGTTCAGAGTTTGCCTTTATATGTTTCTGGCAAAAGTTATCATCCCAGTAATGAGGAATGTCAGACACAGTCTCATTAGAGAATGTAACCTTGCTTTTGTGAAGGAAGAAATGTATTACTATATTTTCTTGCATATAAACTGCACCCTTGCCCTTAAGTCAGCTGGGGAAAAGTGGAGTGCACATTGTGCAAAGAAAAGGGTCCCAATGAGTCCAGAAAATTGGGGGAGGGGGCCAACTGCTTTGGCTCTGGGAGCCACTGAAATTAATGCTGCCACTGCTCCTTCCTTCCCTCCCCACTTGCTGCTGCAAATGTCCAAACCCCTGGGGAGCTTCCCTCTCCAGCTACACCAAATCAGACCAGTGCATGGGGCTCCAGAGCCAGCTAATAGCTCCACTGCTGAACCCCTGTGCCAGCATGCTGTATTAGCCCTGCTACATTAGTCCTAGAGTCAGTGTGCTGGATCAAGCCCTGGCACATGGGCCCCAAGCCCTGGACACATTAGATCTCTAGTGCTTACTCATAATAAGATTTTTTTTTCCTTCTTGGGGCCTTCCAAAGATAGGGTGTGTGTTTATATTTGGGGGTGTGCTATGTGCAAGAAATACAATTTTTCTATCCAAAGGGGAAGCTCCCTAATTTTAAAATCAGAGAATGGTAATATAGCAAATGGCTGACTAAAGAATCTTGAACTTCTATAACCTCAGCACAAGAGTAGTAAATGTTTTGAGTGCATAAGGATTGGATGAATGTGTTTTCAGAAGCTTTCATAGATTGTGTTGTGATCCTGTGATCCTCTTCTAATTTCAATTTCTCTTATACAGAATCCAGAATAGGTTGCAGAATTTCAGCACTGCTGTCTGTCCACTTGATAATTCTTTTTACACCAAAAGGGACATTGTAGAAGCACTATAGAAATTCTAACTGAAAGAAAACAGAGTAGTATTTTTTTTTTCAGGCAAGCAGTTTGTATTTCCACTAGGTGCCATTATACCAAATGAAAGATCTTCTCAAGCAGGGATCAACAATCTATGGCTTGCTAGATCCAGCCTGTGAAGAGATTGGATCCAGCCTGCAGTAGTCCCCTGCAGCCAGTGGGGCACCTGGGGGCTCATGGGAGTTGCATCCCAGTGTCCCCAGTTTCCTTTTGTAGGCATCATGGCAAAGGAAAATTTTAAAGAGGGATCTGAAGGATGACAATGAAGATCAGCTCTCTCTTCTTCTCCCTATAATTAAAAATTAATCCAGTTATCTTCAATTCTCCTTCTCTTCCTGCTTCTCTTTCACTTGAATCTCTCCTCAGTTTATTGACAGGCTGACTTTTTTCCTCTCCTCTTCACACCCTTCTACAAAAATTAGTACTTTTTTTCCAAACCTGTGGACTCTTAGCAGCGTTTCTTCAAAAGTGTAGTCACCACTTCTTTTCCCCAATTCAGCACTCAATTCTTCTCCTTAGACAGTTACCATACTTGCCCTTTTGGCTGCTCTATCTGTAGCAGCAATCTGCTCCCTGGAGTAGTTTGTGAGGGAGTGATTCTATTGTATATCCTTTGGGTAGGAGGAAGAATTCCAGGACTCCTGGGGCTTGTGGCCTTTCCTAGACTAGGCTAAAGGCCAGGAAATCTTTCCTTTATAGTCATGTGGTAGGAGCTGTTAGTGGCATAGTGTGGTTAATGATACTGCTGAGTTTAGGTATGGGAAGAAGTTTCAGGGTGGATGAACAGGAGTGTTCTTGGTCTGGCATTAGTAGCCATTGACCAAGAAAAAAATAGGCAAAAAACACTTGTTGAATATAAAAAATGTACACAAATTGTACAAAATGTGTGCACTTTTCTATGTAACCTTGGGACAAAATTCAGGGTGTTTTGCATTCTAGCATGTCTTGCCTTCGCTCTGTTAGTTTTTTCTTGGGATACACACAATGTGCTTCTGAAGATGTAAGAAAGCAAGCTTTTCTTATGTTTTAATAACTGGTTGCATATACATGAAGCAGGCAGGGAGGGAAAAGAGACTGTATGTGCACATGTCATTCCAAACCAAAACACAGCTGGTTAGGTCTAAATTTGAGGTTTGCAGCTTTGACATTCTCATTGGCATAATCTCTTTAAAAGAAGTCTATAAACTTCCCCTCTATACCCACAAAAGCTGTTACTGTATGGGCTTAGTTCTCTGTCTTTTGAAACTATTATTGATTTTGTTTGTTAACTCTAATTCCTTTGTTAGTTGACTGAAGTAAACTTGTACCCAGGGTCTCCAATTTTCGGTCTATTTGAGCAACAGATTTTTTTGTATGATATTACTGTTTTAAAATATTTTAGGGACCCAGAGATACAGCTGTCTTCTTTAGAGATCTCTGTGCTGAGACTGTCAGCTAGTAAAATTCAGGTTCTAGAGCAAGTTGATTGTTTTTAAAATACTATTTCAAATATACCGTTAATTCTTATTTGTTTTTATTTCCACAGGAGTGATCTAGAATAGATACCATTTTACATTTAATTTTTCTTTTTTATGTCTCAAGGCGCAAGGTGCAGGGAGTATACTGGACTACATGAAGGTTGGTAAATTACAGTAAGGCTTCTTATATTTGTTCTGTATTACTTTTTTGGGTTTTTTCAGGTAGTTGAGATTACTCTTCTTTATTATAGTCAAATATTTATCTGAGACATTTTAAGTTTTATAACAATCTCATCACTTGGAAGCTGTTATCAGATTAGATCACTGATCTATCTAGTCCTGTATTCTCTCTGTGATGGTACGCCTTGGTATTCCAAATTAATTTCTTCATATAGGGAGCAAATTATATTAAACTTTTACACTAAGGATATGAACAAAGTAAGGAAGGATGTTAATTTGCAGAGTGCTAACCACTTCGTGGTAAGTGCCTGTGTGCATGGTAAATATGAGGCATCTTGTCCTGCTCATTCAGGGGTAAAGTACCTTGCATTTACCATGGAGTAGGAACATATACCTGGGCTGTTGCCACATAGTAGCTGTTGTGCTGTCAGTTTGCCCCCTATGATATAATTTTGCAGAAATTTGCTGATAGAGCTGTGCCTTAAGTATCATATTTAGTCCCCCTCAATTACTGTTACCTTCATTTCTCATCCTGTACTTCAGTGGAAGTGCCAAGCTTTTTATTCCTGAATATATTAGATTAGAAGTTTGTGGAGACGAAATTAAATTGTATACACTATTATTTGGTGTTAGTCCTATGGGTCATCCTCAGCTGGCTTGAGCTTCATGAATTGCTTCTTCCTGTCTGTATCGTACCTTGCACCAGCTGCATGTTGTTTTCTCTTCCTTGAACCTAGCCCTTCTAGGGATCAGTCTGTACCCACTACTCCTCTTTCCTGCTGTGATTGGCTCTGATTGTGGTCAGAGAAGAAAGTGTGATGTATAAAAGGAACAGAATCAGGGGTGACTCGTGCTTCCTGAGTTGTGGGGGGGGCACAATTTGGGGGCAGGCCTGGGGGTGGGCCAAAAGCCCCATATCTATCCCTAAACTTCTGTGCTGCGGCTTAATGCTTCCCCAAACCACTTCCAACACACCACTGGCCTGTGCAGCAAAAAAACTGCCCCATCCTGAGTGGTGCTGAGTCGGGGGCCAGTCTCAGGTGGGGGTGGGGCACATGCCCCCCTCCCCCCCTACCCTGCCTACCAGTCACGTGTGGCCAGAATCAAGGAACAGGAAGTTGTGAAATTCCCGTTGCTTGACTCTAGCTGTCAGGGTCAGCACAGCCAGCTACAATGGGAAATTGGGAATTTAAGGGTTAAGCAGGAGTGTTCTGGGTCTGGCATTAGTAGCCATTGACCAAGAAAAAAATAGGCAAAAAACACTTGTTGAATATAAAAAAATGTACACAAATTGTACAAAATGCGTGCACTTTTCTATGTAACCTTGGGACAAAATTCAGGGTGTTTTGCATTCTAGCATGTCTTGCCTTTGCTCTGTTAGTTTTTTCTTGGGATACACACAATGTTCTTCTGAAGATGTAAGAAAGCAAGCTTTTCTTATGTATTAATAACTGTTTGCATATATATGAAGCAGGCAGGGTGGGAAATGATGACTCTGTATGTGCATGTCATTCCAATGGGTCATTCCAAGGGTTAAGCAGATTAAGGAGAGAGCAGTTACTTTTAAGAGTATAGTTTATCCTTGTTTAAAAATTGCTTTTAAAGTTTCAAAAATGTAAATGCTTCTTTTTCCTTTGTTGTACCTCAACCTTGTATTACTTGGTATGCACATTGACTGACGACATGGCTGTATGTTGATATATTATAAGAATATGCATACACATTTCATATCTGCACTGAAGAATCATAAAATATTAACTCCTTGGTCACTACTGGCTTGGATTAAACTTGATTAAGTGATAAAATGAAAAAAATCTGGCTCTCTCCATATCAATCTTAAAGTATAAAAGAAACTGATAACGTTTAGTCATAGCTAGATCATGAGAATCCTGCTATTCACATCTAGGAAATAGTTCTCAATCATTTACCTGTGAAGAAATTCTGGTGTTGGGTTTTTTTAATTTCCATTTTGTATTTAGTTAGAATATGAATGGCTTTACTGTTTAAGACTGATTGCTCCTAGAACTGATAGGAAATTAGCAAGCTCATGAAAACTTTAGTTTACTACAGCTATTGTGTACATAATAAATAAATAAATGTGTTGGTATTCCTTAGTAAAGCCTCGAAATTTTCCTGTACTTTGACCAGCTAAAGATTAGACTGTCTCTTTTGGTTACTATTACTTAAAATTAGGGTTGGATATTTGACTGGTCTGTTGATTCTGTCTAGTCTGTGGTGGTCCCTCGGCCCCACCCAGCACAGGCATGGAGAGCAGCCCAGGCCATGATGCATATGTGCAGCTGAACCTGTTGCCCCCAGGCATGCAGCCGGGTGGGCCAGTGCAGCAGCTGGACTTGGCTTCCTGGCATTCCCCGCAGTGGTGACTAACTTTGCCTGTCTGCTGCTGACAGTGTCTCTGCCTCTAAACCCACTACCCAGATATCCCAGCCCTTCCACCCCACACCCACTGCCAGGAATGCTGGATGGAGCATGTATGTGGGTGGAGTCTCTATGGAGACCAGCCCAGGACCCCCATGGGCAGGGCATGCTCAGCTGAGCAAATAGGATGGAGCTGTGGGCGGGTGGGAAGAGGCATCTGGGAGCAGGACAGACAGGTGAGATCAGAGCTGGGGTAGGGACTGCAGGGCAGTGGAACCGGTGCTTGTTGCAGGGAAATTCAGGGCCTGGATCAAAGCTTGGTCCCAGGCCCTGGCCCCATGCTGTCACCACCCTGTGATCCCATCCCTGCATGCCTGTCCTACTCCTGAACACCGTTCCTGCACAGCTGAGCACGCCCTTCCTGCAGGAGCCCTGGATTGGTCTTCATGGAGACCCCACCCACTTGCTCTGTCTGGTGCCTCCGGCAATGGACGGAGGCTGGGTGGATGGGCCTGGGGCTGGATAGGATCAATTGCTCTCCTCCTCCCCCAGTCATATTACTGCAGAAATCAATTGTCAAGAACATAAAATTTGCCATACTGTTTCAAATGGTTTTAACTATATTCCAGCATTTTGATTTCAGCAATTGCAAATGCCTAATGCTTCCAAGGAAAGTGAAGAAACCTGTAATGCATCTAGCCAAATAACAATATCCCTTTGAGTAGGAGGAAAAGGAAATACCTTCTTAAATCTTAAACTTCCAGGTGCTTGCTTTAACCTGGAGGCATGAGATTTGATTAGTCTTGTGTTAACATGGCATGCGTAGCTGCAGATGTTACAAATGCAGTAGTGATAATGAAATTATCCAATATTTTTGTAAATCCAACCATAATATATGACTCAATATATGACTCACTGTAACAGTGAATTTCAAAGTTGACTATTTACAGTACAAAATTGTACTTTTTTCCCCCCTTTATTGCCCTTAGGTTTGTTAACCTGTTTTTGTATTATTGGACTTAGGAAAAGCAAGGACTTGCATTGCTTAAGCTTATTTTACTTCAGTCAAGACCCGTCTCCTCTGAGTTTGAATAATCTTAGCTTCTGAAATCTCATCACCAGGTATCCTGGTTTTCTCTGTTTTTAAATCAGAGAATTTGTAATTTTTAGGGGAAAAATTCCAAAATGTTCTGATTTACCCCCCCCCGCAAATCCAGGTTTTTCCACGATTAAAATTAAATGCCACTATATAGATGGATGTCAATCGAACACAATGTTTTATTGATATATTTACAATCTTAAAGCAATTACCAGTGCCTCAATCATTATAATAAAATAAATTCTAAATACCTGTACATTTTGGCATTTGGCATTTTTGTTTTTTAATTATGGAAAATTAGAGCTCCCTCTGCCTCTTTCACTCACCAGGATGTGGGTCCAGCTGCAGCTGTTGCCACCCCCCATCCCTCCCCCACTGCTTTATGGTGCTGAAGAGCCCTGATATGCTGATGCCCTGCCCCTGCCAGTTTACTCCTGACCTGCTGCCCCCAGCCCCCATTCCTCTAGTGTGTGGGGAATGGGGTGGGTGTGTGAGGAGGAGGGAGGTGCACAGGCAACATGGTGCTCCCCCAAGATTTCTGCACCCACAGTGGGGCTGCAGCCAGACTAAACCAGCTCCAGGTAGAAGCCACCTCCACAGCCCAGCAGGTGGGACCTAGTGCACGAGGGAGCGCCATGCCACCGTGGTCACCAAGGTGAGGCGCCACCTGACAGTGGTGGGGTCACAACTCCATGCCACCACTTCTGCTGTGCTTCACCATGGCAGCATAACACATCCTTCCTGCACCTGGTCCTGCCTACTGGGCTTTGGATTTGGCTCCATCAGAGCTTGTCCATCCTGGCTATACCCTGGGCCCTACTGTGGGCCCAGCTGCAGCCCATGCCCCACTGTGGGTACAGAATACCCCCCCTAGCCTGCAGCATCACCTTGGCCTCCCTGCCACCTTGTCTGTGCTCTCCCAGCCTCCTGATGCATGGCTTTCCCCCTCTCCCCCTTAACGTGTCACCTCTGCCCTTCCTCAGCCCCACATGCTTACCTGGAGGGAGCGGTGGGAGCTTCTCTCCACCGCTGCCTGGCTACCACATGCATGTGTGAACCTGCAAGGGGGAAAGCTGTGGCTTCCTACATTTTTCTCCTTTAAAGGAGAAAATCCGTTATTTTTTCCATTAAAAGGAGGAAATCCATGTTTTTCCACAGCAAATGGAAACCTGGTTCTGTGCTCATCATACGGTGAGCCCCATCATAGTTTTTATTTATATTTGTTGGTGTCCTCTTCAGTCTTTCATATATCTTTCTAAGGGGAGGGTTGTCTGTATTGGCCGTAGTGTGTACAAAAGGGTGCATCATTTTAGTGTCAGTTTCCCTTTCAACACACTCGGTATCCTATTTGTTTTTTGATAGAGTGAATAATCCTTTCCGATTTTATTCCTATGATCTGTTTATTCTGTTTGCTTAGGTAGCCCTCTGAAGAATATTCACATGATTTTCAAATAGAAATAATGAATGAAGGTAAAATTGAGATCCACCCACTCACCATGCCTATTTTGTCAGGAAGTGTGTTTTTTTTACATGGCATAGAACAGCCTACATATTTTTTTTTTTATTCTTGTTTATACATGAATTTTGGTTTGCAGTTTTGATGCATGATGTATTAAAATGGTATCTTTAAGTCTCTGCTGACCGAAGGAGAATCCAAGGGATGCTAGTAAATGTAGTCAGGGCTTTGACCTGAATGTGGAAGGGAAATGCTTTTCATTAATTTAATTGGGTCCAAGTTCTTCATTCCAATGAGCTCATTGTATTCTGCAAAATTGTTCTTTTCCCCCAATATATCAATCTTGTTAGCACAAGGACTTTGATATTTCAGAAAGCTTATTTAAGGTCAATATATCTGAAGCCATTTTCTTACATCAGTCTGAAAGCTTGGGTCTTTTTTGTTTCCCCTGGTCTTTTTGTTTCCCTCTTCTCACTACACCATTGCTACCACAACCAGACAAATTATTGATCCATCATTACATAGTTTGAAAGTCTCTTCCAGAGATGAAAAAGTTGCCACATGTCTTTTTAGTACTAAATGCCTCAAGTAGCAAAGAGAATACCCATAAGACTGAGGCAAATGTCATTTGTGTCACTGGTGGAGACAGCAGATCAGTGAATCTTGGGGAAAGTCTTTTCTTATTTCAGTTTGTCAGTAGAATTGTCTTTTTGAGCTTTATTCTGTCCATATTATGCAAGGTAAGTTGTAAAGCTCTTTAAAAAATAGTGCTTCCTTATTGAGCAAGTTGTTTATTATGTGTTATTGCAGTGCCTATGAAAACCTCAGCTGAGACCTGGTGTGCTAGGTACTGTACAAAAGTTAGAAGGAACTTTATGATATTATAGCACCAGGAAAATTATTATTATTATTATTATCATCATAATGCTCTTTACAGGTTTTTTGTCGCTAGTAGTTCATCTCCTCCAAATTCAGAATGGGCTATCATGATTAGGTTATTCATCTTACCAGAACAGTTTTACAATCCCATGGTGTAAAGGATAGTAGTCCCACTTCAAGTGTTCCACTTAATTAAATACCAAAGAATCTTTGTAGTTTGTGCCATAGGGTTAAAGTGTATCCTGTTTTCTCACTCCTAAAAAGCACCAAAAAGGAAACAATAGAGGATTGTTTTTCCTACCAAGAGCTTATGACTGATAAAATTTTCATTACCACACCAGTATAGGTGCGGCCACTACTACTAGTTTGTCTTGTGATTTTCTAATCAAATAATGTGTTAACCTGAAAAAAGATCTACTTGTAGATATCTTAAATCAAGTCAGCATTGTTAAACAGCAGCAAAAGAAAAGTAAAATCAAGCCAAGTTTCCTCTTTGTTAGGGTCACGGTTGTAAGTTTTTGGATGCAGGTTGATGTAACTGTTTGAATTCTTTATTTTTATAAAAGCCTGTTCCTATGATAGCAGTCCTTGGCTTGATTTAAAAAAAAAAAGTAGAATATCTGTCTAAGCTTTCTGAGTATATCCAGTCTCAATTAGTTGTATTTGTTGTCCTCCTATTGAAGGCATTGGGAGTTTGCCAGAGGCTTCAGTGGGATTAGAATCCAGCATGGTGTTTGTTTGCTTCATTAAGATACAAATAGGTCCCATGTTGTTACTATAAATGCTAGATTGACAGCATATACGCGATAATAAGACCACCTTGTGGTACTGGTTTTTTTAAATTGCATTCATTGTGAAAAGCCACTGTTTAGTTCCTGTTTGTCTTTTTTAAACATCCCAGTGCTAGAGTTACTTAATGAAGCTTTTCAGCCCATATATTGATGCACAGAGAATGAGAGGGTCACTCTTAACCATGAAGAATCTTCACATTTTCAGTGCATATGGTTGATTTGTTGTTTCCAGTACATTTTAACTTCAAAAGCAGGATTAATTGTGTTGAAGTGGAAATATCAATGACTACTGTCAGCCTCCATTCCACCATCACTTTTTTTTCAGGTGCTTTAGCTTTTACCTTTTAAGATTGGAATTTTCTAAACTTGGTCTCTGCCCATAATCTTTTTTCCAGGTTTAAGAGAAAAGGTTGATTTATGTCAACATGAGATGAAAACAAAAAGGAAATAAACATTATTATGCAAATTTAACACAATATGAATGTTATATGTAGGGAATGATATCAGTTTAGGTAAAGATGCATTTGCATTTATTTTTGTTCAAATTTTTATTTTACAATACAAAAATTGAGTGACATCCCATTCTGTGTATTACCAGGAAAGGCAAAGGAAACCTTTAGATTACAGTATTTTATGGCACTATGAAGTGATGCACTTAAAATAAATAAATGATTGTCCAGCCCATCTGGGGAGGAAGGAGGAGGAAGAACTTAACCATGTGTCCAGCCACAAAAAAACAGATCGAATATGTAACAGTTTAATGTTGAAACATTCCAAGGTGCTTAAAAAGTGAGTGAGAGGGTGGGGGAAGAGTTCATCTGTTAGCTATAAAATGTATCGGCGCCATTTCAAGGTAACATTTTAGTAATCTAAATAATCACTGCTTATTAAAACACAATGTTCCCACTACAGAGAAAACAAATTTGGAAAAGCTGGCACAGAACACTATAAACATTTTATACATTAGTTGGTCACTTGACCACTGTTCAAGTTAAGTTTGTTTTATTTCAGTCAGCCTCATACATCTCAGTAGCAGACAATGTTTTAGCTCATTTCAGGATGTGAAAAAGCTCATGAGATAAGATCTCAGATTTGAAAAGGAAATATAATAAAAGTATCATTTTCCTTAGATATTTTACAGAATCTTCTCTGAACTTGTTTGCTAAAGTTTTGTTCAAGAAAATGCATAAGATCCTAATTAACTCTGGGTTTGGCAAGGAAAAAAAGTCAAATAGTGTTTCCTTTTTTGGTGAAACTTTAATTCAGAAGTCCTTCTGTGATGATGCTGTACTGTGTTGTACAGAGTAAAACCCAAAATCTTCTCATCTCCCTATGGCCTTTTTCCGCCGTCTAATTTTTAGTACAGGTCTGTCCCTACCACAGGTATCTGGATGGCCAAAATTGTCATCTTAGCTAACATTTTTCATGGCCTGTAACAAAAGAACTATTTTGGGGCAAATACTTGAGGCCAAAATCTTTTGTAATCATTTTGTTCGCTGGGATATTTACAACTTTTCTGTTTGAGATTTTTCCAGCTCTGTAAAGTCCAGCAATCTTTCTCATGGCAATATGGTTTTAAATAATGTGTGAATTTTTAAAAAAATGTTTAAAATTTTTGCATGAACTTTACATTCCCAGAGGAATCTAATGTAACTGCTGGAGCACTGTTTCCTTTGCTTTAGGCAACATGACTGACAGATTTTCTACATTTTTAATGCAATGAATTTTGCTTTTTCGAAGACTTAATTGAAACATATAAATAGGTTTATAAGGAGGACTTGGATGGCTTCTGTGTCCAGAGAGTGGAATCTGAATCTCTTGGTCATTGATTCAAGTTCAGTTAAATCTGGTAGCAGCTAAAAACAGTTGCCATTTCCATGCCATTTCAGTGCCCTTTGAACATGAAATTCACTTTCCACTATATACCCAGATCTGAGGATTAGCATTTTCTAGCCAAGAGCTTGTCTAACATTTCTCCAAATTATACAGCTGTCTCTGTAAAAGCTATCACCAAAAAACTGTTGCTTCTCACATATGTCTTGGATCATCTTGGTTACAAAAAAAATCCAGCCCTTGTCGATGAAAGGCAGAGTTAATCCACATTTGTGAGACTTGCTCTTCTCAATCTCCCCTGCCTGACAACAGCTTATAATCCAAATTTACCTTTTTGACCTGCATTGTTCTGGTTTTCCTTGCACTGGAAGGGACTATGGCAGTGGTCTCCAACCTTTTTATGGTGAAGATCACTTTTTGTAAGTAAAAGACACCCCAGGATCTACAGCCCCTGTCTCTGCTCGCCCTGTCCTGCTCCCCCACCTCATGGACAAACCACCTGGGCTCTGACCCCACACACCCAGCCCGGCTTAGGTGCCGGGGGTGTGGCTCAGCCCAGCCACATGTGTCCTGCTGCTCCCCATCATAAAGCTTTTGGCAGACCAAGATCCAACTGTCAGAGGCTCCGTGATCAACCAGTCAATCAAGATAGACTGGTTGGTGATCACAGGGCTATGGCATGAGCACCATAGCGCGCCCCCCCCCCAATTTGGCATTGGTGAGACCACAGCTGGAGTAGAGTCCTGTTCTGGGCGTCAGATTTCAAGAAGGATGTGGATAAGCTTGGAAGGGTACAGAGAAGGGCCAGCTGTATGATCAGGGGCCTAAGAGGGAACTGGAGTTATTCAGTCTGAGTAAGAGAAAGCTGAGAGGCGACTTGATAACTGCCTATGAGTATGTCAGGCATGAACACCAAAATCTAGGGGAGAAACACTTCAGAAAGGCACCCCTTGGGAGGACGAGGCCCAATAGGCACAAGCTAGTTGAGGAAAAATTTAGGCTGGACATAAGGAAAAACTTATTTTCTTTAAGGGTATCTAGAATCTGGAACACACTCAGAGCAGAGGTGGTGCAGTTGCCATCCTTGGAGGTTTTCAAGAGGAGGCTGAACAAGCACCTCGTTGAGCTCATTTGAGTTCAGCTACCTCCCGCCCATGGTAGGGGACCAGACTTGATGATCTTACAGGTCCCTTCTGGTCCTTTGTTTCTATGAATAGTACTAAGAATGGTGACTGAGGATGCATGAAGAACCAGCATGGAGTCCAAGAGTGGAGAACAACTTGGGAAGGTAGTACAGATGGCACTGGGAGTCAAATAGGAAGTAGAAGGTAAGAGGTCTGCCAGGAAAAGGGGATATGGATATGGCTGTGTTCGGTAGATAGGACAAAAGAGAATAGTAGGAAAGTGTGAGGTGTTGCAGGCTAGTTACTTTCAGTGCTGTGTTGCTGAACATTCAGGACAAAGATGTATCTTATGTAGGCATGTTTTATTTAAACTGCTTTGTATGCCGGCTTCATGTAGCAGCCTTGGATCTCATTAGATCTCAAACAAAGCAGTCAAACCCGGTCAGTATTTCAATACCTCTGAAGACGTACTGAAGAAAAGCAACTTTTGCAAATTCTGCAAGTAGCAGCCTTCTCTTCCAGATGCTTTAACCAATATCACTGTATGGTTTAAAGAAGCAATGTGCTACTGATGGGGCTATTTGTTGAATGAGATGCTGCCTTGTGGTTTTAAAAATTCCATGGTCACCTTTGCCCCGGTCATAGAAGCTAATATCCCTAATCTACTTTCTCAGGGTTTAATTTGGATAATGATTTTATCTATCTGAAGTTGATAAACTATCTAATAGTTTTAACCTAATCCAATAACACTTCCAAGCCAAATTTCTAATTTGAGTTTTTGATGTTTCTATAGCCTGTTACAGGTAATGAGTGTTAATCTAAGAATAGCTTTGTTTCATTGGTGGGTGGAGTGATTCCTTTGAGCAGAGATTAGAAAGTTTGGGACTCATGTCTTCAAGAAAAAGCTAATGAGAGGAAACACAGTAGGAGTGTGTGTGTGTGTGTGTGTGTGTGTACACACATACACATACACACACATATGTATACACAGTATAATGAGAAAAGTAAGATTTTTATTTTATATAGAGAGCTATATATGTATATGTATAACAAATGAATAGAGCTGAGAAGTAAAAAGTATTTTTATTTACCCTTTCTCATTGTATTGTGTTTATTCATAATGTACAAATGAAATAGAAAGGTGTTTAAACCTAATAAGATGTTTTTTAACATGATTAGTATATAAGACTCGTTGCCACAACATATAATTGATTCCCCAAGCTCTGTTGTGTATGTGGATATAATTAGAGCAGGGATTTTCAACTTTTTAAGATCAGTGTACTCCCAGTGGCCAGACACTGGGGGGGGTGGGGAATGGCGGCATGTGGCCGAATGCAGAGCAGCAGCAGCCATCATGAGTGAGGTTCCCCCACATTTGGGCAGACAGCACCTGTGCAGCAGCCCAGGATGGTGCATGGCAGCGCTCTGTCCCCACCCACCCATGCGTACTCCCTAGGGTCTTCTCAAGTACCCCTGGTTGACATCCCCTGAAATAGATCTTGGATTTTAAAAATGTTTTTAGGATTATAAATCCTCTTCAGGGATGAATAGCAGCTTCTCGCTGATGGGGTGAAGATGATGATGATTACCTTATGGGCATGTTATGCAGTTATTTCCCACTCAAGGGATATATTGCACCTTCCTCTGGAACATCTGGTAATGAATCAGTCTGCTCTGGTATGATGACCTGGCTTTGATGCTGGTCTCTCACAAGTTAACTGTATGTGTAACTTGTTAAACAGCTTTGAGATTATTTCATACATGAGACTCTGTATGTATATGTATTTATAGGTGGTATGCCTTTGACTTAAACACAAAATGCAGACCTTGCATTAGTTTCTAATCTCTCATTTCTGAGGTTTGGCTTTATCGGTAACTCAAAGACAAAAAAAACAAGTTCAAACTGAGCTTTCACTCTAATCATGATTATCTCAATGGTTTTCCTCCCCCAACACCTGTATCTGTTTCTTCTTTCACCATGTATCCCTGTAGATCTGAAATACCTCAGGTGGCACTAATGGACTTTAGTAAATCAGCAGAATTTGCATCAAGGTGCTGATACTTGCTGATATGATGGGTCAACAGAAGAACTCTTCCACCTTGTTGAAATGCCTTCTTCTCATCTAATTCGATTATCCTTCTTGGTTTTGGATTGATAGCTCATATACATACTTTGGAAAGGTGTTGAATGAACTGTACATATGGTGCATTTATGCTTTAGGAGAAATTCTTTTACAAAGCATGGTGCATGAAAAATCTCTAATTTAAGTAGAGGATAAATTTTTTATGAATTGGGACTTGAACACTAAAGTGCTATAATATGCTTTCATCCTCAAATATGGATAATGAATCCACTTTAGCATGTATTCAGATAAGAAAAGTCATTCATTATATATAAATGAAACTACCTATAAAATGGATCACTCTTATGATGCTGTCTTGGTTTCCAAATATTTTCTTATCATCTGAAGTAGACACATTAGGGTTATATTGCTGTATATAATTGGATAAAAGTAGTCTTTTGGGGAAGCATGTTGTTTTATGCACAGCAGGGAACATTCTTTTAAAAAACTTTTATACACGCGTAAAAAAATGCAATATTTATCCATATTTAATAAGAGCTCTGTGTTTTATAGGCTGACTCAGTGACAGAGACACACTACCATTAAATCACACAGTATATATTAAAAATGGAAAGACTTTCAGATACTATAGGGTTAGGAAACGTACAGGTACTTAAGACCAATAGACCTGGCTTTGATGCTGGTCTCTCACTCAGCTGGCTGTCAGTCTGAGATCACTAGTAAGGCTGGCTAATTTTAGGACAGTCAAACGATAACAATGAATCTTTAACTGCTTTACTTCTTTCTAATGATGTCCTGAGGGTATTGTTACTTTCAAAAATGACTTCAAATATATATGTTTTAATACAACCACCTTCTAGAGAGCTCCAACAAAATGTTAAGACATTGAAAGCATATGAATGTTGCTTGACACTTTACAATTACATTTACTTATACTATGGAAAACTATTTTGTAGGAAATTTAACCTATAACTTACCCAGTTCTTGCACCTGCCAGTTTTTGCCAGAAAACAGTATGCATCTGGAAAAGACTGCTTCTTTCCAATCCCTTCTGTGAAACATTTTTCACTTCACATGAGTCAGTATTGAACAGTACTATATACTCAGATTCACCATCCCTACTGAGTACAGTGAGTTTGCATGGATGTTGCTGATGGTAAAATAAGGTTATTAAACCTTGAAGAGCTTGAAAAGCACGTTTCCTCAGGAAAACAGAACTTATTAAATTCTGTTTTCCTGAGGAAATTCGTTTTTTCCACTGTAATAAATTTAAATATGCAGTGTGCATCCGTAGTCTGCTTTCAAGAAATGTAGAATCGAAATGTTTAATGTACGCTTTTAAATCGATTTGGATGCTATATATCCAGTACAAGAAAATAAGTGATTAGTTGGTAGGTCAGTTCAGCTTTCTGAACAAAAGCTATTAGATGAGGTTTGGTATGAAATGTCCAGATATTTAAAAACCTTCCTCCTTTGTTACGTGCATCCTTGGGAGGCTTAGCCTTTTGAGCTATGTAAAAGTGATGTAGTGTAGTTTCAATTGATCAGGGTTCTATTGTAAGTAGGAGCTGAAGTGAAGCAGTTTTATATTGGAGAATATTATAAGAGCTTTTTGAATTATTTGCAATAGCTGCCTTTTTATTTTTTGCTTTATGAAAAGGTAATAGAAATCCTGAATCCCTACTGTTATCTTAGAAATAATTGTATACTGAGTATTGTCAAAACTGATTTTATTATGCATGTGTTTTCTAACAGTTGCAAGAAGCAATCAAGGCTGGCAAAGGTGTGACTTCAGCTATTGACCTATGTCGTTACCATGGAAACAGAGCACTGGAGGCCCTGGAACGCTTCCCTCCCTCTGAGGCCAGATCGGCTTTAGAAAACATTGTTTATGCTGTGACCAGATTTTCATGACATACAATTAAAAAAAAATCAAGAAAAAAACTATTGTTTATTTGCAGGAAATAACTGGACATGTACTGGTTAGGGGTAAGGGAAATATATATAACCTGTGCTGCTAAAGATCTAAATGCGTTGGTTGCTTAATATATTTTTTTCATTTACCGCATCGTTGAATGAACATGCATATTTTGGAACTGCTACAAACAAAATTAGGGAAAAAAGGTCAAACAGTTTTCACTTGTCATGCCAGAAGCTCACTTGAGGCTGTACCGGTAGAAATAATTAATGAGACTTGCTTCTGTGACCTCAGCAAATGGACAGGAAATAAGTCCTTATTGATTGGACATAGCCAGGGATGGCGCCAGTGTGGTGGCCTGTGGTTTTCCTGCACTAGAGAGGACAGAGGGGGGCATGAAGCTGCAGGTGTCAGGAGAAACACTTTCTAAACCTGCCACCAAGAAAGAGCGAGCTGTTTAAGTCAAGAATTAATGTACCAGTTTATCAACACGAGGGACAGTTCAGTGAATTAATAGGGAAAAATCCTTTTATCTGTGTACATGCAGTCATGTCTCCTCACACTGTTTTTATGTATTTAAATGTAAAATTACTCTGTGCCTAATGCTTTCAATATTTGAGAAACTTGCTGAGAAAATGTGTCAAGCATGGTAAGTAGGAGCTTTAAAATATTTAATCAAATATTAATTTGGCTCTGTTAAGAGAAGCGGTTGCCTGTGTTTTATACTGTGTGTATAAAATATTTTGCTTTTGCTCAGAGTGATATTTTTTCAACTCTTTCAGGAAAATAATCTTTCCCTCAGATCAAGCAATTTGTTTCAAGACAATCCTACACAAAATAATTTCCTAGGTTTATGTGACACTTTTTTATTTAAGTCAAATAAATGTTCATTTGTACTGTTCAGCATCAATCTTTTGGCAGAAAGGAACGAGGAATATTTATCTGAGTACAGTTTTTCACTTTTCTGAATAAATGTGTAGTACATGAAGTTTTTTTAACCTTAGCGTGTCAAATTTTAAAGTCCAATTACAGAAAGAGTATAAGGTATATCAGAAGCCTGCAATTTGACTCTGTCTCTATTTTGTTCATAGGAGATGATTTTTGTGGTTTGCATGCATGCAATTTGAGAACATCGTTGACAAGAAGGCTGAGTTTACATAAATGATCTAGATTGAGACTCAGCTACCTTTCTTCCTTCTGTGGTGTAATTACAGCCCAATCTGGAGACAGCTAGCACAGCAAACAGATTTCATTACATGGCTCACTCAAACACTAAGTGGAGTTATTTCTGTTAAATTCTTCCAAAAAAAAAAAAAAGGTGTCACAGAGCCTCTTTATCATGGACCAGCATGTTGCATTTAACTAAATGGAAAACAAGGAGCTTATACATATATAAAAGCATTGTCTCTATGTAATATAGACGTACACTTAAAATACCAGTGTGCTTGTTCAGGTTTATACAAGTACAAGTTCAATGCCTTTGAGGGTGAACTGGTTTCTTAAATAATTTTATTTTGTTCTTAGACTCACTTGCTACCTTACCAAAGTTCGATTAATTCTTAGCTCTTCAGGTGTGTATTAAATAAGACTTTTGTCTTAAATTACATTTGCAAATGTCATATTTTAGTTTTTTCCTTGCACTAGACCTATGCCCACTAATACTTCATGGCAATGTAAGGCCTGTGCAGAGTTGCTAAGTCATTTCAACTAATGACACTAAAGCATGGACTACAGTTACCATATTTTAGGTTTGCATCAGTACTACAGATTTAATAAAAGTACCACTTTTTCAGTACTCCTTACAAAGACAAATCAGCAAAACTAACTAGTAGTAATATTGTACTTTTAGTAGTTGAATGATGTGACTTCCTTAAAATAGTCTGTGCCCTTGACAAAGTACTGAAAAGGAATTGCTTTTCTAACAATGCCTTTATAAAATGTAGGCATTTTGTTTGGGGTTGGACCTTTAAAAGCAACACTGGAATTACAGGGAAAATGTTTTGCTGATGATCCCCATGGCCAAAATAATCACTGCTGAGAATTAAAAAGCTTTTTAATTTTTGCTATCTTTCTCTTTGATATTTTCTTCCCACCCACATCTCACCTAAGTTCCTTCTTAAATTGTCATTCTTTTTCCATAGGGAACCAAGGAAGTATAGTTTCCTCCACTGCTCTAGTCAGCATCATCCCTTGTGTGGTTAGTGTGATCAGTACAGAGCAGCATAACACTCCAGCACATTTTGGGTGCTGTATAATAAATGAATAGGAACAAAGTACTCCATATGCTATATTTCGAGACCAAGAAGAGAAAATAAATTTCAGTCATTTGCTGTCCTTGTCAGTTTCCACACTTCATAATACCAGAGAACTGTGTAGAAAGAGCAGCTGTTGTTGAAACAAAAGATGAAGAAAGGGCAAAGCTGTGGATATATAAGCCCTCTACTCTGTTCACCTTCCTCACCCTCAATTTCTGGAGGCACCCTGGTATCAGAACTGGGGGCCCTGTTTGTTTATTTCTGCATCTGCTTTTTCTGCTCTCTGCTATCTCTGAGTCTGTCTCAGAAATCTGCACTTGTTACACTAAATCAGGAGATACGAACTTAGTAGTTAAACTGACTGGGCCACAGTTTCTCTGTGTGATCCAGGTAACGTCTGTGCTTATGTTTCTCCATCTGTAAAATGGAAATAATACTTCCTGGAAGGGAAAGTTGTGAAAATTTATTAATGTTTTGTTAAATGCTGTAATATCTTCAGATGGAAGTTAACAGAATTAGAAAGTTATCATTCCATTGGAACCATAAAATAACACTGCTTTGGGGAGGCTGGGAGCCCCCCCTTCTTTTCTACTTCTGGGGGAGGAGGATGGGGACTGCAGATTCTCTCTGCCCCCTAACCTCACCCTTTGAGATGGATGTTAAAGTAGGATATCTATCTGCTAATATGTTTCCTTCTTTTCTTGATTTGATTTCTGAAACACACTAGCCATAGCTCTCAGCTGCATATGTACCCTTGGTCTACTTCTGTGCCTAAAATCAGTAAAAGGGAGTAAATCTATTTCAGAAGTCTTCCCCTGAATTATGTTTAAACCAAGAAGTCAGAATACAATGCAATGCTAATGGTACTTTTTTTTTGTGGGAGGGGGGAAGCAGGATTGCATGCATGCTCATAAATGCAAAATTTAGCATATATTTGTGCTATCCTGGATTTGTCAAGAGACAAACTACTGAGTCAGATTGCCAGTTACTGCCTTTGCTCCTTAGTTAATGCAAGCTTAGAAAGAAGTAAGGTATCAAACTCATTTTATTTTTCATTAGTGTCTAATAAAAACACAGAGTAAAGGCCTTGTAGTGACTCAGTCAGCAGACAGCTCAAAGACAGGAACATTCAAATTGTCTTGGGAGTAGTTCTGCAGTAGGATCTGATGCATACTTTAAACTAAACCATTGCTTTATCTTTTCCCCAGCTGTAAGCCACCCAACAGTTACAGGCTATTCCATGTGAATAAATCTGGTACTGTAACTGGCCTTATTTTCCTTCCAAAATCATCTAGAACAGGACTGTCCAACTGGCAGTCCATGGACTGCATCTAGCTCGCAAGGGGTTAATATGTGACTTGTCACCCAGCTGCCCCTCCCCCTTTCCCCATTGCTTTTGCTGTGGTGGCCAGGGTCTCTGGGACAGGGAAGTATGGCAGGAGGTGAAATGGGGAGCACACTGTCCACACAGCGGGAGGTCTCATTGTCCATGTAGCGAGAAGAAAGTCAGTAGGCCTGTGCGAAGCAGCAGGTATTCGATTCAGCTTTGGATTCGGCCGATTTGGAGGGACAGTGATTCAATTCAGTGATTCAAATCACTGGGCAATTTGATTCAGCCAGTTCGGATTCAGAAATTCAGCTGCCAAATTGGGCCGAATCTCCTCTGAATCCAACAGGCGGCAGTGGCGAGCAGGGCCCCATCCCCCGCCCGGCCCTAGCATCCTGGCACTTCTTTTTTTTTTTGAAGTCCTGCACTCACTGGCTGTAGCAGTGGCAGTTGGGGCCTCTGGGGACTCGGGGCAGAGCCCCCTCCCCCCTCGCAGACCAGCGGGGGTCAGGCCCCCCCGCCTGGTACCCACATGGGAGCTGTCACATTGTAAGGGTGTAGCACGGCTTGGCAGGGTGCTGTGGGGCTGCACAGGCTGTCTGGGAGCCGGGGCTGCTCGGGCCGAATGCTGCCAGGTTCTGAGTGACTGCTGGAGCTGCCATAGCTCCAGGACAGTGTGCGGCGCCCTGCCAAGCCACACTGCGCCTGCACAATGCAACACCTGCCGCGTTGGTGCCAGGCAGGGGTGGTGGTGATCTCTGTTGCCCCACACTGTGTGTGCGGGGGGGAGCTCTGCTACAAGCCCCCACAGGCTCTGATCACTGCTGCTGTAGCTGGTGAGTGTGGGACTTCTTTTTCTTTTTTTTTCTTTTTTTCTTTTTTTTAAGTGCTGGGATGCTGGGGCTGGGCAGGGCAGCCATGGGGGAGGGGCTAGGAGAGCGGAGGTGAGGGATGGAGCTGAGGGAGCTGGCAGGGGATTGGGCCAGGTGGGGGTCTCCCCATGGTCCTCCATCCCCTACTTAGCAGTACAGAGCCCAGGTCCAGCTTCCTGCAGCAGCAAGTGGGGACCGCCTGAATCTCCAAATCAATTCAGAGGCTTCCAATATAATTCAGACCTTTTAATGGATCTCCCAGTTCTATTCAGATTCGGAGATTTGTTCCCTGTATCGGGCCAAATCTCCTCCAAATCAAATCAGCTACTGAAGCTTCGCACAGCCCTAAAGCTCAGCCCCACAACCGCTCCTGCAGTACACAGCTCCCATGTATGTAGTCAGTGCAACATGCAAATGGAGAAGACTACAACAAAACAATTCAATCAGGCAAGTGATTGAAAAGTTTTCATACCATCACCTTTGTCTGCGTGTCTAGGCATTCATGGCTTTGCTTGACCCTGCCCAGTGCTCCCTTAGAAAATGTGAGAGATTTTGGCTGTAATTTATCTTAGTCAAAGGAGTACTCTGGCTCCCCCATGTGTAAGAGAGTCCTATTCTCTCATAAGCAGCTGAAACTGAGATTTGTATTTCTTCACTTCTTATCTAATGATCTTCTGATTTCCCCTCTACAAATGTTTAGGATGATAGGAGAAAAGTGGCTTCACCTTTTCTTTTTTCCAAAACAGCACCAGAAGAAGCATACCACCTTTGTCTTGCTTTCCCAGAACTAGGTGAATGATATCCACAGAAACTGAAATGTGTGCATGGAACATCATTTAAAAGTATAAAACTGTATGATAGACTTTCATGGAGTCTATATGCAGTAACCATACAGTGAATAAACTTGTATTACTATTCTAGATTTGTTGTCCTTAAATAAGTGTCAGCAGTGTTCCAAAAGTAATTTTAATCAACTACATTTCTTGGTTTATATTTAGTGTTTTCATAGAATCATAGAAGGGACCTCAGGAGGTCATCTAGTCCAACCCCCTGCTCAAAACAGGACCATTCCCAGCTAGATCATCCCAGCCAAAGTTTTGTCTAGCTGGGTTTTGAAAACCTCCAAGGATGGATCTTCTACCACCTCTCTGGGTAACCCATTCCAGTGCTTTACTACCCTCCTACTGAGAAAATTCTTCCTAATATCTAACCTAAACTTCCCTTGCTGCAACTTGAGACCATTTCTCCTTGTTTTGTCATCTGCCACCACTGAGAATAGTCTAGCTCCATTCTCTTTCAAACCCCTTTCAGGTAGCTGAAGGCTGCTATTAAATCCCCTCTGTCTCCTCTTCTCTAGACTAATAAGCCCAGTTACCTCAGCCTGTCCTCATAAGTCATGTCCCCCACCCCTTCACCATTTTTGTTGCCCTCTGCTGGACTCTCTCCAATTTGTCCACATCCTTTCTGTAGTAGGGGGCCCACAACTGGACACAGTACTCCAGATGTGGCCTCACCAGTGCGGAACAGGGGAAAAATTGACCTACTGGTAATACACCTACCAATGTAGCCCAGTGTGCCGTTAGCCACCTTGACAACAAGGGCACACTGCTGACTTGATTGAAGCAGAAACATTTTGGTTTCTGGTATGAGGTTTTTAAAAATGGTTAAGAAAATGGTTTTAATATGAAACAGATATAGAATAACTTGCATTCCTCAGCAATATAATTATTGAAATCTTTGACAATCAGTAACATGCTACTGAAGTATCTTTTTTTTCCTCCTAGAAGAGCTTGGCCAAACCTTCAATATGAAAATGATGCAAATCAAAAAGCATATTACTTTTTATGGGCAGAATGACAATATCTTGCAACTATGTGGCCCCTTTCTAAATGTTGCATCAAAATACTGTCTACCAAACAAAATACTCATATTTCTTTAACTATTTGTATTGAATGCTGTCCAAGTATAAAAAGGGATGCTAGGTAGAATTGATTAGCAGGAATCTTGAAAGAATTAGGGATTGGGTAGATCACTTTTTTTTCTTCCCCCCCACCCTGCTCCTTGACCCAATTTATGGTATAAATACCTGTGTTCTAGATGGCTTCCCCTGTGAAGCTTTCTATATGTGATTGGCTTCTGCAAAGCAGAGCATGATCAGGAAATGAAGCATTTTCCCTCTTGGCTAGTTTTGATGAAATCTCTCCAACTTGCACATTGTGTCTGAGCATTTCTTTATTCATAGCATGTGCCCATCATAAACTGTTTTCTGTTTGAGCATTTCAGCTGTACTATTTATAATCTAGTTGAACAATGCCAACTAGAGGCAGTAAAAGGTGTGTATTTCATATGCAAATTGCTAGCAATAATTTGGTACAATTACACTTAGTTGCTTGCATCATTATGTTCAGCACCAGCATAAAAACACTGGGTATAGTGGGAGAACATTATCAAAATTATTTTCTGTCTGCATCAGTGAGTTTTATCCAACTAATGAAACAACTTTTCTGTTGTATGAGGTGGGTTTTTTGTTTTTTTTGGGGGGGGAGGTTTATAGATGAGTAGAAACTAAATGAGTTACATTTTCTAAAGTGAATAAATACAAATACAAATGCATAGTCCAGCACTCTGGCACACACTATCCTTGTAGAATATGTGTGCGCACACATGCACTGTGAAGCTTCAGTGAACTATACTTTTCAGGAAGTTCTGAACCATTAAGAAGTGAGTTCTAAAGTAGAATAACTTAACAAATGTGTTGCTATTCATGTTTAAAATGAGAGGATTGGAAATATTTTTGATAAACTGCTGTTAAATTTTTTTTTTCTAATCAGGCATACGGTAGTTATCACGGAGAGCAGTATATTACAGATTGGTTAACCTGTCAGTTGTAAGTCCTTTTCACTGTTTATAGCTGTTAGAAGAATATGTGCTTGAAATTCACCTTTTTCCTTTACCTTTTTTAGATATGAGGTTACCTTTGTTAGAATATGAGGTATTACTATTTTGCTTATTGTAGTACCTAGAAGTCTTACAGCATGTATAGACATTTACTGTCCCAGGAGAGACTTTTCTGGGAGTGATTTAACCCCAGGTGTTCCCAGGTCATTTTTCTCCTGGAGCAGCCATTTTCACTTTGGGAGAAAAAACCTGAACATCTGTACACTTGGGGCACATCCACACAAGCGTGCATGTGCATCCTACAGTGTCTCAAAGCCCTTTGAGATGCTACAAGAGGCACGTGCAGGAACAAAAAACCAGGGTTAAAAAAAAACCACTCCAAAGCATGGTCCTAGATTGTGCCTTGTTTCTGGCTAGAGCATCTCTGTGGTGTTCCTGCTGGCCCTGGAGCTATCAAGGGTAAGTCAGAGATGTTGGGGCGGGGGGTGTTTATGGGTATGGTTGGGTGTGAGGAGTGGCAGGGGACTGTTGAGAGTGGAGGGAGTTGTTGGGGGGCTATGGGGAGTGGTGGGGCCAGATCCGTTCAGCATCTATGGAGCCCAGGTCACACAGCACTGTTACCACCCACTGTTGCTTGCAGCAGAGCCACAGCCCCACTTGCCTGCTGCTGCCAGCACCACAGCTGCCAGGTGGAGAAGCAGGTGTGTGGCACCCCAGAGCTATCCCTAGGGGTGTGTGGGGCCCAGGGCATATCAGCCCATGCAGGGTCAGGAGGTGGTGAGCAGGGGGCGTGCCTGAGCTTCATGGAAAACACTCCCCACCTGGCCTGATCCAGCCCAGGCCGCACAGATAGGGTGCATTTGCACAGGACCCTGTGGAGGAGGGGGTGGGGCACTGTGGTCCTCCAGGATGCCTGGGACCCTGTGGTGGGGGGTGCCTGGGACGCTGTGGGGGGGTGGACGGTGGCCCTGCAGGGTGCCTGTGATCTTGTGGGGAGGGGGCTGTGGCCCTCCAGGGAGGGGCAGTCCATGTGCTGTGGGGGGTTCACCCTGTGGGGGGCCAGGGGACCCACCACTCCTGAGCAGCCCCCTCACAACCCCCCCACAACTACTCACACACCAAGTCACATCCCTCCACACACACACCTGCCTTCCCCCACACCCATTCCCACCCCACTCCTGCAAACCCCACATCTCCCCCATCACACACGCATCATGTGAGAAGAAAACCAAAAGCACACATCAACACATATAGATATTTAGGTTTTATTTTATCATGATAATGGAGACACTGGTACGCTTCCAAATTGCTTTAATATTGTAAATATATCAATTAAGATTGCCCAACTGATCTCTCTCAAGTGGTCTTTTGTTCTAATTGTGGAAGAACATGGATTTTTGGGGTATTTTAAAAACTGGATTTGGGATGCTGCTGCAGTAGTCTGGCTGGCACAAGGGGTACTGTCCCCAGATGCCAATTGGCCGGGCTCCAGAAGCTCCTGAGAGGAGTAGCCCTGAGCTGCTTGATGGGGCAGGTTTCTATACTGCTGGGGCCAAAACAGGTGCTGGCTCTAGCTCCCCCTGGCTGCAGATCTGGGGGGAGCCAGGCAGGGTTATTTTGCCCCAAGAGGCACAATTTGCCACACACCAAAGTGCATGTCTGGGCATGTGTGCTGAGGCAAAAAGCCCCGGCTCAAATTTGCATCGCTTCTTTTTGAGCTGCTGCAAGCGCACATGCCAGCATGTGCAAACACGCCCTTTGTTTTTTCCTGAGAGCAGTGACTCTCCGAGGAGAAACTGAATGTCTAAACAAAGCCTTTAGCCATATCCACGGACTCTATTATGCTAGATGCTGTGTAGACAGAATAATGCCATATAAGAAATAGTTACACCAGTGTACAAGGCTCTGATATATCTGTGTTTAGTGCTGGTCATTCATATTAAAATTAACAATAAAAGGAGACTAAAGTATTTCTGCTTGCCTAGCATTCCCAAACAAAGCGTGAGAAAAGGGTGTAACTGATTTCTCCACATATTTTGTTGTGAAGACAGGAGTGCAAAAGAACTAAATGTAAAGGGACCATGAGTCGCTTTAGGCTGCCAATTAGAAGGTTTCTAATCATCAGAGCCTTGTGGTTCTTAAGTAGTCTTTTATTTGTAGTGGGGAGCTTAAAAAAACCTACATTTTCTTGCATATAACACACAGCCCCAAAACCAGCTGGTGAAAATTAGGGTGCACACTGTATGCAAGAAATTTTTTTCCCACAGGTCCAGAATTTTGGTGGCAAGGGAGCAGTGGTAGTGTTAGTTGCCATGGCTCCCAGAACTCAAGGAGCCACGGCAGTTTAATGTTGCCACCACTCCCTGCCCCCAGCTGGATAATATAGCCATGTTCACTGGATTTCATCACCATGTCGGTTTGGTCCTTGGCCCCAGAGCCAGCACATGTAGTCCTGGAGTCAGTCCATTACCCCCATCCAGCATGCAGGGCTGGCCACAGGCTGGGCTACCTAGTTGCTGCTATTCACTTACCACAAACAAAGAACTTTTTTCCTTCAGGCTCCCCTTCAAAAACAAGATGTGTACTATATATGGGGGTGTGCTTTATACAAGAATATGTGGTACTTTTAAAATGAGCTTGATTGTTTCTGAAAGATTATATGATGCAGTTGTCTTCAATGGTAGAGGGCTGCCTATCATTCATCCCCTCTAGCCCTGTGTTCTAGGTAAGAAAAGATGGTTCCTAACAAAAGGAACTTATATTCCAAGTATTTTTTTCCTTCTGGAAGACTTGTGCGCTTTTTGTTTCACTATATATAAAGTCAACTCTTCAACTCAGTTTACCAGAATAAATTTCTTGGAAAAGGAAGCTGTAGTGTTAAATGTTTAAACTTGTAAACATAAATGTTTGCTGAATTAGTATAAAACTGCATTACAAGACTGAGAAGATCTTGCTTCAAAATTATATACATTGCATGTCCTAAAAGAGAAATGTGGGTTCTGTTTCTTCCCTATCATTGACTTCATCCCTCTTATGTCAAGATTCATCATATTATAGACCTTTTTGCAGCCTGGTAATCAAAGACCAAAAACAGACTCTGTTTTACCTTGCAACTAGTTCCTTCATGCTATAAATATTTGTAGTTGTATATTTTGCACTGGTCTGCCCTTAAACTTCAGCAGAACAGTGTTTCTGCCATAACTGGGGGAAAAGTAAAATGCTATCATTGTATATGTGTTCTCCCACAGTCTGTGTACTATTGCCCTCACCTGGATGAAATTTCAAACCTGCTCAAGGGTTTACAACTGCTAAAGGAAGACAATCAGTCTTACCACTACTGTGATAATTTTACAGGCTATTAATTGAAGTACTTCTAAATTATTTTAAAAAGTGACCTGGCTCTTTTCAGGAGCATAATTCACTACAGTGTAGAAAACATAGTTTGAGAATGACACTTGCTGTTTTAGACTAGAATATTAGTTATAGGCATGTCTTTGTGCTGTGTGGGTAGAATATGGAATGAAATGCTCACGTCTAAAAAAGAAAAAAATATTTTCAATTGCTGGAAGATCTGAACATTTTTGTGGCAAAGGGCTATAGAGGATATAGTTACCAACTTTGTATTTCTTGCATGATTTTAAACCACAGAACTTTTTATGGAGCAAATGTTCTCTTGGTCATTCATGAAGTTGATTGTTCTAGATGCTATGCTGATTATGAATTCAAATGAGCATTATTGCTTTTTATAACAAAGTTACAGAGTAGCATCAGTTACAGGGCCTATAACAGGAATTTTTTTGGCTGAACCAACATATAATAAAGAGGACTTCAATTTTCAGTGCCAAAAATGAAAGGAGGCCTTTATTTCCAAACTTTAAATTGCTTGGATTTGTCAGTTTTATTGGAAATCATGGAAGCAACTGTTGTATGAGTTGATGCTGAGATTTAGAGTAACCATGGGTCCTGAAACCTCTGAGTTTGTTGCTCTAAAACTCCATTTCTTTCAGCTCTGACCTTCCATTGCAAGTTTGACAGTGAGTCAGATTTTCTTTGCTTTTCCATCAGACTCTCCTTCTAGCACTTAACTCTTATAAATTAAAGGTCCTGACATTACACTCTAGTGCTTTTGCAGCTAAAAACATATTTTAATTTAAAATATATGTCTCTGAATGTCCTTTCATGTGCACTAAAGCCTAAATGCAAGGGGCCATGCATTTACAGGTGAAATGCCTCTTTTTCAAATCTTGAAGGTGTCATTCGATCTGTTAATTGTGATGCCCCTGATACATTAAGACTTTTAAAAGACAGCTCTGGTATCTCTCTAAGCACAAATAAATCTCTGTCAACTTCAAAGAACTTCCAAGAGCAGATATCATTATACACAGAGAATGTGACACGCAGTGTCATTTAAAATATATATTTAGTTCAGGTTTTCTTAGGAGCAAAACTTTTACATAGAGAGACATGTGGTGTGTATATATATGTGTGTGTGTGTATGTGTGTGCGTATATGTATATTGACTGCATGTCTCTCTATGTAAAAATTTCACTCCTAAGAAAACTTGAAATTACATTAGCTAGCATGCTAAGCCTTACTATGAAAACATTTATTTTTCTTTTTTTTTTTTTATACTATAGTTCCATCTTATTCACTGTTCACATTTTTGGTGGATTATAAACTTTAAAAACAGATTGCAGTTTTCACCACAGATTGGGTGAGTGAATTATACACTTCCATTACACCCATCAGCTTCCTCACAAGTTAAGTCATAAAAATCATTCTGGTTTAACATTTTACTTTAAGTTGAGAACCACAAAACATGTACTTTTTTGGCAAACTAGAGTGGCTATTTTTGAGCTGATTGTACAGTATCACACAAATTCTTTCCCAATTTTTAGTTCTTTTGTAGGAAAAAGTGGTTAGTGTACTGTACGAAAGCCACTGAGACAGGAACATCCTGATTTCAGCTATAACACTTACAGCATAGTCTGACTGAAGTCTCTTAACTCACTTTCTGTTTCCAGTCATAAAATGAGATCCCTGTCAAGCTGTTGTGGACTAGGTAGCTTTATCAAATGTCTTGCATGTGTTAGCTACAGTGTTGATGCCAATTTTTACTTGGGCATGAGTTCTGAAACTTTCATAGTGAAGAATGCCTCCTACATAGGATCTCATGGACTATTCCTCTTCCTGTTTATGATCCTGCCAACCAATTTTCCCACTAGATCTCGCACAGTATTCCTGTGGTGACTATTTACTTAAGATGAGTTTCTCTTGCAGGTCCCCACCCAATTTAGAGATTGTAAATGTTACAGCTTTTAGCTAGTGTGACTTTTAGGTCTGGAGAGCCCCATTTTGATGGAGGGCCGCCATTCTTTATCCTAATAACAAGTGTTGGCATATGGATCCCATGGCAAAGAACCAACATTAATGGGCCAAAGCTTAGGGGAGAATCTAGTGTTTACAGCATTTTAGAGTATAGGTCCCAAATCACCTTCCTGGTGGTGTTCTAATTCCTAATGTTCTAGGACTAGCAAATGAATGCTTTCAGCCCTTAAGGTATTCTGAATGAGTGTGCAACTGCTTGCTAGCTTTCAGCTGGGTCTTTCTGTTTCTTTACAGCTATAACCTAGTTTCAGTTGGGTCAAGTGACAAGTGCTGTATGGTTTATACTCATCATGGATCAAGTGTTTTCCCTTAAAGTTGACTTGTGTGAAATATCATAATTAATTCTCCCTTCCCCCTCAACCAACTAGAATTTTCTGGAGCAGCAGTGTCACAAATTGGCTTTTGAGCCAAAGGCATGAAACAAAAAATGCACATCTGAATAAATGATTTGTGTAGCACATGCTCAAACGGTGAAAAAAAATGGGACTCGACTGGCAGGGAAGCTAATCTAAACTTTGCTACCTGCGCTGTCTGGAGACCATGTGCTTCGCTCCCTTTCCAGTTAATGTTGTTATTGCAACAATACGATCATGCTCCTTTATGCCTAGCTGAGGCCCTTCAGGTCTCCTTCTGGGCTTGGGTCCCCTAGAAGCAGCACTGCCTTAGGCCAGCACTGTAAAGTAGGAACGAGGGTGAGTTCAGGTTGGCAAGCATTTTCTCAACAACTCTGAAACTGAGTTTGGGATGCCACTGGCTTGCTTCTTCCTGCTGCTTTTCTTTACCAAATTCCATCTTGTAAAGCATTCAAATAAAATGCAAGTATGATATAAGGCTGCTTAACAGCTGAGGCAGGTGTTAGCAACTTAACTCTTGAAGTTAAAGTTAAATTTAGCTTTCCAGTAGAGAGTAAATTACACAGATTTCAGTCTAAGTTACAGCAATAACAGATCCTGAATAAAGTTCTCTGGAACTACTCTTTAGACTTGTGCATTTATCTTGTTCGTAATGTCCTATATTCCAGCAGTTTATCAAAGGCTATAGGTAATCTCTGCTTTTAATCCCTGTTAATAAACAGTTTGGTTTCTTTGCCTTTTCCTCTTTATTATCTGTTGTGATTATTCATGGAACCACTGTAAATCTGCCAATTGCCTAAAGTCTAAGAAATTGAAGGGAACTGTAAAATTTCAGAAAGGAAATCTCTACCAAATTCTTCACTGGCAACCACCAGATTCTACTATACAGTTTTAATACTAAAGAGTCCCTAGTTAGATGGGGCACATTTAGTATTTCACTCTATAGAGTTACTGTTCAGTACCTTTTATAAGCAAATATGAGAGCCTTAATTCTGTAGGAAAGCATTTAAGTGATTTCTCCCCCCACCCCTTTCTTTCAGGAAGTGAAATGTCTATAGCTTGACATCAAGTGATTCTTGGGTTTCTCTCCCCCTTTCCCTTCCTTACAATAAAAAAACCCCTAGACTTATTATACCAAAATGCATTTTTACTAGATTACAAACATGCAACAGGTTTACCACTGACCCTGGATATTGCTATGTCCAATTCCAAGGTATTTTATGTATGAGTTTACTAACTGCCAGTAAAGTGCTCCTGGTACTTTTATTGCTTTCTATTTTGCAACTTCTAATTTCGTTTGGATTGTGGATCATACCGCAGAGACAGCTCAGCTGTTGCCATGGTTGTGTGCCTTTTTATTTGAAAGTGACATCTTTGGCATCACTGGTCCTACCTGCTGGAAAAGGTGGAAAGTACATACATTTCTGCTTTAAAAAAAAAAACAGACCTTACATCTTAGGTGAATGGCTATTCCTGGTAAAGAAGTGAATAGTAGACCACCCTAACCTTTAAGCAGCCTAAGCTGTTTGTTATATAAAAACCTGTGTGTCAAAATGTTGGGCTTTGTATCTTTGCAGGACTAATTTCAATGGGTCACTAGATATACTTGCATAAATATTAGCTTGGACCTGACTAGAACAATTTATACAAGGCTGTTTGCTTCACATATAAATAAAGAATATATATAATATATATGTTTAACTGGAGGAAATGAGTTCTCCCCCCCTCCCGCCACTATTAAACAGTAGGGAGAAGAAAATGGCTGGGCTAATTTAATATCTTGAGATACTCTATGCTGCAGGTGTCTCTTGTCAACACTTTTAAAAGGCTTTCTGCCAATGTGTGGTTTAGTTAAAAGTCAGGAAAGTTAAAATCTACAACAGCACTTACATAGAGCTGACATGTGTTTTGTGGTTTTTTAAGTTTTTTTTATATAACTGCAAATCCTTGCAGCCCCCTTCTGACCAAACCTGAAACAAGGGGAAAGATTCCTTTTCTTGAAATAAGCCATGAATGCTTAGGATGTGCTTCAACCTGAAAAGAGGCAGCTTTTAATCTTCATTAAGAGCAATTAATATTAAAAGAAAAACAATGTTTTAACTTTGCTCTGCACCAGTTTGGTTTGAAGCAGGTACTATCTGCCACCTCCACAGGCAGGGGTTGAGAGTGGCCTGCTTCTGGGCACAGGCCTGCAGCCCCTCAGGCAGCTGGTCCCTTGACAGCGAGGTGAAAAATTGTGCTTTGGTCAAAAAATTTTTTTAGCTGTGCTTGTGTGGGGTGCTGTGCCTGCTCTACCCAGGCTGCAGCCAGGCTTATAATGCCGGACAAACGCCGGCTTGGGGGTGGGGTTGAGCCGCGTGAGCCTGCGGCCCAGCAGGCGGGAGACCCCCTCAGGCCCAGGCGAAGCCCGGGGGAACCGGGCCCTCGATGTACGCGGCGCCCGCGGGTCCGGTCTTGAGCCCGAGCAGCAGCGCCCACGCGCTGCGAGGCGGTGGTGGAGCGAGGGACGCGCCAGCGGCCTGCGGCAGCGCGAGCCCGAGCCGCCACGCGCGGCGAGTGGGCCCCGCCCCAGGCTCCTCGGGCCGGGCCGGGCGGGGCTGTTGTCCCCACGGCCCCCGCCCCCCCGGGCAGCAGCGCGCGGGGGAGGGGCGGGGGGTCTCCAGTGGGAGCCGCTTCCCCGTGGTGCACGGGCCGCCCTCCCCTCCCCCTGAGGCAAGGCAAGGCCCGGCCGGCCCTACCCCCCTCCCCCGTGCCCCGGGGCGGCGGGTGGCGCTGGCCGCGGCGGCTTGGGGCTCAGTGTCCTTGTGCGGAAATGACACACGGTCCCGTCACGTCACGCGAGAGCGCCGCGCGCGGACCCTCGCACACAAAGAGCGGGGGGGAGACGCGGGCACCAGCGGCCGCTCGCAGCCGCCCCCGCCCCGGTCCCGCCGCCAGCCCCGCAGGTAAGCGCCCGCGCCCCCACTCCGCGAGGCCGCCCCGGCGCAAGGGCAACCGCGGGCCTGTCCCGGACGCCGCGGGGGAAGTGGGCCGCGGGCCCCGTCCCAACCGCCCCGCACCCCAGCCTGGCCCCGGCTTTTGTGGGCCGCTCGGAACGTTGCTATGGCGCCGCGGCTCGTGGCGCGCTCGGTCCGGCCGCTTCCATCTCGGCGCTGGCGGGGAGGAGTGGAACGGTCACGCCGCCGCCCCTCCCCCCGCCACATGGACTCGCCCGCCCCAACGGGCCGCGCGCCGGAAGCCGCCACCGCCACACTCGTGGGTTTGAGCGCGGGAACCCGCGCGGGCCGGCCGGGCCGCTGCTGCCTCCGCCCCGGGGCGGGGCTTCCGCCCCGCGGCTCCCACGTGGCACGAGAGAAAGCTTGGAACTCACCCGCGCCCCAGCTTTTTGCACACACCAGGGGTAGCTGGCGAGCCCAAGAAGCAGTGCGTGGGAGCGTCCCCTCCCCCCCGACACGTGGCTACCTGCAAGCTGCTCTGTCTCAACTGCCGGCGGCGCCCGCGAGCCCCCCAGCCGTGCCTGGGGGTGACGTTGTGCCCCACCCCCCTCCGCGTGGCCGAGGCGCCCCCTGGCGGCGGGGCGGCGTAGTGCTGGGCACCGGGCGGGCCCCTGGCGGCGGGGAGGAGTCGCCCCCGCGCTAAAAATAAAAGGCAGCGGCCGCGCGCCCTATAAGTCCTGCCCGCGGGGGCCGCCGGCCCGGGCCGCCCTTTCCTCGCGGGCCGGCTTGGGTTCGTCTCCCCTGGCTGCAAACGCACGAAGCTGCGGGGCTCGGAGCCGCCGGGGCGGCTGGTGTGGGGGGCGGGGACCCCGTTACTCCAATCGGGGCAGTGGCGCAGGCGCCTTGGGGCTCCTCAATGGGAGGGTTTGTTTCTGCCCCTCCTGCCTGCTCTTTTCTTGCCGTCGGGTCTGCTTTGACTTTGAGGGCGAGGCCACGCTGGCCTCCCGCTGCTTTCGTGGTCTCCCTTCATTCACCCTTGCTTCAAGTGTAGGTGACTTGGATAAGTTCTCTGAAGAAAAGTTTCAGATTAGTTTCAGGTGCCAGATCCACCAGTGAGTCTTGTTGTCTTTTTAAGCCCTTTCACGTTGCATTTTAATACTTATTTTCCGGGGGTGGGGAACAGCACAGGCTACAGACAGGGAGCCTGGCTGACTGTACACAACATGCTGCCAGTTGGTACATACAGAGAAAAAAATAGATTTTCTTTGCTCTGTAATTTCTTTCTGCTGTAGTAATTTTAGGTGTGACTGGTAACACTATCAGATGAAGACATTGCAGGCAGAAGTGCAAGCCTGACATTGCCCTTTCCGCTCAGTTGCTCATTCTGCATGTCGAGCAGACCTAGTGTCTTTTAGTTTCCACAAGTGGAGGGGTGTTTTAATTAAAAACTGGTAATTGAAGTTCCAGAAAAATTCCAGGAAATCTGGAAGAAATCTGTTAGTGTTTGGTTTGTGTTGCAGGAGGTAACAAAGATTCAGGACTGGACCCCAGTGCCACTGAGAAGAATACTATTCTCAAACCTCTTATTGTTATTAATGGGTGATACATAGGCTTCTGACAGATGTTAAATTAAAGGTGAGAAGGGCTCTGATGCAAAATCTCAACAGGAGGTGTCATGGTGGAATCCAGCATTGATCCCATTGCATCGTATCACCAGCACTGGGGGAGCTCTGGAGGGGTGCCCTGATCAGCTACCAGCCGCTGGAGCCTGCAGGAGTCTGAGTCTGGGAGCACTGGCCATGGATTCAATTAAAGGCACTATAGGAACTGGCTACAGTTATTACACAGTTTATGTGATAACTTTGTGGCTTATTCCTCATTTTATTGTGCTGTTAATTGAATGAATGAGTGGCTAGGTCACCACTTAAGACATGACTGAATACTCAGTGGCTCTAGAGAGACCAAGTGTTCAGCTGATTAAAAAATGGCTTTCACTGAGCTACAATAGTTTTCTCAAGTTGAGGATCTGGTTATTAATAACCCAAACTATGACAGTTAAGGATGTTTTTAGCAGTATCTTTTATTGAACCAGCTGTATAGTTGGGAGAGATGTTAGATGCACGTCTGGGCAAACAGTGACTTGAAAAAGGCACTTCGTGCTTCAGCCCTTCATATCTGACCCTTCACAGCATCTGGAAGCAGGTGGTGGGGCAGGTGGAGCTGTCCTGCCTGCTTCTGTTTCTGGGAGGAGTGTGGGCGGGGAGGGTTACAGCAAGAGCAGACTCTCTTGCCTGCTTTAGGTTTATCAGATAGCCCTAATCTAATGTAGAAGGAGTACCTGCTCAAGCACTGCCCTTCCCATCTGGCTGGGCATGAGGCACATAGGGCACTTGTACCTGGCTGTGGTGGCTGTGCCTGTGCAGCAGTACCCCTGAAAGGGTTTTGCATAGGAGTGGACTGCATTTGGGCCGGAGGGCCACTTAGCGAGTATTGGGGAGGTGTTGCGGGCTGGGTCAGTAACCTTCTCCACCCCCCCCCCCTTCTGCAGCAGCTCACCAAAAGTCCCTAAGTCGCTTTGCCCCGGGGCCCAAGACCAGCCCAGAACATGCTCTAACAGGGCACGCTTGGCTGGGCAGTGTGGGATGGGGCCGCAGCCTGGCAGGGAGTGGCATTCGAGAGCAGGATAGGTAGGCAGGGCCGTGATCTTGGGATGGTGATGGCCAGGGCCCAGAGCAGAGCTGTGATCCACTCCCAGTACATCCCTGCCTGCAGAAACAGCACTTGTCGCAGGGATTTGTGGACAGCAGATTGTGGCTTTGCCTCAGACTGCAGCCCCAAACTATCACTGCCCCAAGATCCCAGCTCTGCCTGCCTGTCCCACTCCTGGATACCACTCCTCACCTACCTGTGGCCCCATCCCATCTGCCTGGCTGAGCAGGCCCTGTCCACACAGGTCCCAGCTCCACCCCCATGGAGACCTCATCAGGCACCCCCAGTGGTGGCTGCAGAGCGGACAGGCTGGAATGCTGGGGCAGTGAAGCCAGGGCCAGGTCTGACAGTGGCAGCAACACTAGCGGTACCAGTCTGAAGGAGCTCCTGCTGCTGGGGCTGCTGGGAAGTGGAGGCCAGCCATTGAACCACTCTTCTTCAGCCTGCTGCATACTTGGGCAGCAGGACTGACTACACACACTGCAGCTCCTCAGATGCAGGTGGCTGGGGAAGGGGTGGGGCTGAAGTAAACCCAGCCCAGTTCACGAGGCTGTGACAGGGACAAAAAGTCCCCATGGTGGGGGCTTTCCCTCCCCTCACACTATGCAGACCTAGGCTATGGCACTGGAGGTCTGTTCCCCTTGTCCCACCCCATCTCACCAGGCTGACTGGCTCAGGCAGGAAACAAGCTAGGGAGCAGAGGTGTTACTGCCTCAGCTCTGTGACGTCTGGGAGTGGGGCTGGCCCTGCTTCTCTGAAGCAGACACAACACAGGGCTGCAAAGCATCCTGGGATACTGGGGGTCTGCGAGTTAACTTGAATCAGGACGAGATCTGGAATAGAAATTTCATAAACTCTTTTAACCTAAATCAGTTAAGTTGGATATTTCATCCATCCAGGTTTATCTTGAACCAGGTTTGGTCATTTTGAAAGCAGTTTATGTACACTGAACTTGTGTTTTGTTACAGGTTTCAATTGGTGTCCAATCAATTTTACCTGGTTTATGTGTAACTTCTGTCCCTAGCCTAACTGTTAGAACATTTCCCAAGGAGAGAAGAGACAGGTTTGTTGTTAACCTAGCTGGGGGAGACATTAATCTAGCTAGAGGTACTCCCCAGCTGGGTTATGAAAACTTCGATACTTTGCCACAGTGAATCAAGAGTTAGTGGTTAGGACACTTACCCAGAGGTGTAGGAGTAGGGTCCTGCATTACTGGCCCTGCTTACAGAACTTTTTACATATTTCATACAATGACTGTATTATAAAATATATAACTGGTCCAGGGAGTAGGGACTAGAACCCAGTCCCCAACCCAGGAGGAGAGAATCCTAACAAGCAGGCTACAAAATTGCACTACCTTTGTTCTGTCTACAAGAATCTTCAACAGGTAGAAAGTGTCTCAACCTAGCACAGTGTGGTCATAAGGGTACTCTTCTAGGAGGTGGGCCATGGATTGAGGCGCTTCAAACTTTGGAAGTACCTGAATGTCTTCCATTTTTTAGCTGAATGCCATAACCTTTAGGAGGGACCAATACCAACACCATTTGAAGTGACCATAAAACAATTTTTTTTGCAAACCCAATCCATCTGATACCTATCAGTCTACTCTGAATGTACCTACAGATTGGACATCTTGGGCAATGTCGGTTGCCTAGTCTTTGAATCCTGGATTGCCTCGTCTTTGAATTCTGATAAAGTGTAGGTGCGTGATGAGTGTCAAACTGTTCAGAACCACCCTGGTCTGGGTTTGTGCAGGAGCTGTACTTTAAAGAGCTGAGAGACATCTAGAGAACTTCAGTATGAAACTGGGAGTTACCTGAGTTTTCTACTCTGAGGCACTCAAAAAGGTGAGGAAAGTTTTTTGGATCAGTTCTGGACTTCGCCACCGCACTTCTGCTTAAGTTTTTTTTTTTTTATGGAAGTAAACAGTTTCTTTAAACAAAAGGAAAAGATAAAACATAACTGCATGCAAATCCATTATGGTAATGATGTCTAGTAAAGGCAATTCTTGTATACTAAGTCTGTGTTTTGGTTCATACAGTTTGGCAAAAAAAGGACCATCTTGAATTTAAATATACAGGTTTTTTGTCAATAAATAAAATTTATCATATAGCTGCAATGCAGGCATTGACCATCATTGAGAATTAGTATTTACCTGAGGATTGTGCTTTGCTGGCATACCAGGTGTCAGCTCTATAAATGCCTGGTATTAGAGGCTTACTGATGCATCAGTTTATATCGTATCGGCACTGATAAAAGGAAAATTGACATTATTGGCAATCAGCTTTTTTTGGCTGATAATGTTGTTGATAAATGCCATGTGCATACGTGCAGCCGCAGCATGCATGTGGCCAGCCCAGCAGCTTGGACAGCAGCATCCAGCTAGTAAGTCTGGTGGAGGGAAGGCAGATCGAGGCCTCCGCGATAAGGGAGGGAGCAGAGCTGGGGCAGGGACAGGTGCTGCTCAGCCAAGATGGGGTGGGGAATGGAGCTTCAAGTGGCTCGCCCCAGGAGGGCAGCTCCTGCCATTGCATGCACCCCCCGAGGCAGGCATAGGGGGAATGTGCCCCCCCAGATCTGTGCATGGGTGGAGGGTGGGCTGCCGCTGCAAACTGGGGCAGGGGCGGTGCCAGGCTCTTGCCAGCAGGGGTGGGGCTAGGCCAGGACTTCACTAGGGGCAGGCAGGAGCACTGGAGAGAAGAGGTCATGGGGGGGTGATGGCAAATTCTGGTGTGGCTGCAGCCCACCCTGTAGGCCCTCCTCCTAGCACAGCTGCTCCCCACTCTGAGCGCAGCTCCAGTCCAGCACCCCCTACCAGGAAGAGCCCGGCCCCACCAGAGTGGGCAGCCTGCCCTCACCCCACACGCAGATCCAGAAGGCACACACCTGCACCTGCCCCTATGCCTGTCCTAGGGGCGCATGCAGTAGTGGGAACTGCCCCCTGCAATACCCCAATGAGCTGCTCACGGCTCTGTCCCACGCCCCACCCAGACTGGGCAACACCAACCCCAACCCCACTCCCTCCCTCCCCATGCCCTTTTTCCTCCCCCACCCCTTCTTCCCCAGCAGACTTACCGGCCAGCCCCTGCTCTCCAAGCTGCTGGGCTGTGTATCAGCAATCAGATCGGTATCGGCCGATATGGCTTGTTAATAATTGGGCATCGGTACTGGCCCAAAAAATCTTTATCAGTGCAACCCTATCTAGTACAATAACGTGGACATTCTGCTCCGATAGATCTGTGCTATGGGAATGTGTGGGTTAGAAGAGGAAGCATCTATTTTCTTTTATTGATAGTAATAAAATAAATAGCAGTATATAGCAACAGCTTAAGTTCCATGTAGCTTAAATTCCATGTACTTATTAATCTGTTTCTTTAAAATTATATTTTGCAGACACTGCATGCTTAAGACAAAGTGAATACTTTGTTTGCAAATAATTTTCAATAATTCTCATCTCTAGAAAATGCTAGCACATTTCAGTCTTTGACCAGGCAGTATAGAAGAGCCTGCCTTTTCAGATGCAAGTGAAGCAGAAGTCTGGGACATAGTGCTGGCTGCCTTCAGTAAAAAATATGAAGCATTTGTACCACCATGAGGATATTGGAGGAACAAACTATTTATGAAGAGCAGATTTAGTTGAGCACAGGGTTTTAACGGTAGAATTCTGAGGTATTCATTTTGACCTGATTGCAGATATTGGTATTAAAATACTTGGAATGCTGTGCAGTTGAAAAAAAGAGATCTTCAGTTACCATGTTAAGTGAGTGGGACTCTTCAGTCAGGTTCCAAGACTTGGGCTTCTTAAATAGGGATCCTGTTCTACAAGACTAGAAATATGAATTTCGGATCTATGAATACAGATGCTCAAAAAATTTTAATTGTGTAATAAGTGGTTCAGTATGTTATTGTCCTTGAAAGGTTGATCATGCATGCATTTTCTAAACGTAGGTATTCATTCTTTCTCAGCAAATTTCCTTCAGACATTTCAAAGGAACTTCTTACCGAAGAACATGGGAAGTTTGAAATTTAAAGTGAGCTATCTTAACTTTGGGCCCATTAGAAACTTTTTTTGTTGTGATTTTCTTTTTCATACTTATAACTTCAAAATCATCAACCAGAATTTTACTAAACTTTTTAAAAGAATATTAACCAAGAAAGAGAACAGTCTTGATCCCGTAATGTCAGGAAGATGTTTTACATGACTATATAATTGTTGAGATAACTGGTTTTACAACAACCAGAAGTATGGGAGGCCCTTTTAATGGTACCCATGGAAAGATACGTTTACTGCTGTGTACAGCCGTGATTCTCAGCCAGGGTCCTAAGGTGCCAGGTTACCCACATTTCATAGTTTCATAGTTTGTAGGGTCGGAATGGACCTGAGCAGATCATCAAGTCCGACCCCCTGCCATGGCAGGAAAGAGTACTGGTGGGGTCAAATGATCCCAGCAAGGTGTTCGTCTAGCCTCCTCTTAAAGATGCCCAAGGTAGGAGCCAGCACCACTTGGCTTGGAAGTTGGTTCCAGATCCTAGCCGCCCTGACAGTAAAGTAGCACCTCCTGATGTCTAATCTGAATCTACCCTCTGCCAGCTTGTGACTGTTACTTCTAGTTCTCCTGGTAGCGTGCGGGGAGACAGGGACTCCCCCCAGTGCCTGCTGGTCCCCTCTGACTAGTTTGTAACAGACCACTAGATCCCCCCTCAGCCTTCTCTTGTGGAGGCTGAACAGGTTCAGGTCCCATAGCCTCTCCTCATAGGGCCTGCCCTGCTGCCTCCTGATCATGCGAGTGGCCCTCCTCTGGACCCTCTCCATGTTGTCCACATCCCTCCTGAAGTGCAGCACCCAGATGTTACTGCCAGGTCCTTTGAATGGTACCGTGAGATGCGAGGAGTTAAGCAGGTAAGTCAGGCTCAGGCTTGTCCCTGCCTGGATGATCCCCACCCCTACTGCACAGTCCCTATGTAAGGAGATAAGCATTGTAATATATACATTCATTTTTTAAATTTGGTGCCACTCAATTCTGAAAATGTATGGAGGGGTGCCTCAAGTCCAAAAAAGTTGAGAACCACTGCTGTAGATCTTACAGATATAGATAGTAGACAGCAATGACTTGATATCAGTAGGATTAGGGGAAGCAATAGTTACACGACTATTCAAGTTAGGCTCGGGCATCCTGGTGAATTAGGTGAACATATCAAGTTGTAGTCTTAGTCATTAAAGGTGGTGTGGGGAAACTGAGTTGTATGTTTTTGAGGTTATGGCTTGGCTTACAGTTGCAGCAGGTAGAAAATGCAAACACACTCCTTGGAAAAACACATAGAAGGCCACCAAGATGAGCTTTCTAACATCTTTAAAGACCATAATTTTGAGAGAGCACATCCAAAAGATGCTCTTTCATAAAGGAGACAGTATCTGCAAATAGTCACCAAGCCTGCTTGGTTACAATACTTCAACACTTAAACTAAAATACATTCAGAATATACTTTACAGGTTGCTCCTCTGCAGTTTGCAGTTTTATGAAAATCCATGTCAAATTCTTAGGTGTTCGTGACTTCTGTGTTTACTTCAGGAATTCTCATTTTTTCCCCATCTTAATAGAGGGTCTCTTGAATGCTCCTGGTCTTTTTTCCGTAGTTCCTTTATATTGTATTAACTTGAAAAGTTTCTTTGTATGAAAAAATATTATTAGGAGAGTATTTAGAGCTAAATCCACAGACTGACATAGGAACACTTAATGTTTAAGATCCTGTTACCTACTGAAGTCCTCATCTCAAGCTTTCTACATGATGCATAGAGAGGTTTAGGTGAATATAAAATGGGATTCATAGAAGCTGGCATGCTGATTGGGCAGCTGCTTAAACTAAATTGTATGAAATACTGAAGTGTTTCAGAACTAAGCCCCATCCCTCAAAGGTGTCAAGTGCTTAACTCTTGGTCAGCAGTGCCTGTTTCTGGTTGGTATTCTGAGTTAAGTAGTTTGTCTTGGAGTTAGGGCCCTAAATTAAGCCACCCCTTTATTGTGGGGGGAGGGGGAGTTGAGAAAAAGGGCTGAGGGAGACCACATTACACCCAGTAGGCTCTTAATCTGGAAGATGGGAGTCCCTGCATTCAGATCCCTCCTTTACTTGTTTTAGGGCAGGGATTTGAATCTGTTACTGGCCCATCCCAGGTGAGCATCTCTAAGTATTGGGCTATAAAGTTAATCTCCTTCTGGTCCATTGGATAATACAAAGTAACTTAAAAGTGCTCTGTTTTGATTGCTGTTCTAGCTTTGATTCTTGCTTGCAGCACTAGTGGCATTTCTATTCAGTCAATTGAGGGAATCAATTGACTTAGTGGTTCATTGTTCTTTATTCCACAGGTGTTAAGATCATCTCTCCTTCTTAACTGTCTTGATGTTCCACTGATTAAGCTAACCTTTCTTCTGGCAATTTTACTCTCTTAGATATTCCTGTCCTGTCTTTTCTTATTTCACAGCCTTGCAAACTGTTTTTAGCTCTTTTTAAAATAATGGATCCACCCGTGGAAACCAGTCTTTACCATCAGCTAGGGTTCCACCTTCTGGCTAAGCAGAAAAGGGGTGGTAAATCAACTAAAGATTAGGCTCTGTCTCCTCTATGCAGCCATAACTTTTGAAAAATCTTTTTTGCTCAGTTCTGCCTTCTCACAAACAAGGTGTATGTCTTGTCTGGGGGTATGTTGTATGCAAGAAAATACCATATTTTAATACAGATTGGTGCCTGGAAATAGAACCAATACCAGCTAGTTCTGTATGGACTGGGCCTGGTTTAAAAAACATTGATTCCATATCAGTATTTTAAGATGAGAAAAAAAGTGTTTTGTTGTTTTCTGAGACAAATGGATAACTACAGACTCCCAATCAGAATTGCCAGCTTGTAAAGTTGCAAACAACTCTATTTACCCAGCATGGCTTAATCTGTCAGAAGTCTCAAAATTATAACACATGACTGTATCTAGAAGGCAGTGATAACAGGCTAAATAAGAGGGAATATTTGTGCCTTTGTAGGAAAGCCTGCACAAACATGACAACCCATAGAAATTGCTCAAATGATGCTTCCCCACCATTCATATTTTGAAAGCACAGGCAGTAGTCTAGTGTTCAGTACACGAGCATGTGCTACAATTTCAGCAAACATTTTTATTTGTTTTAGGAGTCAAACATTGTTTCCATAAAAATCATATGCTATGCTACGGAAATGTACAAAACACCTTTTGTAGACAAGCCTACGAACTTCATTTTATAAATCTACTGGATACAAAAAATCATGGACTCAATATAGACATTGGATTTATGACACATTACAACCTGCCTAACATCTGATTCACCAGGTACCTGCCTGACCTGACCTCATACTTTTCTTTTTTCCCTCCTCTTTCTCCCCTCACCTTCCTTACTTTTCTGCCCTTTGTCTTCTAATTTCCAGCTATTTCCTTTTTATAGCCTCTTTTCCACCTTGAATTACTACTACTCTAGAGTCTCCCTTACTCAACGTTGGCCTTTCCCTGCTCTACCTTTTGTTTCCCTAATTTCTACCTATTTACATTCTAACTGACACCCTGCCACACTTTTGGCTTCTCTTATTCTTTGGAGTCTCAGAACAGCAGAGACTTCTTATGTCTGAAGAAGGGTGATCACCCCCAAAAACGTGCTAAAATCTTTTTTCCAACTATGCAGTTGGTCTAATAAAAGATATTGCATCTACCCAAAGAACCTTGCTATGCTATACAGTATGCACTCAGGCAGTGACATTAGGAATTTATTTTCAATGATTTACTGCTTCCATTCTAGGGGTGGAGTCTCCTGTCGCATAGGAAAACTGGTCTGCTTTTTCTTTCTTGAATACTGAGTCTACTTGAGTAATGCACATCTTTGCATTTTTCCTGTGATAGATATCTAATGACTCCAATACAAACAGACCTGTAGATGCCCTTAGTCAGGATGCCTTTTGGGTGCAAGTTTGAGGAAAGAGCAAGGAGTAGAACGTACTTGTTTTAATGTCAGCATGCAAAGCTTCAGGACCTGTGGATTGTCTTTCTAAATACTTTTTTCTATGCTTATATGTGCATCTATTATGGATTTATTTTTTAGACATTTTTAAATAATTCACACAAATTCTTCCTATTAAAACTTGGCCAACAATATATAAACCCAGGAATTAAATGGTTTATCCCGCAGGAAGTGTTTAAAACAAAAATTCAGTCAGGCATTTAAAATGTATAGAAACTAAACACTGAGGTATACCAACCTTTTTTTGGTGGGGGGGGGGTTAAGTTGGTTCAGAGATGGCTCACAAAATTACAAATTAAATTTTAACAAGTAATATTGGTTAAACTCTGGTCCTGATGGAGACTACAGCAAATCTCCTGTACACTTCAACAAGATCAAATTAGTGTAGCCTATGGTTTTCTCATTGTGGGTATTTGGTATGTAAAATGCCAAAGGCCTGAGATGCTCCCAAATGCTGTTTCCTGGGAAACAAGGTCACAAGCTGCGGCTCTGATCCTTTTTCCCAGCAACAGACTGCAGCTGAGGGTGAATGTCCCTGAGTTCCCCATTCTAGTAGTCATGGCTACAAACCCAAATTCCCAGGCCACATTATGCAAGCACTTCAGGACTAATGTTATCTGCCCTGCACCTGTTTACTCTCCTCTAGAATTAGTTACTATCTGAGGGAGAACCATTTAATCAACAACAGGACGAAGAAGAAATACAGAATTTTTCACCTGTATATCAACAGGGCAGGAAATAATTAAAAATCTTCAAACACTTTGGGAGGTGAAAATTATCAACCAGAGTCAGTGACCTTCTTGTATGGTTTTCTTATTTTGGCTATTTTTCACCATTTCTTACCATGTTTTTTTGGTTTCCTCCCCCCCCCCCAGCCCAAATCTTATCAGCTGAACTTGAACACTGTTCCAAAAAAAGGCCCCAGTTCTGCCAATGGAGGTGTGTAAATATTTTTTTTCAAAGTGGTGATTCCCCCATCCCACCCCCCACTAAAAAAAAAAAAAAAAATCAAGAAAAAAATTGCTTGGAATTAAAGCAGTAATTAGTAATTTGGGGGGGGGGGTTAACATAATGGGTGGGGAATCTTTATGATTTTGAGAGAGGGTTAAATTTAATTTGAGGTTTTTAACGTTCTTAAATTAAATGTTTGAAAATGTTCCCAAAGAAAACACGCTTTGAAATGAGAAAGCAAAATGTCTTGTTTTAGAAATTCAAAAACAAAATGGACTTCTCTGAAGGTTTTTTCTTTTTTTTGCCTAATTTTTCTTTTTGCAAATTTTTCAGTCACCCTATGAAACTAGTTTTCCAGCCAACTGTGCACCAAAAAATTGTCAGCTGTACTTTCCTTTCCATACCCTCTTCTCCAGCTGTTTCTCTAGCTCTCACATAACTCCACCTTTGAGATCAGCAACCTCCTTTTAGAGCACCTTTTTCTGAAGTGTCATGCCTGGTGTTTTTCTCCCATACTTTTTCTTTGCATAAGTGTGTTTTCTTTCACTCTCATTCAATGTTTGTGCTCTCTCTCCACAACTGGTGGCTCTAATGCAGAAATAGAGAGCTGCCTGGAAAACTTCTAAAATCTGCAACTGCCTTCTTTCCTGGCATGTGATTCTTCTAAGCATCTCTGCTCCAAGGCCTGTTTGGGCCTCAGCCCCTCTTAAAATACAAAACCTCCAGCAACAAGATTCTCCTGTCATAGTTATCTTTGTCACATCCACATTTTGGCACTGTGCCTTGTGTTCCAGAGCCATGCCTACCATAAAACATTAAAGTGTAAGTAAGAGTTATAGCCTCAGAACTAAATATTTTGGTGTATGGGCTATTTGGGCAAATTATGCACAAACAGAATTACACTCCTCTTCTTGCAGTTCAGCTTAACTTTTTTATAGCACGCTCGTCAGAGTGCTGTGATCTTGAGATTTTTTCATTAAGGCTTATATGGGCCTATTTTTAAACACATACATGGTACCAGTTTTCTAAAACATTTTTAAAAATGTGTTTAATTCATATTGCACCACCCCTTGTGGAAGTGGGCTTTCTATTTGGTTCATAAGCCATTAATAAACTAAATTCAGTGTTTCCCTACAATGTAACAGTTTAACTAAAGAAATTTTAGTTTAATTGACACAGCACTTGTGTAAACAAGTCTGCAGGCTTGAACCCAAGTGTGATTAACACTGGGGATAAGCCATATGCTAGGTTAGGACTGTCTGACTTCAGTGGCTGGGGGCTGCATGCTATACAGATCGCAGGCCTGGGGCTGCTTACTGGGCAAGCTGCATGCTGTGGGGGCTGCGCGGACTCCCTTGCAGCACTGCCACGTGAACTCCTTACCACTGCTGCTGTGAGCCTCCTCACTGCCGCCACCACATAGGTGAGCCCCCACACCCCAGCTGTTAGCACTGCACAGGTGATACTCCACCAGTGCCATGCAAGTAGCACAAGCTCCCCCCACTCGAGTCCCTCTGCTGGCATTGTTATGCATCACCAAACTCACCAGGCCTCTGGCCATGCTGCCTTGTGCCAGGGACGCGGGACGCAGGCCACCACCGCCACATCTGCCACAGTAACAGGGCAGTGGCAGCCCAGCAGGAGCTTACTGCCTGCACTTTACCCTGGTAGGCTGCATCTGAGCCCTCTGCTAAGTAAAAGGGGCACTGCAGCATAAGGGGTCTCTAGAAGCTTTTTGGCTGCCTACAGAAAAATTGCCTTCCCCAGTTCCAGCATCAATGCAATCTCTCTCAGTTCTTTTGAGGACATTATTTGCAAACCATGGTTTAGGAGGAGGCATGTTGAATGGAGGAGGGTGTCTTCAGCAGACAGCCTGGCCTGTGGAATAGCCTAGAATCAGGAGTGCACAAAAGTGGCTTATGGCCACCTTCCCCCAATCCTCCCATCTAGCCCATGACTTGCACACACACCTCTTTTAGCAGCACAGTAAAAGATTTCACTTTTAGTAAAAGATGGATTTTTTTCCCCCTTATTTTTTAACCAGATTTTTTTCTTTGGTAATACTGAACCATTCAGGCTTTAGCAACAGAAGACTGTTTGGAAATAATGATGTTAAAAATGCCTTAAATAATTACATTTATTTTTCCATAATAAAAGCATTTGATGTTATTTGAAAGTCACCAATTGATAATAAGGGGAAAAAAAGATTAGTGTAAAGCTGTGGATTGTTGCACTTAAAATAACATGGTTCGGATCACAATAGCATTTGAGGGGGTGGTCGTAATGAAGATTTATTCTTACATATAAAAAGGCTCAGAATGCGTTTTTTCACTGTGTTAACCAGTGAGAATTACCCCACGATGAAACGTGTTTGTAATGGTCACTCGATAGACTCTAACTTTTTTTGGCTGTCTTTAAAGGTAGTCAAAAAATTATTTAGAGTACTTTCACTTATGCACTGCCAGGATCACTTTTATCACAAAAAAGTTAAAATGACTGCATTGGTGTTCTTTATATTAGAAAATTAAAATGTCCAGTTATAAACCATTAGGCGTATTTTAGATTTCATTAGCTTGCTTTACAGTGCTGTGCAGGTTGCAGGTAGCCAGAAACTCCATCAGAAAACTAGCAGCTTCCTAGGGCAGATAGGAGATGACTCAAGGATATTTAATGTTGTCCATGAACAGCAAGTGATAATAGCTCAATAAAATGATGCAAAACCTGTTAGCATAAGGCTGAAAACACACCTTTTGCACTGTATTCAGGAAAGTGCTGATAATGTCTTTTTTTAAATTTAGTGGGATAGAAGATGAACTCAGCTGAATTCACTGAGGATGATGAAGGTAAAATGCTGTCTTCTGTATATATTTTAGTTGGACATAACTACTTATAGCAGAAAGACTTTATACCTCTTGATTGAGGTGAAACAAAAATTCTAAATGACTAAAAGTGCAAACTAAAAAAAAACTTCCGTTATTTTTGTTATCCATCTTCTTTTCCCTGGCTCCAGACTTCTGCCTGCTGCATCTTCTATTCACCACTTGTGTATTTTTAGACTGTGAGCTCTTTGGGGAAGGGACTGTTATACCCAGTAGTTTTGCACTGTTCCTAGCACAGTGGAGCCCTGGCTTGGGTGAGGCTTTAGTTAACACCACTAGAAAAACAAGACATACTAATCACCCACTGTTCACAAGGCAGCTTCAGAATTATAATACAAGTTTCTGGAGAAAGCTCATTATTGTTGTAAAACTTTTTTTCCCCAGTAAAAAATATTAAAAAAAATATTGTCAAAGTAGAAACGGAAAATGAAGATGAAGCACTAGACTGCTCCGTGGCATCCAGACCTTTTGAGAAACAGCCCCTGGATGGCTCGGTTACATGCCTACAGGACTCCAGCAAAAGGAAACAGACCTCTCTTGGCAGTGATGGTTCCGGGAATCAGCAAGACGCTTTACCCAGTGTGAAGAAAAGACGCTTTACCCAAGAGGTGATTTCTCTTCTCATGGCTATGCATGATTATCTGTTTACATCTTACAGACCAAATTCGTTGCTGCTATGAGGACAATGCAGTTTGTATAGACTTACTAGCAAGTGAATCTACAATTACAGCCTAATGTTTGCTTGGTTTATGCATTTGTCTGGATATTTCAAACAATGCAAGTAGTATCCTGTTTCGCAACAAATTTACACCTTTTTATCTATTGCTAAATGTTTTTTTTTATACTGTATATAACCATGGCATTCTCAAACTGGTTTGGATTAGAGTTGTTGTCAATTGTTAGTTGAACATTGACAGTCTGTTTCTGAAATGCAGATCTGCAAATCCTTCCCACAACCAGATCCAAACATGATGAGCTACATTAGTGAAAGGGCAGAAGATCTGTTGCCCTTACACCATACAGAACTCTGCCATAATTCTCAGCGTAAGCACCTCTTTTCTTCCAAAAAGCCACAGCCAAACCTAGGAATATGAACTTTAAAAGGTTAATTTTTGAAGTGGAACAATGTACTTGAAACAATGAGTTCACATAGTTGAGTACACATCTGAGTCCTGCTTTGCTCTCAAGCTGTGTATTAATAATACATATCTTCATATTGTCACATTTAACTGCTTTATTTAAAAACAATTTAAATAATTGTCCCTTCCAGCCCTAATGTCTATAATGTCTATGAAACCCAGCTTGGTGAAACCTAAAATCTAACAAATTGATTGCTTATCACAATATGCCTTCTAACAGAGGTGGAGCAGAAATGTGTTCTGAATTTGAGAGGATAAGTTGGGGCATTCTCTGGAGACAAGAGGTCACCAGATAAAGGTAGCCTCCTATGCAGGTTTCACTGCTTTTGTTTTGTGTTATCTGGGAAGTCAAATACATTTATAGTTGTGGCTGCTACTTTGTTCTTAATCTGAGTTGCTCTGGTATTACTGAATCTTATAAACAGGGATGTTAAAGTTGGAATTAAGTTCCTACTTAAAGCATGTGCTTCTCTGAACAATGATTCTAAAAAAAGAGGTTTTTATGTGATTTCATATTGTGTCACTGACTTGCATCAAATGAGCATTTTAGAAGTAAGCCTGGGCAGAGAAGTTTCTGATCTCTATCCCTGCAGAATTCACTGGGATCTAGAAGTCAGGCTTCTCATGCACCATCACCGAATTCATCTTTTTGTCTTCATATTATGTCTTCAGACATAATCTCTGCAGCCTCACAGCCTCTGGTGTGCTCATAAATTTGTCTGTGGAAGCGCATCAACGCAATGAGAGAAGAAACTGGCACCATAGTTCAATTTTAATTTATTCTGTTGTTGACTCAAGAACTAGAATAGAACCCAACTTGATGCCTGCACAGGTATTTTTGGCTCCATGCTACTTACAGGAGTAAAACGTTGGGTAAACTTATTTTTGTCTTTAGGGTAAGCAAATATAAGTATAAATCCACATAGAGAGTAGGTAGACTGGTTAAAAGGGTACAGATAATTCTTTTTTCAGAGAAGAACTTCAGACAAAATGCCTGGCCCTTTGATGGGCCTTCAGTGTAGGTAGCAATTGTGTATCACCTTAAAAGCTTAAAACCTAAGGCTGAATCTTGTTGCTTTTTTGTACTTGAATGCAAGGAAAATATATTTTCATCTCATTAATATTCTGTATAACAAGCTGCAACAATTTTTCAATATGGTCGCCTGCAAAATGCATGTTTGTTTTCTCATATGTTTGAGTTCTGTGTATTGTAATTTGATTGTTTTGTTGTTGTTCATCTATTTAATTTTCTAGGAGAGATTCTCAATATCCATGTGTGCAAAAATAAATGATATACTATTTACTGTGAATTAATTAAAATATTTGCTTCAGAACTCAAACAAAGAGAAACAGTTCAGAAATAAAGTACTTGCATGATTTCTGGCCTGAACTCTGAAGGTCTTACTGCTTGCACTTCTTATGCAAATAGTGTAGAACCAGGAGAAATTCAGCAAACCTAAATCTGCCCGGCTTTCAGAAATCAAGAGCTCCTAATTTCATTTTTTTAAAAGATACTATCAAGGCATTGTTGATTTATAGCCTGTGTTCACTATATTGATTTCCTTCCCCTCAAATTTGGTTTATCGTCACAAAGTTGTTTAAGAGTTGCATAACTAGGGTAGGTTAGCATTTCCATGTTCTTTTGTAGCGGAAGGAGAAAATTAGCACAACTTTGGGGCCAAACAATCTTGCTGATGTTCCCATAACCTGTTAATAAAGAGAATAATGAAACACTAAATACAGTTGGATGAGCTGGTGAGATTCAGTAGCCAGGTCACAGGAGTGTGAATCAGAAAATCTGACTCCTATTCTTGGCTCTGTTACTGACTTGCTACCACTCAATCTCTCTGCCTTCCAAGTTCGTCATATACAAAGTGATATATAATGGTATGGTATTTATTAAGGTCCATGACTAGGGCTCCCCCCACCCCCCGTCAGCCCCTTGTCTTAGATTTTTCTACAAAGTGAAATTGGAGGGCAGGTGGCTGCTGCGGGCCTGACTCTGGCAATGAACCTGGATTGGGGCCAGAGTCAGATCCACAGCAGCCTCCTCTCCTCCTCCACTTGCTCTCTGCAGCTTCTGCTCCCACCTGTGTATCCTTCCTCCTCCTTACTTGTCAGCACAGCTCAGCTCCAGCTCAGACTGGATTCCTTCCCAGGCATGGTATACAAAGAAACTCTGTCCCCTGCCCAGCCAATCAGCAGCACTGCCACTGCTGCCTGGCCCAGCAGAGGCTGAGCTTCCAGGTGCTGTGCTCTGTGCCCCAGCAGACAGTAAAGGGGGAGGAAGAGGTGATACTGGGGGAGAGGGACAGAGAGGCAGAGATTTGTGGAGAGTGGGTAGGGGAAGGAGCAGAAATAGTTGTGGGAAGGATGGCAGAGACCGGGGAGGCAGGATGGTTGCAAGCAGAAGTGGGGAGTAGAGGACAAGAGGCCACCTGACTTTCCCAGTCACTGCTTTCCCTGCTATAGCAGTGGAGAGAGGGAGGGAGGAGAATTTGAGACAGCCCTCCAATAATTAGATTCTACACCTGGAAAATTCCAACAAATGTACACATTTTCCCATGTATAATTATTGGGGGGTTGTCTTAAATTCAGGGTAGTCTTATATTTAGGTAAATACAGTACTTAATTTAAGAAAGTGTTTAAAACACCTCAGGTGAAAACTTAAGTATTACCTTATAAGTATTAAGTTATGAAGTAGCAATACAGTGATTTCAAACAAAATCAAAAAACCAAAAGAATATTTTACTTGTAAAACATGATTAACTGATATCCTTAATGCATTTGTGAATTTCACTTATATAGCATGATTAGGGTCACTGATGAAAGTTAAGTAGAGCATATTTATTAAATGATATCTGTGGAACACACATTTGTGGCTGTTTATTTTTAATGCAGGTTACCTTACTAATGTAGTGTTTGTTTATTCAAAGGGCCTTCTGTCAAACGTGAAAAACAGAGATACTGGGTCACCCACTCAGGCAAATGTAGAACAGTCTAACAAGAACAAGAATCCCAGTGTAACATGGCTTTGTGAAGAGGACACTTTCAGTGACATCACCACTCCATCCTACAAGAAACCTCTGTATGGCATCTCTCACAAAATTACAGAAAAAAAGAACCCACCAGGGGGAGAGCAGTTTGCTTCCTATGAACTGTATGAAAAGATTAGTCCTAGCAGCCCATCACATCTTCGTAATGATCATCGCAAAAGGGACTCTGGAAATCCCATGGTTGTGTCACCTGCCAGCACAGATTCTGATCCAAATGTATATTCCTTGATACAAAAAATGTTTTACACGCTCAACACCCTGAATTCCAATATGACTCAGCTTCACAGTAAAGTTGACCTCTTATCTCTTGAGGTCAACAGAATTAAAAAACAAGTCAGCCCAACAGAGTCTGTAGCAGAGTTCAAGCCTCCCCCTGAGTACCAATTGACCGCCACGGAGCTGAAACAAATCATGGATCAAAGCACATCAGGTGGAGACTTGGCTTGTCGCTTACTTGTGCAGCTTTTCCCAGAGCTCTTCAGCGATGATGAGTTCAACAGGAGTTGCAGTGCATGCGGCTTCCTTAACAAAAAGAAACTTGAATCACTTCATCTGCAGCTTATCCGGAACTATGTGGAAGTTTGTTACCCTTCTGTAAAGAATACTGCTGTCTGGCAACTGGAGTGTTTGCCACAACTCAATGATTTTTTCAGTAGGTTTTGGGCTCAAAGGGAGATGGAAAATAATCAGCAAAGTGTGCAGTCCTCCAGTTTTTATGAGGCTGACCAGGTGGATTCCTCTCATTTCATTGAGGATAAAGAGCAGGAGGAAGCTTTGTCACTGGACAGGAGTAGTGTAATTGGCTCAGATTATATTCTGGATGCTCAAGATCTCAATGAGTTTTTAGATGAAGCTTCCACGCCAGGGGAATTTTCTGTGTTTTTGTTGCACCGATTGTTTCCTGAGCTCTTTGACCACAGGAAGCTTGGTGAAAGGTATAGCTGCTATGGAGATTCAGGAAAGGAACAGCTGGATCCTTCTCGGCTTCAGATAATCCGCAGGTACACAGAAATATACTTTCCTGATGTGCAAGAGGAGGAAGCCTGGTTGCAACAGTGTGTCCAACGAATAAATGAAGAACTCGAAAGCATGTACATGGATGGGAGTGAGTGTGAACAGATGAGAGAAGATTGCTACGATTCTTCTAGTTTGCCAGATGATGTATCTATCATAAAAGTGGAGGACAGTTTTGACTATGAAAGGCCAGGAAGAAGATCAAAAAAAATTTGGCTTGTGCCAATAGATTTTGATAAACTTGACTTCCCCCCTCCTGATTTTGATGTTCCTGTTCCAGATTATTTGTTGAACAAGGAACAGATTAAAAATATATATGAAAGCAGTCTCTCCATAGGCAACTTTGCCTCTCGACTGCTTGTACATTTATTTCCTGAACTGTTTACTCATGAAAACTTAAGGAAGCAATACAACTGTAGTGGCTCTCTAGGCAAGAAACAACTTGATCCTGCTAGGATTAAGTTAATTCGACACTATGTGCAAATACTGTACCCAAGAGCAAAGAATGATAGAGTGTGGACGTTGGAATTTGTTGGGAAGCTTGATGAGAGATGTCGACGCAGAGATACTGAACAGAGACGTACATACCAGCAGCAGCGGAAAGTCCATGTGCCAGGGCCAGAGAGAAGAGAATTTCTTAGCTATGCAATAAACCCAGAAAGATTCAGAGAAGAGTTTGAAGGACCACCACTGCCTCCAGAAAGAAGCAGCAAGGATTTTTGCAAGATACCGCTGGATGAACTTGTTGTTCCAACTCCAGACTTCCCCGTGCCTTCTCTGTATCTGCTGTCTGATAAAGAGGTAAGAGAGATCGTACAGCAGAGCCTTTCAGTCGGCAACTTTGCTGCCAGGCTTCTAGTAAGACTTTTTCCAGAGCTGTTTACTCCAGAGAATCTCAGACTGCAATATAACCATTCAGGTGCTTGTAACAAAAAACAGCTTGATCCCATTAGACTGAGACTGATCCGCCATTATGTTGAAGCTGTTTACCCCGTGGAGAAAATGGAAGAAGTATGGCATTATGAATGTATACCAAGCATTGATGAAAGATGCCGACGTCCCAACAGGAAAAAGTGTGATATACTGAAAAAAGCCAAGAAAGCAAAAAAGTGACAAGCCCTTTTAAATTCCCAAGACTTTGACCACTAAATTATTTGTGAGGAGCATGCTTTGCTTTAGACTGGGCAACTGTTCTCACAATGGGAGCTGAGGGCACTCAGCACCTGAAAGACTAGGCACTAAGATTGTTGCTTTTTAACTTGTGTGCTGCATATACAAGGGCACTGCAGCAGTGGGAAGTGGCTAACTACATTTGTACATGGTGAAGACCATGAATCACCAGTAATAAAGCCATTAATGACTCATTAAGAGCATAGCATTTTGGCTGGTACAAAACATGTATTGAAATTGTGTTATTCCACTCCCCACTTTTGCACCTTCCTTTTTATCGCTTTTTAATAATAAATCTTTTTTTTTTTTTTAATCATTGTGCTCTTCAGGGGCAGTTTTTCATTAAACACTTGTACGCAGTCAAAGTTAAATAATTTGGCATTTGGAATCTGAATTTTATTTAAACCTGCAAACTTTATAGTTTTTGAAAGTGCCATGTTCACTGAAAATTATTGGAACATCAAACTGTTTCTACAGTAATTACGGCTATGCCTTTGTTTTGTCCTTGCTGATATTAGGATACTGAAAGTAATACCACAGCATCAAAGAATGGGTCAAAATGGTTTAATGTCCTTTTTTACTGTTACCCACATTTTATTTCTATTTGTTATAGGAACTGAGACTTAATCCCAGGCACTCAGCACAAATGTACATTTACATTTTGACCCTATGCCTGAATTTGTACCCTTACTTACATGATTTATTGCATTGCCTTCAAGGTGACTGCAGGTCTGAATAAGTTCTGCTTGTCCAAGTAAAGGGTGCAGAATAGAATCCAAATCTTCACCAGTAGAATGTGTTATCATTGCTTGTTAGTCTGTTAGAAAAATACTTGAAACAAGGAATGAAGGGAGACATCTTAGTCCTTATTCTTCATCAGAATCATAATTCCAAAGGTTTCCAGCACTGAATACTACACAAAGAAAGATTTGATTCTGTAATGCAATTAAATGCTGCAAGGTCCTCACCTGTGAGGTGTGTCGATTTAACCCATTGTTTGTAAATGCAGCACAGCCTGAATACTCCAAAGGTCATAGGAGTATTGAAATTCCTTCAATTATCCAAGCTTATTTAGTGTGATAAGTAGCTGTTTGGAGAGGTAATCTTGTATGTATAACAGGTTCAGAGGACTGAGATTGCATTAAAAACAGAGCCTAGTTTTTCTGTTATTTATACTGATGAAAAGCAGAAGGAATTCCACTGCTGAAATGAAGAGAATCAAGCCTCCAGGTGGGTGTTAGTAAGGACAGTGATCACTTAAGCCTGACCATCCCTAGAACACTTTGAGTTATTAGTTAATGTTCTTTGTGTTCTTCCTTTGGCATTTATCAAGATGGGTTATAGTATCAAATTAGAAGTAAGCCCCACTGTAAATTTATATTTTAGACTTTGTACAAAATACTTGATATTTTTACTTCAGATTTTTAGAATTTATTGTTCTTAGAATCATGTTGACACCTTTCTTTAATTTTTCCCCTAAAGGCAAAAGATAGCAAAGTTACATTATGTTAAAGTTATGTTATGTAAGTCACACGAGCTAGTAGTGGTCACTCATTTTTCCCATTGTGATAGCAGAATCCTCAAAGAATGTATGAAGAGAGTCTTGAATGTACTAAGTAATACCCTAATACTGTTAAAATTCACTTGTTTCTTCCTCTTGGCATAAATAATAGCAGACCATGCACAAAATGGATATCAGAGCAAATGTGGCTATAAATAAAATGAAAACATTTTACCAAAGATTATGAACTGATACCATGATGTCTGCATCTTACCTTTCAGATTAGTGCATATTTTTAGCAACTGAATGTAGTGGAACCTCAAGGTTTTGGGTTTTTTTTACAATTGTGTGTTAACTAGCACCTCTATGTGAACTTTTCTACATGCACTTTTATGGGCTACATAAAATGTCATGAAAAGAATGAAGGTCTTTTTTAATTTACTGTTGAAAACGGCTTGCATTTATCCTGCAGCCCAAAAGGTAAGGGTTGTAATATGCAGATTCTCTTTATAATTTATTTGTACTTATTTTAATGTCACATTTGTTTCACTGATATGTAATAGCAAACCCCACATAAGGATTCAGCATATCACACAGTTAGGAAAGAGATGATGAGAACTGACAGATGTTTCTATCCAGTATGAAAATTGAAAATGTTTTGATATTCATTATACGTTACTAAGTCATTTTCTTGTTAAATCAGTCAGATGAAGCTATTCATATGATACACTAATAGTTTAGGAATGGATTTTGTCCTTAAAAAATTATCACCAAAAGTGAGCATGCAGCAAGAACCTGGTTGCATTTCCTTTTATATTACATACACTTTATACACTCCTCTAATCTGATTGTCCAAAATCCTTTTATGATCCAACTTGCTTTCAAATAGCTGTTTTTTATAAATGATATTAAGTCAACACAAGCACATTTAAAACAACTGTGAGATTGCCAAAGGAAACTTTTTTGAGGTGCAAATTCATCCAATTGGTCGGTTTTAAAAATGGAGTAATTATATGTATGGATTACTGTTATGAGAGAGTAAAGTTAGCTATGAACAATTACATGAATAGTAACTTCTTTTTTTGTTTAGTTTGTCTAAGATTTGTTACTAAGTTCTGGATTGTCATTTACCTGTTGAATAAATAAGCAGGGACAGCTTGATTTGCTGTAACTATTATGACATCCTCTCTCTTTTAGAATGTAACTTTAGAAAGAAAAACTGTGGTTGTTTTGAAAATGAGGCAGTAACTAAGAAATTTCTAAGTATTAACTGAAAAAAACTCAAAACAAATGTAATCATACACACACTGACTTCATAATAGGTGAATATTATTTTACCCATCAGGTCAACAAATCCCGTTCAGGAGAATATTGAGTATCACTGCTTGCTTATTATAACTGAAACATTTCATTGTGATAAGGGCTGAATAATTCACTCTCCTTTGAAGACCCTCAAGGAAACAGCATAACATTTCTTGGCTCTATTTGCTAGGGTAGTGGTGTCAGGTTTTTCCCAATACAAAAAGAATATGGAACTGCTTTTAGTATCGCACCCATTTCACACAAATGAAAACTCAGGAGCTTTGCAAGAACTTTTAATGTGTGTAATCTTTTGTGAAATGTAAAGGAGAAGTTAGAGCTATCTAGCAGCCATCTCTAGCAGGGAAAGTCAAACAGCATCTTACTTTCAAAAGTGAAAAATAACTCTTGTTTGAAATGATTGCATTTGGTTACTCTTATGGGTCAGCTGTAACCCTAATCAATTTGTTACAATTTTGTACTTTTCAGTAATAAAAATTACTTTCTCTTGCTTCTTAGCAAACTAGAACTACTTCTAAATACTTTCCTGTTTTTAAAATGCACATAGATTATGTATACATTTTCTCTTTGGGTGCATTTTTTTTAATTCAGCCAAAGCTTTGTTATTGTTTAAATATTTATGTGACAAAGGCACTAGAGGCCCCACTGAGGATCAGGGACTGTTGTAGTCAGCATTTTGCACGTATGCATGAAGGCCCATGAAATCTTTTAACTCCACATTGAAAATGGCTAGAACTTACTCTTCAGGTCAAAGGGCAAGGAATGCAACATACAGGTTTTCTTTATAATTTACTTATTTTAATATCACAGTTGTTTCACCAATTAACACTGTTAAATCTTGCTGAAAAATTCAACACATCTTACGCTTGCCTGTTAAGAAACGGGGGTGAGTTGATGGGTGTTTCTATCTAACATGCACATTTAAGAGATGACTGCACAGATGATTTTATAATACGAGGGGGTGGGTAGGGAATGAGGATAGTTTAAACTTGACTTTTGGAGTAAGCTGCTGACATTTTAGGGCTGCTATAGACATGAATTATGCTTTGTTTGGAAGCTTCACTAAATTTGGAAGGAGAGAGATACTTTTATTGTTGTCACTCAGGTTACTATTAATACAGTTATTATTTCTCTCATGAATAATCTAAGGGTACTTCTAAATATATTTTACACCACCTAAATTGGAAGATGTGAAACCCCATTTTTGCTCCCCTCCCTAAGTCAGTTCTTTCATTGCATTATTAATATTCTTATTTTTTATGGAACAGATTATTCTGATTGCAAAATACCATATTTATTCAAATAGAAGATGACCCTGGTTACAAGATGAGCCTCCCCCAATAATTAAATTCTATATCTGGAAAATGTATAAATTTTTTACTGTTTTCCAGATATAGAATCTAATTATTGGAGATATGCATTGAATTTGTCCCCCTCTCACTGCTACAGCAGAGAAAATGTATGTGGGGGGTCAGGTAGCCCCTTTGCTTTCTGCTTGCCCCCAAATTTTCCCCTGGCAGCCTCTTCCCTTCTTCTTACTGTCAGACCCTGTTCCACCTGAGCACGTGGACATGAGGAACAAATTTGAAAACATGAACCTTGAAATTAAAAATGCTGTAGAAATGTGTGTGTAGTACCCATGCATTTAGTTTATCCAGAACTTAGCATGTTCAAAGCTTTCATAGATTTCATAGACATTAGGGCTGGAAGGGACCTTGCAAGATCATTGGGTCCAGCCCCCTGCCCAAGGGGAAGGAAGTCAGCTGGGGTCAGATCACCCCAGCAAGGAAGGCATCCAAGCATTTCTTAAAGGTATTCAGAGCAGGTGCTTGCACCACTTCTGGGGGGAGTCTATTTCAGACTCTGAAGCCTCGAACAGTAAAGTTTATCCTTATGTCCAGGTGCTTTTGCTCAGGTTGAGCTAGGCTCCTGTCACTGCTCCATACACCTAGGCAGTGGCAGCACCTTTTCCACTGGCCGCTTGTCCCTGCACAGGACATTGAGGTCGTCCATGTAGGCCAGGCCTCTTGTCTCTGCCCCACTGCCCCCAGGGATCTCCACTCTGTGGATCCCAGGGTCTTGCCTGAGCCATTGGGCCATGGTTGCATCATGCAGATGAAGAGGATGAGAGAGACCAGGCATTCCTCCCAGATGTCTAACTCCACCGTGATTGGGGCAGTTGGGAACCTGTTCACCAACACCCTGCTGCTCATGTTCAGTGCTTTTATCCATGCAACAAAGGTTGGGGGGACCCACATCTTCAGTGTTTTGAACAGAAATCAGTGAGACACTGAATGCCTTTTCTGGGCTGAGGCTTAGCATGGCAACATCCAACCCCCTCTCCCATTGGTACCACAACACATCTCCCAGTTGCAGCGGGGTCCCCCGGCTCCTTTGGGTGTGCCATGTATATAGCTCAGTAAAAGGCTGCTGCTGTCTCCAGCATCCCTTCATTTGACTTGTGGCTCTATCCACCAAGCTGGTCCTGGCCTCCTTCCTGGTCTTCTTTAACCTGCCAAAGCAAGCACTCCTCCCCCTCCTCTACCCAGGGAGCCCAGGCCAAGAACATCTTCATGGCCTGTTCCCTGTACCAGGCCCCAATCTGAGCTCTTACCTCCCACATGGCCTCCCTCACATCCCAACCCCAAGTTGCCTGCTTGTGCATGCTCTGCAACTTGTCATTTAAGTGTGTTGCATCCTCTGAATCCAGCCTTGGCTCCTACCAGCTTGCTGGAAGAAATCTTTTTTTCTTTTATGCTGGCTCACCACTCTGTGTGGTTCTGGTACCTGGCTCTGAGGGTTCTCCACCCTGTGTAGCGCTGCCTGAACTCCTGCTGGGTTTTTTTTTTTTTTTTCAACATCCAGGAGGCTCACATTCAAGTTCCATATGCCCCTGCCTCTTTCAGGCTGCACCCCATCTCTGCCTTCACTGCCAGGAGGCAGTGGTCCAAGAAATGTGTGGATTCGGCTTTCGCTACTTACTGTCCTTCAGGGAGGAAGATGAAATCTATGCATAGACTTCATTTGTCCTATAGGATCCACCTGAGTGAAGTTGCCTCCCAGGTCCTTGGGCTCCTTTGCCTGCATCCACCAGCCTGTGATCAAAGATCAGTTGTTTTGCAGCCTGGAGGATCTGTCCAGGCCTGTTTGGCCTTTGCCTATTCTGTCACCCGCGTTGATGCTATTGAAGTCTCCTGTGGTCATCACTGGCCAGGTACTGAGCATTGCCAAACTCACATTTTCTAGGAAGGTATACCTTGCTTCCCTTTTCACTGCTGCATAAACATTTGGGAGGGCTGATTCAAAGGTGGCTTACAGAAGCCTGCCTGCAATGATTTCTGTGCTGTAGGTAGTGCACTCTGTCTCATTTCAGGAGAATTGCAACACGCACTGCTATTGTCATTTGATCTGCTCCACATGAAGAACCCAGGCTGCCAATGTCTTTTCAACAAAGCAGTTTTTAGAGTTGGGCAAATCGCATTCCTGGAGCCACATAATGTTCACTTGTAGTTGTCCCAGGTACTGTTCTATTGTGTCCCTTTTTTTTTCTTTAGCAGGCTTCTTGCATTTAGACAATTAGTATCCCCACAATGAAAGCAGTTAGAGGGGGTAGCAAAAGCCATTATTTTTTCATTTCTTCATGTGTTTAGGGTCTGTGTTCAGGTTCAGGCTTTTCCTTGCCTTGTGGGGCCACCTGGTGGGCCAGATCTTTTTTCTCTGTGGTTTTAGGGGACACCTGGGTCTTCCTCCTGTGCTTCTGCTGCTGTGTCCAGCCATCTTGACCTGTCTCTGGGCTCCCAGGGGGGTTCTCCTGTTTCCCTTGGAAATCTGTTTCTATTTCTGCGCTGGATTCCCCTCCAGCTTCTGAGTTTTTTCCAGGCTCCTTTCTGGGGTGCCTAGGTTCACCTCCTCCATCTGTTCCCTTCACTATTCAGTGTCTTTGTTTAGCTTCTTGAGGGAACATTCATACACTGTGGGGGTGGGGTAGCCCAGCTTTGGCTCCTTTCCCTTTTTCTTGGGATCCCTCCCCTGCTCTATTCTCCTATTTTCATTGCCTCCCCATTCTCTGTTGCTGCCTGTGGAGGCTGGGCCGTGGAGTTTGGGCCACTGGGGTTCCTGCAGTCCCTTCTTTGTTCTTCCCTGTTTGCTTAGGACTGAGAGCAATCTCTAAAAACATGCCCCTCATCCCCACACAGAAGGCAATGCCAGTTCTGTTCACAGTCCTTGGCTTCATGTCCTTTCTTCTTGCATGACACAAATTTTACTTGTGCATTGTGCCACCAGGTGTCCCTGCTCCCCACATTTATGGCAGAGTTTGGGCAGCCCCTGGTAGAAGCCCCTATGGGGTCCCAGAGAAATTGCTGGGGGGAGGTGCTGCACCTTGCCTGGATTCCCAGGCCTGCTTTTCAGCATTACCTTGGTTTTCCAGGCTCCAGTCCATATCCCAGACTTGTCTAGGGCTTTCTCCACTTTCTTATTTTCACACAGCATATTCTGAGCCAAAAACTCACATCCTTTTATTTGGGCTGAATACATTTGGATTGTAATCAGCCTCTCTTCTCATACCTCCCCCTACAAAACCAACTGCCTTCAGCTGGGGATTTCCTCTGGCCGCCTCCACCTGTTGCCAGAAATCTGATCTTATCTTGGGATCTCTGAAGCCCAATTCAAACTCTGCCCCACCTGGCCTGCAAAACACATAATACACATTTTTCAGATTTGCATTGAGCAGGTCTTGCATAATCTTGACTAAGTAGTTTTCTCTCTCCAGAATCTGCTTTCCTTGTTTCAAGTGTCCATTCTTCACCAGGACCTTCAGTAAGAAGCCGCCTCCATTTGCCTCCATGTTTGGGGGAGTCCCACACCCAGGCTCCAGTGACTTCAGGTTTTGGGGCTGTTGCTCCTCCCTCTACATTTGCATTGTGGTGTCTCAAGGTTCTGTATCCAAACTGAGACATCTGGGTAGATTTATCAGTGAATGTTAAAAAGGAAGGTACAAAATTGAAAGGGTAGAAGAAGATACCAAGATCCAGACACAGATGGCTACATAGTACAAGGTACAATAGATGGGTTGGGGAGGATGCAACTAACTTGCATAGTAGCCCAGGAGTGAGGGATAGGGGAGCTAAGGGTGCAACAAAAAGAGAAGATACACAATGCCTGGTGCAAGGAAACTGCATCATTAGAGTGGTGGGTTCTAAGGGATATACATAGATACAAATAACAGCATGTGGGGTACATTTACAGGGATAAGGAAGTCCAGGTATAAGAGTTCTCAGCCATGATTCACTGAAAGGGGCAGTCAGGCACTCCCCTCTGTGTTGATTCTGGCTAGTGGTGAGTCGGGGTACACATACTGGTGCTCGCCTGTGACGTGCTGGATGTACATGTCTCTGGATCACCTGATGGTGTCAGACACCATTAGGCACCTCATCAGTTTGGTGTAGCGGTAGGATATTCAGGTGTGCAGGATGCTCTTGTTGCAGTCCCATGTTCCCAGCACCCTGATGATCAGTGCCTTAACCATCACCTCATATCCCTAGCTTCTTGGGGCATATGTCAGCGGCTGGTACTTTGTCAGCTTCCGCTCCCAGGCTTAAACGAAAGCGTGCTGCCAGTTCCCAAACAGGATGGTAATATTGACCATCATGATACTCTTTGGTCATGACAATAGATCTCGCAGCCTGGAATGCTGCGATTGATAGACATGGTCCCTGTTGGGGCTGAAACAGCCTTCACCAGCCAGTCCTGAATGGCATTATGGCAGAACTGCCACACTCTGGTGTGGGGTTTGCAGGTGCAAAGCTTGTGGGGCAGGGTCTCTGATTCACAGTCATATCTTTGGCACCTCGTCATGGTTCCCGACTGGATGGCACCGTTGAGTAGCAGACAATTGAGTTGGGCATGGTGGATAAAGATCCAGTCTGCGAAATCCATGATATTCCGAAGCATGAAGCCAAAAAATTGAGAAGCAATTTTACTAATACATAGCACAAGCTATACACAATATTAGTCTAAAACCAAAGGTTTGTGATTTACCGTGTAGTTTGTTGGACTGGGCCCTACCAGAATCAACAGAATTTCAAGCTACAGTGATCCTACAGTTCAGTACTGCTCAGTATGTGTGTGTACTCCAGATACCTCCCCCCTTACACACACACACACAAAGGATTCCTGTATGAGTTAGCCCCAACTCATGACTGGAACAAGGTGTTCTTGTCACACATCCTGAGATGCTCCAAAAATGTATATGCAAATGAGGTGCTGGGCAAACTGGTTTGGCTTTACCTCATGAAGGGTGGGGCACACTAATCTTATGTGCCAGGCTGAGGGGGAGGCAGAGGGATTCTGCATGAACTGTATGCAATGTTGTTGCTCGCCATGATTTGAAAAAAAAGTGGTGAGAAGAACTGAGTGCAATAGGCCCTACCACATTTTATTCAGATGGGCTATACTAGCATATTCTTATGGCAATATCCCATCAATTTTGTGGTAATTGATGGGGGGACTGCTTTTGCATTCATCTCCTAGCTGCTTCTTGGCCTTTTGGAACAAGCAAAACTAGCATATGAATTCCAAGATGTTGGGGCCTGGACCTTGCCACCCAAAAAAACTCAGGTCTTACCAGCATCTTTACCTAACATGAGCCATGTGACTTATAGTCATGCTCAGTGTTGGCTGCATTTCATAGATTTTATTGACATTAGGGCTGGAAGGGACCTTGCAAGATCATTTAATAAACCTCAAAGCTAGTTTCCATTGCTGAGCACATGCTGCTTTCGGCAATTTAACGATAGTGTATTTAGTAAGATTTCTTTGTATGCACTTATCAGGGGCTTTTTCCCTCATGCCAATTGGGACAAAAACCCTTCATCTTGTATTTGAGTAAATATGGTACTAGTAACTACATTTGTCTACAGATACCTAGTTGCCTCTTCCTCATGCGAACTGTCCTTGAGCCACCATATCTGTTTAGCAACTCAGATAAAAGAGAGAAGAAAGAGCAGACTAAAACAAAAGGAAAGCCAAGTTCCATAGCTTTCCAAGGATTGACTTTTTTTCCATTTTCACCTTAACTGATTGTTAAAACTCTTCCATGATACTCAGTTTTATCCTTTTTGTCTTTTTCATCTCTGTCATCGTCCAGATGCTCCCTGACCTGCATGCTAATTCCTTTAAGGCTTGACTTGTTGCCACATGAAAAAAAAAACCTTCTGTTTATTCAGTTTCCTTTCCTGTCTCAGAACACATGTAGGAATTGTTTTCTGTTAGCAACAGATCTGAAAGGGAAACCAGTATTGTTCAGGTAAAAGCAGCAGTCTCTTGGAAAGCCCTCTAAAGTAGAACTGATTTAAATGACTTCCTTCCCCTTTGAAAAAACATCCATGAAGACTTCCGAAAGATTTCATTGAAACATCTACATTTTTTCAGATTTTCATTTTTAAAAAATGAGGCTTGGTCAGGTGAAAATTTTGTATAAAAATATTTCCCAACCAAACCAAATTTGTGCATCAGTTACTGAAACCAAAATATTTTAAAAGTTTGACAGCCTGATGTGATTTAAAAAGGTTTAAATAGCCATTTTCTGTTAAAGGAAAAATATGCTAAGCAGAATTATTTTATAGTGGCTTGGTACTTGGTTCTGGCAGTTTTCCTGAGCAATCTTCTTTTTCAAGTGACAGGTCTTGAAATTCCTTTTGTCCATGAACTTTCATAAGTGGCACCAGTTCAATTAAGTGAAACTACTGGCTCTCAAACTGTTCCATCACCAAAGTGGAAGAGATATACTTGTTCAAATTTCAAATTCCCCTTCTCATCTCATTTAATATGTCACTGGGTCAAAGCATCTATTCTAGTTCTAAACTGTGGTCTTTAATAGCTTTGAAAAACATTTTTCCAGTTGTAATACAGGGGTAGGAAACCCCTGGCATGGATGCCAGAGCGTGGTGCACAGAGGCATTTTGTTTGGCATGTGCACCTTGAGGCAGATGGCAAAGAAGGGGCTGAAGCTGCACTGCCACAAGGATTTGGCCCTTCATGGCTCCCCTATTGTCCACTCCTAGCACAACAACATCACACATTTTCAGGTTGCAGGTGTTTTTGGCACTCTACCCAAAAACATTGCTGACCTCTGTTGTAATACCTTACCCTGACCTTTTAAGAGGCCTGAATTTTATAAGGAGGGAGCTCAGCACTTCTGACAAATCAGTTCTCATCACTTCTCCTAATGGTATTGCTAGATTTAAAAACCTTGGCTTCCACATCAGTGGCTACCCATTGCTTATTAGGGCTGTCTGTTCTAAAGGAGAACTAACAGCAAGGTCTTCTGAGACCTGCCAGCAAGTTCTCAAAAGAATCTTTGCATCTCATTTTTAATTAGTGTAGCTTAGCGATTATGTATTTAATAATTTCTTTTACATTGGGTACATTTCTCTGTCTCCTTGGATGCCTGTGAATAAAGTTTGCTTAATTGATGCAGGCCCTTCTGCTTTTCTGACTGCTTACAGTACTGAAAGTAAGAGCCTCCTTTTATTTCTGCCATCAGGTGGTCTTAAGAATCTTGTGGGAGAATTTCTGAGGGCCTTCCTTTACCTTCAAGTCACTCTAGAACCAGACTTCAGACATCACTTCAGACATCTAAAGCTTGAGAGAGTCATCTGTTGGGGTTTGCAAAAAAAATTGTTCCATGATTGTTAAGTACATAGATACTTGTGGAACTTCTTATAGATATTTATCTGAATATTTTGGTGCACATCTTTTAAAAACAAAAGGTGCCTATACACATGCTCATTCACATTCTGTTTAGAATGCATCAGATTAACACATCGATTAATCAAGCTTTCTAATAAGAATGCTCCATGTCACCTCATCATCATGGGTATTAAGCCCCCACCAATTTTAAAATGGCAGTGGGGACACTTTGTTGACTGTGGTTTAGATAAAGCATCCTGCAGACATTTTTTAATGTGCAGGGGCTTAATACACGTGAGTGATCCATTTTAAGTATAGCAGCTGGCTGTGAGCTGCTCCAGTTAAAATGCTCCCACCCCAGGCATGTGTATAGGCATGCCAAAAAGCTGATCCTTGGGATATGTTTATACTTGTCTCCCCAGCAGTCCCTAGACCACTTTAAGAAACAGGGCCTGCCTATTCATTCTATCTTTGCATACATGGCATGTGGTCTCCTTTGGTGTAGAGCCAAAAAGCAACTATGGGCAGTGAAGTTTCAGAAGGGGAGCTGCTGCTGCTGCTTGGAGAGCCTGCAGTAGCTGTTAGCAGTTAGAGTGTATGCGTGCATGAGCCTGTAGCAATACAAGTTAGCTAAATCAACCCAACTTTAACCCTGGATGAAGCAGGCTTAAAGTTGGAGCAACTTTACTTCATTTGTATCAGGACATGCACAAGTAATCATTACAGCGTAACAGCTGCTGCCTAATCCAGAGCAGCAGCAGCTCACTTGCCCCTCTTGAAATGCCCCAAGTGAAGGTTTGTCCATGCCCCAAAGTGACTTTTTGGCCAGCACCACATGCACAGCAAGAATAAAGGAGTTGGGGGGGCTTCTTTCTCAGTGGTAGTATTCAGCTTGCCCCAGAGGCATCAGAGACATAAGCTTAGTCATTTCTAAAGGGCATAAGTAGTTTCATTTTGCACCAATTTTTTTCAAATAACACTGTTACCACACTTTTAAGGTTATTAATTACACCAGGACACTAAGCCATAAAGTAGATGACTTAAGTGAAATAAAAGGTGGTGTTAGGAAAGGTGGGGACTAGGTTTCTGAGTAATTATGTACCTGTATTGATAGAATCACAAAAAAATCTTATAAAAAATAAAAGAAAAAAAACAGATAAGCCAATCACTAGATGTTAACACTAAGCGACCCAAATCTTGCAATCACTGCGTCATGGACTAAGTGTGAGATTTCATTCAAAATTTAAGGATAAGAAACTTTAATTACCTTTTTTCATTTTCTACATAAGATTAAGTATGACAAGTGTGTTGCCTTATATAAAAATATGCCAAAATGCTGTTCTAAAACTCATACAAAAGATCTTTTACCCCAGTGGTTCTCAACAGGCAAGATCCTTTCAAGGGTGCCACAGTGCTAGTGCCACTACTACTACTACTACTGCAGCCAGGTGAAATGGCCCTATGCACTTTGTGCAGGGTCTAACTGGGAAGCGCCTGCTCCTACTGCACCTGAAGGAGGAGTTGAGAACTGGTTGTCTACCCTTTTGCAGGTTGTAAGGGAACACTGTATAATCACCAGTCATGACATGAGTGAGTCTTTCCACCTCCACTTATTCCTTGCCACTATGAAGAAATGGGAGGCCTGGACTCAATGACTTCATGAGGTCTCTTCTAGCCCCTAATGTCTATGAAGTGAAGAAATTGACTAACTGGCCGTGGGAATAACAAACAGGGTTTGCAGAATCAACTGATACGTTATCAGATGGTGATGCCTGTCACTATTGAGGTAGGTCAGTTACAAACTGGTAACCATAAAGAGAAGCCATTTGAGTCATCCTGTCTTTCTCCTTCAAAAACTGTTTCATGATCCTGAAGTGAGATGATCGAGATATGATGGCAAAAAACCTTAAAAAATCTTTATGTAAAGGCTAGGAGCCATGATTTCTCTTTCATTTATTCTGAAGCGACCCTTAATCTTAATGTCTCTGATTTTGCTCATCAAAATTACTACAACAGTTAAACGGTTAGGTATACTCACTCTTTATTCATCAATCATATATAGATACCATCTTTAGGTGAACCACCTGGAAATTAAACATTTTCCACAATACTATAAAAAAAATTAACAGAACAGACTGAACTGACAAACTGTCAAAGGACCAACAGTGATGTATGTGGCAAGGATGGTAATATTTTATCACAAACCCTTAAGAAAAGGTACCATAATTTTCTTTAACCAAAATTCATGTTTAGCTACAATGATATAATTCCACAAGAAGTCTCATGCTGCCACATGCAAACCTTTGTTACTTAAGTACATCCTGTTTGGGTACTTTTAAGTGTTTCCAGCGCCTCAAAAGCACTTTGTATTTTTCATTTCCAGTCTTTTCTGATACTTTTCTTAAGACAACTCGTGTAACTACCATGGCTTCTGTTTCTTTGTCCTCACCTAGTAGGAGATCTAGTGTGTCACCAACTTTCACCTGAAAACAGAAAGAGAGGTCATTAACATGGGGTGGGGGGAAGTTTCCCAAATATATATGCAATTTTAATTATCCTCTTTTCCCAAGCTATTATTCTTCTTGTCTTTTGTGGGAGGTGGCAGGGTGACTGTATATGCCATATGCTATACTGTAGGCTTTCAAATGAGCAATATAAGTGCTTCCCCTCACAACTCCCTGCACAAAAGATGCATTGGGATTTATACTTCATTCCTTTTGTAGGGCAGATGTAACCAAATGATTAATTTATGCAAAATGCTTCAGACAACTTCAATTAATAGCTAAGATACAGAGATAATAGCATATGAAAGAATAAGGCAAAAGGAAACTATTTATCACTCTAAGAAGTTGTCCATATCAATGTTTCTCAACCCATGGGTCGCAAGAATATATGAAAGGGTTGTGAACAAACCTTAAAAATTGATTCTTTTTTAAAGGAGAAAAACATGGGAAACTGTGGCTTTTCCCTTGCTACTTAGGCACCCCACTGCCCCACACATAGGGGCAGCAGGTCAGGAGTGAGGGGTGCTGGGTCAGGACTGGCCACTGATGTTTACAAATGGGTCCTGGTACAAAAAACATTGAGAACCTCTGATCTATATGTTATAAGTGAACACACTGTTATGATCAACTACTTAGGCTTCCTTTGAAATTTACAAGAAATGACTAAAATGTCATAGTAACTAGACTTGTTTGAGTTTTGAAATTGGAAACCAATGTTATTCCTCCTTTTCCCATCATACAGCAATAACTTTGGCTACCATGATGTTCCACGCACTGTGGTTAGAAATATTCTTTTTATTTTTTTTGCCAATGAGAGTCTCTGATTCTCCAATAAATGACAACTTCTCTCCATCATGAAGGAATACCACTAACTAGTTCTTAACTTACTATTCTGATGGTGCTTTCTTTAAATACATACTTCTCATTTCTATTATCAGATACAGCTGTGGCAGTCTCCTATTTGGATTACCCCTTCAGCCATTTCAAAACAAAGATGCCAAAATAATCTTTGATCCAATCATACTTACTTCCCCATGACCCACATACCTAGCCTAAAACCTTTTGTCTGCCCCAAAGCTCTGCCTTTAATTCCACTATTTCTACTACCACTAAGGTGCAAATTTACCTTGGCTTATACTTGATTTCAGACTGACTATGTCTCTCCCCTACCACTCCCAGCCTTGACTTCTATGTTAATATGCTATCCAATTCTGCTGACTTTGTCCTGCTCTTCCCTTCTGCTTGAAACAACCCTCCTGTTCATTTATTATGTAACTTCCCTCACTGTACATTTACTATGTACATTTACTATGTAACTTCCCTCTCTACACCTTCAAACACCTTTATTTCAGGTAATCTTCCAAAAACAAAACCATCCACCCCCTGCGCATTTTTCTGAAGGGAAAAGAGCAAGCTGTATTATTCAGCTAATTGCTACTACCTCTGTTTAATGGGAAGGCTACACATACAATCACTTTAGATCCTTCCAGATAAAACAGAGGGCTCCTGACATATGGGTAGCTGATCTTCTCTTCAAGTCTCCCATTATTTACCTACTGTCATGTTTTCTTTTAACCCGAGTGATTGACATTCACACTGTTTTAAAAGACATTTATAATCCCTGCATCCTGTAATGGATGTAAAAAAGTAGGAAGGAGCATGGAGTATCAGCATTAGTTACAATCTTATTAGTTTAAAGAATTTTATATTAAAATGAAACCTTACAGTTCTGCTTTTTTTCCACAATTTTTCTCCATTCAATCTGAGGTCATTCCTGTAGAATGCATCTTCTACTCTGCTAAAAGAAAAAAAAGCCCAGCAAAATAAAACAATCCTTGTGAAGCAATCAAGTGCAGATCTTTACAGAAAAGCAATAATGCAGTACCCCTGCAAAGTGTGCTCAACAGGAAATTGGACACAAAGCATACACTTATTTCTGTCAGGGTTACTTAAGGATTGACTTAAACTGGAAGGCAAAAATATTTTCGATGTGCCTCTAGGGAATGCTTAGGAGTATTTATAAAGGCTGGTGTCTGCACACCTAACAAAATGTCTCTTGCACGTAATCAGACAGTTTTAAGCATCAATTTTTATCTAGGGCTTTTTCATCAAGTCACTCTAGCATATTGTCGCAAACTAGCTTGCTAAATAGTCTATAAAGATCATTTAAAATGTACATTACTATGGATTTATTATACGATTTATGCATATTTGGTAGTGTTAGTACATCAGATTTACATTTATTGTAGAACTGGTTTGAAATTTTCATCTAGCAGTCCAAGGGGAGGTTTTTTTGCACTTCAGTCAACAACCAGAAACCTTTCTTCCCATTAGTGAAATACTTAAGCTTGTCTTTCTTTAAAAATGGGGAAAAGTATGAATGATGGCTAAAAACAAAAAAAAACAACAGTGTCTCCTTAAGCAGGAAGTGATAAGTTCCTAACGTTCTGCAAAATGCAAATGTTTCAAATAAATAAATTTAGATGTACGTTTTTAAAAAGACAAATGTAGGCACTGAAGTTAAAAAAATCTTCCTTGCTAAGTTACTCTAATAATAAAAAGGGTATCCAAACCCCAGTTAACTCACTGAATAATGTCCTTATCAGTAAATTACATAAATAGGCATACTTACTTTCTTGCAGTGTCTAGACCAGCTTTCATGACAACATCATACCGCAGACACGGCACTACTCTTTCAAGGTCCTTGTGAATTTTTTCTGTAGTGAGGTCATCTTCAAATTCCTCTTCTGAATCACTTTTCCCTCCATCTTCATCCTCTTCATCTTCATCCTCCTCCTCTTGTTGCATAGTTTGTTTCTTTTTCCCAGATCTTGAATTACTTCTAGTTCGTACAGAAAGCAATGATGTACATTCTACAGAAGGTCTTATAAACGCATAAAGTTTCACAGGAGAAATGCTGAAATAATTTTTGTAGTTTATTGTAGCCAGTTGTTGACCAAAGGAGATGCATCTCTTCCAGGAGATACAGAATTTATTAGAAGGGAATTTCTCGCAGACTGCAAGCCAGACATTTAGTTTTCTAACAGCAGTAATGGGCAGTCTGAAGCCAGTCATAGCATACCCTGAAACAAAGGCGCAGATTCGGTTTTGTTTTCATTATTGGGGGGTGGGGGGGAAATCTTTCAAGCAAGTGACTATTAATATTAGCACTTTTTTCCTTGTTGTAAAAAGAATCTAGATTTTCATACAGCAATAACAATGCATAACATCTTTCTATTGAAAGTTCATCTTATTCTCATACAGTAGTTTAAGTAGTTTCCTAGTTCTGTTATAAATAGCACAGTTATCCTGAAAACTAACAAAAGTCCAGTGCCAGCCTCTGTCCCAGTAATTCTCAATCAGGGTGCCTTGAGATGCTTTCATGGGTGCCATAGGTAGTGTTCCCTCTAAGCTGTACACATGTGCGGCCATGCACAATAAAAAATCATGCCAAAGGGACCTGGCACATTTTGCACACCCCTGCTATATGGAGAGGATGATGTATCCTCTCAAGTCATCATCCACAGCAACACTAACAACACTCTTTTTGCACACAGCAATGAGTAAATCATTCCTAAAATAAAGTTTTAACATGCGAAATGTGCCAATATCAGAAAGCCAGAAATTCTGGGGGGAACCTTGTGGCACAGCATGAATTCTGGTTTCTACTGTAATCCTGCATGTCCACGTGCTTGCCTTGGCCTCGGCCTTTGTAGGCTTTAGTTTCTATGGTTTTTTCCCTCTCCCCAAGTGAATTTAGAGGAGATAAGTAAAATGATTTTATCAGTTTCAGCACTGGCGGGGTGGGGGGTGGATATCTTCCATATTCCCTCTACAGATATGGTCCTGGTTTGAAATTTGGCAGGGCCATGGTGCTTGCAAAGGCTTTAGCACTTCTCAGGGTGTGCAGGGCACTAAAATGAAAGGTTTCTTGCACACCGAACCAGCTAAAAGGTAACACCTCTGCTCCCTCTCACCAGAGGGGACCAGCCTGGAGGGGAAAGTGGGGCAGCTGCCAGGAGCAGAGGAGCTGGTGAGGGGCAGCGGGAGGGCCTGAACCAATGGGAGGCGGCCCGGGTTCGGACAGGTGTGACAGAGACAAGGAGCAGCTGACCGGGGGGGGGTCCGGTCTGGACACGAGCCTGAGAAAGGGAGGTCGTGGTGGTATCACAAAACCGGACACTGTCCAGCCGAAATGCTGGGGGCGCGGGGCCCTGCCCCCGCGTGCCACGGCCCTAACGTCATCAGCGGCCAACTGCCGCGGCGCATGTGCAGTGGCTGCCCGCCGCGTTCGGGACAGGGGGTGGGGGCCGAACCGTTGTCCCCCGCCTGTCATGTCCGTTCCCGCAGCGCCTCGGCCCGGCAGCTCCCAGCACCACCCTCCGCCAGCTCAGAGCCACCCCCAGCCCCACCAGAGTCGCGGGGCGGGGCGGGGCGCGCCGTTACCCGCGTCCGCCGGCGCCTCGGCCCCGGCCTGCCCGTCCTCTTCCCCAGCAGCCGCGCGGAGGGCGGAGCGCTGTTTCTCGCGCCCCCTGCTGGCCGGCGGACAGTGTCCCTCGCGCCTCCTCCTGAGCCCGGCGCCAGACCCCTCCCTGCGCAGTGGGGTGCGGAGGGGAGGACTGTGACGTAGATTGAATTACTCGGTCCGACTGTCCGGCCGGCTGGTGTCGCTAGGTGCGCATGCGCCAACGGCCGAGTTCCTTTCGGCCCCTCCCTCACCTGTAATCCTTTAACGCATTAGTCCCTCCCTTGTTCTGAACTCTCCCTTTTAAACCAATGGAAATCTACCTCACGCAGCGTTAACCCCCGTCGGGGTCCCAGCCTCTGCGCTCCTCTGTTTGCTCCTACAGCGGGCGCGTCAGTCGGGAGGTTCCGCCTGAACGCGGCAGGCGGGACATCGCGCCCGGAGATTGCTCCCGCCTTGGCAGAGGGCGGCTGTGACGTCATCACAAGACTCCCTTCTGCTCGGGCTTGTGGTCAGGGCGCGCCGAGGGTCCCTCCCCCGGGCTCCTGGCGCCTAGTTATTTCCCCCTCGGGCTGAGTGTGGGGTCAGCACTTCACACCGGGGGCAGCAAGTCCCAACCCAGTGCCACCTTGGGCCTTCCAAGGGTGTCACACTGCCTTAGCGCTGTAAACCCTACTATGTGCTAAAGTGAAAGCTAAGTAGAAACCAGCTATGCAACTGTTACCTGTTTTTCAAGCACTAACTTCGAGGATGGTAGGCTCTTTCTATAGCGGGGTGGATGCTTTTCTGGCCTGATGCTAGCTTTGCATAGCTGGCCAGTCTGAACTTACTGCACGATTCACCAGTGGGTTGCTACAGAGGCCTGAGGTGCACAGACTTGATTCACATGATAAAGCCAGTGATTTCAAACAAGAATCCACAGTTGTGGTCTTTGTGGGGTCTTTGCAACAGTATAATCTGCTCTGTTGTTTTTCTTTTTCGCTCTTATTTTCTGACTAAGCGCTGGCATTTGCCGAGGGCTGCCCTGAGTCTGTCCAGGGGTGCCTTGAGTCTAAACAGGTTGAGAACCACTGACCTAGTTTAAGCGGGTGTCAAATACAACCACAGGAGAGTCATGGCCCTTTGCCCTTGCGGGAATCAGTATGGACGCTACAGGGCAACAGCAGTTCTAGCTCTTTGCCATGGACAAGTCTCGCCAACCCTCTCCTTTAATATGCCCTTCATCCTAGCTGGCAGACTGAGCTCTTCAATCCTGCTAGCTTCTGCTTGCTCCCAGATCATTTGTACTTCATTAGCATCAAGTTTTATGCTCATGGGCCAAAGACACTTTGCTGCTGAGTTTGCAAATTATCATGTTCACCTACACATACACTGCATTGCACTCCCCATGTTTTGTACTTCAAGGTACTGAGAGCTATGCAGGCTAGATTTATGGGGCCACACGCCCTGTAAATGTCTAGATTCCATTTGGCCGCTTTAGGCTCCCTGGAGCAGAAAATTCCCTGGCAGCAGTAGCGTCACGGCACAAACAGTGCACAACGTACTATGCTACTGAAGAGTCGGAAGGGAACAGAGTGCAGAGTACTCAACAGTGTACCTGGGATGCATGCACGTTCAGTGCACCTCTTGAGCACGTTCATACAAATAGCAAGTATCTTTGGCAGTTGTCCTTCACCTCAGTTTCTGTATCTGCCAAGGTGACCATCCAAGCCCTGAATGTGTCTAGCACCTCACTTCCCTCCTACTAGTGAGTCCCACTGGTTTGTTGTAAAGTTCATGTGAGGCCAGGAGGTTCCGCAGGTTCATCTCCAGCTCTAGGAAGAAGAGCTGCAGAGCCATCTTGACAGCGCCACTGCATCTACTTCTAGCAGTCTCATCAACAGCCCCTGTAAAAATATGCATTATAAATATGATTTGGTAAGAGATGTACTAGCTACCTCTGTGATTTAAGGGTCCTGATGGGACAACTACCATCAGAAAACAGTAGTAGGCCAGTAGAACAAGCTGTCTAGGCAAGTTGTGGAATCTCCGTCAATGGAAGCTTTCAGGAAGAGGTTGGATAGGCATCCTCTACATCCCAGGGAGGGGGTTAGACAGGATGACTGCTGAGATCTCTTCCAATCATAGGCAGAGGGAGAAAAAATTATCTGGGGGAGCTGAGTGCAGGTAAGTCTGTGGGGTATGGAGCAGGCTCTTCCTGGCAGGAGGATTGGGCCATGCTGTGCTTGGGATGGACACCAGTGGTGCTGGAGCGGGGGTTGGGGGGGCTATGCCAAATTTTGGGGCAGCTGGGTACCCCACATTACCCCCTCTTAGCACCACTGCCACCCACCCTGAGCACAGCCTTCTCCAGTCCTGTCTCCCCATTCCCCCACCTGGAAGAGCCTGGCGCCACCCTGTGCCCCAGCCTACAGTGGCTGCCTCCCCTGCCCCACACAGATCTGGGGGCACCCCCCCCCATGCCCTCCTGGGGTGCACATATCAGCAGGAACCAGGCCCTCCAGATGAGCTGCTTGCAGCTCAGTCCTGCGCCCCACCCTGCCTTGGCTGTGCAGCACTTGCCCTAGCCCCACTCCCTCCCTCACTGCTGCACAAGTGCCCCTCCCCACCCCAGGTGCAGCTGCCAGAAGCCCACAGTTGGGCTGCCTTGCAGCCCTACCGCTGCCCCGCATTTGGGCGGGCTAAGCCCCTTTAGCACCACCCCTTCTGTTGCCTATGCTTCCCATCCTCTATTATTCTAAAAACAACAACCCAAACTAGAGTTTGACCATGAGAAACGAACAGAGAAAGTTTGGCCCCAATCCACTCCTCCATGCATATATTGTATTACACAAGGGATATAGTCTGATTGCTTTAGGTTACATGAAGCATGTTCGTAAGGATTTGCATGATCAAGGCCATAACTTGTTCTTGGTCCCTCCGGCAGTTCTGGTTCCATAACTGGACCTAGGAAGATACGGGGAGAAGGAAACACAACAAAGAGAAACAAGCAACTAATGAAGATGAACAAAATGAAGGACAGCTCAATAATGGCTGAGAACCAAACCAAATCTGAAAAGTAGAGAAATAAGAAGTCCCATCCAAATTTAATTAAATGGAGTAGCAGGATCTGGCATTCTGCATAGAAATGCAGTGCTCTGATGTCTGCTGCCCAGCTAGGAAGATTAGCTACTCTTCCAAAACTGGGTGCAGCTAGGGTGGGGCGGGGCATGGGACAGAGCCACGAGCAGCTCATCCAGGGGGTGCAGGCAGAGGGGGTAGCTCCTACCACTACAAGCACCCTGGGAAGTCATGGGGGGCATGTGCCCCCAGATCTATGCGTGGGGTGAGGGCAGGCTGCCACTGCAGTGTGGGGCTGGGGCTGTGCCAGGCTCTTCCTGGAGTCGGGGGCTGGGCTGTGACTGTGCTGCTATGGCAAATTACTGGGGTGGCTGTGGTGCTCACCACATGGCAGAGGCTGCAATAGGCTGGGGCAGAGCCCAGCAGAGAAGGCAGACTAGGGAACTCTTGTCTTGCACTGAATTCATTCAAAGGGGGAAGGTGTGTAGCAGAGCACCTTTGAGGGTGCTTGCCACTTGGGGGCTCCCACAGGCTCCAGTGCGAGCCTGCTTTGGAGGAGCAGCAGGGAAAAACCCCTAGGTACCATTTAAAGGGGGAAGGTGTGTGGCAGGGCACTGTTGGTGCCTGCCACTTCAAGACCAAAGCTATGCAGCCAGCAGGTGCTTGATTAAGGCAGCCATTTTAGATCTCTGGCTGCCTATATAAAGAGTTCAGTTGCCTGCTGATAGGTAAGGTAGCAGCATTGTCTGGTTGTGAGGCTTCTTGGCATGATCTGGAGATGCTGTAGGGGATGGTTTGGTGGCTCCTAGTTCTGGGCATGACCTAAAATTGCACCCTGCTGGGAGTGGGTGGCCTGGTGGACCTCCCAGTGGTGTGGGAGCCTCCAGGAAATGCCAGGCCAGTTATCACTCCAGTGAAAGGTGGGTAGGGGCACCTTAATCCTATCCCTCACCTTTAGGTGGGTTGCATGATACTGGAGGCAGTTGGGAGCCAGGCATGGCTGTGGTCACCTGAGCCCTGTGGGATACAAGACCCTGAGAGGGAAAGCTGGGGTCAGGCATGGTGGCAGCCACCTGAGCCCGCTGGGGAGGGAAGCCCTGTGGCCCCAAGTGAAGGGGTGGTGTGGAGCCCCAGTGAAGGGGGACAGAGACAAGCAGCCCCAAGTGAGGGAGCAGTCTGGAGCCCTGAGTGAAGGAGGGGATGGTGTGGTGCCCTGAGTGGAGGGGATGGTGTGGAGCCTTGAATGATGGAAGTAGGCCCAGGTAGGTCTTTAGATGCCTGAGGCTGAAGTTTGGGCCAGAGGCAGAGTAAAGGGGGCTCAGCCCAAGAGAGAAATGGGTAAGTCCTGACCCCAGTAAGTCCTCCATTGCTGGGAAACTGAGTGTGGGTCAAAAGTAAGATCTTAAGTAGCACCATGACCTGCTGCTCCAAGCGGGGAGTGAGTCCCCTGTGAAACCCTGGAATACCAGTTGTGGCGTGAGGTACCCCAGCTCCCACATCCAGGAAGGTGGACCCAAGAGAGTATGAGACTAGTGAGAGAGGCTGGAGGTAGAGTACCCCCTCAACTGGTCAATGCTGGCACCAGGACCAGGAAGGTTAAAAGGGATAGGGGCCCACTGCGAGGGATGCCCCAGAGCTGAGGGCCTAGTATCCCACTTGGCCTTGGAGGTAAGGCCAAGGCCTCTGTGGCCAAAGGTCCTGGGGGGGACCATGCCCAAGAGGGGAGAAGGCCAGGCTGCCGACCTCCCTGCAGCTGAGTAGGCTGCCTGAGCAGAGGGATCAAAGGGGGGGAGGGTCCTGATAAGAGGATTCTAGAGCCCACTGTGGGGCTGGTGTGACTAACAGCTGGATGTCATCTGTGAGGGATGGGCTGCAGTGCAGAAGAGGTTCAAAGCTGCAAATAGCACCCCTTGGCATCAGGACATAAAATGGGCAGCCTCCTGCTTTATTAACATCCTAATTAATAAGAACAAGACATGGCAGGCAAGTCAAGTGGGAGGTGTGCCCAAAGGCAAGTGGGGAACCTAGCCCTGTGGCTAGGGAGGGAGCCCCACTTTGCCACCCCACAACCCTGTAGCCTCCACTCAGTGCTGCCACCACCCACCCCAAGTGCAGCCCCAGCCCAGCCCTGCTGCTGGGAAGAGCCTGGTGCTGTCCCTGGCAGGGCAGGAGAAGAAGATACCATTTTATCGATTTAACTTTGACTGAATTTAGGTGCTGCTTTCTTCATATTTAACATTTTCTTTTTTGTATCTAGTTAAACTGTAAGAAGTTAACCCTTGCTTATTTTTATATACAAAAGATATTTAGGGACCTGAACTCCATTTGGATAAATGGAAACTTTGGAAGTAGGCACCAAAGTACCTCTTTGGATATGGCTCCTAAGTCTTTTGTAATTGGTGGGAGTTAGGTACAGTGACTTAGCTAGGAATGAGAACTTGTATGGGCACCCACTTCTGGCTAGAATATAAATCCTCCTCTTTTGAAAGTACAGAAGAAGCTCCTATATGTTGAACTAAGAAAATATTACTAACTAGTACTAAGTCTATGAGACCGTAAACTGAGTATACCAAGCAGAGAGCAGCAACAAGCAAATTAGTCAATACACTATACCAGGAGTTGTAACTTATGGCCTATCAAGCCATTGGATTTAGCCCACAAACCCATGGGCTCTGGTGATATTCAGTGGGGGAAGGGGAGCTTCATCCATCCTGTGCTGTAGCCAGACATCAGGGGATTTGTCCTGTGCCAACCAAGCCAGGCAGAGGGAAACTTCACTCATGTCACAGCCAGGCACAAGGAGGCTGCTTGCATTACGAAGTTAGAGGAATCCAGCCTCTCCACTTTAGAGGAGGGTCAAAATCAATTTTGCAGCAGTATCTTTTCATACTTAAGGCTGCACTCAGGAAAATCACTTCTCTACAAAAAGAGCAGCGAACAGTACTCTTTGAGTACTCAGACAATTATTCATATTTGATTCCCACCTGGTTATTGCTCAGCAAAAATTTATTTTTTAACTTTTTAAAAAAATGTAATTGCTTTAATTTTACTTAATGAAGTTCCCTGGCTTTTAAGCTAAACTTTATTCAGAGCTGCACAATGAGATGGCAGTGCTGTATTCTGTCACTGACCACCACTTATTTGGTCTGATGCTTGCTCATTGTGGTTAGGATGACAGATCCTCTTAAGTCTTCAACCTTCATTCAAATAGTGAGCGACTTCTCTTGGACCTTCAGCTCATCTCTCTGTGTCACAGGCTTGATCTTGCCTCCTAAGCTCTCTCTTTTTCTTAAATGTCACTGTCACCATCTCCACTAGCCAGCTCATGACTTAAGCGATAAACCTCACATCTATTCTGTGCCCCAAATCTGCCACTTCTTCCTCTAACATCTGATTTTTCTTTCTTTCAGTATCTGCAACTGGAGCTCCTGTTCAAGCCCTCATCCCTCTTCTCCAGACTCCCCAACCAGCACTGCTTTCCATCAGTCTGATCAAGCTGTAGCTGGTAGACTCATCTTTCCCTATCAACTGCCACACATCTCTAGTAACTTGGATTACAGGTGAACTGCTAGGTTAGTTACTGATAAACAGGGATCCAGGTTATCTGTTTGCCATGGAAAAATGGAGACTTTTTCCTCTTTAAAGGGAGAAAATGCAGATTTTTCTCCCTTTTAAAAAGAAGAAAAACCAGGAAACTGCAGATTTCCACTCACAGGCTGGCAAAGTTTCAGCCTGCAAGAGCCTGCTTGGGGCTGGGGGGAGTGGAATACAGGGGGCAGAGAGCACCATCTGCAGGTGTATTCAGGGGGCAGCCAAACTGTGGTGGAGAGCAGCTCCCTCTAGAAAAATCTATGGGGATGGGCAGGGCACTGTCAGGAGGTGGGGCAGAGCACATGCCCCCCCCCCCCCCCCGATCTATGCATCCACAGCAGGATGCAGGGCTGGAGCCAGACCAGCTCTGGGCAGAAGCTACCTGCACAGCCCAGGAAGTGGGACCCAGAGCAGGAGGAAGTTTAAAAATAAATTTTGCTGAGCAATAACCAGGTGGGAATCAAATATGAATAATTGTCTGAGTATGTATTCCCTTCCACCCTGACACAGTCTGTGTCCCCCCCAGTGTCACTGATGCATTGTCTGTGCCCACACCTCCATTCCCCACACACCCACACCCTTCCTCTCACACTACAATACATGCTCCCCAGATTTCTGTGCACATAGTGGGGTGTGGGACTCAGTGCTGCAGCCTGGCCAGACTAGCTCTGGACAGGAGCTGCCTCCACAGTTCAGCAGGTGGAATCTGGTGTGGGAAGGAGTGCGATGCCACCATGGCTGCCAAAGTGAGGTGTGGCAGTGGCAGCAGCGGTGGGAGCAGCAGCATGGAGTTGTGCCCCTACTGCTGCCAAGGCAGCATGGTAACACTTTAAAGCTAAACCCATGATATAGTGCATCTCAAAGCCTTCTTTTATAATGTTTCATTTTAAGCCTCTTGCTCTGTTTAATTTGCTCTCAGTATTGGTTTATCCAGACATGTTACTGCTTTACTTTGCTGACCAAGCTCATTGTAATGTCTGCAAAGGATCATTCTGTGGTTACTCGGAAACAGGCTTAGGGGCATTTTGCTTTAGCTACAGTTCTATAGATTATCCTCTGTCAGCGGTTCTCAACTGGGGATCTGCAACCCCCTAGGGGGCTGTGAGCAGATTTCAGGGGGTCCACTGGGCCGGGCCCAGCCCAGCCCAAGAAGGAGCTATCCTATCCCGCCTGTTCCCACAGGCTTCTTATTGCAGGTGGGGCTGCAGGCAGGCAGGGCAACATGCTGCTGTTGCTCAGGTGAGTCAGTGGGGCCTCAAGAAGAAAAAGGTTGAGAACCCCTGTCCTAGGTCATTTGTGAAGGGCCAAAGCTGACATTACCCTCCCCTCCTCTTATTCCTTGGCTTTTTCCTCTTCCGCTGTAGGCTTAGGCTCGTCTCCAAACCCTCTCTCCTCCTCAGTCTTTCTTATTCTTTCTATTGTCCCTTAACCCTCTGTTACAAGAATTATGCCAATCTTAGCATATTATTTGTCCACTTCCCGCAACCATCTTTGTGTTTGGTTTTTGTTTTTGTTTTTTTTTGTTTCTCATCCTTCAATATGGGATTTCCCTTGGATCCAAAACATCAATTCCCCTTGCCTAATCCCTCCTTGAAAGTGTACCCAGTCATGACACCTACAGAAATTCTGGACCAATAGTGGTGAGACAGAAAGGCTTGTGGCATAATTAAAAAAAAAAAAAAAAAAAAAGGGGGGGGGGGCAATCTGCTAATAAAGGCACAGCCACTGACCATGGTGAAATACTACAGATTTGGTGTATTTTTCCCCCCCTCACCCCCTTGCCTGCCTTTAAGTTTGCAGCATCCAATGAATTGAGAGTTTTACCAGAAACAAACAACAACTTCCCTACCAGTGAAGAGCAATGCAATTTCTCCTGTCAGATCAGTGATAGCTACTGTTTTTGCCAGCTTGTGCCACAGTCAACCCAGCTGCTTGGAGGCAGAAAGCTCTGTATATTCCCATGCTAATCCCTGAGCAACAACCGTTGTTGTTGTTGTTTTGTTTTGTTTTGTTTTTGGTTTTTTAAATAAAAAAACAAACTTTTTTTTCATTCTTTTTCTTTCCATGATGTTTACTTTCATATTGTCTAGATGTAAACACTCTTCTTTGTAAGAACATAAAGGAATGATTCACCCACTTGTTTTGAAAAATAAACTAAACCATTTAATAAAGCCTGCCCCATACTGTTGACTTTAGCAGCCCTGGGATTCATCCAGCTAAACACCTAAGTGGTGGGCACAATAAGAGGGAAAAGCAATCAAACTAAGCACTAGTTGTTTGAATTTTGCATATTAGCCATAACAGCTATACAGTCCATAAGCAACTGTTAATTTGAATTATTTGTTTGTGTGTTTTAGCTGGGCTTACTTGAGACTTTTTTTTTACTGCTTAGATCATAATGTCCATTACCATAATTAATACTAATTTGATCATAAATACTACACAATTAGTTTTCAATAAAGTAATTTAGATTGGTCGTCTCCTCCTTTTGTGTACAATGAAAAAAATTGTTTTTCTTGTTACCATTTCAAAAAATGGCTTATTTAAAATAAAATTGCTTGGAGTATATCATTTTTTCTGGAAGGTTCTCTCTGTACAGACTAACTACTATAGAGCAAAGAAACTCCAATCCTGTTCTAGACACCTTTTTTAATATAATTAAATGTATACAAGTATGTTGGAACCTTAGAGCAGCTGGACGGTATCAGATTCACAGTCCATCATGGCCTCAGGTTGATGCCAGTTTTGGTCATACTGAAAAGGCCTAGACTAAGCTGCAGTTGTATGGCCAAGCAGAAGACCCCAAAGCCTGTTTTTGAGTGCCTGTAAGACTGAACCTTTGCAGACATGACAAGCAGCTAAGTTGGCAAAGTAAAGGAAGCAATTAACATGTCCAGCTTGACCAATAATGAGATGGTAATATCTCCTTGGGGTCTATTGTAAGGGAAATACATCCACTAAATAATCCAAATATACTCTATCAGAGCTTCAAGGGTGGGTCTAAGATCTTGAAAAGGGGTTGCAGATCATGAGGTGCCTTATCACATAACACAATATATGGTTTTTTTTCCAGTTAAAAAGGAACTAGAAGCTTTACTAATAACTTAGGGGTCCAGGCCTATATTACACTAGGCAAAAATAATCTAAATATGTTTTATTTGTCCTGTAATTATTAGAATTAAATGTACACTTATTTTTCAGATTCATAAAACAAAATCTAGCCTTTTCAAGCATCCTAAGAGTGTAGCCAATAATTCACTGAAAGTTATTTCCACACTTGAATTATGTTCACCTGATTTAACATTCATTGGAGTGTAGAAAACTTTTTAGCTAGAATTAAAACCATTCTGCAGCACTCTGATATAAGAGCTACATTACAGAGCTGCTAACAGACAGCAGTACTGAAGAAGAAAGACTAGCTTTCATAGATTTCATAGACATTAGGGCTGGAAGGGACCTCGGGAGATCATCGAGTCCAGCCCCCTGCCCAAAGGGCAGGAAGTCAGCTGGGGTCATAGGATCCCAGCAAGATAAGCATCCAATTTACTCTTGAAGGTGTTCAATGTGGGTGCTTGAACCACCTCCGATGGCAGACTGTTCCAGACCTTGGGGGCTCGGACAGTAAAGAAATTCTTCCTTATGTCCAGCCTGAAACGGTCTTGCAGGAGTTTGTGACCGTTCGACCTCGTCATCCCTTGGGGCGCTCTGGTGAACAAACGTTCCCCCAGATCCTGGTGGTCACCCCTGATAAACTTATAGGTGGCCATCAGATCACCCCTGAGCCTGCGCTTTTCCAGGCTAAAGAGTCCCATGTCTCTCAGCCTATCATCATAAGATCTGTTTTCCTGACCTGTGATCATGCGCGTGGCTCTCCTCTGGACTCTCTCAAGCTTCTCCACATCCTTTTTGAATTGTGGAGCCCAGAACTGGACGCAGTACTCCAGCTGTGGCCTCACCAAGGCTGAGTAGAAGGGGAGAATGACGTCCCGGGATTTGCTCAAGAAGCATCTATGGATGCAAGCCAGCGTTTTGGTCACTTTACTAGCTGCAGCATCGCATTGCAGGCTCATGTTCATCTTGCGGTCAATGATGACCCCCACGTCTCTTTCTTCCGTAGTGCTATCCAACGTAGCACTGCCGAGCCTATAAGGAAGCTGCAGGTTTTTCCTCCCAAGGTGGAGAACCTTGCATTTTTCAGTGTTAAACACCATCATGTTCTCATCTGCCCATTTGCTGAGCTTGTCCAGGTCAGCCTGGATCACCTGCCTATCTTCTGGCGTGCATGCTTTGCCCCAAAGTTTGGTGTCATCTTAATGAAGATGTTGAACAGTATGGGTCCAAGGACAGAGCCTTGAGGGACCCCACTGGTCATAGGGCACCATGATGAGTGACTGCCATCAATTACAACCCTCTGGGTTCAACCACGGAGCCAGTTTCCCAGCCAGCGGATCGTGGTGGAGCCAAAGCCGCAACCGGCCAGTTTGGCCAAGAGGTGATCATGGGATGGGGTTGCACACCAGGCTGGCGTCACTTATATGTCTATCCTGTGTAACGCTTCTTCCCAGGACCCTGCCTTCCTTACACCCTGCACCCAAGTGCTCTCTCCCCGGCTTCCCCACTCAGGGGCCTTCTCCCGCAACCACCTAGACTCAGTGCTCATCTCGCACACCCCGTGACTCTCCCCACTTGGCTACGGGTTTTAGGCTATATCCTCTGGACCTCCCGGACCTTGTCCGTGACCCGGTCCTGCCCACGGCCCCTCATCTGGGTTGTCACTGGAGCTCATCTTCCAACAAGCCATCCTCCGTCCTATCTACCCACCATTCTACCTTTGGCTTGGATGTCTGCGTCGAGGCCTCCGTCCCTCCAACCGCCCTGGCTCCGGCTCACCAGTTTCCTCCCGGACCTTCCCTGCAGCTGGCTCCTCCAGCGGAGGCTGCATCTGCACAACTTGCTTTCCGAAGACATCTGCAGCAGCCTGGCTTGCTCCTCTGGCAGTGGATGTTGCCGCTCGGCTTGCTCCTCCAGCGGTGTATGCTGCCGCCTGGCTCACTCCTCCGGCGGTAGGTGCTGCCATCCGGTTCGCTCCTCCAGTGGTGTATGCTGCCGCCCGGCTAGCTCCTCTGGCGGTGGCTGCAGCAGCCCAGCTTGCTTTCCCAGGGTTGCTGGTCGTCGCGAGGCTTGCCTCTGCAGCGATCCCTGCAGCTGTTCCAATCTCGGGCCATTCTCCCCTCCTGTCACGGCTGCTGCCATTTTTAGCTTCACCGGCTGGCCGCAGCTGTACAAAGAGGCAGCTTACGAGCCGTGCAGGTTCCTCCTGCTCTTCCCCATGTGCATCGTTCAAAGCTGCAGGTAAGTTTCCTGCGTTACGTCGCTTCCTGGGACAAAGGTAAACAACCTTTTTATCCTCCTCTTTATGAGAATTTTCCATTCTTATCACCTTCAGCTTCATACTCAAGTGAAAAAAAACAAACGAGAGTCGCCAACTGGCTGGAGGGCCACACCCAGAAAGTGGTGGTGGATGGGTCATTTTCAACCTGGAGGGATGTAGGCAGTGGGGTTCTGCAGGGCTCAGTCCTCAGGCCCGCACTGTTCAACATCTTCATCAGTGACTTGGACGAGGGGGTAAAAAGCACCCTGCTCAAATTTGCTGATGACACTGAGATGTGGGGTGTGTGGGCATGCTAGAAGGGAGGAATAGGCTCCAATCGGACCTAGACAGGTTACAGGGGTGGGCGGATGAGAACAGGATGGGATTCAACCCGGACAAGTGCAAGGTGATGCACATGGGGAGGAAGAACAAGCACCTTACCTACAGGCTAGGGAACTCGCTTCTTGTCAGTACAGAGGCAGAAAAGGATCTTGGAGTCATCATTGATGTCAGGATGAACATGGGCCAGCAGTGTGGGGATGCAGTCAGGAAGGCCAACCACACCTTGTCATGCATCCGCAGATGCATCTCGAGCAGGTCCAAGGAGGTGATACTCCCCCTCTACGTGGCACTGGTCAGGCCACAGCTGGAGAACTGTGTACAGTCCTGGGCGCCGCACTTCAAGAGGGATGTGGACAGCATGGAGAGGGTCCAGAGGAGGGCCACTCGCATGATCGGGGGCAGCAGGGCAGGCCCTACAAGGAGAGGCTATGGGACCTGAACCTGTTCAGCCTCCACAAGAGAAGGCTGAGGGGGGATCTAGTGGCCTGTTACAAACTAGTCAGGGGGGATCAGCAGGCACTGGGGAAGTCCCTGTTCCCCCGAGCACTGCCAGGAGTGACCAGGAATAACGGCCACAAGCTGGTAGAGGGTAGATTTAGGCTAGACATCAGGAGGCGCTACTTCACTGTCAGGGCGGCTAGGATCTGGAACCAACTTCCAAGCGAAGTGGTGCTGGCTCCTACCCTGGGGGTCTTTAAGAAGAAGCTAGATGAACACCTTGCTGGGATCGTTTGACCCCAGTAATCTTTCCTGCCATGGCAGGGGGTCAGACTAGATGATCTGCTCAGGTCCCTTCTGACCCCAGAAACTATGAAACTATGAAAACCAGAAATTAACAATCAGGAAAGAAACCCAACCCAGAGAGTATCTTGTCCCACCCACAAATATTAGCCATTACCATGAATCTCCCCAAAAGGAAGGACTTTAACAGGTGCCTTGCATCAACCAGTTCCAGCTATTTCTACCAGAGGGCAGGAGTGAATTCCAAAGCTGAGGATCCCTCTGAAGGACAACTTGTGCACAAATTTGAGTCACATTAGCAGTTTTTATGATAACCCTGCATAAAATCCCAGCCTATTTCAGTGGTGAGGTGAAGGCAACAATTGGAGATGAATACAAAACAAATGCCAAAAAGAAGAGGGAAGTACATAGCAGCTTATTCAATGGGAACTTAATTCCATACACTTTGGGCATGTCTACACATTCATTAATGTAACTTAGATACTGCGCATTTAGTTTACTACTTCCTTAATAAAGTACTAACTAAATGCACGGTACCGAGTTACCGCAAAGTTACTTTGCATTAATGCTGGCATATAGTTAATTAGTGATGCTTATTGTGCCATTAGCCTGATAACACTGTGCAGCAGGCTATGCATGGTTTGTCTTGTGATGCTCTACTGAGTAGTGTTATTAGGCTAATGTGCAGTAAGTGTCTTGTGTAGACATACCCTCCTTAAATAAAGCTAAAGATATTAGGGACAAATCTATGGTTGGGAGACTTAAGGAAGGAAAATAAGTTTAACATATCAGGGACAAAAGAAATCTTAATGACAAAATTTCAGTCTGCTGGTAGACAGGAATAGAGAAATCGTTAACAGGATAGATAAAAGCAGAAGTTTTTCTATATATATTTCTATTCTGTATCTGGAAAGCAGGCTGAAGAACTTGCATCATATGAGGATGACAGACTGCTTCCTACGAGATCATTATTTACAAGGGATAAATATTATAAAATCAGTATGCAAAAGCTAACTAATATTAATTTTGGACAAATCTTGAATTACTTGGAAAATTCCAAAACCTGCAAGAGTACCAATGTTATGCCAATATTCAGAAAAAGCAAACAGGATGGGTACTTTTAATGGAGCAAAATCTGAAATCAGTGAATGCTTAGATGCTGTTAGAAAAAGACAGATCTCCTACTGTTAGCAGGAATGACACAGGAGTTAGTTATTCTATTCTACTCGGTGACAATGAGGCCTCAACTAAAGCGGTCTCCAGTTCTGTGCACTACACTTCATTAAAGATGTAGACAAATCAAAGAGACTAAGGGAGAACAATAAAAATAACAAGGGATTTGCAAAACATGACCTATGGAGAAAGACCGAAAGAACTGGTTTCCCAGTTAAGAAAGGAGTGGTGGTAGTGAGAAAGTTACATTATAACAATCATTACATACCTGAAAGGTTGTTACAAAGTAACAGTGATCAATTGGTGTTCTGTACACTGAAGGTTGGAAAAGAAGTAATTGGCTTAATTTGCAGCAAAGGTTAGATAAGGCAAAACAGCCTCATCTAAGGATAGTTAAGCAGGGTTGTTGAGAAATATCCAGAGTTTTTAAAAACAGCTTAGGAAAACTATCTGTCAGGGGTGACCGACATGTAATTAGACCTGCCTCAGAATAAGGGGATGGATTTGATTTCTTGAGGTTCTTTCCAGCTCTGCATTTCTATAAGCTGTCAGTGCTTCATCATTCCAGCAACATCATTAGATAATTGATTCTGTCAATAAAAAACCAAAACTTTGGAATGTAATATATGTTAGTTGACACCATTTTATGGAGAACAGATGTTGTCTTACAAGCCTGGTTTTATTTTTGATGAAATTACAGGTTTGATTAATAAAGGTAAATGAATAAACAGAACACTTACATTTTTGTGAAACATTTGACTTGCTACCATACCACATTTGGATTAAATAATTTCTCTACAATAAAGTGTTCATTAAATAGATTAATAACTAGCTAAATGACAAGAATCAGTTATCAATGGGAAAACATTAGAGAGGGTGTGAAATTCTGCAGAGATTGGTACAAGTGCTGATTCCAGTCAACATTTTTATGAATGATCTGAAAGCAGATTAAAATAAATGCTAGGAAAATCTGCTGTGTTGATGTGGCAAAAGGGCTAGAGTGATCCACGAACAGATACACAGAACAGGATGGATAGTAGACTATTGTGTACAGTTTGGGTATCCTCATTTTAAAAAAGGGTCTTGAAGAACTGGAAAGAGTGCAGAGAAAAGGGCTACAAAGATAATTTAAGAACATGCATTACAATGGGAAAACTACAAGCCAGTCTGTTTGGATAATTGTCAATATTCACCTTGTCAGTGGCAAATACGGACATTGTACTTGTCACACAAGTATGGACATTTGTTTCCCTGGGGACAAGAAGTCGTGGTACACTTTGTTCCTGGGGAATGCCTGTACCAAGCACCTCTGGCACATGGCAGGTTACCTTGGGTGGGGAAGAGAAGGCTGAGGCCAGCAATTGTGCTGACCCCAGAAGCATTTCCTGGGGGCCACAGGGAACTGCAGCCATGATGATCCTGCCACTCAGAGCCTGGCTAGAAGCTAGAGTGTGGCTCCAGTTGGCCAGGCTTTGGTTTTGGGTGGTGCGCATTGTCACCATGTACACTGCCCTGCTTATTTTTGTGCATGGTTTTTTTTTTTACCCTCGGATCTCCTGGGGTCAACGTCCCCCCACCCCACCTCCCCAATGCAGCTACCTTGCAGCACAGAGAACAGCAGAATGCACAATGTGTGGTGTTGCAGACAGGACTGTGGTGCCACATACCATACAGCTGCACTCATCTGGATGTGGCCAGTGAGCCTATCACTATCTCAGGTATAACTGCTCTTCTATATCAGGTATAACTTCTTCCTATTTGGTGCTGTATTCACAACCCCAGTCCTCTGGGTTAGATTAATAAATGCACATAAGATGACAAAGTTTAGCATTGTGATGCCTAAGTTTTATACATCTGACCACAAAAGTGGAATTCATGGCCCTGAATTAGATACCTAAGTTCCCTGTACAGTGCTTGGGGAAGAGTTGGGTGCCTAGGAAAGGGATTTACAAATGTCAGCACGCTGAGCTAATCAACAGAAAACTCTGAGGTGCCTCAAAACCTGCCTCTCTGTGGGTTAGGTGCCTCTCTACAGCCCTGAGTTAGATGCTCAAGTGAGACTGGGATTTCCTCCTAGACACAGAACAGAAGTCACCCCTGTGGGTACAGATGGCTGTTTCACTCTTTTCTTTTAAAATATGGCAATGGCAGAAGTTGAATGGAAAGAAGGGGTCATTGCCAGGGATGAAAATTCTGCAGTCGCTCAGGGTTGTAGGGGGGCAGTTAGGAAGGCCAAGGCAAAGATGGAATTAGGTCTAGCTTCCCAGATTAAGGACAATAAGAAGTCCTTTTTTAAATACATAGAGGGCAAAAAGAAGGTCCTGGGTAATGCGGGGCCCTTGCAGGACGCGTTGGGAAACTTGCTCATCACACCAGATGACAAAGCTAACGATTAACGATTAATCGTTAATGATTTCTTTGCCTCTGTCTTCCTAAGTAGGGACCAGAACAGCCACCTCCCTGCTGGGCCCCCCTTGGGCCCCAGCGGAGGCATGCCCGGGCCAAAGGTTAGCATGGAACTGGTTAGGGGGCTTCTGGAGGGGCTGGACGTGTTTAAGTCAGCCGGCCCAGACGATCTCCACCCTAGAGTCCTAAAGGAATTGGCCGAGGTCATTGCAGGACCCCTGGCACGGCTCTATGAGCACTCATGGTGCTCTGGTGTGGTCCCAGAGGACTGGAAGAGGGCCAACATGGTTCCCATCTTCAAAAGGGGGAGGAAGGAGGACCCAGGAAACTATAGGCCAGTTAGTCTTACCTCGATCCTAGGCAAGCTGTTCGAGAAAATTATGCTGGCACACATCCATGAGGGGCCAGCTGGGGACTGCATGCTTGGGGCAACCAACACGGGGTTCATCAGTGGCAGGTTCTGTCAGACCAACCTGGTGGCCTTCTATGATCAGATCACCAGATCATTAGATGCAGGGGTAGCAGTGGACATAGTCTTCCTGGACTTCTGGAAGGCATTTGACACTGTCTCTCACCCCATTCTTATTAAGAAACTGGGGGACTGTGGTGCCGACGCCCACACAGTCAACTGGGTCGCCAGCTGGCTGGAGGGCTATACCCAGAGGGTGGTAGTGGATGGGTCCTTCTCAACCTGGAGGGACGTGGGCAGCGGGGTTCCGCAGGGCTCGGTCCTTGGGCCCGCACTGTTCAACATCTTCATCAGTGATTTGGATGAGGGGGTTAAAAGCAACCTGTTCAAATTTGCTGACGACACTAAGATGTGGGGGGACGTGGGCACACTAGAGGGAAGCATCAGGCTTCAATTAGACCTAGACAGGCTACAAGGGTGGGTGGATGTGAATAGGATGGAATTCAGCACAGACAAGTGCAAGGTGATGCACCTCGGGAGGAACAATCGGCACCATACCTACAGGTTGGGGAACACCCCTCTTGTCAGCACGGAGGCAGAAAAGAATCTTGGAGTCATAATTGACTCCAAGATGAACATAGGCCGGAAGTGTGGGGAGGCAGTCAGGAAGGCCAACCGCACCTTGTCATGCATCCACAGATGCATCGCAAGCAGGTCCAAGGAGGTGATCCTCCCCCTCTATGCGGCACTGGTCAGGCCACAGCTGGAGTACTGCGTTCAGTTCTGGGCACTGCACTTCAAGAGGGATGTGGACAACATGGAGAGGGTCCAGAGGCGGGCCACTCGTATGATCAGGGGACAGCAGGGCAGGTCCTATGAGGAGAGGCTATGGGACCTGAACCTGTTCAGCCTCCAAAAGAGAAGGCTGAGGGGGCCTCTAGTCAGGGGGGATCAGCAGGCATGGGGGGAGTCACTGTTCCCCTGTGCACTGCCAGGAGTGACCAGGAATAACAGTCACAAGCTGGCAGAGGGCAGGTTTAGGCTGGATATCAGAAAGCACTACTTCACGGTCAGGGCGGCTAGGATCTGGAACCAACTTCCAAGAGAGGTGGTCCTGGCTCCTACCCTGGGGGTTTTTAAGAGGAGGTTGGATGAACATCTTGGGGTTGTTTGACCCCAGTATTATTTCCTGCCATGGCAGGGGTCGGACTAGATGATCTACTCAGGTCCTTTCCGACCCTAGAAACTATGAAACTATGAAGCCAACCTTTTATATAATAGTTTATTCATTTTGCCTAGAGGCTGTTTAATGCAAAATACAGTAATCTTGACCAGAGTCAAGGACATTCCTCTCTCAGCTGGGTGCTTTCACCACCAAGCTAAGGTAGTATGATCCCTTTCTCTTTTTGGGCCAAGGAATTTTGCATTTGTTTCTGCACAGTTTTAACAGAAGGAATGAACAATGCCCCAACCCAGAATATCTATCAAGGCATTGCTGGATAAATGAGTAATATAAGCACTGACTAATGCATAATCAACTCATATAAAGGTTTTGCTAAGGGCATTTGTCAAAACAGGCCTCACAAAAGCAGACCTCACACCACTAGAGCCCCAAGGCAGCAAACTTAACAGACAGCAAGGTTGTTTCTTTGTTTGTTTTTAAGGAAATTTTTTTATGTTCCAAGTCAAATCAGTCAAATCAATTCCAAATCCATGAGTCAGTCAGGAACCAAATGTGGCCCTGCGACCGGCAAACATCCTCCACCCCTCCACCTGGGGCTTCAGATGCTTCTAAATCCTTTGGCAGGCATCCTATGTGCAGGTCCAAGCCTGGAGGCTTGGGGTTCAGATGCTCCTGAGTAATGAGAGAAGCAAGCTAGGCAGGAGTCTCCCATTTCCATAAAGCTGGCGTATAGCCAGGGTCTTTCTACTAGAAGTGAAAGTGGGAGACTAACTATGCCTTAGCTTGGTCAAGGTACTACCCCCTGCCAACAAAGTGTTTTTCCCCTGCCAGTTAGAAAACCACCTTTGTGGTCATGGTATCTCCCCTGCTAGGACAGACAGCAAAGTGTTAAAGCTGATTATTAAGATCAATCAAATAAGGCTGGTGCCAAAAAGACTAGAACATACCTGGTGAAAACAGGAAGTCTGAGGATTAGGGTAACATGGGAGAGGTCATAGAACAACAGAATCATAGAAAATTAGGGTTGGAAGGGACCTCAGGAGGTCATCTAGTCCAACCCCTTGCTCAGAGCAGGACCATCCCCAACTAGGCCATCCCAGCCAAAGCTTTGTCCAGCTGGGTTTTGAAAACCTCCGAGGATGAAGTTTCCACCAGCTCTCTGGGTAACCTGTTCCAGTGTTTTACTGCTCTCCTAGTGAGAAAATTTTTCCTAATATTTAACCTAAACTTTCCCTGCTGCAACTTGAGACCGTTGCTCCTTGTTCTGTTATTTGCCACCAATGAGCTTCATCCTCTTTTGAACCCCCTTCAGGTAGTTGAAGGCTGCTATGAAGTCCCCTCTCATTCTCCTCTTCTCTATACTAAATAAGCCCAGTTCCCTCATAAGTCATGTGCCCCAGCCCCCTCACCATTTTGTTGGCCTCTGCTGGACTCTCTCCAATTTGTCCACATTTTTTCTGTAGTGGGGGAGAGGAGGAGGGGGTGGGGAGAGGGCCGAAACTGAACACAGTACTCCAGATGTGGCCTCACTAGTGCTGAATAGAGGGGAATAATCACTTCCCTTGACCTGCTGGAAACACTCCTACCAATGCAGTCCAGTATGATGTTAGCCTTCTCGCCAACAAAGGCACACTGCTGGCTCATATTCAGTTTATTGTCCACTGTAACCCCCAGGTCCCTTTCTGCAGAGCTGCTGCTTAGCCAGTCAGCCCCCAGCCTGGATGGGAATGTTCTGTCCTAAGTTTCATAGATTTCATAGATTTCATAGACATTAGGGCTGGAAGATCATTGAGTTCAGCCCCCTGCCCAAGGGGCAGGAAGTCATCTGGGGTCATAGGATCCCAGCAAGATAAGAATCCAAATATCTCTTGAAGGCATTCAATGTGGGTGCTTGAACCACCTCCAATGGCAGGCTGTTCCAGACCTTGGGGGCTCAGACAGTAAAGAAATTCTTCCTTATGTCCAGCCTGAAACAGTCTTGCAGGAGTTTATAACCGTTCGACCTTGTCATCCCTTGGGGCGCTCTGGTGAACAAACGTTCCCCCAGATCCTGGTGGTCACCCCTGATAAACTTATAGGTGGCCATCAGATCACCCCTGAGCCTGTGCTTTTCCAGGCTAAAGAGCCCCATAGCTATCAGCCTGTCGTCATAAGGTCTGTTTTCCTGACCTCTCATCATGCATGTGGCTCTCCTCTGCACCCTCTCAAGCTTCTCCACATCCTTTTTGAATTGTGGAGCCCAAAACTGGATGCAGTACTCCAGCTGAGGCCTCACCAAGGCCAAGTACAATGGGAGAAAGATGTCCTGGGATTTGCTTGAGAAGCATCTATGGATGCCAGCATTTTGCTTGCTTTACTAGCCACAGCATCACATTAAAGGCTCATGTTCATCTTGTGGTCAATCATGACCCCCAAGTCCTTTTCATCCGTAGTGCTAGCCAGCGTAGCACTGCTGAGCGTATAAGGATGCTGCAGGTTTTTTTCCCCAAGGTGGAGAACCTTGCATTTTTCGGTGTTAAACACCATGAGGTTCTTGTCTGCCCATTTGCTGAGCCTGTCCAGGTCAGCCTAGATCGCCCTCCTGTCCTCAGGTGTGGATGCTTTACCCCAGAGTTTGGTATCATCAGCAAACTTGGCCAGTCCACTTCTGACTCCACATCATTAATGAAGATGTTGTACAATACAGGTCCAAGGACAGAGCCTTGGGGGACCCCACTGGTCACAGGGCACCATGCCGATTGACTTCCGTCAATTACCACCCTCTGGGTCTGACCACAGAGCCAATTCCCCAGCCAGTGGATCGTGGTGGACCTGAGGCCACAGTTGGCCAGTTTTGCCAAGAGGTGATCATGGGATACCAGGTCGAAGGCTTTTTTGAAGTCAAGATATATGACATCAATCTCCTCTCCCTTACCCAGGTGATAGGTCACCTGGTTCTAGAAGAAAATGAGATTGGTCAAGCAAGACCTACCCGCAACAAACCCATGCTGGGTATCCCTCAGAATATTGCTGTCAGCTAGTCTGTTAAGGATGGCCTCTTTGATAATCTTTTCCAAGACCTTGCTCAGGATAGAGGTCAGGCTGATGGGCCTGTAGTTTGTCGGATCCACTTTCCTCCCTTCCTTGAAGATAGGCACCACATTGGCCTTCTTCCAATCTTTGGGCACCTCACTAGAGCACCAAGAGTTCTCGAATATCCATGCCAGGGGCTGGGCTATGATGCTAGCCAGCTCCTTGAGTACCCTGGGATGTAAATTGTCAGGGCTGGCCTCTCAAGGTGTTCCTTCATGAGGTCAGCATTGATGGAGGGTAAGGAATCTCCCTCACCCGGGCCTTCCTGTCCTGTAATGAGCATGGGTGTCCCCCATGCTGACTTTTTCCTGGGTGTTGTCAGTTGTCTATCTGGTTTATCGGGGTCTAATGTTGCCCTTGCTTTTCCTCCGGATCCCCACATATCTGAAAAAAGGATTTTTTATTGTCCATGATATTTGTAGCTAGCTGGAGTTCCATCGCAGCCTTGGCTTCCCTGGTTCGCTCCCTGCAGGACTGGACCAGTGAGGAATATTCCTTCTTGGAGGTGCATCCTGTCCTCCTTCCTTTGTAGGCCTTTCTTTTTTAGCCGCAGGAGGTCCGCTAGTTCCCTGGAGAGCCAAGGGGCTGCCGTGCCCTTTTGCTGCCTTTCCTCCGAGATGGAATAGCCTGAGCTTGTGCATTGAGGATTGCTCCCTTGCGGAGCAACCACTCTTCCTGAATTCCCCTCCCCTTAAGGCCTCACTGACAAGCCTCCTGAGCTTGTCAAAATCAGCTTTCCTTAAGTCAAGGACTTCTGTATTGCTGACTGACTTGCCAGCTTTATGTAGGATGGTGAAGGTGAACAGCTCATGGTCGCTGTCACCCAGCTTCCCACCAATCGTTAGGTCACTGATTAAGTTGTCCCCGGTTGCCAGTAGCAGGTTGAGCAGCGCTTTGGCTCTCATTGGCCCATAGACTTCTTGAGTCAGCTAGAGGTCATCCATGCACTAGAGGAAGCTTTGCGACCTCTCAGATTTAGCCAAGCGCTCTTCCCATGAGATGTCTGGGTAGTTGAAGTCTCCCATGACAACCATGGTGAACTCAGCCAATTCCCTGATGAACTCCTGGTCAAGCTCTTGACTTTGGGTAGGAGGTCTGTAGTAGACTTCCACCATTGTGTCCCCTGTGCCATGTTGCCCGTGGATTTTAACCCAGAGGGCCTCCAGCTGTCTATCCTGGTTGCCAATATTGGCTTGCAGGGACGTGTAGCTTTCCTTAACACAGAGAGCTACACCCCTGCCCCTTTTGTCTGGTCGATCTCTCCTGTACAGGGTATAGCCAGTAATGGGTGGAGTCCCACCAGGTCTCCATTATCCTTATGACGTTGTAATTATTTGTGTCAAATCTTATTCTCCAAGCTCCTGGCATTCATGTACATGCAGGCAAGTGTCCCCTTGGGGGCTCTTGCCTTGCCCACAGATTGATCCAGGGCTGGGGCAGGGGTGGGCTCCCTTAAGTGCCAAGGCCTGCTGGCTTCACAAGAGTTGCTCAGCGGGCCATCAGTGGCAGTAGCCCACCCATCCCCCAGCAGACTTACTTTAAAGCTGGGTGGAGCAGGTCATCCAGTCTGGCTGAGAAGAGCTTCCTCCTCAGTGGAGGGAGGTAGAGGCCATCCCTTCCCTGCAGCTCGCTGCCTCTTGCTCCAAAAAGCGGACTACTATGGTCATGGAAGCCAAAGCCTTCCCAATGACACCAGCACTGCAGTCTTTGGTTGACTACCTGGATCCTCCTCTCCCTCCTGAGCCCGTAGCCTGAGACTGGGAGGATCAAAGAAAATACCACCTGCGCCCCAAGATCCTTTAGCCCCGCTCCCAAATCCCTGTAGCACCTCATGACCCAGCTGGGAGCACTCAAAGCCATGTCATTGGTGCCCACATGGATAAGGAGCATGGGATAGTGGTCAGTGGGTTGAAGGAGTTTAGGGATCTTCTCCGCAATGTCTTGGATGTGGGCTCCTGGGAAGCAGCAGACTTTCCGGGCTAAGGGGTCAGGGCGGCAGATTGCCACCTAAGATAGAGTCTCCCATGACAAACACTTTGCGTTTTGTCTTGGGTAGAGTGGGGATGGTAGTTAAAGTACAGCCCGTGTTGCCAGCAGGAGGCTGGCAACTCAGCAGGCTCTGCTGGGGCTTCAAGAGGTTCGTATCTGTTGCTGAGCTCCAGCAGGGCAGGAGCCTTGGTGTGGTGGGCCTTAGGGCCATTGACCACCTTGGTCCAACCCCTGGGCTGGACAGTAAGGGAGGTCCCCAAGTCCTCCCTTGTCCTGGAGGGAGATGGTGGTCTACCCTCTGTCTTCTGGGGGAGAAGGGCCTGGCAGTAGGAGTCTATCTCCTGCTCACAGTTCTGATGGCACGCAGTCTCTGGACTGCGGCCTGGAGCTCCTCCAGCTGGCGTGCCAGAGACCCCAAAAGAGAACAAACCCCACAAGGAGAGGTGGCCATGCTCCTGGGCCCCAGAGCCTGAAAAAGTGACAGGCAGCCCCTGCAGCCGAGAGCCAGGGGCTCCGTCTGCGTGGAGCCCGGGACCATGGTCTCCATCTGGGTGGAGGCCTCTGAGGCAACAGACGGGGTGGCTGCAGACCCCGAGGGGACCTTGGGGGTGTGGCGCGTGCCCATCCGTGGCGTGCCGCTGCTGGGACTGGCTTGCCTAGGGCGGGGGCTCACAGGCAGGGCCTTGGGCCCTCCCGCTCACACTCCTGTGCAAACTCCGTGCTAACTTGTGCACTGAGCAGACAAGTGTGCCTGTTTGTGCGGCTCTGGTCACATGGCTCCCTGGGAATCTGGGTGAAGTAGGGGCTGGGGTGGTGCGAGACCCTCCCCAGTTCCTAATCAATTGCCTACCTGCAGCTGAGCTGGGCCAGTCCCCTCCCACTTACCTCCAGCTGCTGCTGTGGGTCAACAGGGGACCTCTGCGGCAGTTGGGGGTCTCTGGGAGGCTTTGGGGTGCGGGGGCGCGATGGGTGTTCACCCATGCATCACGTGCCACTGCCTAAGACTCTCTGAGGCTTTTTTCCTTTTTTTTCCAAAGTGAAGGACTTTGTATTTGTCCTTATTGAAGTCCTTATTGATTTATTTTGGTCCAATCCTCCAATTTGTCAAAGCCTCTCTGAACTGTAGCCTGACCCTCCAGTGTCTCTACTACTCCCTCCATGTTGGTGTCATCTGCAACTTTGCTGAGGGTGCACTCCATCCCATCTTCTAGGTCACTGATTAAAATATTGAACAAAACTGGCCACAGGACCAACCCCTGGGGCACTGTACTTGATACCTGCTGCCAAGTAGGCATTGCTTCATTGATTACTACCCTTTGAGCCTGATGATCCAGCCTGTTTTCTATCCACCTTACAGTCTGTTCATTCAACCCATACTTCCTTAGTTTGCTTGCAAGAATGTTGCAGGAGATTGTCTCAAAATCCTAGCTAAAGTAAAGGTATATCATATCCACTTTATCCACTGATCTCTGCACATCCACAGAGTCAGTCATCTTTTCATAGAAGGCAATCAGGTTGGTCAGGTAGGAGTTGCGCTGCTGTGCCTTATGGCCATCATCCAAGGCTAACATCCTGTAATCATTTGAACAGGTGTAAAAGTGAGTTGCTACAGGATAAGTAAATAAACCCAGCTTTTGCTATTGAACTAGTCTGTGTGCTCTTTCTTTTGAAGTAGCATCCAGACATCACCCTGACAGAGAGCTCATATGCAGAGAACTATGCTGACCAGGAGAACATGGAGAAACAACAGCCTTTAACCTGGTGGCTAAGGCACTCTCCTGGGATGTGGGAGATGCATTTGAGTCCACTCAGCCTGAGGAGGAGATTCAAATTCAGGTTCAAGTCCAGGTCTCTCACTTCCTGGGCAGGTACTTTAATGACTCAGCTGTTACCTAAAGGGTGGATTTCCCCTACTCTGACTCTTTTTTTGAATGATAATGGTTGCATCTACTGTACTTTACGTTGAATTTAACCCCATCAGAATGTGTTAGACACAGTCTGAGCATATCAGGTCCCTCAGAGAACTTTGGTTCAGGGTCACACAACTGATTAACCAGTTTAGGTGTGGGATGGTTGCTGAGAACCAGGCAGCAGCTGTTATGTTCTAACAGTAATGTGTGGACCAGCTGGGGATAATGCAAAAGTAGCAAAACAATACTGTTTCATGCAGCATTTATAGATGGGAAAGCAGAGACATTTCAGGCTGATTTTGGAGCAAAAGTCCCATCAACTCTCACTGGGATTTCTGCTCCTAAAATACGATATTTACTCAATTCCAAGATGAGGTTCCCACCCCATTTTACATGAGGGGCCCCTCATTTTGAAATCAAATATGAGGCAGTGGGGTCAGGCAGCTGCTCAAGTGCCAGATCTGTCTCTGGCTTTGGCTCCAAACACAAGGTTGGGGCCAGAGCCATACCTGCTGCCTGCCCTCCTGCCTCTCTCTTCCATGGCCTCAGACCCCCTGCTCCCTCATTGACTTTTCCCCAAACAGTCACTGCACAGCAGCCACCACCACCACTTACCTTTGCTCTGGCACCAGCAGACTCTGTCTCTGCTTCAGGCTAGGGCATAGAGCACGTGCTTACTCTAGGCTCCAGCCCCAGTCTGGCCCAGTAGCTGTGGCAGTGGCAGCAGCAGCTCTGTTCAGGCCCCAAAGCCAGGGCTGGTGCTGTCATTCCACTTCCACTGGTACTGGGCCAGGCTAATGGCCAGAGAAAACATATGCCCTGTGCACTAGACTGGAGCAAGGACAGAGCCTGCCAGCACCAGAGCAAGGGTAAGTGACAGGAGACATGGGGGGGGGCAGGGAATGGGGGTGGCAGAGAAGGAGATGGGTGTGAGGCTGCAAGGAGGCAGGCATGAGAGCAGAGCATCAGGGTGGGACAGGTGGGGAGTCAGGTAGCAGAAAGCAAGGTGTGGAGGGCAAGGGGCAGGAGTCATGCTGCTTGGCCCCCCAAGCCTGCCCCTCATCTGCCTCCTCCACTGGCTGTCCCCCAACTCTTCCCCTCCTGCTCACCCCACTGTCTGCTCTCTTCCTGCCTCCCCCAGTGCCTGCTCCCAGTGCCTGCCTCCCCCACCTACCATCTGCTGCCCACCACCTGACTGGCTCCCCTTCCCCCCTTTCCCTGCTGCAGCAGTGGGGGAGGTGACATTAAGACAAACTTCCAATAATTAGATTATATACATGGAAAAATATAACAAATTTATAATTTTTCCATGTAAAGAATCTAATAATGGGGGGGGTGTCATCTTAAAATCAAGGTCATTTTGGATTTGGATAAATATATGTAGTTCTTAAAGTTCTGAAAATGCTACCCTTCATCCTTCATGATGGTGGCATATCTCAGGTCCCATTAACATCAAGAGGAGTTGAAAGAGCTCAGATGCTGTAAGACTGGGTTCTGTGTCCTTAATGAGTAGCCTACAGGGCTTTGGTAAATCAATGCTGAAGCCAAGATTAGATCTCATGAATTCCTGACTCCCTGTATTTCAGACTATCACTATTTTAGTGGTACTCCCTGTATTTTAGACTGTCCAGACTGCTTGTTGAACAGCTATTTTATCCATGGAAGGCTGGTTTCTGCTAGTCAGTTTAGCTTTTTTTGTGCTATTGCATTGTACAGACAGTATAAATTATTCTTCGGATGACAAGAATCTGGGTTATGTCTACTGCAGTTGTGTCTCTGGTAAAAAGATGACAAAACCTACAGTTAAAACTTTTATTTAAAAACAAGACTTTTAAAAAATCTAACTCAATGTAAGGGCGGGTGGGAATTACTCAAACACAAAAAATCAAAAGAGCAGCTAAAGGAATTGAAATCACATTTCATTCCCCCATAAATCATTACTGTGAAAACAGAGCATTTCTATTGTCACTAGTATAACAAAGAATCAAGCGAGAATCAAGAAAGAACCTGCTTCAAAGGATCATACTGAGGTTTGACAGACAAAACCAACAGGACCACATTGTGGCCACTAGATAGCAGCACTTCACCATGCAGAAAGGTAACCTCAATTCTAGTGTGCTAATAGATATAGATATATACAGAAAACATCTAATCTATATCTATATCTGTGTGTGTGTGTGTGTGTGTGCACGCGCATGCCAAAAATACACGTTGGCCCAGTCCTCATAGGTCTTGTACTCAAGGGCAACCCCTACAGACTTCAGTGGAAATTTTACCTTAATAAATTTACCTAAATGAAGATTGGAATTAAATGCATGGGTGATCTTTCTGCTCAGTGTCAGTCAAAACATTGCTGCTGTTCCTTACCTGGGAGACCTAGTTGTAGAAACTACAGAAGAAACTAGGTTCTAGAATGACCATTTCAAATTCTTAGTTTCAAGGGAAAATATGCTATTTCTAACACTTCTTGCATGTTCCCAGTAGGTTTCTGCATTAATATTTATTATTACTATCTGTTTTTCAGAAAGAAACATTGCTCTTACCCATCAAGTTCGCTGATGACACCAAGCTGTGGGGTAAAGTGAATACACCGGCAGGCAGGGACCCCATCCAGGCAGACCTGGATAGGTTAGAGAAGTGGGCGGATCTGAACAGGATGCGTTCAACAAGGACAAGTGCAGGGTGCTGCACCTGGGGAGAGGGAACCGGCATTATGATTATAGGTTAGGGGCTGACCCTATCAGCAGCACAGAGGCAGAGAGAGATCTTGGAGTCATGATTGACTCCAGGATGAATATGAGTCGCCAATGCGACAAAGCAATAGGCAGAGCCAATCACACCCTGTCATGCATCAACAGGGGCATCACTAACAGGTCCAGAGAGGTCTTGCTCCCCTTCTGTGCAGCACTGGTCAGGCCGCAGCTGGAGTACTGTGTCCAGTTCTGGGTGCTGCACTTCAGGAGGGACGTGGAGAACCTGGAGAGGGTCCAGAGGAGGGCCACTCATATGGTTGAGGGCCTCTGTGGCCAGTCCTATGAGGAGAGGCTGAGGGACCTGAATCTCTTCAGTCTCTGCAAGAGGAGACTGAGGGGGGATCTTGTGGCTGCCTACAACCTTATCAGGGGCCAGCAGCAGGGACTCAGGGAAAGTCTGTTCACCAGGGCCCCCCTTGGAGTCACCAGGAACAATGGCCACAAGCTGAGGGGGGATAGGTTTAGGTTAGATATTAGGAAGAACTACTTCACTGTAAGGGTAGCCAGAGCCTGAAATAGGCTGCTCAGAGAGATGGTGCTCTCACCTTCCCTGGAAATCTTCAACAGGAGACTGGATAGGCACTTGGCTGGGATCTTATGAGCCCTGCCACCCCCAGTGCTCCTTCCTGCCCATGGCAGGGGGTCGGACTCGATGATCTGTCTAGGTCCCTTCCCACTCAGTGATTCTATGATTCTATGAAGTACGAAGTAATACAGCTGCATCATTTTGGTATTTATTCTTCTTTAAGTTTTTTTTCCAGGTAAGTAGCTGTTCTGTTTATTTAAAAAGATGCATAGGAAGTAATCTGCTCAGCAAGGCATTGAATAAATACACAAAGATCCCCAGTTTCAATACAAATTGTTTCCAAATTAGTCACTTTTCAATCTTTTGGTAATTGGAAAAGGTCAGCCTGAACCCTTAAAGGGGCTAGAGGTTTGAGACTGGTGAATTCTGTTAAGTCAGCTTTGCCTGCTACACTTGACACCTAAGAGGGAAAAAACCTGCTGGGAAGGAGGATAGGGATGCTGCTTCTATGGTGAAACAAGAGGACAGAAGGGGGAACCCAGGCCTTGCTAAAATACACAGAATAATGCACATAATAATAATAAAGACTATGAGGTACATAAGTCTAGTAAGTCTCATACCTACTTTTTTCAGCTGTTGGGCCAGATTCTCACCTACAGAAAGATGTACCCTTAGGTAGATAGAGGACCAGGTTCATCAGGGAGTGCCATAATTATGGTTCCATGATTTTGAAACACCCCAGCCCTGACATAAGTTAGAACAGTTCAGGGGTTGCTCTAATTTGCAACAATTTACTGTGGTCTTAAGGAGCCCATAAAACATCTTCAAATTCTTATGGGGAGCTTTGTTCTCCCTCCCCTGCCCCACATCCCTCACTCTTCACCCCCCACATACCATTCCCACACAAAAGATGGGGGCAGGTTGTCATAGAAACTGCTTCTCCTGATTTTATACCAACTAAGAATGTCCTTAATGGGGCACTGGACAGCCACAACTAGATTAACCATTCCCTGTTTAGCATCTTAAAAAATGTCATATCTAACAATCTGGCCTAGGAGTCTATGGGAGAGATCTGATGTGACTTGCCAAAGGTCAGACAAAAAACCATGGCAGAATTAGGATGAGAACTCAAAGATGTAGTTCTCTCAACTTTACCTTGATTCTTGTCAATAATACTGCTTCTCTAAATATGAACCTAGAGATCAGGGATTCTAAAATCTTTTCCTGGTGGGAGCTGTGTCTGAGGAGTGAAATACAAGCCACCTTCTCTCCAATTGTAATGCATATGATTAAACAATTTTGCGTGAAAGAACAATATTAAAAGAGTATATATTTTAGATCCACCATCCTCTTTTTGAAGAGCTGATCATAATGTCGTTCTTCATTGAATCTTCGTAATCAAGAAGAGCCAAAAGAAGAGCCAGAACCACATAATAAGCTTTTCCACAAACTGTCAGTAAGTGCTCTGTAGACCAAAATTTGGCAATCATTTTTGTAGATACTATAGGATAATAGCTTGAATTTAGACTAAGTGGGAAGCAAGTGAACAGAGAATGAAAAGGTGTGGAGGGACAGGAATACTAGTTAGGGCAGTTTAAATTAATCTAAGCTCTGTGCTTGGTGCAGTTCACAGAAAATTTCTCTTTCAGTCTCAGATAGAGACAGGGATAACACCTAACTTTGTGTAATTTTAAAAAAGGACTTAAGTCCCAGGAGAGGAAATGTGACCTTGCCTAGGCTGGCATGCTGAACCATGCAAGATATGACTGGACTTAAAACAATATTTTTCTCAACGCAAGTCAGTGTGAAAGTCCTAGTATTTCCTGTACAGAATGCTGTTGTAATTACAGATACACCCTTTCTGTGGATCAGAGCTCAGTCTGTAGCAATGCGTTTTGAAACTTCAGACTAGCTAGCCTGGACTGCCACAGCTGGAGATAGCAAATGAAGCCCACAGTGCGTGCCTATCCCCAAACACAAACTCCTCCATCTTGCACTGCACTGAGGGCAGAAGGTGGAAATAAATGCAGACCAATACCCAGTGATTTGGTTTTTGTTGTCAGGGCAAAGACATGATTGGCAGCTTCCGTCTCATTTTAAAGTGAACTATACAGTTACTTTGTCACTATATAACTAAGAACATCAGTTTGCATTTTATACAATGTATATACCAAGGGACAGGGATGTCAAGTTTGCAGCTCTGTTTATAACCCAATAAACATTCAGAGGCATAGCTTTTCTGAGAGACTCTCTACAAAATATACTGCATAATATAATGTAAATTCAGTCCCAGATTTAACAAAGAAAAGTGTGTAACTCAGAGTACCTGGTCCTTGTGGGCTTCTTGGACACATTTTATTCCTTCTAACCTATAGGTGTATAGATATTGTATCAAGTGGAACCAAGCTTGAGCTTCAGGATGAACATGAATCCTAGTCATCGTAAAATGAGGTGCTAATTTAAGGGTGTTGGTTATAGCCGCTTTTGCTCTAAGGACATAGGCAGACTAGGTTCTTTGGGTAAATGTGATGTCCTTTATTAGACCAACTAAGTAGTTGGAACAATTGTTCTTTGCAAACTTGCGGGCACAAACAGACTCTCCCTGTGCCTGAAGGAGGGTGTCTGTCCCCAAAGCTTGCAAATAATATTTCTTCCAGCTGTTCAGTTGCCCTAACAAAGATATCCCACTTAGCCAGAGAGAGCGAGAGTGTGTGTGTGTGTGTGTGTGTGTTCCCTCACGACAGGCCGCGCTGGGGCTCAGGGGCAGTGTCCGGCCCTTCCTCTGCCCCCGCGGCTGCGAGCCCTGCCTCCCCGAGCCCGCAGTGCGGCCGCCCTCCCCCGCCATCGCACGCGGCCGCCCGGCGCTGCCCGGCCAGGCGGAGGAGGAGGAGGAGGCGGCGGCGGCGGAGGCGGGACGGCTCCCGCGGCCCCTATAAAGCGCCCGGCGCCGCCGCCCGCTGCATTGGCTGCCTGCAGCGCCCCGCGCCGACGGGACGGGCCATGGGGACGGCGCTGGCGGCGCGGCTCGGCCTGGGGCTGCTGCTCCTCGCCCTGCTCCTGCCCCCCCAGGTGAGCCGAGCGCGGGGGCTGCCTGCGCGCCCCGTGCCCCCGCGCAGCCCGGGCCGGGGCCGAGGGGCGCTGGGAGCCGCCCCGCCAGCTGCCTGGGGACAAGGCACCCGCGCCGCGGCCTCCAGCTCGCTGCTGCTGCCCCGCGGAGGGCGAGGGACGGGTCGGGGCTCTGCAGGGGACGGAGACTGAGGCGGGTCCTAAGGGGACAGGGCTCCGCTCGTCTCGGTGGTGGCCGGTGACACGAGGAGCGCGGGGCTCCAGGGGCAGCAAGGGCCGTTGAGGCTGGGTGTTAGGAAGAGCTCTCAGGCAGCGAAGCGCTGGACAGGCTCCGCAGGGCGGTGCTGGGCTCTCCGTCCCTGGAGGTCTTTACTTTCCGGGTAGACAAAGCCCTGCCTGGGCTGATGTAGCTGAGGATGGTCCTGCTCTGAGCGGGGGGCTGGACTAGGTGCCCTCCTGAGGTCCCCTCCAACCCCAACTTTCTGTGGGTCCTTGACTGGTAACAGGGGGATGCTTGTGCAGGCCGCAGAGAGATCTCGGAAACTCCCCAGCTCCAGGAGACTGTCCTTCCCTCTTCCCACCGTTAAACCTCCTTCTCCCAGAACTGAGCTGAACTTCAGCTTTCAGGGTTCAAAACCATATTTTAAAAAAGCAAGCCCTTTTCCCTCTGCAAAAGTCTTTCCAGGTCTAAAAAGGTAGGTGTGATTAGCTATTCCCCCTTCCCCTCCCTCCAGTTGCATGTAACTAGGGTGAAATGCAGACCCCTGTAAATAGCCCTTATCTCCTGCTGCTGCTCTTTGGTTTGTATAGAATGGCTCATCTAATGTCTAATCCACCCCGTGCCTGTTCTGCTACTACTCCCAGCCACCCTAGCTTTGTCTTTTTTCAGCCTCCCGCTTGATGGGCTCCATGATACAGATGGGGTTTTTGTGGCATTTCCTGTGAAACAGGCTTTGACGCTGAATTTTAAATATGTCAGTGTGGCCAAGAGCTCACAAAAACACACACACACACAAAGCTTACAGGAGTCTGTCCTGATCTCCAATACTAAGGAGGTATTCAACAGAAACAGAAAAAGTAACATGAGGATAAAATCAAAGTTAACATCAGTTCTAGGTGCTGGGGCTCTTCTTTTCTTTCTCTCCCCCCCCCCCTTTTGTTTTGTTTTTGTTTTTTGTTCCTGTTTGGAAAATGCCTGGCATGTTCTGGATGGTACCAGAAATCTGAACCCACGAGCCTGAAGGCTGCTATTTTTCATTATCTTATTTGGGTCTCTAAAATCTAAAAGTTTTAAAACTTACTTGGGTCTGTCTCAGGATTTCTATTCACCTGGAGCTTGCAGAATTCAGAACCATTGCTGTGGAACTAAGATGGAATTTGATGGGTTTTGCAAGTAATTACAGGGGAAAATAGATGGATGAATTAAGCTCTGAAAAGTTTCAAGTATTCCTATGGGCAAAATGCAAGGTTCCTATCCCAGATATTAGAAGCTTATAATGGAAATAAGAAGAGGTGATGTATCTTCTTTCCCAGCTGTGTAGAGCTTGTTACCTGCCAGTAATGTTCTGAATATCTTCTTTGTGTGCTTCAAAATGGCAACAACAACAGGTTATTATGCTATACTATCAATATAGCGCCATTGTTCTGTTTGGCAAACACCAAGCTGTAGAACCAGAACGAGGAGTCTAAAACATTAAAGGTATTTGAACTGACCTTGACAGCTTTTCTAACAGCACGCCACAAAAATCAATGCAAGAGGTAATTAATCAACCATTGCCTACCCCCCTGCCATTGTTTGCATTTTCCTTTGTGCTGCTTCAAAGGCATATTTTAATTTGGGCAGTTAATATAAACTCTCTATCCTTTAGCAAAACTAAATTCCAGAGGAGCTGGAATTTAGTTTTGCTGAAACTCCTGCAAAGGGATTTCAATATGAGAGTAGTGGTGGGGTGGAGAGAAACTTCAGAAGAAAGAATAAATGTAGGCAACCTTACTTTGCTTGTCCTAATATTTATCCCTATGGGAGTATTCAAGGAGAGTGAACAGGACAAAAGAAAAATAAAGTTTGGTTGGAGTTTTGGGGGTCACTAAGAAAAATTTAATCTGGAAGCTTTACTTGATGTTGGGTCTCTGATTTTAGAGAGGGTAGGTGTGCATGCATGTGCCCACACATAAAGGTGGGATTAGTAGCACTTTTTTTTGTTCTCAGTATAGTTTTAGCAAGGAGTAGAACATAACAAGCAGTCAGGATCGGCTTCCTTTATCTGTCCCCTCAATGTAAGTCAAGTTGTCCCTTGTCGTTTAACCAAATGATGAAGGTTGTAAACAATAGTGTAATGTTTGTCACTAGGGATTCAAAGTGTCACATGAAATGTTAAATTGTAACCCTGAACGACTAATTTCATTATGGCCTTTAATGAATAATACAACTTTGTTGCATATTTTAGACTGACTCTAATGGAACAAGTGCAGCACCTTCAAATAATTCTGCAGTGAATTCCACTTCATTGCCAGCCATCACAAATTCACTGAACAATAATACCACTACCCCAGGACATGGAAATTGCCTTCATTCAACCACAAGTCTTCTCATCATCTCAATTTCTCTTCTGCACCTCTGCTGTTGAAAGACTCTGGCTGGAAAACAGTGACTACTCCCCACCCAAGTCCCTGAATCATTGGTGATGGCTACAGATCTTCAAAGCCTGCATGAAAACATCAAATTTGACTTGGTTCTATTCCCTGCATTAAATCAGTATCCATCTGATCTAGAGAGTTGTGCAAATGTTCCAACACTGACTGATGTGAAAAGGATATGACCATCTTCAGCAAGAGGAAAAATGATGAGCTCCAGAGCATAGCCAGCTGGAATCTGTATACAAGATGGAAGCAAAGAGATGATGCTTCCACTCCCTGATCTTTTAAAAATAAGAAGATATGAAAATGCCATGTAGTAGGTGTGGGTGACAGATTCAGCCAAATTTAAAAAACCCGCAACTTCAGAGAACTTTGTAATTTTGAATTTTAAATACAAAAGTTGCCAAGCTCACAGAACCACTAAAGAATAAAAACAGCATACATGATCCTGTTCACTTATCTACAATAGTAAGGAAGATATTCGAGAGAAACAGAAAAATATTAATAAACCCAACAAGGAATCCTTTTAGTTTGGCTTGTATGCATTTGCCATGAGGATAAAAGAATTGCAAATGTTGTAAAACAATTTCCTCTCTTTAAATTCCAGCAATCTTAATTGAATGCCTATATAGTCAGGAATAGTTTAAAAGTACTTAGAAATCATTTGGGGGGTGGTGTTTTTGTTTTGTTTAGTTTTTTGGGGTTTTTTTGTAAGAGTTGAATTATTAACTACAGGGAGGTAGCAAGTCCCAGGAGGAGGATGAATTGGGGCTGTGGAGAAGTTACCAGGAGCATTTTGTTAATGTGACTCCCATACAATAGTCTTGGGAGAAGCATTCCCTTTAAATTCTATTAATGTTTTCATTCCTCCCTTGGCTCCCTTCTCTTTCTGTCTCCTGCTCCCCTTCCCTATAACTTTTTTCCCCTAGAACCAGCTTTTAATGCTGAAATATCTGTGGGATCTTTGAGTAATTTTAAATGCTGCTTTCTGGCACAAACTGAAAACTATTTTTGTTTTCAAGACTTAACTATTGTGATTTTAAAGTAAAAGGCTAGCTAATATTTGGGAGGATGGGAGGAAGAAGCTTTAAAAGCCAAAAATACAAAACAGTATAATTGGGTGTGCTTTGGAAACATGAAGACTGGAATCTAATTGAATCATTCAGTTCTAAAAAAATTTATATTTCTTCTGTAAATACTTTCACAACTTGTTTCTGTATTATCACATCTTTTGGATAAGAGTGCCATAATCAAACTAAAGTAAGCTTAATTGAGGGAGGGAAAAACAAACTACATTGATGCTAAAATCTGTTAAAAGCAAGTCAATAGTGTAAATGTGATCACATAATTATTCATATTGCCCACAATGCAGCTTATCAGCCCTTTACGAGCCTTCATTACTTCCGAACAATGAACATCTTACTTGACAGTTACCTTGACTATGGACCCAGACGTGCAAACAGTAGTGGCAAAATAGTGTAAATTACTGTCATTGAGTGTGTATGGACATCTCCTTATGCCTATATTTTGTATCAGTTCACTGTAATGATTGTATTTTTGTGTCTGTAATTATGCTTTGATTAAGTATTGGACATGAATTGTAAATAAAAGGAGCAGGGACTGCACTTCAGCTGCACTTCCAGAAAATTCTTCTCAAAAACCTTGTAACTCACCTGCACAATATAAATAAAGTGGCCGAGCAAGACAGTATATGTGATTAAAGACTTCAAAGGTCTAGACATGTAGTGTTATTATTTTTATTTCTTCCACCAACCCTCACTCCCTCCCCCTTTGAATCCAGTATAATTTGAATCCTGTTTTAAAAATATTAGCGAACTAGATCTTTAATGCTACTGCATAGAGTGATTACCTATAGATTTTATCTAATAATTTTAATTCCTCCTTTCTAAAGCTTTTCTCTACTGACTTCACAGTTTTGTGTATTGTGATTATATTACCTCCAACATCTAAACTTAGAATCATAGAAAGCCACAGACTTGTTTATTTTAATATGAGGTTTCTTGATTCTGTTTATTTAGGCACCACAAACACAAAGCTTTCTACAACAAAGCTTTCTACTGATATTAGTAAGGGGTTTATTTAGACATTAAACTCAATAATATTATAACAAGGTTTGATGCTTTTACAGTGAAGTATGTGTGAAATATTCCAAAAGCTAGAGGTCACTATGGTTTTAAAAAACAGAAATAATTATTTTAGCAAATTCTAAAGTGGCCCATTCTTTGTTTTCAGAGTGTGTGAGATTTAATTATCATTACACTTCCCTCCCACCCTTTATTCACGAAGAAAGGTTTTTTGTTTGGTTTTTTTCCTTCCTCCTTTTGGGGAAAAAGAACTAGCTGATAAGATGTGATATAATAGTCCACATTTCTGAGAAAGTAATAGCTACTGATAGTCCTTTGTGTTGAGTTCTTACTTTCTCAGTACACTGAGTATGCTAAAAAGCAATCAAAACTTACTGTTTGTATGTATCATGAATGTGTTCTTCCTCACCTCTGTTTCTCCCTGTGAGCTCTAGAGGAAAATATGAAGGTAGAATACATCATTCTTTAGTAGAAGCATCTCTTCTTGGAAATACTTTTTCTTTAAACATAGTGCTTGTATGAAAATAGTGGCAATAGTTAGGTTGAAACAACAGACCCCCATTGAATGTGAGGACTTGAACTTTAAGCACTTGCTTTGATCCGTAGATGTCCTGTTCTTAGCCATAAAATAGCTGGTGGCTAGGTTTTGCTTTAATAGCTTTAAGCACATTTAAAGCTGTCTTGAGTTTTATCAGACGGATCCAATGATTTAGAAAAACGATCTGGTAACTTATACTCCATTCCTGTAATGCCTGGAAAAAGAACAAGATGTCTTTATTTAAAAAGGAAGGGAAGTAAGGGGACTTACACATTTAATATCCATTTCAGTTTTATTAAAAGGACTATAGCAGTTCTAATTCCACTTATGCTACTTGATTTCACAAAACTACCCTACTGGAGGGTGTCTGGATAGCGTATCTTGGGCCCTTTCCAACAATTCTGCTTCTGTCATAGGTCCTGCTTAAAGTAATCATTAAAGTTAAGTAGCCTTGAAAAAGCACACACAGTTTATGTGCAGGCTAGTGTTCCTTCCTCTGAGGACAGTGTATTTAGAAAACAAACTGCTATTCAGGGTATAGTTTTTAACTGTGTATTAGAAGCTTCGGGGACTTTGAATGAACAAGTCCCCATTTAATGTAGGCAGAGTGCTCTAGCACAGAGCTGGCACTGCTGGTATCAGTGGGATTTTTTGCAACCATTTTCTAAGATCAGGATTGGGACCACTGTCCTGGGCAAGGTAAAAGTTAGTAGTGGCTTAATTTACTTTCAATGAGCCTTTCTGAGTGCAAAGAAAGGTGTTTTGCATAGCATTGTCATGTGGAGCAAAGCAGAGCCCTTTCCTGCCTCGAGGGAAACACCTAATAAAGAGCTGTTTTCAAACTCGTTTGAAAATATTTTGAACAAGTTTCCCCAGCTTTAATTCCAATCCCTCAGTGCAGTGAGTGAGCAATCTAGCCATGGTATGGCTAATTTATGCTGTTTCAAGTGAGTTGCCCCTACTTGTGCGTTTTGTTCTATTGACTTCAATGGGAGCTATTCATGTGAACCAGTGGTTGCAGGATTGGGCTCTTTATTTGTAGTGCATTTTTCAAAGTCAGCTTTTCCCTTGGTTCAGGTTACACAAGGTTCTATAGTAAAGCTTACAATGGAACTTTTGTATCAAAGAGTTACAGTACATATATAAACATGCATAAATTTTGGTGTGGTTTGTTTTTTGCCTGCATTTGGTCTTCCTAAGGCTTTGATTTCCTTATATGATTGCAATGATTTAGGTAACAGACTTGATCATTCAGTAGCCTTATTGTAATACTAACAATCACAAATGTTTCTTCTTCTTACATTAAAGATAACTTTGAAATAGGATCTGCCTGCTCTGTTTGTTAGCTGTACAGAGCTCTGTGTTATACCAGTCAACATGGCATGTCATAAACTATGTAAGTCTACTATTACCTAACAGAATAAAGGGTGCAGTTATTTTAAGTCCATCATTTTGCCTGCAGGAGTTTAAAGAGCAGTGCTAGGCTTACTGAAATGTGTTGGAAGCTCTATTGTTTTCTCCATTATGCTGTAGCTTTGGGAAGGTAACTTGATGCTACATTCAGTTATCAGCCTTTGGTTAGCCAAGTGAAGCCCTTAGCTTCCTGCTCATGAATGCATAATTGGTCTGGCTTAGTCTTCCTCAAAAGGTTCCTAATGAACAACCTGGAGTTGCAAAAGAAAAATTAACAGATTTTATATAATTTACTAAAATCCTATTATAATAAAAGAAACAGCCATTCCATTCAATTATTTCTGAGTCTAGTTATAATCTCCACAACATTTATGCAGTAAACAGATGCATAATTTTCTAACTTTTCAAAAGTCATCTGATCTATTTTCTCTCTGCTTTCTGCTTAGCAGGCACTGAATTCTAACCACTGATGCAAATATACTATAAAAATTAACGAGGCAGCAGGATTAAATCATGGTTGCTTTGTTTTGCTGTGTGCACTGACTGTTCACATTCCACTGAAATCTCTCTTGAATGACCTAGTGTGAAAGCAATTCCCTGTGTGGCACAAATTATTACACGGGACAATGTTTTTGTAAAGCAATCACTTTCCTTTCCTTTAGAAAACCACTCCTGAACACAGTTGCTAGGATTCAGCTCTTTTGCCAGACTTGCTTACAGAGTATAATCTAGACTTGAGGTTTATGTCGCTAACCTCAAAACATGGGTTTTAAATGATGCAATTCCCATCTTTTTTATATCCTTAGTTTTACATTAAAAGACAGATTTTGGGGGGGTGGGTGGGGGAGGGAGGTTAAATGAAAAGTAAAGAATAAAGAGGGCTGTCAAATAATTTAAAAATTTGATCGCAATTAGTTGAGCAGTTAAAAAATTAGTTGCAATTAACTGCAATTTTAAATTGCACAGCTAAAAACTCAAAATTATTCACAGAAAAACTCAAAATTATACAAAATTAGGCAGGTATTTTGTATGGCTGGGGATGGGTGTGGAGTGTGTGTGGAGGGAGGAATTTGTGAAGGTATGAGGGACTATGGGGGCGTGTGTGGGGTTTAGAGTCTGGGAAGGTGGGGGTCCTCATGCACCCTGACATGATGCAAGGGTGCTATGGGTCAGGAATGAGGGGCCTCAGCCGTGGCTTGGGAGTGAGGGACAGACACACAGAGTGCTGCACCAGTAAGACTGTGGAGGGGAAAGGGTGGGGAGGGGGCGAGATAGAGGACCCAAAGTGAGGGAAGGAGTAGGGCAGTGGCAGACACCAGGGTGAATGAGATCTGGGGCAGGGTGGGTCATGGGACAGAGCTGCAGGCGACTCATCTGGTGGGCAGGGGGGAAGAGAGGCTTCCCACCAGTGCACCCCTGGGAGAAGGTACGGGGGCACATGTCCCCTAGATTTGTGTGTGTGTGGAGTGGATGTGGGTTGCCCTGTGTGGGCTGGGGCTCTGTGCCCTGCTGCCTTTGCCCTGGGAAATGTGTGACAACAGTTTCATAGTTAGTAGGGTAGGAAGGGACCTGAGCAGATCATCAAGTCTGACCCCCTGCCATGGCAGGAAAGAGTACTGGGGTCAAACGACCCCAGCAAGGTGATTGTCAAGACTTGTCTTAAATACCCCCAGGGTAGGAGCCAGCACTACTTCACTTGCAAGTTGGTTCCAGATTTGGAAGCGCCTCCTGATGTCTAATCTGAATTTACCCTCTGCCAGCTTGTGACTGGTATTTCTTGTCACTCCTGGCAGTGCTCAGGGGAACAGGGACACCCCCAATGGGTGCTGGTCCCCTCTGACTAGTTTGTAACAGGCAACTAGATCCCCCCTCAGCCTTCTCTTGTGGAGGCTGAACAGGTTCAGGTCCCATAGCCTCTCCTTGTAGGGCCTGCCCTGCTGCCCCTGATCATGCAAGTGGCCCTCCTCTGGACCCTCTCTATGTTGTCCATGTCCCTCTTGAAGTGCGGTGCCCAGAACTGGACACAGTTCTCCAGCTGCGGCCTGACCAGTGCCGCTGAGAGGGGGAGGATCACCTCCTTGGACCTGCTCGAGATGCATCTGTGGATGCATGACAAGGTGTGGTTGGCCTTCCTGACTGCATCCCCACACTGCTGGCCCATGTTCATCTTGGCATCAATGATGACTCCCAAGATCCTTTTCTGCCTCTGCACTGACGAGAAGGGAGTTCCCCAGCCTGTAGGTATGGTGCTTGTTCTTCCTCCCCATGTGCATCACCTTGCACTTGTCAGTGTTGAATCCCATCCTGTTCTCATCCGCCCACCCCTGTAACCTGTCTAGGTCTGATTGTAGCCTATTCCTTCCTCCTAGTGTGCTCACATCCCCCCACATCTTAGTGTCATCAGCAAATTTGAACAGGGTGCTATTTACCCCCTCATCCAAGTCACTGATGAAGATGTTGAACAGTGCGGGCCCGAGGACTGAGCCCTGGGGGACCCCACTGCTCACATCCCTCCAGGTCAAAAATGACCCATCTAACACCACTCTCTGGGTGCGGCCCTCCAGCCAATTGGCGACCCATTTGACTGTGTATATGTTGACACCAGTGTCCCCCAGTTTTTTAATGAGAACGGGGTGAGAGACAGTGTCGAAGGCCTTCTGAAAGTCCAGAAAGACTACATAGTCCAGTACTACCCCTGCATCTAAGGATTTGGTGACCGGGTTGTAGAAGGCCACCAGGTTGGTCTGACAGGACCTGCCTCTAATGAACCCATGTTGGTTGCCCCTGAGCGTAATAACCTGGCTGGCCCCTCATGGACTTGTGCCAGGATAATTCTCTCAAAAACCTTGCCCAGGATTGAGGTAAGACTAACTGGCCTATAGTTTCCTGGGTCCTCCTTCCTCCCTTTTTTGAAGATGGGAACCACGTTGGCCTTCTTCCAGTCCTCTGACACCACACCAGAACACCACAAGTGCTCATACAGCCATGCCAGGGGTCCCGCAATGACCTCAGCTAATTCCCTCAGCACTTTGGGGTGGAGATCGTCAGGACCAGCTGATTTGAATACATCTAGTCCCTCCAGAAGTTCCCTGACTAGATCCTCACTGACCTTTGGCCTAGGTGCGCCTCCCCTGGGGCCTGAGGGGGGCTGATATGGTCCCTGCTCAAGAAAATGGAGGCAAAGAAGTCATTAAATAGGTTAGCTTTGTCGTCTGGTGTGACAACCAAATTTCCTAGCGTGTCTTGGAGGGGCCCCACCTTACCTGGTACCTTCTTTTTGCCCCTTATGTTTTTAAGAAAGGACTTCTTGTTGTCCTTGATCCGGGAAACTAGTCCCAGTTCCATCTCTGCCTTGGCCTTCCTGACCGCCTCCCTGCAGCCCCGAGCAACTGCAGTATAGTCCTCCCTGGGGATGGCCCCTCCCTTCCATTGGGTGTGCACCTCCCTTTTAGCTAGGAGACATTTCTGGATGCTTCTGGTGAGCCATGGGGGCTTTTGCATCTTCCTGCTCCCTTTGATCCATGTTGGGATTACCTCCCTTTGGGCTTGGAGGATTGTCTCCTTAAGGAGCAACCACTCTTCTTGGACACCTGGTTCCCCTCTCCTCCGGGACCTCAGTGCTTCCCCGACTACTCTCCTTAGCTCATTGAAGTCTGCCTTCCTGAAATCTAGGGCTGCTGCCTTGCTGCAGGCCTTTGCCACCTTGTGCTGGATGGTGAAATCCAGCAGGCGATGATCACTGTCACCCAGGTGGTCGAGCACCCGCAGCCCCCTCACCAGGTCGTTGCCCACAGCCAGCACCAGGTCCAACAAGGCATCTCCCCTGGTGGGACTGTGCACCTTCTGGGTTAGATGGAGGTCCTGCATTTTGGCTAGGAACCTGTGTGAGTGGTCAGACCTGGCTGACTGCTCTTCCCAGCAGATGTCTGGAAAGTTCAGGTCCCCCATGATGACCACATCCTTTGACCTAACTACCTCTGTGAGCTGACTTGAGAATTCCTGGTCTAGCTCTTCCCCTTGGTTGGGTGGTCTGTAGTAGACCCCCACTGTTAAGTCTCTTTCCCCTCGACTGCCTTGTATTCTAACCCAGAGCACTTCAGTGTGCTCCTCCTCTGACCTTGTGCTACTTGATGAGGATGTGTATTCCTCCTTGATGTAGAGCGCCACACCCCCACCTTCCCTCCCTGTCCTATCCCTCCTGTACAGCCTATAGCCCTTGATATTCACCGCCCAGTCGTGCATTGGGTCCCACCATGTTTCAGTGAGCCCCACTATGTCTGGGTTGGTGTCAGCTAGCAGGAGGGTAAGTTCCCCTTACTTGTTTCCCATACTACGAGCATTTGAGGTCTCCTGTGGATGTGTGCACTGGCCACCTAATCTCAGCATTGCCCTGGCCCCTGTTGCTTACCTGTGTATATGTTCCACTCATTGGTTTAGGCTGGGCTGTACTTGTGGCTGCTGCTTGGTTTAGCGGTCCAAGGCTTCCTCCGCCCTTGTCTTCCCTTTCCCCCAATGAGCCTAGTTTAAAGCCCACTGGAGGAGATCTGCCAACCTAGAAGAGAACACATGCTTACCTTTAGGAGAAAGGTGGAGCCCATCCCACACGAGCATGTCTCTCGTTGTGATTTGCGGGTCGTTGTCAAGGAAGCCAAAGCCTGCCTCAAGACACCACTCCCGAAGCCGCCAGTTGTTGTCTGTTATTCATGTCTCATGCTGTCTTCCACATCTGCTCACTGGTAGGACAGAAGAGAATACCACTTGTGCACTTATCTCCTTCAGCACACCCTCCAGAGCATGGTAGTCTGCCATCAGGTGATCAGGGCTTCCCCTGGCCGCATTATTAGTACCCACGTGGATTGCACCTCACCACTGGGCAGTCAGGGGAAGTGTAGCACAGCCAGTGCATGGCTTCTGGGTCAAAGGCACAAGGGCAGCCTGCCTCTGCCCCGTGCACAAATATGAGGGGAATGTGCCCCCCATGCCTCCTCCAGGGGTATGTGTGGCAGCAGTGAGCTGCACTCTCCCTCGTGCCTCTGGATGAGCCTCCCACCATTTGTCCCATGACCCACCTCGGCCCAGAGGCCCCATTCACTCCAGCACCTGCCCCACTCCCTCCCTCAACATAGGGGCCTTGATCTGCCCCCCCCTTCCCTCTTCCTTCCAACTCTCCCCCTCCACAGACTTACCAGTGTGGCACTGCTCTACTTGCAGCATGCAGGCTACGACTGCTCATGTGTGTCTGTATGCCACCCCCTGGCTGCAGCTGCCCATGACCACACCCACACCCAGGCTGACCTGTGGTCCTATGCGCTGTCACTGCTGCCCTGCTGGGTGGCTGGAGGTGGTGAAGCAGAGCCCAGGTGCTGGCTCCAAAACCATGTGCATGATTAATACCTTTAAAAAATTAACTCAAGAACTGATTAATGCATTAATTACACGTGTTAACTGCGATTAACTTACAGCCCTACTATAAAGGCAATTTATCATTATAGAATAGTCACTTGAATGTTTCCAAGAGGCATTTTTTCCTAAGTATTTCATTTATTTAGGGGAGGGAGGCAGCGGGGAGACACCTGCAGCCATACAAACATACAAACACTGGTTAGCCAATTCAGCAGCCTGCAGCACTCGTGTAACTTGGAGCAGGAGCAGGGAGAGCAGCAGCAAATAGGGCAGGGGGCAGAAAGTATACCAGCAGATTGGGCAGGGGAAGGGGACTGGAATGGCACTTGGGAAGGGTGCAGGACTTAACTGTTGGCACACCTGCTAAAAGGGTTGGTCCCCCACTGAGATAAATAATTCCATTTTGAAATCCACTATTCTTTTGTAAGTGTGCACAGCTGGCAACAACATTCAAAGTCACAATAGCAAAAAATGTCAGAAAGTTCTGGAAAGGGTTTAAGCCTTCACAATGAAAGGCATAAAGCACTCTTTAAACAGTAGGGCTGCTTACAGACATGGGGGGGGGGAGAATGAGGGAGAATTAGAAACAGCCCCTTTCCCCAACTAGCACTTTACTTTCAGCTCAGCATGGCCCTGCTCCAAGCACGGTGCGTGCTCAGAAGAGGCATCACATCAATTTGACCCAGGTCACCCAGACTCTGTATAGCTCATGTGCTTCAGTGGGGTTTTTGAATCAGCTATTACGTACAAGTGCCAAAAAGACCTACTGAGCATGTGAGCTACACAGACGCTGGGGAACAATTCCTCTTCTTAAAGCACTCCCCCACCGGTCTATCAGCACCTCTAGGAGTCAGGAAGAGGTTTTCCCTGGAAGCAGATTATCCCATAATTGCCTAATAAGAGTTTCTTGCTGCTTCCCTTGAAGTAGCTGGTACCGACCATTTTTATTAGTAAAATAGTGAATTAAATGGGCCACTGATTTGTTCTAGTATAGCAATTCCAATGTTTCTTTGTACAGCAATTGAAAACTTTTTAAATATTCCTTTTTCTGTAGCAAGGGAGGGGTGCTTTAAATTGAAATGAATGTGATGATCTGACCACATCTCCAATCTTCCAGTCACTCATTTTGTGTAACATTTACTATGAATTCCCCAAAGTTTCTGCTCTTTACCCTACCAGATGTCTTAGTTTGGTTTGTTGCATGTTGATACATTTATAGCATTGTCTCCAAACAATTCCTTAATCTAATTCTACTGCTTCAATTTTATGATCTTTGGGTGGTACAGACATTACACCTAGCACGCTTTAAGCCCACAGAAAGTGCTCTAAAGTCATAAACAAACAGACGTCCGTAGCTCTTAGAGTGCTTTAAAAATGGAGGATCACACGCTAAAGGTGCAGATAGAAGTGACATTTTTCAAGTGATCTGGCCTCTACAGCCATACACGTGCACGGCTGCAGAGTGCATTGAAAATGGCTGATCACACGAGAAGTTAACCCTGGTTCAATCAGGTATTATATTAAGGCACTCAAAAGTAGAGTGCCTTAGGGAACTTGTGTTCCCTCCCAGGGTAATTTTTGGTGTGGAGTGGGGCAGGGCTGGGCTGGTTACCAAGCCCAACCCCATCAGGGGGAGAGATGGGGAAGGAGAGGGAGCTCCCAGCTGCACAATGGCCAGAGCTGGGGGGGGGGTGGGAAACAGGGCCCCCTCACCTCACCCATATCCCCCAGTTACCCCAGGTCTGTTGGGCTGGGATGAGGGCTCTCTCTCATGATGCTTTATATAAAGTGCCCTGAGTTAGGGTAGAGCCCTAACATCTGTCTGCACCTAAAGTTAAACCTTGCTGGATGAAATATTGACTTAAAGCCCTTTCTGGCAGAGCATTCAAATCTCTGTGCCATATCCCATTGGAGGCTAACTCACATGCAATCACCACTATCCTCAATGGTGTGGCATAGGGCTATGCTTTAGCCTTGGGCCTGAGCACCGAGCCAGCCCCCACGCCCCTGGCTGTCATTGTCTCAAATCAGCAACAGCCTCTGATCCCAGCCCCACCTACTTCCTCCTTCCAGCCAGCTGTGAGCTACAGCCAACTGGTGGGTCTCTCCTCTCAGCAACCTTGGCCCCACAGCATGCTACTGCCTGGCCAAGGGGGTTGCAGAGTGGGGTCTAGCCTCTTTGTCCCTTCATCAGTCCCAGCCTTGCTGCAGTGCACCACTGCCTGGCTGGGGGTGCTTTGGAGGAAGAGGTATGAGATCTCTCCCCCTCAGCACTATACCTAGACTCTTGGCAGCCCTGAGCAAACTTTTAGTATTGCTCCCCCTTTGCCATCATTTTTGGGCCCCCTTTCTGTCTGGGCCCTGGGTAGCTGCCCAATTTGCCCATGCTTGTGTCTGGCCCTGGCAACTGGTGGGGCAGGAGGAGCTGGAGAGAGGGACCAGTCCAGTTGCCTCCTGGGAGGCATGTAGGAGTGCCCCCTGTAGCCAGTGCAGGCAGGCTCTGAGGCGCCTCCTCCCCCACCCACCAATGGCAAATATTTGTTTGGTTCACTTGATATGAAAATCGCGGTTCGTTTCTTTGGAGGCTCACGAATAATAATTCTTCAGGCACACATTGTTAGTAACACAAAGGATATATTTGCAAATAGGGTCAGAGTGAAGACAAAAGACCACTCTGCTTCCGAGGAAAACTCTCAGCTGGGTTTTATCCCTTTCCTTTTGGGTACATGTGCAGAAGCAGGAACTTTTACAACTCATTTCTGGTTCATACAAACATACATGAAATGACGTCACGTCATCCGTTGCATGTGCATTATAATTAACTACTTAAGTACGCGGGGCGGATAGGCATGTATGCATTAGCTAATTACGCATGCTTAGAAAGCTCTCCAGGTTACCAAAAGTTCAAACCCCCCTCTTTCCCAAGGACACAGACAATTAAATCACAGCCTTTGTAGTTTACATGAGAAAGAAGAGGGAGTTTGAAGGTATGTGTGATTTAGTGTTATAAAGAGATAGTAAATTAGCGAGATGTCCTTGGTGGTGTTGCTTCTTATCAGGTACGAGATACAAACTGTGCAGTTCTAACAACACTCTATTCATTATTCATTTTTAATAATATTTCTAACAATATCCCCTCTCAAGATGCTTTCTGCTCCTTACTTCATTTAGGCAAATCAAGATAATTACGAGGAATTTTTTTGAGGACCATGACTTTTGCTGCAGTCTGTGCTTTAAGGGGGACTGCTGCAACTTGCATCTCTTCTACTGTGGTGGTTATCAATTTAGTGAAACAAGGAATAAGGCAAGGGATAAAAATCAAACTAGTCAGAGCACACAAAAGCACAAACTCTACTTTTCTCTACTAGGGTCCTCCAAATAATTTAAACTACTAGTCTTTACCCCATGCGTTTTCTCACGTTTCTATTGGTACATGGGCTATTTTTCTGATTTCTTTGGCAATCTCTAAGACTGCTTTCCCGTTGTCGTCTATTTGGAGGCAACAATTAGAAAGGTTGAGCTTTCTGCAGACTCCACCATCCTCTGCGAGTAAACAGTCTAAAGCCATCTGATTTTGGTATATGGCTGCTCTCATCTGAGAACTCTGTCGGGCCAGTAACTCGAGAGCAGTGGCAGTCTGGTTAGTAATTATTTCCAAGACTGCCTGCAACTGGATGATTCTATTTAGCATATATATAGGTGTCCGATATCCCCAACTCTCATCATTAGCCCATGTAGCTGGTCTATAATACTCAATGATCTTTTGAGGAGGCCATAGAATCATAGAGAAGTAGGGATGGAAAGGACATCGGGGTGCAGCCAGATGGGCACGCACCTGCCTCTTGCAGCATCTCAAAGCCCTTTGAGCCACTGCAAGAGGCACATATGGGAACACAAAAAGGTTACCATTTTTGTGTTTTGGGTTACCAGATTTGCAGTGTAGGGGCAAAATTAAACCCCTGATATCCAGAGGTCAAAAAATACCCCAAGCAAAAAAAGTAGGGCAGGACATGGTCCTGGACTAAACCCTGAGGCAACCAGAGGCTTGGGTCCTCCACAGAGATGCTCTGGTAGCTACCCAGAGCATCTCCATGGCTGGTCCTTGTTCTGGTACTGAAGCATGCTGCATGCCTCCCTGCATGCCTCAAGGAGCTGGACCCAGGCTCCATACCAGTAAATAAGGTGGGGGGGGGGCTGCAGGAGGGGGTAGGGGACCACAGGGGGGACCTCTGCTGCCCCCATCTCCTGCCCACTCCCCAAGCCCCCCAGATCACTGCCCCACCTGGCCACATCCAGTGCCTGCCCCCCTGAGCCCCCTGATCACTACCCTGCCCAGACCCATCCCACACCTGCCCCTCCAAACCCTCCCAATCTCTGTCCTGTCTGGCCCCATCCCCTGCCTGCCCCCCTCATTGTTGTCCTGCCTGGACCCTTCCCCCCTTCCCCTTTAAGTCCTGCCCCACCCCATTCCCTGCCTGTGCCCAGCCCCCACATTGCTGCCCCATCTGACTCCATCCCCCACCTGATGGCTGAGAGATGCTGGGCCCCGGATGACAGCCACAGCAGTTGCAGCTGCCTGACAGCAGACCTGTACAATAGGGCACTGGCAGTGTGGGTGCCAGGGGGCTGGGACTGGTCCCTGCTGTGTGTGTGTGTGTCGGGGGGGGCTCTGCCAGGAGGCCCCAGTGACCCCTACAGCTGCTGCTACTGCTGGTGAGGGCAAGTATTTAGTTATTTATTTTTTTAAGGGACAGGAGGCTAGGGCCAGGCAGGACAACTATCAGGGCATCTGGGGGAGTAGGTAGATGGTGCTGGGTGTGGGAGCCATCAGGGGGTCTTGGAATACAAGTGGGGGAATGGAGCCAGGCAAGGCAGCAATCTGGGGGGCTGGGGGGTGAGACATGTGGGCCCAGCAGGGGCATGGTAGTGGTAGCCCCTGTGGGGCCATGTAGCCTCTGTGAGGGGGTGGGGGCCCCACCCCTCCTGAGCATCCCCCACCCACACACCCCATGGCCCCTCACCCCTCTTGTGCAAACCCCACATTGCTCCAGCACACACCCTGCATGTCCAGCTGCCAGACAGGATGAGGCCTGCGGGCAGGAGCTGTGGCTGCAGGGGCAGCTGTCCCCACATCCTGGTTAGAGAAGGGGTTACAAGGAGCTCTAACTGCTCTATGATAAGAAAACCAGAAGGCAAACAGCAAAACATATGGGTATTTAGAATTCATTTTATTATGATGAGAGAGAGAGAAACACTAGGCTTTGAAATTGCTTTAAATACTGTAGATATAATCAATAAAACGTTGCCTAAGTGATTACTAGTGATATATGTCAAAGCATGTCCTCCTATACATTTCAAAGCAGGCCACCACGCTGGAAACATTTTCTGGGTGACAGCTGCCCAGATGGCCAGACAGGGGGCACACATGGCAGTAGTGCCATACAAAGGCCAACTCTGCAGCCACAGCCCACTGGCAGCTAGCCCAGAGGGGCAAATGCTTCTACTGGCTGTGTAGTTCCCATCCAGATCTGGCAGGTGGCAGCAGGTTACAGCCAGGCAGCAGCCCCACTGCCAGTAGGCAAAGGCAGCACGTAGGGAACTCAGGACTATTTCAGCAGTCCAGGGTTAGTGTCCTCAGATACTGATTGGCTGGGCCCCAGAAGCTCCTGAGAGCTAGTAGCCCTGAGCTGTATGCCAGGGCAGCTTTTTGTACTGCTGGGGCCAGGACAGGTGCTGGCCCCAGGCTCTAGCTCCCTCTGGCTGCAGATCCAAGTGGAACCAGGCAGGGTTATTCTGCTCCAAGTGGCAGAACTTGCACCACACCAAAGCACATGGCCAGGCATGCACGCTGAGGGAAAAAAAGCCCCAGCTCAAATTTGCACCACTTCTATCTGAGCTGCTGCAAGCACACATGTCTGCATGTGTGGATGCACCCTAGGAGGTAGTTTAGTCCACCCCCTCGAAGCAGGATTATCCCTGCAGGTGTATATTTAACCTATTCTTAAAATGGCATGAACCACTACCTCATGCAGCTACCAAGCACCATGCCCCAAAACATGAAAAACTGTAACCCACCACAGGTGAAACAAGGGGACAAGGGCACACAGTCAGTGACCTGCTGCTGCAACGCCAGAAAGTAGTTTGCTTAAAGTACACTCAAGAGATCCAAAGAAGGCCATACCCCCTGCTACAAAAGGGAAGCAAAAGCCCTCACAGTCCATGCTGATCCAATGATCCATTAAGCATCCTTCCCAATCCCAAATTTGGCAGTTGACCTAGCCCTGACTGGAGGAGCAGCATTCTTTAGCCAGGGACATCTGTGGTTCTGTCCCAGCTGGAGTACTGGCATACCCCAGTCAAAATCTTCGGTCTTAGCTGTGGCCAATACCCAGTGCTTCTGAGGAAGGGAAGAAACCCCCCTGGTGCATCACTGGAAAATCCCAGAGGACAAAGCAGCACAAGGAGATTTATGCATCTTGTGATGAGCTGTCACTATCCACCCCAAAGTGAGTAGTTTTTCACAACCCTCAGAGCTCCTCCCAAACATGAGGTCAGCACAGAAGTTACTGTCTGAAGTTATAGTACTACAAAACAAAGTGACAGAACTGCCAGGATCACCCTGCTCAGGTCCTTATGTTGGAGGGAGGCATGAAGCTCTCCTGACTGTGGAGGACAAGATTGACAGGTACTTTCTCTCTGCAGGGCCCATCCCCTCAGGCTGTCACCACCCAGGAGTCTGCAGGAGGCGAATGGAGGACTGTCACCTCCAGGGCCAGGTGGCATCTCAGGCAGTGCACAGCTGCATCAACTGTCACTCCAGTACAACTGGGGAACAGGTATGCAGCCCTGGCAGTGCTGGAGGAGACTGGGCATGAGGAAGGGAAGAAGCTATGCTCTCATCCAACAAGCCGGAGTCCATACCAACTGAGCATCATCCAGTGACCCAGAGAAAAAGACAGCAGGTCATTGTCATAGGGGACTCCCTCCTCAGAGGAACAGAGGGACCCATCCGCCGCACAGACCCCAATGTGAGAGGAGTGTACCATCGTCTCCCAGGAGCCAAGATTGGGGACATCACAGGAAAGATCACCGACCTTATCCGGCCTTCCGACTACCATCCTATGGTCCTCATCCATGCGGGAACCAATGATGCAGCCTGGAGTAGTCCGGACCAACCAGATCATGGATGACGACATGGTTCTGGGGGCCAAGCTTAGAGAGTTGGGGGCCCAGGTGGTCTTTTCATCCCTCCTCCCAGTTAGTGGAGGCCGTCAGTGGCAGAGTGCCTGCATCCGTGAGGTGAACTGGCGCCCCTGGAGTTGGTGTTGTCATGCTGGATTTGGCTTCGTGGACCACAACCTACACTTGAGAGCAGAGGGCATCCTGGGGTGTGATGTTCTCCATCTCTCCCCCAAAAGGTAAGAGTTTGTTTTCTTACAGGCTAGTTGACCTCCTCCGGTGGGCTTTAAACTAAGTTCATTGGGGGATGGGGATCCACAGGAGCAAGAGAAAAAACCTCGACCAGGTGTAAGACCTGCCCAGGTAAGAGCTCAGGTATATACCAAAGGGAACAGTTGTCTCTCAGGAAGCAGGGGGGGGGCGGGGAAGAGGGTGCCCAGGGTTCTCTTGGGAGGATTAAGGCATCTCTTCAGTAATGCAAGAAGCAGGAGAAACAAGCAGGAGGAACTTGCTCTCCTGCCTGCAAGTAGTAAAATCAACCTGGTTGGCCCAGTGAAGACATGGTGGGATGAAACTTTTGACTGGGCAGTAGACAAAGAAGGCTATAGGTTGTTTAGAAGAGATAGGAAGGGGAAAAAAGGTGGTGGTGGGGGGTTGTGCTCTGTGTTAGGGAACAGTATACCAGTTCTACCTTCCAAATGGGACCAGAGGAAGACTTAACTGAGACCCTGTGAGTCAAAATTCAAGGAGGGCAGGGGAAGAAGGATCTGGTGGTAGGGTTTTGCTACAGGCTACCACATCAGGAGGAAGAGCTGGATCTGGAATTCTCCAGGCAGCTGGGGGAGGCTGCGTGTGCAAAGGATGTTGTGGTCATGGGTGATATGAATTACCCTGACATCAACTGGGAGGAGCAGTCGGCCAGGTCTAGCCACTCATGAAGGTTCCTGACATGTGTACAGGACCTACACCTCGTGCAGGAGGAACTCGTCCCCACTAGGGGAAACGTCATACTGGATCTAGTGTTAGCCTCTGGGGACAATCTGGTGGGGGAAGGTGCTAATACAAGGGAGGCTAGGGGACAGTGATCATGAGATGATCCAGTTTGCTAGTCAAAGAAAGGTGGGGAGGGTAACTAGCACAGCACAAATGCTTGACTTTAGGAAAGCCAATTTCAATGTGCTCAGGGCAGTAGTCAGGGAGGCACTCAGAGCCCAGGGGGTAGCTAGTATGGGGGTCCAGGAAAGGTGGTCCTTCCTCAAGGAGTCTATCCTTGGGCGCAGCAGGATGCAATTCCTCTGTGCAGGAAGGCAGGAAAAGGGTCCAAGAAACCTTCATGGCCGAGCGTGGATATCCAGGCTAGCCTGAAGGCATAGAAAAAAAAAAAAAAAAAAAGCATACTGGCGGTGGAAGCAGGGGGCAGGGACAAAGGAGGAGTACACCTCCCTGACCCGAGCTTGTAGGGATTTGGCGAGGAAGGCAAAAGCAGCACTAGACCTTAGATTAGCTTCTGGGATTAAGGATAATCAAAAGTCCTTCTTCAAGTATATAGGTAGCAAGAAGAAATCTCAGGGTAACATTGGACCCCTATGAGGCAGAGCAGGGCAGTTGGTGACAGACATGCGAAAGAAGGCAGAACTCTTCAACAAGTTCTTTGCCTCCGTGTTCCTATCTGCTGACAATGGGGTGCTCTCGGGTGATAGTGTAGAGAGGCCCAGGAAGGATGGAAGTCCCCTGACTGTGAGTTCAGACCTAGTTAAGGATTACCTGGAGGGCTTAGATGTGTCCAAGTCGGTGGGCCCAGATGACCTTCATCCACAGGTGCCAAGGGAATTGGCTGGTGTCATCATGGAGCCATTGGCACGGCTGTTCGAGGACTCCTGGTGCTCAGGCCAAGTCCCTGAGAACTGGAAAAGGGCCAAAGTGGTCCCTATTTTCAAGAAGGGGAGGAAGGAAGAGCCTGGCAAGTACAGGCCAGTCAGCCTCACTTCTATGCTGGGGAAGGTCTTTGAAAAAATTATGAAGGGCCACATTTGTGAGAGCCCTGTAGGGGAAGTCATGTTGAGGGGTAACCAGCATTGGTTCGTGCAAGGCTGATCTTGCCCGACTACCCTGGTCTCGTTCTATGACCAGGTAACAAAGAGCTTAGAGGGGAAGGAGGAAGTCAGTGTCATCTTCGTGGACTTCCAGAAGGCCTTTGACAGTGTCCCACGCAATTCTGGTGGGCAAGCTGAGGGACTGCAGCATTGACAAATGTAGTCACGCGCGTGTGCGTGCGTCAATGTCAACCTGGGAGGTTGTGGGGAGCGGAGTCCCCCAGGGCTCAGCCCTTGGGCCGCTGCTGTTCAACATCTTCATTAGCAACCTGGATGACGGGGTGGAGAGCACCCTGTTCAAGTTCGCTGATGACACCAAGCTGTGGGGTAAAGTGAATACACCGGCAGGCAGGGACCCCATCCAGGCAGACCTGGATAGGTTAGAGAAGTGAGTGGATCTGAACAGGATGCGTTCAACAAGGACAAGTGCAGGGTGTTGCACCTGGGGAGAGGGAACCAGCATTATGGTTAGATTAGGGGCTGACCCTCTCAGCAGCACAGAGGCAGAGAGAGATCTTGGAGTCATGATTGACTCCAGGATGAATATGAGTTTCCAATGCAATGAAGCAATAGGCAGAGCCAACCATACCCTATCATGCATCAACAGGGGCATCACTAACAGGTCCAGAGAGGTCTTGCTCCCCTTCTATGCAGCACTGGTCAGGCCACAGCTGGAGTACTGGGTGCCACACTTCAGGAGGGAAGTGGAGAACCTGGAGAGGGTCCAGAGGAGGCCACTCGTATGGTTGAGGGCCTCCGTAGCCAGCCCTATGAGAGGCTGAGGGACCCGAATCTCTTCAGTCTCTGCAAGAAGAGACTGGGGGGGGGGGAAAATCTTGTGGCTGCCCACAACCTTATCAGGGGCCAGTAGCAGGGACTCAGGGAAAGTCTGTTCACCAGGAACAATGGCCACAAGCTGAGGGAGGATAGTTTAGGTTGGATATTAGGAAGAACTACTTCACTGTAAGGGTGGCCAGAGCCTGGAATAGGCTGCCCAGAGAGGTGGTGCTCCCACCTTCCCTGGAAAAAAAAAAAAAAAAAAAAAAAAAAAAATCAAGAGGAGACTGGATAGGCACCTGGCTGGGATCTTATGACCCCTCCCACCCCCCTTGCTCCTTCCTGCCCGTGGCAGGGGGTTGGACTCGATCTGTCTAGGTCCCTTCTGACTCAGCGATTCTACAATTCTGACCTGGAGATTAAAATTTCTAACATCACCATAAATAAATAATAGTAATCCACCTACAAACCCAACCTCACCAAGTCCCTCGTGGCTTATGACACAACCCTCAAACAAGTGCCTGTTGTAGTGATATCTCCCCACTACTGCAGCCACATGAGATCCACGCTCATCCTCTGAACTGGGTTGAAGGCAGCCAAGTTTTATGGCAGAACCATACAAACTGTCCATTAGGAGGAATCTGACCCTTAGCTCATTCATTTTGGATCCACTTAATCCACCAAACAACATTAAGTAAAAGCGTGTCATGTCTTCTTGGTTTCTCTCCATCCAGCTTGCTACTTAACCCCTAAACAATAGGATTGGACCATAGTCTTTTGAAGTGAGATAAATTCTTAATGTGCTTGCTATCCTTGCTACTGAGATACAGCAGCACATTTCTACAAGCCTTTGATGATTTGTGGATGGTATCACTGAGCCAAGCCAAGCAGCTGAGATTGAAGACATGTTCCAACTCAGATGAGTAAGCAAGTTAGACATGGTTAGCAAGTCAAAAGTCATTAACATATAGAACTTTCCAGTCTATTAGGAAGCACCCAGTCTGCAAATCACTCTTACCAGCAGTTCATCTCTCCAAGGCTGAGAAAGTGATAAGCTGGTCATGAGGACTTTTACAAGCAACCCCAATTAAATCACCTGTGCCCCTTTCAATTAGTCTCAGCTGGGCTAGTCTCTGCCTATTGGCAACTGAGATTCTGACGCTACTTGGTTGGTTTACTCAGTCTTTTTGACTTGCCCTGTTGTGGAGCAAGCTGCCTCTCAAAGACATGTCAAGTCTGGGTTGATAGATTTATAGATGTAAGGGTCGGAAGGGCCCTCAGTAGGTGATCAAGTCAAACTCCCTGCCCTGGGCAGGAAGGAGTGCTGGGGTCAGACAACCCCAGCTAGATTCTTGTTCAGTCTTCTACCTTGGGGGTCTTCAGGAGGGGAGAGCACCACCTGCCTTGCAAGCCCATTCCAGATTCTGGCAACCCTTACTGTGAAAAAGTTCTTTCCAACTTCCAACCTAAGTCTGCTCTCCCCTATGGCTCCTCCCTCAACTAGGACTCCAAGTTCCCTTTCTGCTGCTGTGCTAGAAGGTCACCCTCAGCCTGTAGGTTTGCTGGTGGTTCTTTTTGCCCAGGTGCAGTACTTCACACTTGTCTTCCTTAAACAGCATCCCATTTCATTCTACCCATTTTTCCAGCCTGTCCAGATCTACCTGGATCTGTTCCCTACCCTCTGGTGTGTTAACTTTGCAGATGATACCAAATTGTGGGGCAAACTTGAACAGGGTGCTCTCCATGCCCTTGTCCAAGTCACGGATGAAGACACTGAATAGCATCAGTCAAGGACCGAGCCCTGTGGGACTCCACTGCCCACATTTTTGTAGGTCAATATTGATCCATCCACCACTACTCTGGGTGCAAGCCCTAAGCCAGTTTGCCACCCATCTGACCATGCATTCATCTACTTCACAGCCCATCAGTTTATTTATGATAACTGAATGAGATGCTGTATTGAAGGCCTTCTTAAGAAGTCTAGGGAGATTACATCTACCTCAACTCCTGTCTAAGGATTTTGTGACCTGGCCAAATAAAAGGAAACAAGGCAAGTCAGGCAGGATCTACCCGCAATGAGTCCATGCAGATTTTCTTTCAGCATTATTTCTCCTTCTGGGTTCCCACATGGGGAAACTCTGTAAAAAGTCATTAAGGATCACACAAGGATAAAAGGAGGTGAGATGAACTGGCCTATTGTTTCCTGGTTCCCCTTTTTCTTGATAATAAAGAACACATGGGCCATTTTCCAGTCCTCTGGGACCTGACTGGAGCATCATGAGTGCTCAAACAGTCATGCCAGCAGCTCTGCTATGACACTGGCCAATTTGTTGAGCACCCTTGGATGAAGTTCATCTGGGCCTGCTGATTTGAACACATCCAGCCCCTCAAAGTGCCCCTTCGTTAAGTCTGTGCCAGCAGTTGGTGGGCTAGTGTTCCTCCTGTGTCCATCTATGATCCAGTTGGGAGATTTGTCTTGGTCCATGTCTAGGAATACAGATGCAAATAACTCATTGAAGTGCTCAGGTTTGTCCCCTCTCCAACACCAATTGCCCTAGTTTGTCCTTTGCTACCCTGTGCCTTCCTTTTGATCACTATATACACCCGATGAAGGGCTTTTTGTTGTCCTTAAATTTGTCGGCATCCCAAATTCTAATCCTGCTTTGGCCTTCCTGACCGATTCCCTGCAAGTGAAAGCCAGGGAGATATTCCTCCTTGGTATCTACCCCTTGTTTCCACAGCCTGTATACCTCTTCCTTTGCCCCTAGGCTTTCCTGGACTTCCCTGTTCAGACAAGAGGGCTTCTTGGCCCCTTTTATACACAATGGGATTGTCTCCTTCTGCAAATCCATAGGATTGCTCCTTTGAGGAATGAGCACCCTTCCTGGACCCCCATTTCACCAATGCTCTTGAGCTTTAATGCCTCACTAACTAGTTTCCTGAGCATACTGATGTTAAACTGTCTGATATCTAGCACTTCAGCCCTGCTGGTTAGTTTACTTGATTACTCTTCACTGGATAGTGAATTCATCAATGGTCACCATCCCCTAGGTTACCTTCTACTTGAAGATTCCCCAGCCAGGTCATCCCCTATAGCCAACATCAAGTCCAGCAAGATGTCTCCCCTAGTGGGACTGTATAGGTGGAGGTCCTGCATAGGTTCTTAACCTTCATAAGAGTAGTTAAATTTGGCCGACTGCTCCTCCCAGCAGATGTCATGAGTGACCTAAACTACCCTGACAACCATACAGCCTCAGAGCCATCTGGAGAATTTCGGGTCTAGCTCATTCTCCTGGTCTGGTGGTCTATAGTAGACCCTTGCTACCAAGTTCTCAACCCCCCCCCCAGACTTCTGGGTCTCCAGCCCTATAGTACCTCAGTTCAGCCCTCCTCTGATCCCATCTTGATTACAGAGAATGTATATCATTCCATAACAGAGCAACTCCCCCCACCCTTTCCCCACTCGCACTCTATTTGGTCTGTAGAACCTGTAACCCTCAATGCCCTGCTGGTCCCATCGGGTTGAAGTTATTGCTTGCAAGCAGGATTGCAAGTTCCTCCTGCTTCTTCCCCATGTTCCTAGCATTAGTGTAGACACATTTAAGCCACCATCCCAATGGGTGCCCCTGGTACCTCCCTCCCCCCCCCCGGTCTTGAAAAAAAGAAAAAAAATAACCCCCTCCCCCAAAACTGGGCACCTTAGTGCTTACCCGGGCTGATCCAGTGGCTCACTGATCCTAGGTTCTCCTTAGTCTGCTTCCCCATCCCCCGGCAAACCTAGTTTAAAGCCCTTTGGAGGAGATCAGCCAACCTGTAAGAGAACAGACTCTTACCTTTAGAAGAGAGATGAAGACTCTCTCATGGAAGCGTAGAACCCCAAACCCACATAATGGCATCCACTCCAGAGCCACAGGTTGACTTCCCCAATGCAGGCGTCCTGATGCCGACAGTGACCAGAAGCATGGATGAGAAGACCACCTGTTCCCCCAACTTCCTAAGCTTGATCCCTAGAGCCCTGTAGTCACTCATGATGTGGTCCACACTACTCCTGGCTGCATCATTCATGCCCACATGGATGAGAACCATGGGATGGTAATCAGAGGGCCAGATGAGGTCAGGAATCCTTGCAGTGATGTCCCAGATCCTAGGTAGCAAACTTCTCATGCCGTGGGATCCTATCATGCCACTCCATGCCTCTCAGGAGGGAGTCACCCACCATGATGACCCAGTGTTTCTTCCTTCAGCTGCTTGGGTGTCACTCAGCCAGCCCGGTGTTCGTTGCAGATGCATCTTCCCTTGCGGCTTCTCCATCTTCTAGTGCTGCCCTGGCTTTGTATCTGTTCCCCAGTTGTGTTGGGGAAGCAGTCACAGCCACACTATCTGGCTCTGGAGGGTGACCACCCTCTATTCAGCTGTTCTGGGACTCTTGTGATGCCTCTGTGCTAGGTGTCCAATGAATACTTTCATTCTCCGCAGGACCACTCATCCTCTGCAGCCCTGATCCCCTACAGCCTGCTCACTTCTGCTTTGAGTTCCTCACCTGACCCTCCAGGGCTTTAATCTGGCCACACATGGGACAGGAAAGGGAACCCCAGTCCCCACACTACCCCCAGGCCTCAGAGGTCCCACCAAGCAACCCCTGCAGACAGGGGGCCAGGGCACCACCAACCCATCCAAGGTGTCTGTCCAGCTGGAAGCCTCACTGGAGGCCAAAGGCAGCAGCAAGGCAGGGTCCCTGGCTGTTCTCCACAACACCACCCCCATAGTAGCCCCCCTCCTCATTCACTTACCTCAAGTCTCTATCAGAAGCACATACATGGTATATATACCCCTGCCTACAAACTGCTCCCCTGTCAACAATCCTGGTTGACTGGAGAGTCTCCTTTTATAGTTTTCTGGGCCTGGGCTGACTCAGGCCCAGGCAGCAATCACACAGTAGTCAGCAATCCCATAGCAATCAACACTCAGCACTCACTCCCAGCTTCTCAGAGCACCAAACAAACAAACAGTTAAACTAAAGGTATAGGCAGCTGGATCACTCACCTTTCCTGGGCAGGATCTGGTGCCTGGCCTGGCTTCTCTCTGTTCTTCCTCTCTCTTGCCTTTAGCACTGCCTGCAAACTGTTCCCCTGTTGGCAGTCCCTGTTTGCTAGCTCCTTGGTCACAGGCTTCTGATGAACTTATGTAAGTTAAATCAAGTGTTTATCTTTTTACTAAGGATGTTTTTTTCCCCACAGGAAAAGAAAAGGCTTTAAGATACAAACTGAGTTGTCTGTGCTTTTTGTTATCCCTTAATTCCCCATTATAAGAAATCTAGGGGAAATACAAGGAGTCCACTGTGGCCAGGATGACTGATTCTCTCTGCTTTGGGGAATGAAAGAGGTAATTACTGTGTCAAGGAGAGAAGTGGAGTGATAGGTAAGTTCTGTTTATGTTGTAAATATGCTGCATTTACAACAGAAGAGCCTTCAATTAAATGGGGACATTCTTCTCCAGTTCCCTATCCCTTCTGGAGTACAGTTGTTTGGATATAGTGTGGGTGTTTTGTGAAGATGTATGTGACCATGATAATGAGCTTCTGTCTTTGTTTCCAATAGTATTTTAGGACAGTCATTCTCAACCTTTTTTGTACCAAGACCCTTTTGTAAATGTCAGCGGCCTGTCCCATCCCACGGGTTGAGAAACACTGTCTTAGGACATGCTTCCCTACTCAGTATTCCAGGATCTTCTAACATAAGATATTGTTATGCTGAAATGACTGTCATCAGTGAGGAGGAAGTTGGTTCCTTATTCCCACCAACTTCAGCCTCATCTATCATCAGGGGTTCTGGACGCAGGACAGCTGCAGACTGAGGAGAATGGGGTGCTGCTGTGTTCTCCTTTACGGCCAGTGCTAGAAGCAGAGGATGGAGCTAGACTGTTCTGAGTGGTGACAGACAACCGAACAAGGAACAGTGGTCTCAAGCTGCAGCAAGAGAAGTTTAGGTTAGATATCGGGAGGATAGTAAAACACTGGAACAGGTTACCCAGAGAGGTTGTGGAGTCTCCATCCTATGAGGTTTTTAAGACCCAGATAGACAGCTTTGGCTGGGCTGATATAGTTGGGGATGGTCCTGCTTTGAGCAGGGGGTTAGATTAGATGACCTCCTGGGTCTGGGACAGACATTGCACAAGCCAGTTTGACCCAATCAGTTACGTCTGATACTACATTCAACCAGGTTTATCTTAAACTAGTTTCAGCCATTTTCAAACTGGTTTATGTGTATTGAACATATATTCTGTTGCAGGTCTAAACCTGTTTCTGATCACTTAAACTGGTTTATGTGTAACATCTGTCCCTAGCCCTGGGGTCCTAGTTTCAACCCTAATTTCCTATGATTCTATGACTTTTTATGGTGCAGAACAATTGAATATCAGGTAGCTTATGCTATGAGGATAAACCCTTTCTCTGTTCTACTGGTCTTAGTTAATTGTTATGTGCTTCTTCCCTCCCCCCCACCCATACCTTTACACATGGCAATTAGAGATGAATAGAAATTAGAACTGGGTAAAGTGGAGCCATTATTAGTCCTTACTGTCTGGCTTCAACCTAATGTCTCTAAATGAGTATACTCCCCAGTGCCTTGTCTTGTTCCAGTGATGAGATTTTTGCCCTATCCCATGGAAATGCAAGGCTGGATGGGCCTCAAGAGTTTCATATAGTTTATTCTCCTGACCTGAGGCAGGAGTAGATATCCCTAGACTATCCCTGATAGATGTTTGCATAACCTGTGCTTACAGACCTCCAACAAAGGAGATTCCACATCATCCCTCGTTCGCCACTTCCAGTCTTTCATCATTGTTATTTAGAAAATTGTTTCTAGTATCCAGCTTGAATCTTCTTTGCTGAAAATTATGCTTGGATTTTTAACCTTGTACCTCCCCAGTGACCATGGAGAACATATTGGAAGTCTGCTATTATGTTTCATAGTTTCATAGTTAGTAGGGTTGGAAGGGACCTAAGCAGATCATCTAGTCCGACCCCCTGCCATGGCAGGAAAGAGTACTGGGGTCAAAAGACCCCAGCAAGGTGCTCATCTAGCCTCCTCTTAAAGACACCCAGGATAGGAGCCAGCACCACTTCTCTTGGAAGTTGGTTCCAGATCCTAGCCGCCCTGACTGAAGTAGTGCCTCCTGATGTCTAAACCTTCTAGACTTAGTAAACCCAATTTCTGCAGCTTTTTCACAGCGGTCATGATTTATAAACTTCTTGTCATTCCTGTTGCTCTCCTCTGGACTCTTTCCCATTGGCCTACATCCTTTTGAAAGTGTGGTGCCCCCAGTTAGACAAAGGTATCTAGCACCAAGAAATGCAAAATGATTTATTTTTATGGCTTACTTGGGACATGCTTTTTAATGCATTGCAGAATGAAATTTGCCTCTCTTTTTTAATGTGTCACATGTTTTAAACACACTAAAAAAGGTTTGACCTACAATAACCCCCAGACCCTTTTCTGCTGCCTTGCCAGATATTTCTTGCTTTGCATTTGTAATAATGTTTCCTTCTTAAGTTCAGTGCTGTGTACTTGTTTTGATTGAATTTCGATTGTTGTTGGGCTTTTTGTCTCTGATTTCTCCAATTTATGAAGAACATATTTAACTCTAATCCATAGTGCTTACAAAACTTTGCAGCTTGGCATCATCTGCAGTTCTTGTAAGTGTATTTGCTATCATCCAAATTGTTAATGAAAGCACTGGCATCTCTAGCTTATTGGATAATACCAAAGCCAGGTGGTATATCTTCTAGACAAGCAGACACCCAGGCCCAGGCCTGGCACACATGCAAGAAAAGGAATAATGGGATCTGATGCAGGATCCTCACAATCACATTTCCTGTCATGCCACATGTGCATGGTGGGAGGTGCGACTGTGGGAATGAACATCAGATTCCATCACACCTCATTGTCTGTGGAGGGGGACTGCAGAATCATGATCCCAGGCTGCCCATGTACCAGCAAAGTAGCATGCTTGCTTGGCTGGAAAGCCTGTTAGCTAATCCAGGTTCCCAGCTGTGGTGGTGCACCGTGCTGTGCTGTGACTGGGAGCCTCATCAGCTGATATGGGACTTCCTGCTGCAAGGGTGCATATGGTGTGCTTCTGTAGCTGGGACCAAATTTAGTTAATGGTGTGATAGGAACCAGACAAAAAATGATTACACATTTTTTTGTGTAATAACTTTGTGCCTTATTCTTTGTTTTATCACACCATTAATTGCATTAACATCTTAAATTGTTACCTGGTCACATGTTAACTGGTTAATTGTGTCTTAAATGTAAGTTGTGTCAGGGACCAGTGTCGCACAACCAGAATAGGAGGACAGGAACACCTAAATTGCGTGCCAATCTGCAGTTCCTGCCAGTAAGGTCACCTGAAGTCTGAAGAAACACTGAAGTGATGGTGAGAAGGACAGAGTAGCCAGGGACTTGGGCAGGAACAGCCAGCAGGACCTCGGAGAAGGAGTTTTAATAGAGTTTAAAGGTAATCAGAACTTGTACAGAGACTGCAGGAACAAGGCAATGACAATTAAGGTGCACATTTTTCATGAATGATCAAGATACTTCAGAGCTATCTTAGGTCATTCTCTTGAGCCAGAGGTGAGGTGTATTATATAGGCCTAATGCCTAACATGTAATTTTTAATTATACAGTTCATTTTATTACCCCTTTTAAAAAGTTCACTGAGGAGGAAATAGATACAGCTACCATACCGTCCCTGATGGCTACAAGAAAGGGGCCATCAGGTTTCAGGGGTGTTTATATCTGATATCACATATCTGGACTTTTAAAAAGCCTTTGGCCTGGTGTCCCATGATGTCCTCATGGACAAATTGGCCACCTGCAGCCTCGGCTATACTACAGTCTGATGGCTGGGAAACTGGCTCCAAGGTCAGACCCAGAGGATGGTAGCTGATGGAACTGAATCAACATGGCACTCAGTGACCAGTGGTGTCCCACAAGGCTCCATTCTCAGACCTGTATTCTTTAATGTCTTTATAAACTATCTGGACTCTGGTGTCAGAAGCGGACTGGCCAAGTTTGCAGATGACACCAAACTTTGGGGAAGAGCATCCACACTTGAGGATAGGCTAGTGATCCAGGCCAACCTCGATAGGCTTGTAAGGTGGACAGATGAAATCCTGGTGGCATCCAATAAGGAGAAATGCAAGGTGCTCCACCTCGGAGCAGGGGTGGAATGACCCACCTCACACTTATAGGTTTGGCAGTGCTACACTCACTAGCACCACGACTGAAATAAACTTGGGGTCATGATTGACCACAAGATGAACATGAGCCACCAATGTGATACTGCAGCCAGCAAAGTGAACAAAACTCTGGCTTGCATCCAATGATGCTTCTCAAACAAGTCCCAGGATGCCATCCTCCCATTATAGTTGGCTTTAGTGAGGCCATAGCTGGAGTACTACATCCAATGTTGGGCTCCACAATTCCAAAAGGGTGTGGAGAAGTTTGAAAGAGTCCAGAGGAGAGCCACCGCATGATCAGAGGACAAGAGAGCAGGCCTTATGAAGAGAGGTTGAGAGCTATGGGATTCTTCAGCCCAGAGAAGTGAAGACTCAGGGGTGACTTGGTGGCAGTACATAAGGGGTGTGCATAAGGATTTGGGGGGAACACCTGTTCACCAGAGCAACCTAGGGGATGACAGCGTCCAATGGTCAGAAACTCCTGCAAGACCATTTTAGGCTGGGCATAAGGAAAAACTTCTTTAATGTCTGAGCCCCAAAGGCCTGGAATAGGCTCCCCCCAGAGGTGGTGCAAGTACCTACTGTGGACTCTATTTAAGAAACATTTGGATGTTTTTCTTGCTGGGATCCTTTGACCGTAGCTGACTTCCTGCCCCTTGGGCAGGGGCCTGGACCCAATGATCTTGTGAGGTCCCTTCCAGCCCTAATGTCTGTGAAATCTATGAAATCAAGTGCAGGGTATTAGGGCTGTGTGAAGCTTTGGGCAGTGATTTGATTGGGAGGAAATTTGGCCCAATTCAGTGGCCGAATCTAAATCAAATCAGGAGGCTAATTAATAGGTTCAAATCGATTCCGAAGATTCGGAGAGCTTTGATGGTTCGGATAGTTCCTGGTGGCTGCAGCAGGTAACTGCAGTCAGACTTGGAGCTGGTAAGTAGGGGTGGGGTAGGCGGGGCTGGGGGAGGGAAGATGGGGCTATGGGGGGGACCCCTGCCAGGCCCCATCCCCTACCTGCTCCCCCAGTCCTGCCCTGAACCCTACCTGCTCCCCTAAGCCCCACCATGACTGCTCCATCCATCCCAGCTCCTGGTGCTTTAAAAAAAAGCCCCACTCACCAGGTGCTGCCCCCCACTGCCCCACACTGCATGAGGGGATCTGCATGAGCCCCCCAAGCCCCCCTCCTTGCTCCCCCAGCCCCCCTCATAGCTGTCCTGCCCGGCCCAGCTCCAGCCCTTTAAGAAAAAAGAAACCCAAGTAAAACCCTGGGACTTACCACTCCTGCAGTGCCCTTGGGGCTTCACGGGGCTCATGGTAGAACCCCCCCATGCAGCATGGCGCTGTTGGGGCAGCAGGGATCAGGAAAGGTGGCAGCCATGGAGGGAGCAGGGGATTGGGGGGCTCATGAAGAGCCCCCCATGCAGTGTGGGGCAGTGGGGGGCAGCAGAAATCATCTCCCAGCTGGTAGCACCTGGTGAATTGTGGCTTTTTTTTTTCCCCCCAAGTGCCGGGAGCTGGGGCAGGCAGGGCAGCCATTGCTGGGCTGGGAGAATGGGTGCAGGATGGGCTTGGCCTGGGTGATTTGGAGATTTGGCAGCAGCCCGAATCACTGAATCGAATCACTGTCCCCCAAATTGGCTGAATCTGAATCTGAAGTGAATACTAGCCCATTTGCACAGGCCTACAGGGTATGTTGTCTCCCTTGGTGGGTTGGGGGGGGGGTGTGGGGGGGCAGTTTTTGTATTTTTGTCTAGAAATTAAGTTGCAGGAGCTAAATATCATGGTGATAGATATTTTATAAATGTCCTAGATACATTGTAGATGAGGTTGAATGTGGGATTATTGAGGTAAACACACAAAGGGATTGAAACTTGTAAAATTAATATACTGCAAAAGTTTTTCAGTCTAATTTACATTTTGAAACCTTTCACTTGCATGTAAAAAGGGAAATATGCTGATTTTTTTTTTCCCCACAGCAAAGGAATTCTAAAGGTTCTGCTAGTCTAGTCTACCAGAATATTCAGCAAGCAAATGAGCCTGTCCCGGAGAGGGAGGATATGTGTATGTGTCATTCTCAGTCTTGGGAAATTGTGTTGTGTTGACTACAAAGCACTTACAAAATCAAAGTACACAAATACAGGTGGATCAAAGTCTGGATAAATAAAAAAGAAAAGAAAAGAAAAAAAGCCTCCTACTGTGTTGGGGGTGGGGGGAGGGAGGGAATTCCCTATATCCAGGTATATACAGATTCTCTTTTGCAGTATTGAGCCAAAAAAAGTTTAATACTATGGAATCATCACAAGATGAAACAGGCCTTTGGCTAGACCAGCTTTGCATAATTTTTCCCCCCTTATTCTGACAGATTGTCAAGCCTTCTGTCTTTATTGTAATGAGAGCATGGTTAGAACAGTTTAATAATAGTAAAGCTTTAGTGCTCTTTGTTTTCAAAATACTTTGGAAACAGCAAGTATTTGTACCAATTTGTGTTTCTCCAGTGAATACTGGCATAGCTTACCACAAGGAATCACAAGATCACTTCCTTTAATAAAACCTGCGGGGCGTTGTCATGAAGTGATAGTAAGATTATAGACCCTTAATATGTGAAGTGGGCAGAATGAGCCACAGACTTTTTGACAAAATACAACACCAAGTCAGATGTTAAAAACTTAACCTACTGTACTTTAATAACAGCATTTCTGATGGTGAGCAGGTTATGCTACGGCTGCATGGCATAAATACTCAGTTTCTTATTGAAGTCAAGGACTACCTAACTGAAAAATTATTCTATTACACAAGGTGTGCACAATATATTGCTTCTCTTGTTGGGGGAGGGAAAACAGAGAGGGAAAGATGAAACTAAAGAGTGAAGGTAGATCAAGAAAAGAACAAAGCAACAAATACACACAAAGCATGATAAACTGTTGTTGCAAAGGCGCACACAGTAGAATAAAACTGCAGCAAGTGTAATTCACAGCTCTTGATCCAATAGAGCTGGGTGCAGTGTAATTCATCATGTAACAACATTGTGGAACAAAGGAGGTGGACATCATTCATCTAAGACAGGGGTGGGCTATTATTTTGGGTGGAGGGCTGCATGGGTAGCCCCGCCCCCGGTCACCATCTTGGGATCAATGTCCCAATGTCTTGGGACCAATGTCACAGGGCCGGCACCAATGGGGCCCAGAGCAGGACACAGGCCGGCAGGGGTCTGTGGAGCCAGGCTGGGTTGCACCAGCATGGAGTGCGGAGCTGGCCCGGCTCCATAGAGCCCCTGCCAGCTGGGACCCTGCGCTCCTGCCACCCTACTCTGGGCCGCACTGGCACTGGCACTGGTCCTGGGACACCGATGCGGGCCCTATGCTCCCACTGGCTCCCTGCCCCTGCAGTACAGGCAGGGGGCAGCGCACAGCCCCACCCCCCTGCTCGCCAGCAGGGAAGAAGCTGGTGCTGAGCATTGGGAAAAATGGCCCCTCGCCTGCCCCATGGCCAGCGCCCTGCACTGTAGGCACTTGCAGCCCACACAGGACTGTCCAGAGCATGCACAGGCAGCCCCAGGCAGGCTGTGAGCGGCTGAAGCAGGGGGTGCTGGCCATGGGGCGGGTGAGGGGCCACTTTTCCCTGTGCTTAGCACCAGCTTGTAACCTGCCCCACTGCCAGCTGGGTTATAAGGTGGTGCTGAATGTGGGGGGGTGGAGAAAGCAGCCCCTCCCTGCCCTATGCCCAGTGCCCTGTACTGCAGCCACTTGCAGCCAGCCTGGGACTGCTTGTGCCTGCTCCGACAGCCCCACGTGGGCTGCAAGCGCCTGCAGCACAGAGTGCTGGCCATGGGGAGGGTGAGGGGCCACTTTTCTCCATGCAGAGAAGGAGCTCAGGAAAATGCTGAGTGCGGGCGGGGAAGCAGCACCTCCCCTGCCCCATGGCCCATGCCCCATGCTGCAGGCACTTGCAGCTTACATGAGGCTGTCCAGAATGGGCACAGGCAGCCCACGTGGGCTGCAAGCAGCTGCAGCATGGCGCACCTGGCGTGGGCGGAGAGGGGCTGCTCCTCCCCTGTGCTCCTTCCCTGCCCAGGGTCCCCCCCCACACTTATCTGAGCTTCCTGCGCCAGGGTAGTAATGTGCTCCCAGCCCAGAAACCCTGGCTGGGGCTTCTGGCTGGGGGGCAGGGCTGGGCGGGCCTGCTGTTGTTGGAGCCTGCTGGGCTTCCCCTGGGTCCTACCGCCCTTAGTTCCTGTCATTTTTGACAAGAACCAAGGGCAGAGAAATATTGATTGTTCTTCATTTTTTTTAGGGGCCTTGCAGGCTGGATAGAATGGCCTTGCGGGCTGAATCTGGCCCGCTGGTCATATTTTACCCACGCCTGTCCTAAGACTATGAGCTAAACAAGATTCTGGTCCCCAGACTATATATTTTTTCCTGCATTATGAGAAAAATCACCCTGACTTCATGCATTTATGTTATACCAGGCCCATAACTTGTTGTTCCTTGCCACAAAATAAATTGTATGGATCAGGTTCAGTCCTAATTTAGTTGCAGTTCTGATTGCCCCTATCCTTCAGAACTGTCTTTCAAAGGGCATCTTGGAGCCCAAAATGTCTTCTGTATGGGTTAGAGATTCTTCCAAGGGAGGGGAGAGGTGGGATTAAGAAGATTGACGCCAGTCTGCAACATCTGTGTCTGGATGTCAGGATAGAAACTACTATCCTTTAGGAACTGAAGTGGCTGATCTGTCAGTGGCCCCCTCAGAACTGAAACTGTTTTTTCCATTTTGTCCTACCACCTGTGTCCCCTCACTGTAAGGCTGGAGGTTCTTTATACGGTATTTTTCTTGTTCATCTGACATAAGACGCTAAAAGTGCAATAGACTAATTCTGCTATGGATTAGTACATTAGCACAACTTTTGCTGTGACTTAGAATTAGTCTACTGCACATTAGTGTCACATAAAAGATGTATGCCGGCACTACTGTACAGTAGTGCTGATACAGCGCGTTTAGTACCTGTTATTACAGGTACTAAACTTAGTGCATCGTAATTACAGTGCATTAATGCACATGTAGACGTGCCCTAAATAATACACAAAGGAATACTGCTTTGGCCCCACAGCCTGAACAATCGTACACAGCGGGGTTGACTAAGGGCAATATTTAGTGTAAGTCCCATGTGAAGGTCATACCAAGAGGCTGTAGTTACTCTGTTGCTTCTCTCCGCCTGATGTTGGAATAGAAGACTCAGTTTCCTAGGGCCCACAAACTCAGCTCTCGGTCAGGTCATGTAGCAGGACTGGAGTGTGAGCTGTGAACATCACCCCAATAGCTCCTGCAGGGCTTCCTGTTAGAAGCAAGGGTGATCCCAGCAGCTGCACATGGAGCAGTATCATTTGAATTTTCCTTCAGCTTCCTCCTGGTTCAAAGCCCATTATCTACTCTGCATCTGGGGATCACAGACAGCATCCTATAGTGTGCAAGTACGTCCTTGAGTTGGAAAATATAGCTTAGGGTACACTTATCAAATTCCATACAGGGTCACAGCAAACATCTTTGCATCCAACCTGGCCATTAGACCCACAGTTTTCCATCTAACAGTGAAAAGCAAAAGATTTGCAAAGCAAATCTAGTATTTCTCCCTATGTCTCTCTTTTACTGCTGCCTGGCACTAGAAACTTGAATCGTTTCCAGTCAATAACTAATCTGTGAGAATTAAGCGCTGTATTCAACATCCACCCTTCTGGGGAAGTTAAATGCTTGAGCTCTTCATAGTGAATTACTTCTGTTAATAGCAGGGTCCTTATTTCTACTAATGGTAATTGCTAATGATCCAAAAGGAGGGAGAATAAGTCAGATACCAGAGGATGTACCTCACCAATAACTGGGCTGATATAATATGCTGCACTCAGTTTCCGCCCTTACTTGTGTCATGTCCCATAGTCCTTATCTTGATTGATGCTCTGTAGGGTATCGCACAACCTAAGCACTGACATCGCAATTCAGGATACAGAAATTTTTGATTGGATGTAGCTGCTTTGTTGCTTCTACAGCAGAGTTTCAGTACTGTTTTCTTATTAATATGGTAAGTGTGAAACTTTGTTAGAGCATACTTTGCTAGATGTAATGCTGGAAATAATCTTTTCTTTTTATTATTTTAACTACAAGAGGTAGGATTCTGCTATAAATGAAAGCAGAGTAAATCTGGAATAGTATTCCACTGTACTCAACAAGCTTGTACCAATACAGGTAGGAGCAGAACTTAGGCCTGCAGGTTTGTGTTTCAAACAAGCCTTTATGGTAAGGAGGCACCTCTTACATAAAATTGGGTTACCCTTCATATGACTTCAACATTTTTTGTGTCTTTTTTTATTTAATGTGAACCTTTAATTGGGACAGGCTTCTTTAGAAGTTCCACAGGGAAAATGACAGGCTATTATTTTTCCCCCCATCCCCTTTTTAATGATCATGTCTTAAAGAGATGGTCTCTTGAATCACCCATCCTTCCACAGAAAAACATATAACAACATTGTAACTACCTTAGGAAATCTTTAAATAGAAAAAAAGTATTGGGGATCTGGGATGCTGAAGGAGCCAGTATAGTTAGTCCATGGAGATTACTGGTCAATCAGTGGTCCAGACTGCAATACAGAAACCCATGAGGCAGGATTTTTTTTTAAATGAATGCCCCACATACAGCTCTCTGTCACCAAATAGATTGATTTTTGCGAGAGGCCTTTGCCTCATACATAGTTCCTGGGCCATCACGGTAACAACATCACTCTAATAGGATAGAATTCATAGTCACTCATTCATTTTGGCCACCCTGATGACACACGCAATTGTTTTTAAACTGATGGTTTGTGGAAATCACCCTGGATTACCAGATATGCAGCTGCTTCCAATTTTGGGAAGCCCTTCTCCCCAGTAGCTTCTTCTGAATGCTAAAATCTATCCCCACATCTTGATGAGCAAATCTGTCCAGTACCGCCACTATGTGATCAGAAGTCTAAACACCTATGTTTGAAAGCTCAAATTAATGTTGCTCATCTTGTTTCTGTTATGATGGTATGTGATTTGCCCAGTTCTTTTTCCTTTTCTTCAGTCAGAGTCCCCTTGTTGTAGACTGCCCCATACCTGAATGCCTGGGAGATGCTACAATTTTTCTAGAGTAACTGGAAGGGCAACTAACTGGACACCTGTGGCAGATCAAAGGAGAAACTTCACTCTGGAGTATTCCCCCCTCCTGCCCACTTACAAGAGTTGGAGTATATTATTTGTAGGATCATCAGTACCCAGCAACTTTACTGGGAAGCAGAGTGTAACTGCCCTGGGGAGCAGTGGTCGTGGCTGCTATTTTGGCACCCCCTCTAAATGGATGCCTGCGGCTGGTGTCCCTGTTGCCTACTCTTTGTCAAGCTACTGCTAAATACAGAATAACACCAAACTGCTAAAGTCCTTTCTTTCAATGTGCACTTTTTCAGCTTGTGAGGTTTCCTTTCATAAAAAGATAAAGTTGCTGAGGTAAAAAAATAAGGGCTTTTTGTTTTGCTTTGTTTTTGTGTTAATAACAACTCTGTGCTGTAGCAGATGCAAAATAATCCATTGGAGCATCAATCTTAGTTCTAAATTGCAAAGAAGTTCCTCTTAGAATCTGAATAACCCCTTTAGACTGGTAATTCAATCTGTCATCAGTGGGTCGCTTGGGGACAAGCAAACACAAAGTTGATGATGACTCAGTGAAAGAATAAAATGAAGACGACTTGAAATCAGACACTTTAATTATGTCGACAGTAACTTCATTTGTTAATAGAGCTGGGCTCCAGTTTAATGAGGAATTGAGAAAGTAATACAAGAGTTTAACTTGCAAAAGGGTAGTATGTGATCTATTAAAACAAGTAATGTCATCATCCTAAAATTTTCTTCTGTTTTCAAATGCAAAATACACTTTTAAAAATGAAGAAGGCCAAAGGGTAGCTAGAATATGGAAATGTCCTCCTTATTCCTCAGAGCGCATGTATTGGAAAGGCAAACTTCTCTGAATTTTATTCACACTTTTCACTCTAATCATATCAGTTTCCCAGGAAAATAATTTTCTTTTTCAGAATGTCATCTACTTTTAGTGATTGATAAACTAGAAACCTAAAATGAGTGGGAGTCATCATGGCAACAGATATCATGAGATATACTTACTCTGAGAAGTTCCCATCCAATAAGAGATTAAATCATAATGACTTAGACTGACTGTAGGGGAAAAGGCATCCTGACAGTAAATGTCAGGAACAGATATATTCATCTACAGTAAATAGAGTCTGAAAATAAACTTCCCTCTTACTGTATGTCAAACAATTTCTTGCACAAAATGTGTATAAAAGTACTTTAAAAAAAACTAAGCCACTCCTTTACCAAGGTGCAGTCTAAAAGTAAATGGTTTAGAGACTAACTGGATATGTGCAAGGAAAAGAAACTGAGCTTGTACAAAATATTCTCAAATGCTTTCATACCATGAAGCACATTTTAGTAAATAGATTATTCCAGTATATGATCTCATAAATTATCTGAAGCCCTTTCAGTAATTGTTTAAATGGAAAAGTCATAACGGAAAAAATATTTGATGTATTTTTATATTAAATGAAAACAAGGAGTAGTGTCTGCATTGCAAGACTATTCCTCCTTCCATGGATTTCCTAGAAGGGCTTACAGACTGTTAGTGGTCCATAGACACCTCTCCCAAGTGGTTTTTGAATGGAGCTTTCTGGAGGACAACTCCAATTTCACAGCAACTTTTGAGCTTTAGAAATATATTCTCTTTTGAAATTCCAACAAAACTTTTCAGATTAATTCACAGAATAGAATCTGGTCAACATATTTGGGTTTGGATTAAAAACCTGAAGCTTCCTACTTGGGTTTCTCTCTTTCACTGGTCAGATGTGACCAGAGAGCCCTGGAGTGGTGGGAGGGCAGCATTCATCAGATGTGTTTTGCCTTCTGACTCTACTCACTTACCTTTTAGATCACTTGTTGGTGTCTTGTAGCTCCCTTCCCCTTTTCCAGAATTAAGTTGTTTCTTCTAGTCCTTTTCCCTCTGGATTGTTTGCTCTGCTGCTGGAGAGTTTTGTTCACCATCTTCCATGGAACTTGGTTTAAAGACTTTACTAGGTTGGCCAGACAATGCCTAAAAATGTGTTTTCCAGTTCTGGTCAGATGGATTCCATTTCTTGATAGAAATCCTTCTTCCCAGAACATCTGCCCGTTGGTGAAGAATTCAAAGCCTTCATGCCAGCACCACTGTCATGTGTTTACTTCCATAACAGACAGTCCCTGCCTGATCCCTTGCCTTCCACAGGGAGGATTGATGAGACTGCCGCTTGTGCTCATACATAAGTGTATGACGTTGAGACTGGGTACCATCCTACTGAAATGGAGGTGTTCATGTTTAGAGTTCTCATGATTGGGTTTGTGTTAAAAGCCTTGTCCAACTTGGTAGCTACCCATGGGGTCCTAAAAGCCAGGACAGCAAGCTAGATTTTACATTTTTTTCTCTATGCCACACCTTTTTAGCACTGCTAAGGTGAAAAATGTGAGCTTATTGAATCATGCTCTAGTAAATAACTGAGAGAGGGCAACTAGGGCAGCAGCCCTGGATGCTGCCTTTGTGGCAGAAACAAAAAAAAAGCTGTGAGTGCAGGAGTGAGGTCAGGACCCTGGCAGCCAGCACTGCCCTGGATGTCACATGGTCACTCCAGGTGCAGAGCTGTACTGCAGTGCTTCGGTATGTTCTTTTTACTGTGTCCTTGAAGCATGCAGGTGTGGGTGGGTATGGACTGCTCTCAGTGAGAGTGCCCAAGAGTTGCTGCTTTTTCCACCTTTATGGTCAGTAACCTTCCTAACAGCTATTCAACCCCTTCCCGAAAAAACAAAACAAAACAAAACAAAAAAACCCCAAACAAATTAAAAATGCCAAAAACCTCCAAACCCCAAGCCTTCAAAAATCTGAATATAAATCCTTAATTTTAGATAACTGATCTTTGAACTCTCTCCTTGGATTGAATCCAAACTGGAATTAGTGGGTCTTCTAGCATCTGGCCATTTTGTCCTGGAACTCTTTCTTGGGAGGAGGGTGTTTTGATTATGATACTAGACTTGGACCCGGGAAAAACTTATTTTCCTGTCTGTTGCAGACTTCTCTTTATAATCTTGGGTGACAGCTGTAGTTCCACTGTCTTCAGCCTATAAAATGAGGATATTTCTTTTATCCCATCCTTTATATGGTTTGTCTATTTGTAAAATAAACTCTTAATTTGTAGAATAGATATTTTTTGGAAAAATTACTGTTAAAGATACATTTTTATCATATGTCAGCAAAGGTGGCTATAGTGATATGATTATGGATTTGGTTAAACCTCATTGAAACTGGTGTGTGAAAAATCTACCCCTTATTAATTTGATATAAGAAACACAGACCAGACAGGTGAAACAATAGCAGTCTCCATTCAAAACATCAGCACATATCACCCAAAACAAAGTTACAGTTAAGCTATAGGGGATTGGAAGGTTTCATTGACTATTGTTTAGTATAAGTGCATAGGGCTCTGTGAGAGAAACAAAAAATTAGGATAAAAGTAAGAAAAAGCCATACACAACCAGAATGAGCACCAGCAACCTGACCATGAGAAAAAAAACCTTTAAGGGGTCAGGGAAGGGGGTGGAGATTTTAAAATCTTGAATATACGAATATTAAAAACAAATGAAACTGAAAAGAGGTGTGGCCCTCACAGGGGCTGAGCACAAAACATTTGTTTCAACAAAAACCAATGTGTTCCTCATGATGAAACCCTCTTCCCCCATGCTGCTCAGGGGGTAATATGTGTAGGACCAGTTGTCCATATTTCACCTTTCAGAGGGCCCCCTAAGTGGCCCAATGTGACAAACTAGTCCCCTTTTTCTTACAAGGTGAAGTTTCATAGTTTCTAGGGTCCTGAACAGATCATCTAGTCCGACCCCCTGCCATGGCAGGAAAGAGTACTGGGGGTCAAACGATCCCAACAAGGTGTTCATCTAGTCTCTTTTTAAAGACCCCCAGGGTAGGAGCCAGCACCACTTCGCTTGGAAGTTGGTTCCGGATCCTAGCCGCCCTGACAGTGAAGTAGCGCCTCCTGATGTCTAGCCTAAATCTACCCTTTGCCAGCTTGTGACCATTATCCCTGGTCAGTCCTGGAGGTGCTCGGGGGAACAGAGACTTCCACAATGCCTGCTGATCCCCCCTGACTAGTTTGTAACAGGCCACAAGATCCCCCCTCAGCCTTCTCTTGTGGAGGCTGAACAGGTTCAGGTCCCATAGCCTCTCCTCGTAGGGCCTGCCCTGCTGCCCCCGATCATATGAGTGGCCCTCCTCTGGACCCTCTCCATGCTGTCCACATCCCTCTTGAAGTGCGGCGCCCAGAACTGGACACAGTACTCCAGCTGCGGCCTGACCAGTGCCGCATAGAGGGGGAGGATCACCTCCTTGGACCTGCTTGAGGTGCATCTGTGGATGCATGACAAGGTGCGGTTGGCCTTCCTGACTGCCTCTCCACACTGCTGGCCCATGTTCATTTTGGAGTCAATGATGACTCCAAGATCCTTTTCTGCCTCTGTACTGACAAGAAGGGAGTTCCCCAACTTGTAGGTATGGTGCCGGTTGTTCCTCCTGAGGTGCATCACTTTGCACTTGTCAGTTTTGAATCCCATCCTGTTCTCATCCACCCACCCCTGTAACCTGTCTAGGTCTGATTGCAGCCTATTCTTCCCTTCTAGCATGCCCACATCCCTCCACATCTTAGTGTCATCAGGGTGCTTTTTACTCCCTCGTCCAAGTCACTGATGAAGATGTTGAATAGCACAGGCCCGAGGACCGAGCCCTGCAGAACCCCGCTGCCCACGTCCCTCCAGGTCAAAAATGACCCATCCACCACTACTCTCTGGGTGCAGCCCTCCAGCCAGTTAGCGACCCAACTGACTGTGTGGGTGTTGACACCACAGTCCCCCAGTTTCTTAATGGGAACGGGGTGAGAGACAGTGTTGAAGGCCTCCCGAAAGTCCAGGACGACTATGTCTACTGCTACCCCTGCATCTAAGGATTTGGTGACCTGGTTGTAGAAGGCCACCAGGTTGGTCTGACAGGACCTGCTGCTAATGAACCCATGTTGGTTGCCCCTAAGCATGATCTTCCCTGCTGGCCCCTCGTGGATATGTGCCAGAATAATTTTCTCAAAAAGCTTGCCCAGGATTGAGGTAAAACTAACTGACCTGTAGTTTCCTGGATCCTCCTTTGTCCCCTTTTTGAAGATGGGAACCACATTGGCCCTCTTCCAGTCATCTGGCACCACATCAGAGCACCATGAGTGCTCATAAAGCCGTGCCAGGGGTCCTGCAATGACCTCAGCCAGTTCCCTCAGCACTCTGGGGTGGAGATCATCCGGACCAGCTGACTTGAATATATCCAGTCCCTCCAAAAGTTCCCTGACTAGATCCTCACTAACACTTGGCCTAGGTGCGCCTCCCCTGGGGCCTGAGGGGGACCCAGAAGAGGGGTGACTTTTCCGGTCCCTGCTTAGGAAAATTGAGGCAAAGAAATTGTTAAATATGTTGGCTTTGTCGTCTGGTGTGACGACCAAATTTCCTAACGTGTCCTGCAGGGGCCCCACATTACCCGGAACCTTCTTTTTGCCCCCTATGTATTTAAAAAATGACTTTTTGTTGACCTTAATCTGGGAAGCTAGTCCCAGTTCCATCTCTGCCTTGGCCTTCCTGACCGCCCCCCCTGCACCCCCAAGCAACTGCAGTATAGTCCTCCCTGGTGATGACCCCTCCCTTCCATTGAGTGTGCACCTCCCTTTTAGCTAGGAGACATTCCTGGATACTTTTGGTGAGCCATGGGAGCTTATGTGCCCTCCTGCTCCCTTTGATCCGTGTTGGGATCATCTCCCTTTGGGCTTGGAGGATTGTTTCCTTAAGGAGCGACCACTCTTCTTGGACACCTGGCTCCCTTCCCCTCCGGGACCTCAGCGCTTCCCCGACTATTCTCCTTGGCTCATTGAAGTCTGCCTTCCTGAAATCTAGGGCTGCTGTCTTTCTGTAGGCCTTTGCCACCCTGTGATGGATGATGAATTCCAGCAGGCGATGATCACTGTCGCCCAGGTGGTCAAGCACCCGCAGCCCCCTCACCAGGTCATCTCCCATGGCCAGCACCAGGTCCAACAAGGCGTCTCCCCTGGTGGGGCTGTGCACCTCCTGGGTTAGATGGAGGTCTTGCATTCTGGCTAGGAACCTATGTGAATGGTCAGACCTGGCTGACTGCCCTTCCTAGCAGATGTCTGGAAAGTTCAGGTCCCCCATGATGACCACATCCTTTGACTTCACTACCTCTGTGAGCTGACTTAAGAATACCTGGTCTAGCTCTTCCCCTTGGTTGGGAGGTCTGTAGTAGACCCCCACCATTAAGTCTCTTTCCCTTCGACTGCCCTGTCTTCTAACCCAGAGCACTTAAGATTGCCCCTCCTCTGATTCTTTGTTAATTGACGAGGATGTGTATTCCTCCTTAATGTAGAGTGCCATGCCCCCACCTTTCCTTCCTATTCTGTCCCTCCTGTACAGCCTGTAGCCCTTGACATTCACTGCCCAGTCATGCATTGAGTCCCACCATGTTTCAGTTATTCCACTATGTCCAGGCTGGTGTCGGCTAGCAAGAGGGTAAGTTCCTCCTGCTTGTTTCCCATACTACAAGCGTTTGTGTAGAGGCTCCCTGTGGATGTGTGCACTGGCCCCCTACTTTCAGCATTACTCTGGCACCTGTTGCTTACCTGTGTATACGTTCTGCTTGTCGGTCTAGGCTGGGCTGTACTTGTGGGTGCTGCTTGGTCTGGCAGTCCGATGTTTCCTCCACCCTCGTCTTCCCCTTCCCCCAATGAGCCTAGTTTAAAGTGCGCCGGAGGAGATCTGCTAACCTAGAAGAAAACACACACTTACCTTTAGGATTTGAAGTGTCCAAATCCAAATGTGACACATGCCTGGACCAGGAAGCAGAAGAGTTGGAGGGTGTCACTGTACCCAGCCCCTATGAGCTGGTTTCTATGGTTTTTCAGAGTTGCTATCTTGACCTGGGCAGGCAGGAAACTGGCTAGGCAGATCATAGTCCCCTTGGCCACTTTGTAAGGAATAGAGAAAATGTACAGAGTCTTGGAGAAGTTCTGGTTCAGTGTGCCAAAGAGGGTAGTGAGGGCAACAAAGAAAAGCTGCGGCTGGAGGCAGTCCAGGAAGACATAGAAGAGTCTCTTCCATCACCTTTTTGAAGAGGGATAAGGAGGGGAAGTTAGCTGTGTTCAGATGGATGGAAAGGGGCTTAGAAATATGAGCAAAGAACTTGTCTTCATCTGTGTTTTGATGATTTCTGAATTGAAAGATATCTGACTCTGCCAATTTCTTTTCATAAACAACTCTCTACACCAGGAACTTTAGCTAGCCCTTGGATCCCAATGGGGTCAACAATACACAATGATTTAAAAAATGGAGAACAGAAATATTCAAGATATTATTTTGGTGCTCCAGAAACCATATTTAACAGGGAAGAGGAAGTTCTATCTTTCTGCTTCATACTGCAGTCAGTTTTAGCAGATTATTGCAAGTAAAGTTGCAATTGGTAAAACTGTAATTCATGAAGAAACATTTCTTAAATGGAAAGAGCTCCCAGGTGTATTTGTAAATTAAGATGTCAATATTTGAGGTTTGGTCTCTTATGAATGAGGAGGTCAGTGTGCCCCATAAGTGTTGCTTCTCCCCCCACCCCATCTCCACTCTTTTTCTACTCTTGGACTCGTATCAGTTGCTGTGATTTGCCATAGAAGCATGATGTTTTATAACTAGAGTGTTCATAAATGGAGCCAAAACAGTATTTTTAAAAGGATGTTGTGAAGTCATCTAGATCCACAGTGAATTTTGCTCAAGCAGAAGAGTTGCCATTTTAACAAGCTGATGTATACTAGTGTTAGCATATGGTAGAATTCCTCCCATGCTTAGAATAAGAAGTTATAGCCATATCTGTCAGATACCATGTTGTGATAGCGGTGTGATTCCTTACTTGTGACATGATATAAACTGTCTGACTATAACTGGATATGAGGAGCAGTTCTGCACATGGGTAACATCTGCTGCTTTGTTTATGGAAGAAGCTTTTTCTGCAGCCTGTAAGAGCAGGGACTACTTCAGTGGTGGGCAGGAACCATTTCTGTAGTATTCCTTATAGTTGAAACCTATTCAAACTGAAAATAGGGAAATGAGAGAGAAGAACCTGTGAACTCCATCATAATAAACTGCCAGGAAGAAACTGCAAAGATGTGAACCTGCTCCTTTTTAGTTATAGGCAGCAAAACTTCCATTCTAGGAGCAGAAGCAAGCCGTAAGTGCTGCTAGTTCTTACGCAGATTGACTGCAAGTGGCCTGACTAGTAAAGAGGTAATATCTGTTAAAGACCTGGCACACTACCCTGGATAAATCTGAAAGAATGAAGCAATTTAGAAGTATACAATAAGGCAATTATGGGTGGAGAAAAATGAAATACTTCTGGGGGTTTTTTTTTAAAGACAAATATTACTTCTGTATCATTATAGAAAGTTCTTAACACTTCTTAAATTCACAGCTCAAAGAAAGCTCACCCAGTGACTGGGGAATATATGGGAAGCTAAATCTTTGCTATAATTATGCATGCAGAAAGGATTTAGAATGGATAAAATACTTCTTCTTACATGAATTTTGAAATATCATGTTCATAATACTTTGTAAGGAGAGGTATTATAGTGATCACCTTTCAGGTACCCAAGTCCTTTTATTTGGTCTGTCCTGCAATCTAATTCTGTGACCTCATACCACAGATGCCAAGGCATCTCGCTATATTAAAAGCCTGAGGGACAAATCTGCAAGTGAGTGACTCAGAGAAAGGGTGAGGTGGTTTAACATCTCCAGGAGATGGCTCCTGATATCAGTTATGATGGAGTAAATACAGAATATATCGACTGCTGTTGGTCAAATAACTTGGGATTTACACCTGTGTAGACAGGAAAGAAAGTTATGATTGAAAAAAAAATCCAACAGAAGGGAAAGCTGAGCTGGTGGAAAATTATGAAATCTGTTTTAATCTCTTGTTTAAAATTTCTTGCCAGCTCTGTTTAGAAGCAAGGAGTCTGATATTCATTTTTCTGTGGCATTACTTCTGGTGGCTAAATAGTCCTAATATGCTGACGTCTGTTTTGTTCTTAGCAAATGTCAATACCAATAAACAAATTGCACTGTGGATATTAGGTAAAAACACTTTGATCTGCCACTGCTTTAATCTTTTATGAGAGAGGCTTTATACTAATTCTACTGAGAATGGTTCAGCACATTAATTTTTTAACTAGCAGAAATGCATTTAAACAGGGTTTCTGATGCTGAGGCAAGTGCATTTAAACTGCTCACCTGATGGTGTGTCGATTGTTCTTTATGCAAATGGTCTCTTGGGAACAAGGGTGCAGGTGGATGAAAATATTTCAAGCTCAAGTGGCTATGTAAATGTTTCACCTGTGCTCCACTGTGTTAGTGCTCTGATGGAGTCAGGAAAGTAAGGTTTGGCAACCAGCAGGGAAACAAGCTCCTAGGTGTTGCTGACTTCACTTCATGCATGCGAGCTCATTGTCTATGCCAGGAACTTAGTTAACCATTTAAAAATACTTTCTGCTTCTAAAAATCTCACTGTTCAGAAAGGCTAGATTCCAAAAGCTGATGGGTTCTTACCCCTGTAAAGAGGGGAGCAGAGAAAAATCAGATTACAAGCACTGATGTGAACTAAGGAGCAGAGGCAAGAGAAAAATTCTAATACATAAAACACTGAATCCATGCGGATCTATTTTCTGCAAGAAAACCTTGGGCTATTTTTTTGCTTTCCTTTTGAGTTGCTTTCCTCCAAGTGATTACAGAAACCGATACTCAATAAGGAGAGATATCAGCATAAATCATGAGGCGGAGAGGAGGCTTGAATGCAAACTTCTGAAAACCCCCAAATTTCTGTCCAGCACCCTTAAACAACTTCACATTAAAGGTAGGGCTGGTCAAACCCAGTGAAGTTTAAAGTACTGAAAGGAGTTTATCTACTAAAAGCCAAGTTTGGGGGTTTATTTATTTATTTAATCAAAGTGTATTAATGCTACAGAAAAGGATACAATATAAAGTTCTGTATGATCAAAGCACTGCACATGTGTTAATCCATGAGGTGGTAGAAATAGCATTAATGATGGTACAGAACCAACTGTGGCAAAATTAAGAGCTGATTACAATAGCCCCTTTACCTAGCTCTGGGACTGAACACAAAGGCTGGCAAAGGGAAGAAACATTTAGTTTGGAGAAGTGCCACTACTCCATTTTGCTACTAACTTTTTAGGTGGTAGTCTACGTCTGCATCCAGTTTCCCCTTCAGTAGAAACTTCACTCCAAAATTCAGGGTTTTGCTTTCATGATTTGTCAAGAAACTTAAAAGTAGCTTAACGTAGCACATGCTAGGAGCCAAGAAGCCATTTATTCATTTTTGGAGAAGGGGAGAAGTGAACCATGCTTGATTATGGTACCAGAGCCCACAGAAGATGAGGATACTTCATATAATCAGATATACTGTTGCCAAAGGCCAACCCAATCTGGATTTTTCTGCTTGGTATCCTATATGGCAACCTACATAGTGCTGCACTCTGCCATTTGAATTCCAGTTATGTGGCACTTACATATCCATGCACTAAATATAAGTTAAGGTACTCATATACAGCCATGTTCTTAGTAGTTGAACTACCCTTAATGGGTCTCTGCCAGCTCTCCTTGCTATCAGCCTACCTGCTGTGTACAGCTGAGGATCCAATATTGCAGCCAGTGAAAAGCTGGCAGCTGAACACCCTGAATTTGAGGCCTAGGGACAGAAATTATATACAAACTGGTTTAAGTGATCAGAAACCAACTGAAATTTGTAACACAACAGAAGTTCAATGCATATAAATCTATTTCAAAATGGCTGAAACAGGTTTAAAATATGCCAGTATGGACTTGAGTGATTTAGGTTAAATTGGTTTATTGAACTTCTGTCCCAGATACCATCCAGATTCAAGTTAACTCACAATCCCCCAGCATCCCAGGACACTTTGCACTTACCTGGCGACACCCTTCTCCCTTCCGCTGGCAGGGTGGGCAGGCTAGCCTTTGCCTAAGGTGCCCAAGCAGGCAGGAATGCTCTAGGCATGTCCCCTGACTTCTGGCCTGGGCCACTGCAGGCATGTGGCTTCATTTCTGGAATCAAAAGTGAATGTCTGTTCATTTGCTCATCTGTTCAATTTATGCAGCTTAGACTAACCTGCAAAGACTGAATCGATTCAGCCTCAGGCTTTTTGACTATCTGGACTTAGTAGAAATGCTCATTCTTCATAATTTAATGCATTCTATAAAGGGAAGCAGGCAGACCTGATTGTAGTGTTGCTGCCCCCTTCACCTCTGTTAATATAACACCTCTTCCTGGTCCAAAGAGGCTACACTCCATGCACAGAATTTGCCACTTCTTATACTCTGAATTGGAAAAGAGCAAACTGTTCTTGTGCCTCAAGTAGCTGATGTCTTATAAAGATGCACAGGCACTTTTTCTTATGAAACACTTGCATTGCTGAATAGAGATTGTTAATTCAGTTTATTCAACCTCTGTGCAATGAGTGGATTGTTGACGGCATCACTTCAGAATGTAATACCTCAATGTCTGTAAACTACATCCCTGCTGCTGATGTTTGGGAATGTTTGTAATAATATCTTGCCAGCTAAATAATTAAAATATTGCTGTTTCTCTCAGGAGCTTAGTTAATAGATTGCTGAAAAGCAGTTGTAAACTAGCAATCTCCCTGCCAGGGTACAAAATCATCTGCATTTTCCTTATTTAGTCAGGATGTCTGGAGTTTCCAGACTGAATATAATATTACAAATCACATGAAGGATGAAATTTTGTTTCTCATTGATTTGTGTATCTTTTAGTACCATTGCAAGAGATCAAATATTCATCTTCCTTCTCATTACCTCCATCTGTATGATGTGAGTTCATTTCCCTAACTGATTTGATTAAACATTCAAAATACATTTTGAAAAAAGGAAAAATGAGACTAGTCTTATTTTCATATGTAAACATCAAATTTTCATGTCTGGATCTGGAGCGTCTCCTAGAGAGGCATGGCTGTTCTTCCAAGGAATCCCAGGGGTGTCCCATCTTTCTTCTTCCCAGCCAGGTGCCTGAAAACAAACATTGGAAGCAGATGGCACTTGAACAGTAAGAGGGGCAAGAGTGTGCGCAAAATGAAAGAACTGGCAATCAAATATCTTGTTTAGATAAGTCTCCACAAAAGGCAAGGTGTAGTGCAGGAAATGCAGCCCAGAGATGGCAAAAGAACAGGGGCTGGGAAAGGAATACTTCTCACAGCTTGCAACTGAACAATATTCTGCAGTAACAACTGGCATGCACAACCTATGTCTTTCAGGCTGGGAAATATGGGAGCCAAGAGGGCATGACAAGGAATGTGGTACCTCTTTGGGTCTATGAGGGGAAACAATCAAATAGGCAAATTTAAACCAGTGAGGGGTAATTAACAGAGAACACAATTAACCAATAGAACAATCAAGGGAAGTCTCTTCAAATCAACTGTGCTTTTCTGGGAGCTATGTTTTAACCACACACAAGTTACTGGGCTCAATACCAGGGTGTCAGGGGTCTGACATATGGGAAGTCAAACTAAATGATTATAACAGCCTCTTCTGGCCTTCAAAATCTGTGTAAGATTAATGTTGTTGTAACTCAGGTCTGAAGAAAATGAAGTGGTAACCATTTTGTCACTTGTAGCAATGAAAAAGTAAAAATAATTCTTAATCACTTTTCAAAACAAGGACATACCACTATTGTAACAGTACTAGGGGTTGACCAGGAAAGAGATCGTGGTTAAAATGCTCCTCCACTCTCAGACTTAAGTCTTTTTTGTCTGGGATTGGCCAGCTGCTTGCATTAGGTGCAATGGCTCATGAATGTAGCATGCTAATCCATTTTTGGTGAAAAGCGGAGCTACTAGCCCAGGTGCAGTATTTTATGAGTAGTCAAGCTGATTCTGGTTTAGGCTACCTCCTGAATTGGATGCAGTGCAACTATGTTCATGAAATAATTTGTCATGGCTAACTGGCACTGCCACTCAGCTAATTAGCCTACTCCTGAGGTGGCTACATTAACTGAAGGCAGAAATGGTATAAATGACTACTTCTAGATGCCTGCAAGTCACCTTGGGTGCATCTCAGATCTTGCTCTCAAACTAGTGGATTTTCATTTGAAGATGTGAGAAAAGAGGAGGCTGCACAAAGGGTTCAAGATTTCTAGACCCCCCATGAGAGGATCTAGAACAGTAGTTCTCAACCTTTTTTGTATTGGGACACCTTTGTAAGCATTGATGGCCAGTCCCAGCCCTAGTGGTCCCCCAACCCCACAGTGTGTGGGGCAGTGGGGGTGAGGAGGGATGGGGCGGTCCCCAAACAGCCCCTCGCAGGCTGGAGCTCTGTCAGTCTGCAAGGGAAAAGCCATGGTTTCCTACATTTTTCTCTCTTAAAGGAGAACCCATTTTTTAAAGTTTGTTGATCCACTTTTTAAGTTTCTTGTGACCCACTTTTGGGCCATGACCCACGGGTTGAGAAATGCTGATCTAGAAGCCAAACCTGTAGATAAAAGGGGAATGGCTGGAAGCCTGGATGGATCTAGGATTTTGAAAAGAGGGGTGCAAGTGGTGTAGTGCATCATCCCATAAAGCAGTGCATATCTTTCTTCATTTAAAAGGAAAAGCTGGGCTAATATGCTAGGGGCCTAGGGCTAAATTATTCATTTTAGGATCCAAGCAAAAACAAATACAGCTGAGACTGGACCCCACACTGTGCAGGGAAGGCACCTGATGCCAGAGTTACCTCTCCATCTTGGTCACAAACAAAACTGCTGCTTGTATCAGCATGAGTCCCCCCAAACACTCTCTACTATAGCCCCAAAGTGCACCTCACTGACCTTTTTATGCAATGCCCCTGACAGCTCATTTCCCACCCTCTCCGTTCCACTCTGTCCCCTGTTTCTCTCCCATATCCCCATGCTCAGCCCCACCCCATCATGCCCCAAACTCATCAGACCCCACCATCCCTCCCCAGCCGCACTGAGTATTCAAACCTCACTGCAATCCCTCACACCTCACCCACAACCCTTTTTGCTCCCAACCTCCCTCACATCCCATTTTATGCCCCCCTTCCCCACCCCCAGACCCCATCTGCTCTTGACATCTCCTTGCTCCTTTTTACTCCAAATGCCTCTATCCCACAGACCCCCTCCATGCAGCCCCTCATGGTCCTGGGGAGCCCCTTCCCTTCAAAAGCCCTCCTAAACAGTTTGTTTCCCCTAACCCCAGGCAGGGCTGTAACTGCCCCCACCCCACCATTCCTGCCCACCTCCTCACAGCATGCCCAGAGCTGGCCTCCACTGGTCTCCACCCTCAACATATAGAAACCAACAACTGTGATTGGGGGAGGGTTTGCTTCAGCCACTGATAGCACCTCTACCCAGGGAAACTTATCCCTCTCATCTACCCATGCCTGACTTTCTGCTACCCTGGTACAGCCCCCTCCACAGCCACTGTCATTTGCTGCATTAAATATTCATGAAAAGAGTCACTGCAGTAACTGTGGGCGTGTCCGACTGTTCCGCATCCGGTATTCGTCTGGTCAATATCCTCCCCTTGGGGTTACACTCACTCTGGTGTTGCATGTGTCAGAAAACCACCTGCCACGACTTGGATGTTCACCTGGTTCAGTGTTTTATTTTCTGAGACGTGCGTGTCCAATAGTGAGACCGCCTGTCCGCCCTGCTGTGGGGTCCTTGAGGGCTCCTTCCTCCCCTACACCCTCGCCCGGACCTCCAAAATAAGTCCTGGTCCCAGTCTCTCCCCTAACGAATGGAGGGGGGAGACTATTCCTCAGATATGCCAGGCGGAGTTAACGCTGATAAGCCTCCCAACTGCCCTACCCAGGCACCCAGGTCTGGGTCTCGTGTCCATCTATCCGAGCCAAGTCCACGGCTGTGATCTCCGAGTCTTTGCCTCTTGGGGAAAGTTCCCTCACTTTCCCAAAGAACCCTTGAGGCAAGTGCTGGCAGCCCTTCCCTCAGGGTTGCCCACTCAGCAGTCCTCCGCGGGGCTACGCGCCCCCGGTCATCAGTATTCGCCTGCTTATCTTCGGGGATCATGTCCCTGAGGGGTTTGCCCTTCCGGGCTCTTATCCTTGCCCCAGAACATGCGTGCTCCCTGCACGCTGGTGGGTGTCCCCGGCTCCGGATTCCCGCCAGTGATCCATGTCCGCCTCGGCTCTTCTGGTCCCCCTCCTCTCTGTTCCGGTGCGGCTTTTGAGCCCGCTGGCCCTGCTGCACACCTGGAAGGAATGAGTAAGTATCCTGCCCTCTGTGTCCGCGGGTGACTTGCGCCCGTAGCCGTGCCCGCTCGGCGGCCCGCACGCTGTGCTGGCCGCGCCGCGCTCACACCGCGCCACGTACTCCTTGGCCGCCGGCAATTTATTGTCGCCGCTGCTCCCACTTCACTGCTCCCGGGGCTTATCAGGGCTGGGGCTCTCTCACAGTAACATACTATGCCTCATGTTTGCAGCTCCCTCCTGCCTCTGACTATGGTGCCACTACTTTAGCTCTGCCCTTCCCCTCCCAATCTCTGCTTTGTTGTGGGGTCAAATCCCCTAGGAGCAAAGACATCTTTTATGGGTTCCTAGGTAGCAGCACACTTTTATTGGATGTACTAAGGGGTGTGCAGGGAAATGCTACCAGGAGTAGATAACAAGCAGGATAATGTTGAAGAAAGACTATCTTGATTAGAGCAAGATCAAGAGTTTTTAATACATACGAAGTGAAGAGATTAGCAGAAACCACGTAGAAAGTTATGACGCATAAAGTCAGCTGATTCCCTCAGCTCTACTATATAGAAATGTATAGAAATGTCGCTATGTGGTTGTCTCTCCTAGACAGTTTGGTTTTAAGCTTCAGTGAGGCAGGAAAGAGGGGTGGAACTGCACACCCAACCTGCCTTGGATCCATCCCTGCCACAGACTGAGTAATAGCAAATTGATTCAATTTAAATAGAAGCTTTTGATTTCTAAATGGTGGACTATGAAAAACTGGGGAGCCGCTTGGGGCTGCCACCTGGACTGAAGAGTTCAGCAACTTAATGGAGAATTTCCTTAAGGCAAAGGTTGCACAAAGGTAACTTGTGCATCCCAAGCCAAGGGGAAAAAACTGGTAGGGAAAAGTGCCAAAGCAAATCTGATTAAAAAAAAGAAAGAGAGATAATACATGCAAGCTGAGAGCATGTAGAGAGTGAGAAAAAGAGACTGATCAGGAAAGAGAAGCTATATCTTGGAGGTCAGAAAGTGCAGGAGAAAATGAAAATTGCCCATCGTCAACTTCAGGGCTGGCCAACCTGTGGCACAAGAACCACAAGTCCACAGAAGCTATCTGTGCCGTGGCATGCAGCAGATTGGGGAAGGGACATAGAGCAGGAAGAAAAAAGCAGATCAGGCAGGGGAAGGGGATCAGAGTGGTACCTCAGGATGGTGTGTGGTTAACTAGTGGCACTCCTGCCAGAAAGGTTGCCCCCCATTGGTCTACCTAAGTTAGGCCTTGCAAGGGGCTTTTAAAACTGATACTAAAGTACTAGATAAATACAAAAATATTTTTTAGCCATGTAAAGTGAATAAAAACAGAAATGAGATTGAGATTTAATTATAACAGTGCTGTAGCTCCCAAACTGAACAAAAGCCTCTTCCCTTCAGTATCCATGTAAGATGATGATGTAGGATGAGAGCGTTAAAGAGGGATGAGTAATGGGCCTGGGCATATGGGTATGGGAACTGTTACATCTGAGGTGGAAACAAATCTCCACCTGTTGAACGTGCTCATGTGGGGTACTGTGTAGTCTTCCTCCCAGAGAACCTAGGGTAAGGCTATCCAAGTGGTGGCCCACAAATGGTTAAAGTGCTGCTAGAGCCACTGCATTGGCATGACTGGAATCTGGTGGGTAAATGCTACTGCCACTTGCCCTTTCCCTCCTCCCCCCACCAGTTTGGGGCCTTCCATCACTGTTGGTGACTGCAATCAGTGGCAGAGATAAAGGCAAATAAGCAGTGGTAGAGTTCATCCCTTGGGTTCTAGAGCTGTGACAACGCTGTGGCTCTGACAGCTCTGCCACAAGCCAGACCTGTTGCCAGAGATGGTTTGTCTGGCTCATGAGTAGCCCCACAGTTTAGGTCTGATCCACAAGGCATCACACAGGCCTGTCCCAGAGCTGTCTATGCCACCTAATTTGAAGGTTTAGGAGTGTGCAGAATGGGTAGGGCTTTATTTTTAGTTGCACTTGCAGAAGGGGCAGGCTGGCTTTGACTAGAAAAATGAAAGTTCAGAGAGACTGGTTACTCTCTACAAATACGAAGGAGATAAACCTAAAGGAGGGAAAACCAGTATTTAGGAGGAGACAATGTTAGCGTACAAGCCTTCAGTTGTATGAGTAAATTTAGGCTGGAAATGAGTAGGTTTCTAATCATCAGAGGAATGAGTTTCTAGAAACTTAGCAGTAAGAAGGGACAAAAATCCAAACTAGTGCTAAGAAGATGGAGCATGATTAGCGTAAGAAAGGGATTGTGCAATATGTGCAGGACTCAGTAATCCAGGAGATCCTTTATGCTCGTATGTTCCTAAGATTAACCTAATTTCATTAGTGCAGAGGTAGAGTGGGAGGGACATAGCATACAGGTCTTGTATCTGTAGATCTATACACCACTACTCAGGAAATGATGATGCAGATCAGGGCTGTCCAACTCGTGGCCTGTGAGGGGCTGCACATGGCCTGCAAGGGCTTAACTTGTGGCTTACAGGCCCTGGTAGCTGTCTCTACTGCTGCATGGTGGGGGAAAGGCCTGAGAATCTGTGTGCCACCTCTGCAGCTCATGTGGTAGGGGTGGAAGCCCACATGCTACTACAGCAGCAGAGCCACCCCTACCACATATGACCCATGCAGTGCACAGCCCAAGCTGCAGCAAAGTTAGACAGCCCTGACCCAGATTGTTGGAAACTGATGCTAGATCTGGATCTGACCTTTTTCAGAAAGCTGGGAAAAGTCAGATCTAGATAATCAAGGGGTTGCACTTAAATCTTGTATGTACATATGTATAAACTACATAGGAAAAATATGTATTTCTGCACTAAATGAAAAGGTCTGTTTGTTCTTTGTTCTTATGTACCCCTCCCATCCCATCAGTGGGTTATCAATAAATGCCAGGCAGATAGGGAGGTCTCAAGTGATTTTCAAAAGACAGTACTGGCCTTTGTGCTAAACTAAGGGTGTGGCCTGTGGGCCCTATCTTCTAGCCCCTGGGTGTTGCTCCTTGAAAAGGCATCTGCTGCCTGACTCCCCTGCACAAACTATTGGAAGAGCTGGGGAAATGATGATGTAAAGTGGTGTTCACTTGAATGCCAAACAGGTATTGATTTAATCATGTTGATTTGTTAATATTCACATGTAAACTAGCTTTTGTTCACATTGGTTCTCTGGGGATTCACAATTTATTCTCCTGCCTTAAAAGAAGCAGAAACAGTAATATGATATAGGTGACCAACGGAATACAATAACTAATAGGGGGCAAATGAAATAAGGTTAATATGGTCAACTACTCATAAGTGTCTGAACACTTCAGGAGAATGAATAAATCAGCAAAAATCTAAATTCATGGATAATGCACACATGAAAAAATCCTAAATTAAGAAGATTAATTATCTACAGTGAATAATTTAAGCGGTTCTGATAATTACCTTTTTATGTATGGTTGGTCATCCACTTCACATTGAGCTTATTAGCTCAAAGATGTAAACTGTGTAGGATAATGCTTAACATCCCTCATTATATAAGGCATAACTTTTGTTTGTAAGCTGTAGCCAGTGCTAATGATGTAAAAATCACGGTTCGTTTCTTTGGAGGCTCAATGAATATCAATGATCCTTTAGGCACACATTGTTGGTGATACAAAAGGTATATATTTGCAAATAGGGTCAGAGAGAGAGACAAAAGATCAAACGCTCTACCCCCCCCCCCCCCCCCCCCCCCCCCCCCGGGAACAATCATTAGCAGGCTTTTATCCCCTCTCTTCTGGCACGTGTACAGAACAGGAACTCTTACAACTCATTTCCGGTTCATACAAACATGCATGTGAATGCGTCAGATCATACATCCCATGTGTATTATAATTAACTACTTAAGTATGCGGGGCGGATAGGCTTAATATGTATTAGCTTATTGCGCGTGCTCAAAAGGGACCCAAGGTTATTCAAGGTTCAACCCCAAGGCTAAGATGGTAATTACTCTTATCTTAGCCTAAGAAATGTGGGAGCCATGAAAGAAAGTGTGATTTAGTGTAACAAAGAGATAGTAAATTTGCAGAACAAAGAGAGAGTGATACCTTAGTACAAAGAGCCCTTGGTAGTTTTCCCTTCAATTTCCAACCCCCCTTCCCTCTCCCATTAAGGAGACAAGGAGGGCTAGCAGCTGTGTTTTTCTAAATCTGCTATTGATAATGTATTTTTAATAATATTTCTAACACTAAGGTGAATTGTCATGAAAGCAAAAATGTTGTTGTTACTATATCTTTAGTGTACTTCTTGGAGGGAAGACCTCTTTTTTGCATGGATGTGACCTCAGGAGGTCATTTACTCCAACTCCCTGCTAAGGCAGGATCATCCTCAATTAGACCATTCCAGCCAAGACTTTGTCAAACCAGGCCATAAAAACCTCCAGGCTAGGGACAAACAACTCGCAGAAGTTTCCAGATCATAGGCCCTGGTTCTCTTGGGGCACTTCAGTCACGCTGACATCTGCAAACAGGCATCCCAGGAAGTTTTTGGAGAGTGTTGGAGAGACCAACTAGGGGCTATGCTCTTCTTGATGTACTGTTCACAAACAGGGAAAAATTGGCAGGGGATGTAGAAGTGGATGGCAAATTGGGTAGCTGTGACCACAAGATGATCCGGCTTAGGCTTCTGACAAAAGAAAGAAAGGAGAGCAACTTCTTTGGGAATCGATGGGCAGGATCCCCTGGGAAGCCAGTCTGAGGTAGAAAGAAGTCTTGGAGAGCTGGCTGTATTTTAAATAAACTTTACTGAGGGCACAGGAACAAACCATCCCAATGTGCAGGAAGACTAGAAAATGTGGCCAGCAACTAGATTGGCTTAGCAGAGAACTCTTCGGTGAGCTTAACCACAAAAAGAAAGCTTGTAAGTAGAAGCTTTGACAAACAACTAGGGAGGCATATAAGGGTATTGCTCAGGTATTCAGGGATGAAGTCAGGAAGGCCAAAGTGTAGTTAGAGTTGCAGCTAGCAAGGGACACGAAGGGTAACAAGAAGGGTTTCTACAAGTATGTTAGCAACAAAAGGAAGGTCAGGGAAAGTGTGGGCCCCTTACTGAATGGGGGAGGCAACCTAATGACAGATGATGAGGAGAAGGCTGAAGTACTCAATGCCTATTTTGCCTCAGTCTTCACAAGCAAGGTCAGCAACCAGACTACTGCACTAGGCAGCACAGTTTGGGGAGCAGGTGAGCAGCCACAAGTGGTAAAAGAACAGGTTAGGAAGTATTTAGAAAATCTGGACATATACAAGTCCATGGGGCCAGATGTGATATGCCCAAGGGTGCTGAGGGAGTTGGCTGATGTGATTGCAGATATACTGGCCACCATCTTTGAAAACTCATGATGATCAGGAGAGGTCCCAGATGACTGGAAATGGGCAAACATAGCGCTCATAATTAATAAAGGGAAAAAGGAGGATCCAGGGAACTACAGACCACTCAACCTCACCTCAGTCCCTGCAAAAATCATGGAGCAGGTCCTCAAAGAAACCATTTCTAAACACTTGGATGAGAAGCTAATTAGGAACAGTCAGCATGGATTCACCAAGGGCAAGTCATGCCTGAACAACCTGATTGCCTGCTATGATGAGATAACTGGCTCTGTGGATCAGGGGAAAGAAGTGGACATAATATACCTTGACTTTAGCAAAGCTTTTGATACTGTCTTCCACAACATTCTTGCAAGCAAGCTAAGGAAGCATGGGTTGGATGGATGAACTGTAAGGTGGATAGAAAGCTGGCTGGATGGTCAGGCTCAACAGGTAGTAATCAGTGGCTCAGTGTCTAGCTGGCAGCTGGTATCAAGCGGCATACCCCAGGGGTCAGTCCTGGGGCTGGTTTTGTTCAGTTTCTTCATTAACGATCTGGAAGGGGGATGGATTACACCCTCAGCAAGTTTGTGGATGACACCAAGCTGGAGGGAAGGGGTAGTAGATACGCTGGAGGGTAGGGCTAGGATTCAGAGTGACCAGACAAATTGAAGGATTGAGCCAAAAGAAATCTCGTGTGGTTCAGCAAGGGCAAGTGCAAAGTCCTGCACTTAGGGTGGAACAATCCTATATGCTAGTACAGGCTGGGGACTGACTGGCTAAGCAACAGCTCTGTAGAAAAGGACTTAGGGGTTCTAGTGGACAATAAGACAGATAAGAATCAGCAGTGTGCCTTTGTTGCCAAGAAGGCTAACATCATACTGGGATGCATTAGTAGGAGCATTGTCAGCAGATCAAGGAAAATAATTATTTTGCTCCATTGAAGCCACATCTGGAGTACTGTGTCAAGTTTTGGGGCCTCCATTATAGAAAGGATGTGGACAAGTTGGAGAGAGGCCAGTGGAGAGCAAAAAAATGGTTCGGGGCTGAGGAGAAGCTGAAGGAAGTGGATGTGTTTAGTTTGGAGAAGAGAAGACTGAGAGGGGATTTGATAGCCTTTAACTACCTGAAGGGTGGCTCAAAAAAGGATGGAGCTAGACTGTTCTTAGTCGTGACAGATGACAGAACGAGAAGATATGGTTTCAAATTGCAGCAAGGGAGGTTTAGGTTGGGTATTAGGGAAAACTTCCTCATTCAGAGAGTGGTAAAGCACAGGGCAGGCTACCCAGATAGGTGATGGAACCTCCATCCTTGGTGCTAGAGACAGAAGTTGCAGCGAAACTGGTTTAAGATAAACCTGGTTCAATGCAGTATCAGACTTACCTGATTTGGGTCAAACCAGTTTATGGAACTTCTGTCCCAGACCCTTTCTTTGTTTAAGTTAAATCAGAATATCCCAGCATGCTTTTCAGCCCTGGGCTGGCTGCTCCAGAGAGCAGGGCTGGGCTGACCCCTCTCCTTGCTAGCCAGGAGAGAGCAGCGTCTGCCTAGCTTTCCCCTGCCTGACCTCCCCTGTCTTGCTACTCAAGCAGGGATCCCCCCTCTTCCACAACAGGGACCCCAGCTGCATGGACCCCAACTCCCAATGATAGCTAATGCTAAGAGCTGCCTATGTGTGCGTGTCTCCAAGTTCACCACAACAAAGGCAGGCAGGACAGTGTTCACTTAGGGCTTTCATCTTTCTTTCATCTTTCTTTCACACGGGATTCCCATGCCTGCTATGGGACAGGAAAATCTGGGTGAGGGGGATCCCCTACCCTCCATCAATGCTGACCTCATGAAGGAACACCTTGAGAAGCTGGATACCTTCAAGTCAGCTGGCCCTGACAATCTGCACCCCAGGGTACTCAAGGAGCTGGTGAGCGTCATAGCCCAGCCTCTGGCACGGATCTTTGAAAACTCCTGGTGCTCTGGTGTAGTGCCCGAAGACTGGAAGAAGACCAATGTGGTGCTGATCTTCAAGAAAGGGAGGAGAGTGGATCCGGCTAACTACAGGCCCATTAGCCTGACTTCTATCCTGGGGAAGATCTTAGAAAAGTTTATTAAGGAGGCCATCCTTGAGGGACTGGCCCAGGCTAACATCCTAAGGGATAGCCAGCATGGGTTTGTTGCGGGTAGGTCTTGTTTGACCAATCTCATTTTCTTCTATGACCAGGTGACCTATCACCTGGACAAGGGAGAAGAGATTGATGTCATATATCTTGACTTCAAAAAAGCTTTTGATCTGGTATCCCATGATCACCTCTTGGCCAAACTGGCCAGTTGTGGCCTTGGCTCCACTACGATCCGCTGGCTGGGAAATTGGCTTCGTGGTCGGACCCAGAGGGTTGTGATTGATGGCAGTCACTCATCGTGGTGCCCTGTGACCAGTGGGGTCCCTCAAGGCTCTGTCCTGGGACACATACTGTTCAACATCTTCATTAACGATGTGGACATTGGAGTCAGGAGTGCACTGGCCAAGTTCGCCGATGACACCAAACTTTGGGGCAAAGCATCCACGCCAGAAGATAGGCGGGTGATCCAGGCTGACCTGGACAAGCTCAGCAAATGGGCAGACGAGAACCTGATGGTGTTTAACACCGATAAATGCAAGGTTCTCCACCCTGGGAGGAAAAACCTGTGGCACCCTTATAGGCTCGGCAGTGCTACGTTGGTTAGCACTACAGAAGAAAAAGACTTGGGGGTCATCATTGACCACAAGATGAACATGAGCCTGCAATGCGATGCTGCGGCTAGTAAAGCGACCAAAATGCTGGCGTGCATCCATAGATGCTTCTCGAGCAAATCCCGGGACGTCATTCTCCCCTTGTACTCGGCCTTGGTGAGGCCGCAGCTGGAGTACTGCATCCAGTTTTGGGCTCCACAATTCAAAAAGGATGTGGAGAAGCTTGAGAGAGTCCAGAGGAGAGCCACGCGCATGATCAGAGGTCAGGAAAACAGATCTTACGATGACAGGCTGAGAGCCATGGGACTCTTTAGCCTGGAAAAGTACAGGCTCAGGGGTGATCTGATGGCTAGTTTATCAGGGGTGACCACCAGGATCTGGGGGAACGTCTGTTCACCAGAGCGCCCCAAGGGATGACGAGGTCGAACGGTCACAAACTCCTGCAAGACCGTTTCAGGCTGGACGTAAGGAAGAATTTCTTTACTGTCCGAGCCCCCAAGGTCTGGAACAGTCTGCCAGCGGAGGTGGTTCAAGCACCTACATTGAACACCTTCAAGAGTAAATTGGATGCTTATCTTGCTGGGATCCTATGACCCCAGCTGACTTCCTGCCCTTTGGGCAGGGGGCTGGACTCGATGATCTCCCGAGGTCCCTTCCAGCCCTAATGTCTATGAAAACTAAATCTATGAAATTTTTGGAACTAATCGGCAGATCACCTGGTATGTCCCTCTATTCCTTTCTTGGAAAAAGCTGTTTAAGAAGAGCTTGAACTAATGATGTTTTCTTGATGGGGTGATAAGCTGCCTGCTGACTTGCTTGCTTCAAAGGCTGCAATCTGTCAATGTTCAGGAGGGGATAGAGAGGGGTGTGAGGAATGGCTTGCTTTGCAATGCATGGGACATGTGAGTGCCATCAGTTTGCCGCAGACAGAATGAAGAAGCAGAGAAAGGGAGATTGAAAAGCTCAGTATCATCAGTAGGTACGTGCACTCCTTGCAAGCAGTCCTTCCTCCCCTTTGTCTCAGAGTGCTAGCCAGGAGCCAGGGTTTGGGAACACTTCCACCCCTTGAGCAGCGAACCTCTAAAAGCCTGGCGAAGGCTGCTTCCCCCTCCCCCTCCAGGCACACCCCAGCTGGGGACTGTGTAGGCCAAGGTGGGGGTTTAAACCTCTCTCTAATCATAGCATCCTGCCAGGGCCTGACCACCTCCCCCCTTAGCACTGTAGAAAAGAAGAAAGGGCTGCTCTAATGCCCCCTGGCTTCTAGCTTGAGCCACTGCAGGCATGTGCCTGCATTTCCTGAATCAAAAGCAAATGGAAACAGAATGTGTATCCACTTGCAAATTAGTTCAAGCTCTGCAGGTTACACCATACTGCAAATATTGAATCAATTCAGGCTCAGGATTTTTGAATGTTTGTCCCTAGCCTGGAGGTTTTTAAGGCCTGGTTTGACAAAGCCCTGGCTGGAATGATCTAAGTGGGGATGGTTCTGCTTAAGCAGGGTGTTGGACTAGATGACCTCCTGAGGTCCCTTCCAACCCTCATTTTCTATGATTCTATGATCATCTTGGGATTTTCATGAACCTTGTATTTGACTGACGTGTGGGGGGTTTTTGTAGCAAAGTTTTCGTGTGTGTGTGTGTGTTATCACTTGTAATTGTGGAATATTTGAGTTCTGGTCATATTCCAGGGTCCCACTTTGCTAGCTGTTGTATGAGCATAGAACAGAAAGAAAGATGCTGCCCCAAACAGCTCATAACATATTTATAAGACAAGAAATGACAAATGGGGAAGTAAAAAAAGATTTGAAATCCTGTTTGTGAAGGGGAGATGATAGGTAAGTTTGGGATAAATTGTGAAAGGCCTTGAAAGTGAACGAGTGGCTTATATTTGTGACAGAGATGGGAGAGCCTGCAGAGGGCTATAAAAGGAAGGCTGAGGCAGTCTGATGCGCTAGGAAAATGATTTTGCAAGACCATTCTGCAGAAGCGTGTTGCAATAACTGAGATGCATGATGAGAATTTTAGTGGGGAGATGGATAGGAAAGGCAGCTGCATCTGGGAGATATTGTGCCAAAGGAATAAAAGACTTAAAGGTTTTGAGACTAAAAGGATGTCTAGTTTATAGGTCTGAGTGCCAGGCAGGATCACAGTGGTCAAGAAGGGAGATGGCAGGGAGAATCTGAGTCCTTTACTGTATTTCAGAGAACTTCTAGGTGGACTGCAGTCTTCTGAGGCAAAATCTCTCCCCACACCTACCCCCTTTCCTCCCCAGCAATTCTCTAACAGGAAGCAGCAGAAAAACACTGTGGTCCTTTGTTTTTTATTTCAGAAATCAATTTGTTAATATAATGATATTGAACACTCTTGTGAGTTAGTTTCTAAAGACCGTTCCTCAGATTTCAGGTTCACTTTCTAAATTATGCCTTTTTATGCTTTAGTATGATTATTCTTTCTGTTTCATCTTACTCCTGTTGTTTCCTCAGGATCAAGAGGAACATTTTTATTGTTGGGCAGAAATACCGTGCAATTTGAAAATAGGTAGACAAACTTCAAGATTCACATTTGTTAATGCCAGGAATGTTTTTGTTAGCATAATTTTTTCCTCTCTCCACATGAAGTGTGTCTGAATTCTTCACTGCACACATAATGATGGTGATATCAAATTCAGCAGTGATAAATTGCACTAAGGGAGCCTTTGACAATAAGTCTGTTCTCAAACCCATTTGTGAATAACACAGGCATTGTGCTACATATGTTGGCTTCTATTGGCTACATTCCAACATCCCAAATTATGTCCTGCATGCTTGAGTTTCTCTTGTAGTTCAGGGGAAAAGGTAGAGACTGTAGCTTGGTGATCCACTGACTGCTGAGGCTGTCATTTGTTTAGGGGTTGTATACAATGCAGCCCTTATCTGGTTCTAGTCTGTAGGTGATACTGTAATATTAATAACGTGATGTTTAACTAGCTGGCTGTTTTTCATCTAGGAGATGGATGGTGATGAAGTGCCTTATTTTCCTGTAAAAGCATTTCTTTTAAAGTTCAGCTGCACAATGCAAACCAGGAGGAGAGAGAACATTTGGATTGTAAATTACTTATACATACCACAGTTCATTCGGTTGTGTTTTTGATGCACTGGAGACCCAATTATAGAAAGACTTACCAAACCATGACCTGGAGCAGAGCTCAGCTAGGCCTTAAGAGCCTGTACTCAGATTTTTTTGAAAAGGAGAGTTAATAGTTTTGACGTGAACTGGAAAAAGGCCTGGGCCTAATAAGAGCTTAAATAAACTTCATGCATGGAAAAGGATCCTTCTGAACTCCCACAAAGCCCACCTTTCTGTCAACAATAAGATCAAGCAATAGAACCAGAGAAGAATTGGACCCTCAGAACCAGCAGCTAGCACCTTGACTTCTGTTTTTTTTTTTCTGTAACCTGGGTGCACCCAAGTAATGTGCTCCCCTCTCCAGATAGAAGGGATGAGTGACAGGCAGGAGTGCTGTGAGAGGAATCTGCAATATGTGGGCCAGATCCCTCTACTCCCTACAGAGTCAGGCCAAGACAAGAGATACTTAACTATATATGGATTTATTAATATATACAAAAATTAAAGGGAATCGATATTAATAAACATATGTATACAATTATCATATAATACTATAGTCCTACAGATAAAGGCTGAAAGATTACACCCCTTCAGGTAGCTCCAAGCAATGTGTTGATAATCAGTTGATTTAAAATAGACAAACAACAGGTAAGTACTAGGGGTCTGTGAAACAGGCCGTATTTGATTTGGATTCAGCCCAAATCGGGGACAGTGATTCGATTAATTGATTTGGATCACTGTCCCTGATTTGATTGAGCTGAATCTGAAGATTTGATGCTGATTCAGGGAATCAGCGATTCGGCCAGAGGCATAACTTTAAATGTTTTTTCTACGTACCTCGAGGTACCAGGTACGGCTCATGAACACTGTGATGGTGGGGCAGATGGAGCATCCCACAGAAGTGCAGGGGGGCCTCCCGCATGCTCGGCAAACCCAGAAGTGGACCGGAAGTACTGGCCAAGGGGGATGGTCTAATCAGCAACCAAACAATTGAAGGGAAGCTGGGAGACAGTGACCAGGAGCTGATCACTTTCACTATCCACCGCAAAGCTGTCAAGTCAGTCAGCAATGCAGAAGTCCTCAACTTTAGGAAAGCTGACTTTGCTAAGTTCAGGAGGCTTGTTGTTGAAGTGGTAAGGGACCATGACTTGACAGTGAGGGGAGTTTAGGATGAGTGGTTGCTCCTTAAGGGATCGATCCTGAAAGCACAAGTGATATCTATCCCATCTCAGAGGAAAGGTAGTAAAAGGGCACAGCAACCCCCCTGGCTCTGCAGGGAACTTGTGGACGTCCTGCATCTAAAAAGAGAGGCTTATAAAGGATGGAAGACTGGAATCACCACAAAGGAGGAGAATTCTGCACTTGTCCAGACCTGTAAGGAGCAAACCAGGAAAGCCAAGGCTTTGACCAAACTCCAACTGGCTACATGTATCAAGGGCAATAAAAAGTCCTTTTTCAGATATGTAGGGAGTTGTAAGAAAAGCAAGGGTAACAACTGGACCCCTGCTAAACCAAATGGGACAACCAACACCCAGGAAAAAGCCAACCTGCTTAATGGGTATTTTGCATCGGTTTTTCACCAGTCCAAAGGGACCGCCCTGCCTAACATGATGCAGGATGGTCAGGGTGAGGGTAATTTATACCCTACTTTGGTGTAAACCATGTAAAGGAACACTTTGAGAGGCTGAACACCTTCAAGTCTGCTGGTCCTGACAGTTTACACCCCAGGGTACTTAAGGAGCTGGCAGGCATCATAGCTCAGCCACTTGCAAGGATCTTTGAACTCGTGGTGCTCAGGTGAAGTGGCCAAAGATTGGAAGAAGGCCAAAGTGCTGCCTCTTGTCAAGAAAGGGAGGAAAGTAGATCCAGGGAACTACAGGCTAATCAGCCTGATCTCAATCTCTGGGAGTCCTGGCTGTGTGCCAGGTAAGGGTGGACCCGAGCTGCCTCAAGTGGCATGGTCCAGTAGGACTGGACTGCACTGCTGGCTCTGGGTTTCCGGCCTCGTGCTGGGGGTTGCAGACCCGAGCTGCCTCATGCAGTTCCCAGAGTCTTGGGCTCTATGCACTGCTATATGCACTAAGGACCTGGCCACATGCCGGGGGTTGCACTCCCAAGCTGCCTTGTGCCGCTTCCAGGGTCTGGGCTCCATGCACTGGCTTGTGCACTGGGTCCCTGCTCTCATACCAGGGGTTGCATACTTGAGCTACCTCAAACGGCTCCCAGGGTCTCCGCTCCATTCACTGCTCCATGCACCACTCCATGCACTGACACTGTTCCCCATGGTGAAGCCAGGGACGCAGCCACTCCCCGCTCCTGCTCACGAAGAGGCATCTGCGGGCTCTTCAGCGCATTGGTTCCACCCATGGGCCAGCTCACACCTGGGGGAAGGAGTCCAGGAGAGTTGGCTGCACTTTTAAGGCACAGGAGCAAGATATCCCAATCCAAAGGTAAACTGGGAAGTGCAACTGTAGGCCAGCCTGGCTAGACAGCAGTCTATTCAATGAACTGAAATTCAAAAAGATGCTATAAAAAATAGAAAATTGATCATAGTATCAGGGAAGAGTATAAGAGTATGGGTGTGCAGGGAGAAAATTAGGAAGGTTCAAGGCACAATTTGAGGTTCAACTGGCCAGGGACAGGTAGAATACCTTTTTATTGCTTTAAATATGTCAAAAGTAAGAGGAAGATTCTTCTTCAGCAATCCCTCACAGTCAAGGATGATTGTCTTCCATGATTTAAAGACACCATAGAGGAAGAGAAAGATTTAAGACACCATAGATCCCTTACAAACATGTTATGGAGGATACAGAGAAGGCTGAAGTATTTGATGCCTTTTTTACTTCAGCCTTCAGAAATAGGGGCAACTATCAGATGATGAGTGCAGTTAGCAGAAAAGATAGGGAAGGAGACAAGCAGTTTAGAGTAATGGCAGAACAGGTTAGATGTTTTTAAGCTGGCAGAGTCAGATGGGGTGCTCCCTAGGATATTTGACTGAGGTAATTTCAGATCCATTAGCTATCCTTTTTTTTGAGAACTTGTGGAGATTGAAGGAGGTCCCATATGATTGGGAAAGGGCCCATCTTTAAGAAAGGGAAGAAGAATAATCTGGGGAATTACAGACTAGTCAACTTGACTTCGATATCTGGAAAGATCATGGAGCAGGTTCTCAAGAAATCTCTTGTGAAATACCTAGAGGAGAACAATGTGATCAGGAACACCCAGCATAGATTCACCAGGAGGAAATTGTATCTGACCAACCTGATTTCTGTCCATGATAAGATGACGGGCTGTTTTGATGGGGGGAGAACAGATGATGCGATATACCTTGACTTCAGCGAGGTTTCTGACATGGTTTCCCACAACATTCTCATTAACAAGCTAAGGAAATACAGACCATCACTGTTCCTGCCTGTCCTGGGCATGGGGGGGCCCCAGAATTGTTCCAGCTGTGGGATGTATGGAGCAGCTGCATGGGGTGCAGGGCTCAGTTGGGGCAGTGATGGTGGGGGTAGTTTTTCTCTTCCTGCACCTGCTCCCTGCTGTCTCCACTCTGGCTGGGGAACATGAATGGAAGGAGGAGCCTGCCCCTGCCACTGCTGTTCCTAGCTGACACGGGCACAGAGGGAGCTTCAGCCCCACTCCAGCCAGAGGTTGCATCAAATGACTGTGTGGGCTGCAGGTTTGGCAGAGGATAGTGGTATAAGTGCACACGTTCCTCCACAGGGGCATTCAGGGAGCAAGTGCTGAAAGGAGAAACCTTTACACCTGGCCAGAAGCAGTTCTGGGGCTTCTCCTGTCTGGATCAGCTAGAGATACTGGCAGTAGTGGGCAGGTCCCTCCCCTCTTCTGCTCTTGCTCCCTACCGGGCTCTCTGTGTTTTTCCCGCATTTGCCCAGGGACTCCAGCCACATCTCCTCTGCCCCACCACTCATTCCCGCTGTGGTTTGATGGGCGGTGTACTGCACCCTCATTAGTAAATCCTAAATCTGCCTATGGCCATTTCTGAACCTACATCTACAGGCAAGCTCCACTGTAACGTAACACTGATTTCAGGTGGTATGTAGATACGATGAAATAAAAAAATATGTAAACTTAAAGGATAAAAGACCCTTTCCAGAACTATAAAAACTTGCTATTTAGAAGTTTCTAGCAGGGAAGAAGTTGGCTGAAAGGCCATCCTTTTTAATGATCTGTATTTCAGGCCTCATGAAACTAAATCAAAAAGAAAAAATGTAGTGCTGTCTTTCTTTTGTTAGAGAATCTGCAGGTACAAGCTGAGTGTAAACAATGGAGACATTGTTGATCAAAACCCAGTGAGACTGGAAGTTAATTTATGCCATTTCCTTGTACACATGGAGATCAATTGAACAAGTAGTTTCAGCATCTCTTGGACAATTAGCTCAGAAATAATCAGAGAAGACATGTTTAGCTGTTGCCAAGCATCTGCATGCCACAGATACAAATGGCAACTAAATGACTACTGTCATTTTCAGAACCATATTATTACCCCACATAGTAATGAAGCAAATTAATCTGCTGCCTAGTAAATGGCTTTTGTTAAAATAACAATCAGTCAAAATTATGGATGTATTTATGAGCGCACAGGCATTTGTGGAGGTTTAGCTTATGAAGCAATGTTTATTCTTTCAAATAAAGTATTAGAGTATTGTTTATGAATCTATAGCTATATTTACATGAATGTCACAGAAAAATGGAGCCAGATTCAGTGATGATAGACTCTAGGTGAACACTGCTTTGTCTTTCCTATTTGGAATGCTTATTTCTAAGAGAGCAAATGGGTGAATTTCTATTGTAGGAGAATCTACTGACAGCATAGGATGAAGTGTGCTAGCTTTCCTTCTGGCTCTCTTATTTTTGGATTGGAAAAGTGACTTTTTACCTCCTAAATTTCCCTGAGTAACTGCTGTGTAACTACAACCACTAATGTCATTGAGTTCTGAATTTGGACAGTGCTTTGAAAATAAGGCTTTTTGTTCTAGAATAACATGTGGCTCCTCTCTTGAAGAGGCCACACCTTCAGATCTCTTAGGATCATGCTCCCACGCCTGTTTCTGTGTTCCCAAAATTCTAATACCTTTTAAATGACCTGAGGTATATCTACATAGCAAACTTACTGTGCCAGGCAATATTACCTGCAGATATGTTGCACTGATCTGCATTGGCTCTCTTAAACTAGTAGCAGGTGTATCTACATGACACTTCCTTCAGGCAAACAGGCACTATAGAGTGACAGTGAGAATCAGCAACCCTCATCACCATGCTAATTAGCCCATCCACAGCACTATACTGATGTGGTTATGCAGCTTCTAATTTAGGAGACAGCCTGTATAGATGGGAGAGGCCTATTTTAAAGGGCATGGCTGCCAGGAATAAATTATCTTGCAGTCATGGCTTTGGAGTCCTTGAATTATACAACGACAGGGATGTTATCAGAGAGTATTGAAGTGATAGTAATATCTAATGATTGAGCTTAAAGCTATGAACTCAGTGTTTTCCTACTAAGTTTTCGAAGAGAGGAGTCCAGAGGATCACAGTTCATAAAGTAGAAGTGGGATTAACTAGGAATTCATTGGCCCCAGGATATTGGGTGACAATGGGAGGCATGAGAAGGGCCTGTGAAGGGAACAGGAAGGACCACATGTGCAGTCAGAGGTAAAAAACAGGGGGTCGGGAGGCATCCACGCCAGAAGACTGCTTTGCTTTAATGGGGAGAGTATCTTGGTAAAAAGGACAGCAAATGACCATAATGGTGGAATAAACCTCAAAATCCTTGCAGGAGGGGGAAACCCAAAAATAATCCACCACAAAACTATTTAACTATAAACAAAAATGAGGAAGCTAGTTGGAAGGTAACTTAAAATGCAGTCAAGAGCGTAAAATGCCTATAGGCAGCATAGAGACTATTTAAGCATACCATATTAAATATTCAGAGTAAATGTACACAAAAGCAAAAAGACACTAATGCTTCCTCCCTCCCCACCTCATGGCATGTTTTAATAGCAGAGTTAAGGAGGCTATGAGTGATAAGGAGGAAAATTGAAGGAACTGAGGGAAATCAAGGATTCTCAAATTGTCAAGTCAAATGTAAAACCTCAGGAAGGCAAGCCTGAAGAATTTGAGGTGCATCTTGCTAAAGATATTAAAATTAATAATAATATTTTATTAACTATAGCAGAAACACAAAGCCTGCCAGAAAGTCAGAACAGGCATTAGCTAATCAGGTTGTAAATGGGAAGATAAAGCCTTAGCAAAGAAGATAAATTAATTCTTTATAGTAGTGTTTTCTGTAGAGGGTTGTGGGATGATTCCTGCATCAGATGCTGCTTGTTGGGGAATAAATCTGAAGAATGAGGTGAAATGGGTTTAGTACACAGTAATGAGTCAGCTTGACCAAATAATATTCACCCAGGAGTCCTGGAAGAACTCCAGTATGAAATTGCAGAGCAGTTAGAAGAAGAACATTAACATATTGCTAAAATCATCCATGCTGCCAGAAGATTGGAGGGTTCCTGATGTAACACAAATTTTTAAAAGGGCTTTAGAGATAATCCAGGGAACAATTGGTTAGTGAGTTGAATGTTTCTTGTTCTCATCAATTTTGTAAAATCTATAATAAAAACATGGAATTAGCAATCGTGTATAAATATAGGGTGAGGAAAAGCCAACATAACTTTTGTAAAGAGAAATCACGTCTCAAATCTGCTGGAGTTTTTGAGGGTTTCAGCAAGCAGCTGCATATAGTGGATGTGGTTGATCTAGTAAACCTGAATTTTTGAAAAAAATTTGACAGTATTCCTTACCAGTGGCTTTTGAAGAAACTAATCTGTCATAGGATCAGATGAACATGTTTAGAAACAGGAAATAAAAGATAGGACTAAACTGCCATTTTTCACAATAGACAAAAGTAATGAATAGGGTTGCTTAAAGATCTGTAATGACATGTTCAAAAATTATCCAGGAAAGGGATTAATAATTAGCAAAATGGCACTCACTAAATTTGTGGATGATAAATGTTAATATGGATGCTCAGATCCACAGCTGGTGATGCAGTGTTAAAACTGAACAATATGTGTGTGGCAGGAAAAATAGCCCAAACTCAGAGTCCCTCATTGCATAGGTATAATTAGTTAAATCTTAGGAGGGATCTTGGAGACTCTGTGGGGAGTTCTCTAAAAATATCAGTGTGGTGAATACAAATAATTCCTCATTCCCCTAACAGGGCTCTTTGTAGTGTCAGCATTTCTCTTAAAATGCATTAAAGAAATCTGACATGTGGGACTGACCTAGCACTTGGTTAAATCAAGATCTGAATTCTGCTCTTCCATCTGCTGCAACATCATGGTGAAGGCCTCTTGCTTCTCCATACCTCAATTTCTCCAACTGCAAAATGCACACTACCCCATATAAGTGTGATGTGCTAGCTGGCTGTGACCTGGCCCAGAGGTTTTGAAGGGGTAAAAGATGATTGGAGGACTTGGGATTCCCTTTCCTCACCAATCAGGCCCCAGAGACTCACCCTCCGTGTCCCCTGATTGGCCACTTGGGTCACCTGGATGGGGGTAAAAGGGGCAGCATGAGCTGCCTCAGGGGAGACCAGTGAGGGACAACAAGGAAGGGGCTTCACAGAGCTGGCAAGAGCTGAGCCAGGGGGGCAGGAGCAGTGACTCAGAAGAGCCTGAAAGAGCAGGACCTGCAGGCAGCAGTGGCACCCTGAGCAGCGCGGCATGTGGCCAACAGAAGAGGCTCCCCACTGGGCTCCAGGATCCCCGAGGAGAGGCTGCAGCCAGCAGGAGAGGTCCCCAGCTCCAGCAAGGATCTGAGCAGCGACCTGAGGGGTTCCCAGCCCTGCTTCTAGCTCCTCCAGAGACTAGGCAGCTTGACGTGAGGCTGGGGCGCCAGGAATGTCTAGACCCCTAGTAGGCTACAGCAGTGCCACCAGTGGTGGCTGTGTGGCAGCATTCCTGCCTACCATGTGGGAGAGCTGGGTTTAAGCCCTAGCTGGGCAGATCTGGGGTGAGTGAGCTAACAAGAAGCAAATCTTCTTGCAGTGGAAAGGGGCCATTTTGTTTTCTCCCCCTCCAGGTACCTAGGCCCTATATTTCCCTTGTCATTTGACATTTTGTATTTTGTGCCTTTTTATATTTCACCAACCAGCGTTGTTTGCTTTGCTGTGTGTGTTTTATATTTTTTTAACCCTGTTTTTTGTCAGTGATTGTAAGTGTCTAACCTTTGTTGAATCCTGCCCCTCTTGGGGCATTGTAGTGTCCACTATATCCTCTGACTTATGCCTGTTATGTTCCCAGTATTAAAAGGTATATGGTTAAGTCCCCATTGGTGGTTTGGCTCTGCTCTATAGGGGGAGGAGAGTCCTACACCGCTTGTGTACCTGCTTTGATCCCTTCAATTGGAGAGGGGGTACCTCTTGGAGTACCGCCCGGGTTACATAAGGCAACAGTTTTTTGATCTCCATTAACTGGTTGGGGACCCTTTATGATATTATTTAAAATAGCAGTACAGCAAACCTCCTAGGGGGCTCCAGCAAATCTTGATCCTGCATGTGAAAGAGAGATGATTTTTGCCCATAAACTATTGCTGTCATTAAGCCCTGCCTTCTATGATACCCTGGGACCTGGGCCAAAAGGTGGGCTTTGGAGTATAGTAATATTTGTCAAATGCTTTTGAGATCCTTAAATGAAATGCTGGGGTGCTAACAGCAGTGTTATTAATAAGATGTATACAGTTGAACAGTGTATATGATATCTCTTCATTTTCCTCCTCTGGCAATCTAGTGAAAATAAAGTAAATGTCAAATGGTAATGCAGCATTGTACTGCAGCCTTAATAACTGGATTCTCAAATGTTAGGAAAATGCCAATTGTAGTTAGTTAGAGCACTGCATATATATTAGTCACTTCCCAGTCTCTCTAGAAAGACCCAGTTGTCAGCAGTGGTTATCCTTTTTTTTAAAAAACAAACAAACAAACAAGCCCTGCTTGGGGACTAATTGGTGTCTCTGGAGATAGATCAATGGTCAGCAACTGCCTAGTGTCAGAATGATTCAGCTCAGGTAGGCAGGTGGCTGTTTGGACTGGGACATCACCAGTTCTCCCTGCCACAGCACAGGGAAAAATGCCTACCACTGAAGCCTCAGCTCCACAGGCTGGATTCAGTGGCTCTGCTAGCTAGATCCAGCATTTGAGCTGTAGACTGCCAATCCCTGAGAATGAGGCCTGACATCTTGATGTTTTGAGGTCACTTTATTCCTTTCTGGTAATAAAACGGGGTTTTACATTTGGGAATAAGTAACTCCACCTTCTTCTATGAAAGTTTCTCATAGTGCCTGAGTTTCTGTAAAGGGACCTTAGAGAAAAGTCTGATGTGTGACACTTGTCAAAGATGCATGCAAGCTTTTGGGATGTAGGTGAAGTCACAAACATGATATGGAGACCCTGTATGGCAAGGGTTGTCAACCAGGGGTATGTGTACCCTTGGGGGTAGCTGGGAAGCACCCAGTGGGTATGTGGTGGCAGTGTCGAGAAGTGGGGTACGTGGGAAGTGGCAGTATGGGGCGGGCTGCTGCTGCGTGCCACTTCTCTGCACCCAGGTACCCCTGCTTCTCCATGCTGCTCATAGATGGTAGAAAGTGGAGAGCTAACAAGGCTCAGCTCCCCCAAATGCGGGGCAATGGTAGGGCTGCAACGTAGCCCTGCTGCAGGCTACCTGCAGCTGCAGCAGGGGTGGGGAGGGGCGTGCATACAATGGTGACAGAGCGAGTGGGTCCAGGGGCTGAGGCAGGCACTGGGGGTGGGGCACGAGACTGAGCTGTGAGCTGTTCATCCATGGGGGTGTGGCTTCTTCTGCTATGCGCACCCTAGGAGGCACGGAGGCCGTGTGCCCCTGGATCTGAGTGAGGCAGGGCAGACTGCCGCTGCAGGCTGGGGCTGGGGCTGGGGCTGGGGCTGTACCAGGCGCTTCCTGGCAGGGGGTATGGTCTGTGCTGGGGAGGGCAGCAGCGGTGCTGGGAGGGGACTACAGCCACTCCAAGCTTTGCTGTAGCCCACCTGACCCCTCCCCCCCAGCAATGCTGCTTACCACCCAGGGTCCCGGGGATCCAGGGATATCCATCATATCCAGCCCAGTGGTGCAGCTGAGGCTGGTCCAGCTTGGCTCAGCTCAGCTCCCTTCCTATGCCTGGTTGGTCCCAGGCTTCAGGCTTAAGATGTTTGTAGATTCACTGCTCCATCCTCCCCCTGGAAAGTCTTCAGGAGAGAGCAGAAGTGTCTATGGAATTTTAAAAAGTACCTGTTACACTATCTGGGAATAAAATGACCCTTACCAGCGCCAAGTGTTCAGTGCATAATTGCCAGTGTTGTTGTTTCTTCAACCTTTGTTCATTCCAGTTGTAGTATGTTAAACAAGGGAGTTTCAACTACTTCCTTTGGGAGACTTTCATAGGCTAGCAGATTACAGCAAATTCCTTCTTGTTATTTAGCATTAAAAATCCCTGTCTTCATTTCATCCTAATTATCCTTTGCTAAACTCCTCTTGTCTTGAGAGTAAAACTTATTGAATATTTGGCAAGTGCTTCCTCTCAGTTTTGGTAACAGAATACTTATACATAATGTGTGTGCATGTGTGTATGTGCACACACACACAAACAGGTTTTTGATTTTTTTTAAGTGAGGATTTTTATTTTTGTGTTTGTTTTTTTTACAGTGCTATCCTGTTAGTCATTTTTGTTACTGTGTATTGATTGTACTTCCTACGGTTTTGTTAGTCTCCCTGAGATAGCAAGACACTGGAACAGAATGCAGTACTGGAAAGTTGATCATACAAGAGCTATCATTCCTAGCTTTGAGGAGGTTGCCTTTTATAGCCAGGGATACTGGTAATACATAAAAAAGTGTTAATCAACTTGTTACAAGAATGGCAACCTTTGCCTCCATTTACATAAGGCTAGATATGGTGGTCATCACAACTACAACACTTTTGAAAACATTCTCTATTTAGTGCCATAGAGTGTTCGGAATTGTATAGAACACACAAATGAAATCAGTTGCTGGCCTGAAGCCTATTTAGGGTATGAGCAGACATAATACAGTGCTATAAATGCACTTGTAGTGTTGCAAAAAGTTACTCTGCTAAATGTATTTTAATAAGCTATCCTTGCAGTGGTAGGACATTGACAGTGTTCTTGCCCCCCACTGTACCTCTAGCAAGTTAGGATGATGCCCTTGATGTTTTTGAGCACTGTGCCTGGTAGTTGCATGAGAAGGGTGTTTGTGGACTTTTGTCTGGAATAGGCTAGATGGACACAGGATGGTCTAGATAGGGATGATCCTGCCTTTAGCAAGTGATCAGATCAGATGGCCTTCTGGGCAAGGGATAGATATTACACATAAACTGGTTTAAGTGATCAGAAACTGGTTTAGACCTGTAACAGAACAGATGTTCAGTGCACATAAATCAGTATGAAAATGGCAGAAACCAGTTTGAGATAAACCTGGTTGAATGTATATCAGACTTAACTGATTTGGGTCAAACTGGTTTATGCAATGTCTGTCCCAGACACCTTACTTGTTTAAGATTAAACAGGAGTCCCACAGCATCCTGGCATGGTCTCTGGGCTGGGTAGGGCTCTCTGCTTCACAGCAGGACTGGCCCCTCCCCTCTGCTCCTTGGCTGGAGGTCTGGCAGAGACTGCAGGCACAGCAGGATCTGCCTGGCTTCCCCCTGCCCTAACCCCTCCTCGCTGCTTGCTGCTCAAACAGGAATCCCCCCCCTTCCATCTCCCACAGCACAGCCCCCAGCCCCATGGACCCTAGGTATGTGGTATGCTCACTAATGCTGAGAGGTGTCTCTGTGCATCTCCAATATCACTGGGATAGGCAGACAGAACAGTGATCACTTAGGGCTTTTTGGAGCTAATCAACAGGTCAGCTGGTAAACTGTTTAAGAAGAGTTGGAACTAATGAAGAGAGGCTATTTTTTGCTGATGGGGTTATAAACACTGTTATTAGCCCCCTGCTGGCTTGCTTGCCTGTCAGTTTGCTGCAGACAGTATAAAGAAACAGGGAAGGAGATTGAAAAGCTCCATATCATCAATAGATGCATACACTGTACATCCCCCTTGCCTCAGAGTACTAGCTCAGGGCTGGGGTCTAGCAACACTCCTGGCCCTTGAGCAGCCAGCAGGGAAAAGCCTGGGATGGTGCAGGCAGACTTCCCTAATCAGAGAGTCCTACTGGGGCTTGGCCACACCCCCCTCAGCTCAGCTTCCTGCGGAAGGGAAGGGAAGGCTGCTTTAGCACCCCCAGGCTTTTAGCCTGAACCACTGCAGGCATGTACCCGAATTTCCTCAGTCCAGAGAGAAGGTCTGTTTGCTTACAAACCAGTCCATCCTAGCCAGGGTAGACTAACCTGCAAAGATTGACTCAATTTAGGCTTTTTGTATGTCTGTCCCTAGTCCTAAAATTCCAAGACAGAATTGTAGATAATTAGGGTTGGAAGGGACCTCAGGAGGTCATCTAGTCCAACCCCCTGCTCAAAGCAGGACCAGCCTTAATGATATCATCCCAGCTGAATTGTATCATCTTAGCCAAAATGGGGTGAACTGTGGTGCAAGAGGGTGGTCTGTCAGTCTCCCAGCATGCCATAATGCTCCACTCTTCTCTTGTGTCCCTTCCACCCCTTCAAGGTGGGACACAGGGGGTGGACAATTAATGATCATGAGCACTGTCTGGGTATCTCTTCAGGGCTGAAGAACAGCCCTGAAGAGACTCTCTACTTCCAGTCTCCTAGTTCAAGCAGGGGTGGGATGGTGCTGCAGCCCATGTTCTATGTGGTTGTAAGACCAATGACTCCCCATCCTGCCCCCTGGCTGGAGAGCTCACTACCACATACCTTCATGGCAATTTCAAACTGTTCTAGCCAGGGGGTTGAGCAGGGGGACTTACATCAGTCTAGCCTCTGGCGCACATTCATTTAAAATGATGTGATGGGATCTGATCCCAGTAACCATGCCTCTTACTATGCCACATGTGCATGACAGCATAAATGTAACACATAGGACCTCTGTGCCTATATCACTACATTTTTGTAGTGCATCAAAGTGTTTATATCAAGAGCTTTTGGTATTAGTGTTACAAATATTACGTCTATTCATGGCCTGAGCTGTAGACATAGGATATGTAGGACTCCTAATTCATGTTGCTAATTCTTTATAATTACAAACTTTATTAGGTTTTCCTCAACTGCTGCTTCACCTCCACTTTGACTTTCATGAACTTTAGAAATGTTACCTTCATGTAACGGTTGCATTGTATTTTTGACCTTAAAACCTCATCTGCCTTATTTCTCTTCAACATCTTTTCCCCCTCATTATCACTTCCTATTTCAGTTTGTCATCTTCTAAAAAAGACCAGGTACCTGAGCAATATTTTGTGAAATACAATTTGTTACAATTGTCTTACATTAGTGAAATGCTTTTCTAAAATATGCATTACCAGAGCTGTCAACTGTTAAGATTTCTCTTGAGAGACCCCCACAGAATCAGGTGGGGATTCTTTTCTTTAACATGCCAATATCTGGAATCAAGGGCAAAATTCGCAGGGTTCTTTTGTTTGTTTTCAATTAAAGCATCTTTTTTGATTTTACAAAAAACTCATAGATATGGACCATAACAGGTCCAACACCAGAATGCCAGTAAAAAGAATCTACAGGTTCGGGCTGGAAATTCTCTCTGCATTGAAATCAATGGCAAAGCTTCCATTGGTTTTGATAGTCAGGTTTTTACTGAAGTTTTCAGTGCTTGTTTCATGATTTTTTTTAATGTTTGGGCTTAGCAAGTCTGTATCATCTGCTTTATTTAGGCATCTTGGTAATAGAAGATACTAAAGGTTTTTCACTTACCATTTTCATACGTTTTTGATTATTTTAAGAGAGAGATAAGACGCATGAAACCTGGCACCTCTTCAGTTCCAAGTTTCTGAATTATTCCCAGAACCCACAGCCCCTTGACTTTCTGCTCTAAAACAGAATCAAAACAAAATAAATTACTTTTTCATAATACAAGTGTGGGGGGAGGGGCAGTAGGAGACTTGTTTGAGCTCACTCCAAATGCTTGGCTTCATTTTGGGTATTTAAAAATATTATAATATTAAAATATAAGAAATGTATTTAAAAAATAAAAAGTCATTTTGAAATAGAAAATGCCGGTCGCCTCCAGCACAAAAATAAAAGTATATCAATAATTTTTTTCTTTTTAAAGAGCTTTCTAGATGAATATTTGAAATCCTCCTTTAATGTTTCACTGTCAGGATTCTGTTGCAAAGCTTCTGACCAGATCTAGTTATGTCTTTTAATAACAATTTTTGAGTAATGGGTGAAAGCAGCTCTGGAAAAGTTTAACATCAAACAATTATGTTTGTGCCAGTGGAGTAGTATAGCTCACGTCAGGCTGCATGGAATTGTAAAGTGCAGTGGATTTTTTTTATTTCTTTTCTGTTTTTCCTGTTATGGCTTTAGCATATTTCTCCCTGATGGGCAGTAACTTTCCTTGTTTTTTTGGAAGCTAGGGTTTTTAGATCTAACTACTAAAAAATTAATCTTTAGGCAGAAGTATTTTGAAATCTAGGAAACTTGCAGTGAATTAATGTGATAAAGTTAAGTGAAGCCTGCATTGCCATTGTCACTGTCATTTACTGTCTAGTCTCAAACAGTAACGAGTCTTTCCCTTTCCTGTACTGTGACTTCCAGCTGAAGTTTTTCCTATTGCTGTACTTAAAATCTGAATTTAATTTCAAATTATGACCATCTGAAAATAGCATTAGTCTTTGACCAAAACATTTAGTACCCAAATGCATAATGACCATGAAAATGGAATACTGATTAGTTGCAGAAGCTTAAGTGTCCCCTCCTGAAGCCAGTGCAGTTTTTTTCTCTGGTTTAAGAAACATGTTGTCTCAACAAACTTGGTAGCTCTTTTTGGTTTATGAAACGTGTGGGGTGGCATATTGCTGTTTAACATTAAGTGTATATGACAACAGATTGATGCGTGATCAGTAGGGGCCTGCATTTCTGGACTTTTTTAAGACACTACCTGTATAGTGGTGGACTGTCATTAGCACACTTTCAGTACCTTAAATAGACCAGATTCTGAGCAGGTGCAAAAGTCATGTTTTCATTTAAAGTTGCAGAACTGTGGCAACTTACACTAAAGCAGTATCAACCTGTTTCAGTGGCTTCCAACCTTTTCAGGATGGAGGGGTACCCTGACCACTCTTTTGGCAGCACTGTCAGTGCTGCTTCTATTTATCTCAGGTTCTGCTGCCGGCAGATAAAATTGCCCTGAACATGTACTAGACAGCCAGCTCGTGAAGGGCTGTGGTATCTGCACAGGCTCATGCTTCATTAAGGCTGTGATCAGCTTAAAGCAAGCAGTAGCTGGCTCATGCTATGCAGCCCTTCCCAGTCTCCAGCCTCTCCTACACTCCTCCCAGAAGCAGAGGCACGCAGGTGGAACTATCCCGTGCGCCTCTGTTTCCGTTTGGAGCGTGGGAGGGACTGAGCCAGAAAGCACTACAATCGAGTCAGCTTTTGCCTGCTTTTTGTTTGATCAGATCCTTAATGCAGCAGGAGTGCACATAGGTGGTTTTACCTGGTTGCTGCCATGATGGCACCTTTGTGGGTATTTGCAGCACCCCATTTGAGAAACACTGATCTGTTTATTTGAGCATCTTGAATGTCTTTGTAGGACTTGGATGACTTTGCCACCAATCCCTCTGTGATGTGGATTTGGGCTCATGTGGAATGGAAATGAGTAGGCAGATTTTCTCTCAGCACTGTCCTGGTCCTGAGCTTGGCAGGAGAACAGTGTAGACAGAACCACTGATTTCCACAAGTCAGGTTAGAGCTCTATCATCGTAACTGAGTATAAAGGAAGGTAGAATGTGATCCACTGTCCATGCTAGTTGATTCAGGATTCTTGTTGAGATGAATAAGCAGCTCAGGAAAAATTATTGTATGGACTTGAATGAACTGGAAGAGGAGGAAAACTTGGAGTAGAGGTGACACAAGGATAGAATGAAAATAGGGTAGGTGAATATCATGAGCCTCTGTTCACTCATTTCCCTCCCAACAAAGAAATAACCAAAGCTCAAGATTCAGTTCTTTCCTAATTGTTTGAAAGCCGGTATATTTATATCCTACAACATTGAAATGATTTGATATTAGTATAATATTTATAGCTAAGTACAGACATTCAAAAAGGCTGAGGTAGAACTGATCTAAGTTGCATGGTTCTCTGTAAGTAGCACAGTTTAGATCAGTAGCAAACAGAACACACATTCGCCCTTTTTGGGGGCAAATCTTAGACCAGGTTCCACCATTTTTAAACCCATCTATGTGTGCTGAACTTCTGTTCTGTTAGGGGTATAAATCAGTTTTCAGTCACTTAGACCAGTAAAAGTGTAATGTCTGGTACCTGGCTTAAAGGTCTAAACTAGAGGGCTAATATAGACATTCAAGAAACCCAAGGTGGAACTCATTCAATCTACTCAGGTTTCTCTAAACTGTGTAGACTGAACTGGGAGTGAACAGAATGTACTTTTTCTCTGGGGGGGGAGGGGAGAAGGGAGGCGTGCAGATGGCTGCACTGGCCAGGTCAGAAGGCAGGGGGTGTTCTTGTATGCCTCCCAATGGGGCTTCTTTTCCCAGCCCTGCCCCCACCACCAGGCCTTGTTAGCAGCAGAAGGATACCCACCTGCAGCAGTGCTTGCTTAGGTGGGAAGGGGCAGAGCTGGGCCATGGGGTGGAGGCCTCTGCTCCCCCATGTCCCTGATGCTGCTCAGCTTGGCTGACGGTCTGAATGGCTCTCAGCCCTGCTCTTCCCTGCTGGTGTCAGCCAATCCAAGCAGCAGAGCAGGGGGGGAAGGAGGAGCAGAGCCCCTGCCCCATGGGCCAGCCCCATTCCCCCAGATGCAACTAAACACAGATGGGGGCAGCCTGTGCTCCTGTACCCTTTCCCCTGCCCTTCTAAGTTCATCTGACATGGGCAGGCTGGAGCAGGGCTGGGAGCCATCCCAGCTGTCAGCAGAGCTGGACAGCATCTGGGGGTAGGGAGCAGAGCCCCTCCCCCCCCAGACCTGAGCAAGCACAGCTGGGGGGGCCAATAGCCCATATGGAGGGGGCCTCTGCTCTGCCCCCTCTCCCCTGCACTGCCACTGGCAGGTGCAGATAGGACACAAGGCTGGAGAGCAGAGACTTTGCTGCCTCAGTAATGTGAGAGCCCAGGGGATGGGGCCAGCCTGGCTCTACAGAGCAGACAGCATGGATCTGCAAAGGATCATGGGATGCTGGAAAACAGAAAAATAACTTGAGTTGGGAGGGGATGTGGGCCAGAAGTTCAATAGACCAGTTTAACTTAAATCAGTTAAGTCTGATACTACATCCATCCATCCAGGTTTATAGAAAACTGTTTTGGGCCATTTTGAAACCAAGGAGGTGATCCTTCCCCTCTATTGGACACTGCTCAGACTGCAGCTGGAGTACTGCGTCCAGTTTTGGGCACCGCACTTTAAGAGAGATGTGGATAACCTGGAAAGGGTCCAGAGAAGGGAAACTCATATGGTTAAGGGCTTGCAGGCCAAGCCCTACGAGGAGAGACTAGGGCACCTGGATGGACCTCTTCAGCCTCCGCAAGAGAAGGTTGAGAAGTGGCCTTGTGACTGCCTGTACATTCATCATGGGGACACAGAAGGGAATTGGTGAAGTTCTACTCACCAAGGCACCCCTGGGGGTCACAGGAAATAATGGCCATAAGCTAGTAGAGAGCAGATTTAGACTGGACATTAGGAAGAACTTCTTCACAGTTAGAGTGGCCAAAATCTGGAATGGTCTCCCAAGGGAGGTGGTACTTTCCCCTACCTTAGAGGTCTTCCAGAGGAGGTTAGATAGGCATCTGGCTGGGGTCATCTGAACCCAGCACTCTTTCCTGCCTATGCAGGGGGTCGGACTCAATGATCTGTTGAGGTCCCTTCCGACCCTAACATCTATGAATCTATGAAACTTGTTATGTGCGCTGAACTTCTGTTCTGTTACAGGTTTAAATCTGTTTCCAATCACTGAAACTGGTGTATGTGTAATGTCCTTCCCCAGCTAAAAGGTTCAGGATTTGTTTAGAAAGGAAAATATTTATGTAGCTTTGACTTCTTCTTTCTTTTGAATATAAACACTATATAGTGTTTGGATTTAGGTACTATGTTGCAAGCTGGGGAATTTTTATTAATACTTAAAATTACTCATGTTTATTAGCCATGCTTTTTTGTGAAAAGATTTAAAGTAGATATAACTAAGACCGTATTTTTGATGGCAATAAGTGAACCAAATGGAACTGTGTCTTCTATCATCTTTAGCCTGTAATATTTTACCACATAACCTCTCTGTTCTACTATTCTCTGCAAATTTCAGCAGTTCTTCTGAATGAGGATTTAAAAATCTCTACCAAATTCTCTGGTGTGGCTTTATGCAATTTAAAATATTGATCTCGTCACATTTTCTACTCCAGACTAAAGCCATTGCATCCCACATGTTCTCAGATTTTAAATTTAGTTTTGTCATATTCCCTCTATTAATTTTTATAGAGAGCTTAACTTAACCAAATAGGGAAAACATTGGAGAGTTCATCTGAATTGAGCTGTGTTCCTTTGTACTCTGAATTAAGTTTAACCAGTTAAGATCAGTCCTAATTGGGCAAAGGTGAAGAAATAGATTGGAAGTCATGCTAGAGGGAAATAATATCTTTTTTAAAATGTTCTTTACATATATTAAACCTAAAATGGGTATTATGCTTCTCTAAAAGGCCAAGTAGGAAAGCATTTGTCTTAAGATCATAAAGAAGTAGGGCTGGAAGGGACCTGCAGAGTTCATTTAGACCAACCCCCTGGTGGAATCATCCTTATCTAAACCATCCTATACAATCCATAATCTAGATTCTACGTAAGACTACCGTCAACCCTGACACAACACAGGCACTATTACTTCCCATGTCTTGCACCTAATGCTTCTATTGATGCATCCCAAAACCACATTTGCCCTTTGTGTGGCTGCATCACGCTACAGACTTATTGAGTCTGAGACCTACCAAAACTTCCGCATCCTTCTCCGTAGTGCTGCCATCCAGCCGGGTGTCACTCATTTTATATTTGTGTTTTTGATTATTTCTCCTTAAGTGTCCATTTGTCCATCTTGCATTTGTCCACATTGAAATTCATCCTGTTACCTGTAGCCCAATTTTGCAATCTGTCGAAATCCTTCTGAATTGCACTTGCATCCTCCGTGTTCTCAGTCCTTCCTAGTTTTGTGTCATCTGCAAACTTGCTCAAGCAGCTTTCTATACCAGCATCCAAATAGTTAATAAACATGTTGAACAGCACCAGGCCTAGGACAGACCTCTGTGGGACTTCACTGGAAATCTCCTGCCATTCTGACTTGGACCTATTAATAATTACCTTTGCTTGCAGCTATTGAGCCAGTTACCTATCTACCTTATAGTAGTTTTATCTAGCCCACATTTCTCCAGTTTTCATGAGAAGGTCATGTGGGACCTTGTCAAAAGCCTGGCCAAAGCCCAAATATGCTATATGTACAGCATTTCTTCATCCACCCCAGTAGTAACTTTGTCAGAGGAGATAAAGGTTGTGACTTGTTCTTTGTAAAGCCGCGCTGGCTGCTTATGACCAGCCTTTACTCCTCCAGATGCTTGCAAATGGCCTTCCTTGGGATATGCTCCAGTAACTTTCCAAGTATTGAAATGAGGCTAACTGGTCTATAGCCATGGGCAGTGCCAGCCTCTTCCTGGTGGGGAGACTGGGCTGGGCTGGGCCAGGAGGCTCCACCTCTCTCAGCACCACTACCACTGCTGCCCTCCTGCCCTGCACAGCTGAGCCCGCTCTGCCCCTGCCCACTCTGAGCCCAGCCCCAGCTCAGACCCCTGCTGGAAAGAGGCTGGTGCCACCCCTACTGAGAGTGCCATGCCTTTATGAGCTTACCTGTGGAGGGTGGGCGGGTTTATCTATGCAGTTAGGTAGTGGTGGTGTTGGGAGGAGTGGCTATGGGAGGGGAGTAAGGCAAATTTTGGGGTGGCTGTAGCCCCTGCAAGCCCCCACCCTAGCGCTGCCCATATCCGTAGCTCTCCAGGTCCTTCTTTTTACCCTTTTTTAAATAACAGCATTGCTTCATGTTGGCCCTTTCCAGTCTCTGGTACCTCAACCATCTCCTATGACTTCATGAAGATAAAGCAGGGAAACCATGGCAGCCAACATTCTGCTTCTATGAACAGGTCGCAAATGCTCAAGAGATCCTGAGCCATGCCTCTCACTACAGAGGAAGGCAAAATCCCCCACAGTCTGTACCAAGCTGACCATGGGGTCAAATTTCTTCCTGACTCTAAATATGGCAGTTGGTCCAACCCCGAGCAGAAGAAAAAGACCCTTTAGCCAGGAACCTCCAGCTTATAATATATATCATGTCACATATTGTATTTTATATATGTACATAGGGAACAATATGTCATATTTTATATACAGTGTGTATAGAGAACAATATAACATATTGTTGTCTATATAAACTGTATATAAAATATATATTCTATGACAAATACTTGCCTACCTGAAGTTTTAAGGCTGTAGCCTGTTCTTACAGACTTATAAATAAATATTATATCTATATAATATTAATATATATGATGGGCTTGCCAGCTGCTGCTTGGCACTGGGTGGTCTTGGAAAGTTCAAAATTGATTGGTGGGGGGGGATTTCCTTTTCCCCACCAGTCAGGCCCATAGTAGGGAGAGGCTTGCCCCTTCCCCGCCACCCAGGGGCTAGGTAGAGAACCAGACTAGAGAGAAGACTCACCTCTTGTCCCCCTATTGGCCTGTTGGCCCCCTGGGGAGGGATAAAAGGGGCAGTGCACTTGGCTTTTGGAGAGAGACTAGGGAGGGATGAAGAAGAGGGGCCCTGAAGAGCTGGTGAGAGCTGACCAGCAGGGCAGAGTGGTTCCCCTAGAAAAGCCCTGAAGCATGAGGAGGCGGCTCAGCTCTGGCTGCTTGGCTCATGGGCCGTGCGCGGTGGGCTGCTGGCTGGGATTGGAGCCATAGGCTGCGGGTTGACTCTGGGTGCTCAGTGCACAGGCAGTGTGTGGTGGGCTCCTGGCCAGGATCGGAGCTGCAGGTGGTGGCTCAGGTCAGCCAGCTCGGCTCACAGGCAGCACGTAGAGGGCCCTGAGCCTTGGAGCTGCAGATGGTGACTCGGGCTCCTGGCCCTGCAGAAGGCTGGGAGTTTGGCATGCAGGCGGCATGTGGCAGGTCCCAGTGGGGACCAAAACCCTGAGCCACAGGTGGTGGCTTGAACTCAGCCCCTGCGGGAGGCCAGGAGCTTGGCACACAGGCGGCACATGGCAGGTCCTGGTGTGGACAAAAAGCCCTGAGCTGCAGATGGTGGCTCGGGCATCTGGCCCTGGCAGGAGGCTGGAAACTTTGTGTACAGGTGGCACACAGCGGGTCCCAGCACTGACCGAAGCCACAAGCAGTTTGGGTCTCCATTTCTCTTCCCTCCTCCCCTGCATGGGAGGAACACTTACTTCTGGGGACTGGGATGGCTTCCCCAGGGCCCTGGTGGAGGGGTGAGTAGCCAGACAGAGGGAATCCCCTCTGGGGAGAAGGGTTCTTTTTCAGGGTGCCCGGCAACTAGGGTCTCCACTCCCTTCCTCCCCACCCAGCCGCTGTGGCAGGGAACCTCCAAGGGGAGGAGGGTTTCCTCTGTTTTCTCCTCCCCTTCCTCCTGGGCAACCCTAGTTGCGGTGTCTGGGGCAGACTAGAGGGACAGCTGGGGTACCAGGACCTTGGGGGGTTTTAGGACTGTCAGCTCCTTTCCCCCCCACCTCCTGGGTGTTGTAAAACCCTGCGCCTTACATTTTGGGAACCTGTGCCTCATGTTTTGGAACCTGTGTCTTCTGCTTTGTTATCTGACTTCCCCTTGTAGTGTATGAGGATGTACGGAGGTTAGCGATCGAGTCCCCCTTTTGTCCCCTGTATATCTGTCACATTCTTACTGCAATTTTTGGTATTAAAGTTGTTCTACAGTTAAGCTTCAACACGTGTTCTGGGTCTGCTCTGTAAGGAGAGGAGGGGAGTTGCTCACTGCAAGCAGCTGCACCTCCCACAGCACTCCTATACCCACTCAAATCCCTTCAGTCGGAGTGGTGGGTATATAGCTGACTACCACCCAGGTTACATATAAATTATATATAGAAACAGTCTACAGCCTTTATTTATTCAGCCTTCATTTTTTTCTTTGTCTCATCACATCACTTCACGTACAACATTTTATGTAATCTAAACAGCTTTGAAATATTAATAACCTCAAAAAAACAGATCAAAGTATCTAAGATGATTTAGACACATTATTAATTGCATGGTAATAGTAATAACAGTGGTTAGCTGTTAAAATTTGATATAACCTTTAAAGGCTGGATGCATAGTTCATAGCAGCACACCACTCGAGAGCTTTACCCTCTGTTTCCTTTTAAGTAGCAAATTCTAAATAGCTAAGATATCAGTTCATTCCTTAAACCAGTGGTTCTCAATGGTAGGCTTTAGAATAAAAGGTAAAAGGCACAGTGTCCTGTTTTTCTACTCCTGCGTACATCTCAAGCTCAAGTATTCTCTTTCTCAACCACGCAAAACCCGCATTAGGTAATACTATTGCTGTATGATAATATATATTTACCATGAAAAATCTCTTTTTCTCATTTATTAGAAAAGGAGGAATGTTAAATGTTGTTGTTGCTGTTGCTGCTATTTTGAATAAGAAGCCAATATCCTGAAAAGGATGGAAAAATACTGTTTTAAATTACACAAATACTACTCTGGCTGTTTTTGGGCAGGGCACATTGTTGCAAGGTCAGGTACCTTGGTGAGAACAGGAGTTAGGTATTCTGGTGCCGAGACATGTCATTTTAAGGTTGCCAAACCTCAATAATTTGGTTGTACTTTCCTGTTAAGCATGTAATGTTATATAGCAAATATATTAAAAGGGCTAGGTGGCTTATAAATGCAGATTGAAAAAAGCAAAATATTTTCTACCCTCAACCACATTCCTTCCCTACTCCCCCCTCAACCCCCCCCAAACAAATCACAAAACAAAGCAAAAAAACCCTTTTGTCAAGATTTATTCTTGGACTATAAAGCCAGAAGGAACCATTGTGGTCATCTAGTGTGACACAGGCCATTAGACACTTCTGAATTAATTCTGCTTAAATTAAAGTTTATTTTCCAGAAAAACAATCAAGTGGGCCTTAAAACTATCTAGTGCTGGAGAATCCTTTGCAAGGCTGTTTCAGTGGTTAATTACCCATGTCATTTAAAAAAACAACAACCCTTTTCTAGTCTGAATTTGTCTAACATCCGTTTCCCAATGCTGTATCTTCTTAGGTCTCTTCAGACAAAGTTCTGATCCCCATGATGGGTGTGGATAGATTATGATCACACAAAACCTTAAGCTTCTCTTTGGAAAGCTAAATGGATGAGCTGTTGGAGTCTCCCACTAGAAGGCATGATTTTGGATCCTTTAAATGTTCTTATTGCTCTTCTCTGAACCCACTCCAGTTTATCAAGACACTTCCTGAATTGCTGACACTGTAACTGAACATAGTATTCCTGTAGTGCTTGCACTGGGGCCAACTATGGAGGTAATATGTTTTCTTTCAGGGCACTGATCAGTATGATTTAAGAGCCTAGGGCCAAAAGGCTGATTCCTGCAGGCCACCTCTTCTCCCTCCCCCTCTCCCACCCCCTCTAAAACTCACCAGCTTAGTTATGATTTTCCATTTAGATTTGTACTTGAGACCTAATCCCAGTACCTAAAAAAAAAAAAAAAAAAAAAAAGCTCTGGTGCTCACCAGGTACTGTTGGGTGGGGGGTGATCCCCGCTGCTCCCCCAGCCCTTCCACAGGTGCCCCACCTGGGCCAGCTCTGGCCCTTTAAGAAAAAAACCCCCCAAAATGAGAAAAGCCCCGGGACTCACCACTCTTAAGTTGGCCTTGGCTTTGGGGGGCTGTGGGAGAGCCCCCCCCACGTGGTATGGAGCAATGGGGGGCAGCAGGGTTTGCCCCCTGCCTGGCAGGAGCAGCGAGTCTAGGGGGGTTTTTGGGGTTTTTTTTTCTTCTTAAAGGGGTGGAGCTGGCCTGGGTGGGGCACCTGTGGGGGGGGCTAGGGGACCAAGGGGAGGTTGGGAGGCTTGTGCAGAGCCCCCCATGCATCATGGGGCAGTGGGGGGCAGCAGCACCCAATGAGTCGGGGCTTTTTTATCCAAGTGCTGGGAGCTGGGACAGGCAGGGCAGCCATTGCTGGGCTGGGAGAGTGGACAAGGGATGGGCCTGGCCAATTCAGATTCAGCCGAATCAAATTGGGACAGTGATTTGAATCACTGAATCAAATCGCTGTCCCCCAAATTGGCTGACTCCGAAGCGAATACTAGCCGCTTTGCACAGGCCTAATATGTATCTCTAATAGCTACTGTTTTTAACATCCTTCTGGTACTGTTAGAAAGTAAAATGTTTTGTAATAGTTTCATAGTAAAATGTTTTGTAATAGTATCTTGCTATTATGACACAGTCAATTGGCTTTCTCCCAAATATAGAATTGGAATTTTTATTGAATTTTAGCTTCTCCTTTTCATAAAGGGAGAGAGCAAAAGAAGTTCTAAAGAGGAAACTGTCAGTAAAATAAATGAAAGTAATTGGAACAGGAGACATAAATTAAAATCATCCACAAGAGATCGCAAGTGCCAGCAGAAGTCATTCTGAGGAGATGTGTCCCTATATTCACTAAGTATGCCTCAGATGCATCTCGAGCAGGTCCAGGGAGGTGATCCTCCCCCTCTATGCGGCACTGGTCAGGCCGCAGCTGGAGTACTGCGTCCAGTTCTGGGCGCCGCACTTCAAGAGGGATGTGGACGATATGGAAAGAGTCCAGAGGCGGGCCACTCGTATGATCAGGGGTCAGCAGGGCAGGCCTTATGAGGAGAGGCTACGGGACCTGAACCTGTTTAGCCTCCACAAGAGAAGGTTAAGGGGGGACCTTGTGGCCTGCTACAAACTGGTCAGGGGGGATCAGCAGGTATTGGGGGAGTCCCTGTTCCCCCGTGCGCTGCCAGGAGTGACCAGGAATAACGGTCACAAGCTGGCGGAGGGTAGGTTTAGATTAGATATTAGGAGGCGCTACTTCACAGTCAGGGTGGCTAGGGCCTGGAACCGGCTTCCAGGGGAAGTGGTGCAGGCTCCTAGCCTGGGGATTTTTAAAAGGAAGTTAGATGAGCACCTTGCCGGGGTCATCTGACCCCGGTGCTCTTTCCTGCCAAGGCAGGGGGTCGGACTAGATGATCTTCCTAGGTCCCTTCCGACTCTAGCTACTATGAAACTATGAAGATGAGAAATTTCCTCTCTGACATCTGCTACTTAGATTTTTAAATTGGTTAACTTTCTTTTTTGACAACAGTTTTGATGCTGTGGTCTTGATGGATCCATTGGTAATGGATTGGATGACACCCCCAAAATAAAAAGCTAGGGAAAACACACAATGAAAAGTTGAGGACGAGGTTTCACCTGAGGAAGTAACAGCACTCGAGGCATATACCATCTAAAAATGTTTCACAGATTCTGCCTGACATATGATGGATAGGCAGCAAAGGAGGACAGGAAATACTTTAACCATTTCCCTATCCTTATAGCCCTATGAAGAAATTGCTAACACATTCCCAATGAGTCTAGGAAAAGAGGTGTGAAGGAGCAATGCTTTATAGTATATCTGAGTGAGGTCTCCCACCTGCACCAGATGATAGAATGTCTAATCATTTCATCAAAAGAACAGCAGCTCCATCTCTGCAGGGGTCTGCTGATGCTCAGGTGTGCTTAGTATGTTCCAGGAGATCGTGCCTTAAGGATGTGCTTGAACTCAGAGGATTCTGGACTAGAGCTGCCAGAACAACAAAATCACCACACACAGTAACAGGGAATGTCTGGCTAAGGCAGGGGTGGGCAAAATGCGGCCCAGGGGCCAGATGCGGCATGCCAGGCCACCCTATCCGGCCCGCAGGGCTCCTAAAAAATTTAGAAAATTAATATTTATCTGCCCCCAACTGCCTGTCATGCAGCCCTTGATGGCTTGCCAAAACTCAGTAAGTGGCCCTCTGCCCAAAATAACTGCCTACCCCTGGGCTAAGGGCTTTTCTACACAGGGGTACCAAGTACTAGGAAGTATAATGAGCACAGGAGCTTTGTGCCTGAAAGGTTGTGTAACAGGGGCGGGCAATTATTTTGGGTGGAGGGCCGCTTACCCAGTTTTGGCAGGCTGTCGAGGGCTGTGTGGGTAGCCCCGCCTCTGGACAGGTGCCCCGCCCCTTGACAGGTGCCCTGCCCCCTGGTCGCCGTCTTGGGACACCAATGTCCCAATGTCCCAATGTCTTGGGACCAGTGTCCCAGGGCCAGCACCAGTGGGGCCCAAAGTGGGGCACAGGCTGGCAGGGGTCTGTGGACCCAGTCTGGGCTGCACCAGCAGGGAGGGGGGAGTTGGCCCAGCTCCATAAAGCCCCTGCTGGCTGGGACCCCATACTTCTGCCACCCTGCTCTGGACCCCACTGGCACTGGCTCTAGGACACTGGTGTGGGCCCCATGCTCACTGCCCACTCACTCCCAGTGCCCCCCCAAGTCCCATGATACAGGTGGGGGGCAGTGCACAGCCCTGACCCCCTGTTCGCTGGCAGGGAAGCAGCTGGTGCAGAGCATGGGAAAAGTGGTCTCTCCCCCACCCCATGGCCGATGCTCCCTGCTGCAGCTGCTCGCAGCCCACGCGAGGCTGTCTGAAGCAGGCACAGGTAGCCCCACGTGGGCTGCAAGCGGCTACAGTGTGGGGCGCCGGGCACGGGGTGAGTGAGGGGGCGCTTTTCCCTGTGCTCAGCACCAGCTTGTAACCCGGCCCTGCTGGCAGCCTGGGCCCTGTGCTGGCTCTGGGCTTGCCCATCGGGGCTGTGCTCAGCAGCAGCAGCTGTGGTCCCCCCGCTTGCTGCACCAGGCAGTGTTTACTACCGCTGCCTGCCCGGAGCTCGTGTGCTGGGCAGCCCACAGGCGGTGGTGGCAAACACTGCCTGGCGCAGTAAGCGGGGGGGCGGGGGGGGGGGGGGGGCTCCAGCTGCTGTTGCCGTGCACAGCCCTGATGGGTGACCCTGGAGCCAGCACAGGGCCCAGGCTGGGAGTGCTGGCACTTCTGCCAGCACTTCCAGTTTCGCAGCTGGCATTGCACCCCCTATGCGTCACCATTGTTCATGGAGATGCATCTTTGGTAAAATCTAACTTTAGTCAGAACATATAAATATTCTAGAGGTTTCTTGGAAGTGTGGATTTAGTTGTTTGCTTGGTTTTTTTTGTTGGTTGTTTTTGTTAACATTTTTGTGCTTTACAACTAAAGGATTTTGGTTGGTTGGTTAATTTGGGTCAAATCCTTACTACGCTGAATTAAAGAACAAAACTTCCTTACCTCAGTTAAATCACAATCTGTTGATTTTGTTCTGTTCTTTTCCTGATCAAAAGCCAAATTACCATTTGATCCACTTTCAAGATTTAGAAGAAATGCTGTGGCAGCAGAAGAGACAAGCCTGAACAGTGGTATCACTAATCTATTTCCCCGAGATAGGGAAGGCTAAGAGAAATCTATGGTTCACTCTCTGCCCAGTAGAAGTGTGGGCTAAAAACCTGCTGGTCTAGGTTTGATGGCAGAAATTAATGATAGGGTTTTCTTGGGGCAGGGGAGATGAATTTGAAGCTCAGCTCTGGTCTGTCACTGCAAGAAGTGTTGATTTTAAGGCTCTTTAAACTTGAAGGAGGAAAAAATTGGCTTGTCTTGATTTTTAAAATTGTTAGCAACCATAACTTGTGCAACTGCATAATGCAGTATTTCCAGAAAGTGTGTGAAATGACAGAATTTTTTTAATGATATATCAGAGTGGAAAACTTGTCAAAGTCTGTATAAACCAGATTACACAAACCCTTTAAAATCAGAATGCTGCAGGGAATTATAAGTATTGTTTGAGGGTCTTCTCTTTCGGTATAAACTGTCTTGGCTCTCCTGAAACAGTCAGGATGAGACCCGTAGCCACTGTAACTTCTGTATAAGGTCTCCTTGCTATGGATACTACCAACTTTGTTTTTGGACCACTGCCAGTCATAACACTATTTGATTCCTTCCAAACAAAATCGAAGCTAAGATGTAAATGAATAAGTCAAGCAACTTCACTAGTACAGTCATCTCCCTGCTCTTCATATAGTTTTAACTCCAGGAGCTGAGATTTGTTGTTCTGAGGTAGCAGATTCATTGAAGCCTGGAAATACATTATTGCTTTCCTAACCTCTGCTTGTTCCTAATGTACTATTTCCATGATAACTTTACTGAAGTGTAGAAGCCTGTTTAGTTCCCATCAAAACATTAAAATCCCTACATTTCAGTATTCCCTGTTAGGTTTTATGAAGCCATTAGTTGTGCTCATGCCAACAAGGTATCTTTTTGGATTTAAAGAACCAAGGCACTTATTCTGTTATATACACATTCCAGGACACTTTAATTATTGACCAAGTATGTAAATTATTGATGGCTTTCAAACCTATCAGTGTAAGAGTGCTGAAAAGTGTTACGCTGATTTGCTAGGGAGATGGGGTCAGGACTTTCGTAAAATGTAATGATTCATTCCTGACTTGAATGCCATTATTCTGTTGAAATGCATGAACAATGCATTAAGCACGGGCCAAGGTATAAGCCCTTGCCATCCTTTCCAAATATTAAGTGAAGGATGAAGAACATTTACATAAATGTGGATTAATTTTCATCTGGATGGCAATAAATGAGAAAAAACTGACACCTGTTTGATGATGGGCTGTGGGTTTAGAGATGCAGAGTAGGGGTCTGCAAAACAGGCTGTATTCAATTCAGATCCAGATTCAGCCCGAAATGGGGACAGTGATTAGATTTGTTGATTCGGATCACTGTCCCCAATTCAATTTGGCTGAATTTGAATCTGAAGCTTCGATGGTAATTTGGAGAATGAGCGATTTGGCCATAGACACAGCTTTAAATGTTTTTTTGACGTAACTTGAGGTACCAGGTGCAGCTTATGAATGCTGCAATGCTGGGGCAGATGAAGTGTCCTACAGGAGTGTGGGGAGGCCCTCCACGTGCTTGGTGGCAAACCTGGAAGTGAACTAGAGGTATTTCCGGTCCACTTCTGGGTCTGCTGGAGAGTGCACTGGGGTGCTCTGCTGTACTTCACTGGCTTGGCGATCAGCTGTGGGGGGACCCTGGGTGCCCCCCCAGACCCAGGAGGCACCAGTTGTTGAGCCAGGAGAGTTTGGGGGAGTCCCCACCTGCTCCCCAGTGGACCCGGAAGTGGGCTGGAAGTGCTTCTGGTCTACTTCTGGGTCTGCTGCCAAGTGTGCTGGGAATCCCCCCTGCACTCTTGTGGGACTCTCCATCTGCCCCAGCATCACAGTGTTTAGGAGCTTCCTGGTACCTTGAGGTATGTAGAAAAATCATTTAAAGCTGTGTCTATGTCTGATTCGCCGAGTCTCTCCGATTGATTCGGAGGGTTCTGCTTTGATTCAGAGAGATTAACGTGTCTCCTGATTCAATTCAGATTTGGAGATTTGGCCACTGAATCAGGCCGAATCTCTGTCTAATTGAATCAGGGACTGAAGCTTTGCACAGCCCTAATGCAGAGTGCCGCCACTTCAACATCCCAAGTGAGGAAAGAGAATTTTTCAGTTACAGATCGTGAAACCTGGCTTCCCTGTTGATGAGAACTGAACTGTGCATATACCTGAGTCTTGTACCACATCATGAGCAAATATATTTTTGAGAACAAACAGTCTGAATTTCACACCACCATTTTAGAAAACAAGCACAAAATTTTAATTATGCTACATGTCAGTCTTATATTGATTTCTTACACTGTTCCCTCATGTATAAGAGGTTGGATTACCAGACAACAAAAGACAATATCTGGGTGAGAATTCACAGTGGAGGATCTTTGAGATGCACTGCACTTGCCTCCTGTAAGGAAATTTTTGTACATTTTGTTTCCCTCCTCCCTTCCCCTCCACACACAGTAATAACATCTAAATTATCTAGAGTGATAGTGCACATTGTTCCTTATTTGGTTTTATTTTCCAGATATCCAAAAAAAAAAGTTAGTTAAGAAATCCAAATAATGGGATGTGGCTGGATCCGGTTAAAAAAAATCAGCTTTAAACAGGCTCCCAAATCCATATTAATTGGATTTATTGGCAAAGGGAACATCCAGTAGTCAGTCAGACTCCTTGGAGCAAACAAACACCATTTTTGGAGTGGGAATTCATCCACCCTTTTAATAACTTTCCTTTTCTTCAGGGGCTGTGACTCGGCTCTTGCATGCAAATCCAGGAGTATTTCTGACTGAGCAATTGCAGGTTTTTGGGGGGTTAAAATGGATACCTACAAGGCAGCACAAAATATACCTAATATTGAGCATGAGAAGGCCTTCCTTTAGTGGGGGTCAGGAAGTTTTCTGTTTGTTGGGGCCAATCAACAAGTAGTAGGATTTTAATAGTAGGGAGACATGTCACTTGCAAACACACTGTCTGAGTTTCCTTTTAATATTTTAGAAGTTCCTTCCTGTAGAAAAATTGCCTTGGAACTGGACTGTACAGAAATTCCTCTAGCTCCATGATTGGAGCACTGCTCTGGGTCAGCTGGGAGGCATAGGTGGGAAGAGGAAGCCAAAGGGGCAGGAAGCTGGGCTTAGAGGCTTCCTGAAACCTGAATCCCAGCCCTACCAGCTTTTTAAATCACTGCCCCCACTGCTCAGCTGAGCAATTTAATCCTGGTTCTTCCTGGATGTTTTTGTTCCTGGAGCAGCCGTTTTGGCTCCAGAAGAATAAAGGTTAAGCATCTGCACAATTTTTTCAATGGGAGAATGATTCTCCCAGTAGAAACTGAACACATCTGCATGTGGCTGAAGTTTTATGGTTCACAGTAAAATGGCAAATAGTGGCTTAGGAAAGGGAAGTCAATAACTGCAATAAAACTTGCAGGGTAAGTCCAGACAAGCACAGATGCACATCACACATGCAGGTGTTCCTCGTTCTGCTAATTTGCAGTGCAAGGGGGTGTTTGACACCAAGAGATCCCAGTGTCAAAAAAACCCATGCCTTAAAAAAAGTGGGGCAGCATATGTGGCGGCAGCATGTGCTGCCAGAAACTGGACACCGGCCAGACAGAATCACACTCTAGCTGCCTGCCAGGCTCCATGCTGCCAGATTACTGCAGCTGCAGCCCCTGGAAACCTGCAGGACCCCAGTAAAACTGCTGAAGCCAGCCCAGGTGCTCATCTACCCTAGCCAAGGCAATGGACCATGTGCCAGAGCACGTGTGCATGAGGTTTTCCTGGGGGCAAGCAGCAGCCACATCACATATTCCCCCCCAGGGAAACGCACATTCCAGCTCATGGGGGTGTACCCCATGAGTGTTAAACTCTCATGAAGACCTTGAGCTGCAGCCTTTAGAGCCCAGTGCAGGTAGGCATTGAGCTTATACTGCTTAAGGCTGGCAGTGAGCGTATATTATTCATTATTCTGTAGAAGCAATAGGTAAAACTAGGCTCAGTGGCTGGGTTTAAAAATCTATTTTTAACCTGCCCATAATGATGGAGTCTAACCATAGTGCTTAGCTCCTCCTTCAATAGAGGCCTGTGTCTGTTGCTGAAAACCTGATGGCACAGCAAGCACCAGAATAGGAGAAATTGATACATATTTTAAAGTCCAAAAAAATTAGTCTGACTTCTACTCTGCACAATATAGTGATAAACTGCTATGGGAGTGCATCAGCAATGCACAAAACTCTCATTAATGTGTAAAAGATAATATAATTTATGGGAGTGATACCTTTGCAAAGCTGTTTTGGGTTGGGCACTGATTTCCAGGTTTTGGAGTCCGTACCAAAATGCTTGGGTTGTTAGTTTAAGGATTTAGGGTGTGAGCAGAATCTCCTATTTTTTTTATTTTATCAGGAAGAGTGAGCATGGTGGTGGCAGAGGAGGTGCAGTGCATTAAACAAACGCACAAAAAACACTCCATTGTTTAAATGGTGGTACTTGATGTCATAGTTCATCAAGGTCAGTGGAAAATCATCATCATTCTTGTTCAGTCAACAAAGACTTGATTCTGGACCAACACAGGTTGGTTCACTGTACATTCATTCTGGCCAGGGAACTGTTAATATTACATGTCTGCTGCTTTGTAGTTACAATGACGTCTTTGTCCAATCTATTGATTGGTAGTAAACAAAGTTCACGTCTCTCACATCCTAGATAAGGAAAACAAAAGGTATTTAAAGTGGTTCTGGAGTTTACCTGAAGTATTAAAACAGGGAGATGATGTGACACTTGATTGAGAGGCTGGATACTTGGGTGTCAAAGAAACACCAAGACAGCCTTTCAAAACCAGTCCAGTGTCCTTCCAGTCCAATATTCTGTCTCTGATAATGGTCTATAACAGATGCTGCAAAGTAATTTTCCAGGAACCTCATTAAGAATTGCAAAATTTGTTAGTCATAGGGGAAGATTCTTCCTCTCCTCTGTCAATTACAAGATGGTTTATGCCTTGGAGCAAAAAAGAATTATATCCCACATGATTTGGGTATTTTTTTTTTAGCCTGTCTCAGGCAACAGGACTTATACTCATTAGCTGGGTATATATCTAATCCTTTTCTTAATCCTGCTATGATCTTGACTTTAATGATAGCTGGTGCAAATAAATTCTGCATGGTAATTATGCCCTGGTTGTATTTTTATTTTAAAAAGTATTTCTTGTTGTTTTTCTGCCTTGTGGTACCATTGAATGCCCCCTTATACTTGTATTATAACAAAGTAAATATAAGGACTGTCTAATTTATCTTCTGTTTATTATTGTCAAGTTTTCCTTAGTCTCTTCTGTAAGCTAAAGCTGTTAAGATTTTTGAGAACAAAAAAATTCCAAAAAAATACTCCTTTTCCCCCAAAAGATGTTTAATGAAAAACACTGTTTTCTTTCAAAACAGGTCACAATCTTTTACAAGAATGTAATTAAAATATTTCATCTGATATGCTAGTAAATGAAAAATTTGGGTAACATTTTCAACTAAAAAAATCCTAAAAATTGTTCATGAAACAGCAGTTCGTTCATTTGAAGCCCTGAAAAATGGAAATAACTTCTAATATTTTAAAGGGGTTTTTTAATTATTTATTTTTATCTTGTGTCCTGCCCTACTTAACACTGCTCAAGTTCTTTTTTTCTTGTCTCTGGTTTTAGTTAATTTGGAGCTCAGAAATATAGATGATAGACTATAGATCATATTCCTTGCATTTGTCAGCCTCAAACTAACTCCAGAAGGCCTAACAGAATTAAGTAATTAAGAATAATCACAATGCAGGATAAAATCTATTTCTTAATCCTGGAATGTAAATAACTTTCAGCTGTAAATTTTGCACCTTTGTTCTCTACTCTTCACATCTCTCAAGCAAATTGCATCAGTCTTCCAAAATAAGTTTGTTGTCCTAAGGAAAACATCCATTTCCATTGTGTATTACATGATTCACAGCAAACATAAGCAGTCTATGTATTCCATCATCCAAGAAAACACAGCTGCAGATTCTGTTTCAGTCCATGCTCATGCTAGAAAACACAAAGTGCTCAAGCAGAAAAAAACACCAAAAAACAAACCAAAACAAAAAAAACAAAACACCTACACTGCCCACATGGTGGAAATTAAGATTGCACCCCTGCTAGTGAATGTGATAGAGTAAGTAGGTATAAAAACAAATGTGATTTTACGGGTGGGAGGATAGGCTGGGGAGTTCCCACATTTTTAGAATTGGTAGTTTGGACAAAGGAATAAGTCTTGCATATATGGATGATATGATTTATAGTACAGATTTAAAATTGTGATAAAGTTAAGAACAGAGGGCTTGATTCAAGGGCATAATGTCAAATGAGGCAAACAGGTAAGTGTTCTGTTTCCCCCATTTTTTTTCCAACCATGCCTGTCTGGCTGGCTTTCATTTCGTCCAGCGATTCACAACCTTGTTAGACTCAAGGCGGCCCTGAGAAAATTGGTAGTTCTTATGTTTCACTCATATTTCAGCTATGAAAAAATAATAGAACAATTTTGTTTTTGATAAAGAGCTCAAGGCCCGCAATAGGTCAGACAGGTTTTTTACACTATGGATTCCTATTTGAAATTCTGGGTTTATTTTAGGACTCAAATTTGCACACCTAACAGGTTTCTGGAATCCACCACACCCTATGGCACCTTTGAAAAGATCTCAAGGCACCCTGGGGTGCTGTGGCACTTTGCTTGAGACTCACTGGCTTTGATTGTCTGTAACTCAGGCAAGGACTTTTCATAGTTCATAGTGACTCTTTTCAGTCACAGAGTAAGCTGGCTCTTTCAGACAGTTAGGCTAGGGACAGATGTTACACTGGCTTAGGTGATCAGAAACTGGTTTAAACCTGTAACAGGACAGATGTTCAGTGCACATAAACTGAAAATGGCCAAAACCAGTTTGAGATAAACCTGGTTGAATGTACTATCAGACTTAACTGATTTGGGTCAAACCGTTTATGCAAGGTCTGTCCCAGACCCCTTCCTGGTTTAAGTTAAATCAGAATTCTCCAGCATCCTACTTGCTTTGCAACTCTGGGCCTCTGCTCTCTGCTCCAACCAAGCAGGGCTGGCCCCGCTGCTCTGCTCCCTGGCTGCAGGTCCAACAGAGATTGTAGGTACAGGACGTCTGCCTGGCTGCCTTCTGCTCTCCCCCACCACTCCCTGCCAAAGCAGGGATTCCCCTCCTCACTTCTGCCTTACACAGACACCTCTCAGCTTTAGCTAGGATACCACATGCTGGCTATGGTCCCTGCTGTAGGAAACAAGGAAGACAGAACAGTGCCACTTAGGGCTCTTTGGAATTAATCAACAGGCAGCTGGTAATGTCCCTCATTCCTTCTTTGGAACAAGTTGTTTAAGAAGGGCTTGAACTAATGAGAGACCCTTTGATTTTGCTGATGGGGTGATAAATGCTCCCTGCTGGCTCCCTTGCTGACCAGTGAGGGGGTGGGGACCCCTCCCTAATCCGAGCATCCTGCTGGGGCCTGGCCATGCCCCCCCTCAGCTCAGCACTGTGGAAGAGAAGGCTGCTCTAGCACCTACTAGCTTCTAGCATGTGCCTGCATTTTTTCAGTCAAGGGAGGATGTCTGTACGTTTACAAACTGATTCAGCCTAGACAGGTTAGACTAACCTACAAAGATTGAATCAATTCAGGCTTAGGCTTTTTGAATGTCTGTGCTGGGCCTTAAGGCTCAGCTTTAGCTGTGCCCGGTTTGACCCACTTCCTCTATTGAAGGCAATGAAGAAAAGGCTCACATGAGCATGACGTATGTGACTAAAAACCCTGGCCTACAAGGAGATATCTTCACGTCCCCAGGCACTCTGATGTCAGTGTCTAAGAGCTCAGGCATTTCATGTATTCAGCCTTCTGAAAAAAAAACATTAGCCAGCTACAATCCAAGCTCCATCCATATCATTCTGTTTGTTTAACAAGGCAAAATACAGAGCAAATTCTGACTCCATGCTCTTTTCTGGTAGCATTCTGATTTAGTTTGATAATGTTTTCCAGCAACTGGTTGGGTTTAGGGTCATGGCGACATAGCAGAACAGAGATGTGTTGGAAGTTGTACTACTCTGCAAATTCATACCAGTATATTGTGGCCTCTTGGCTGGCAGTGTTGTATCAGGTATACCATGGTGAAAACAGATTTGTTTTGCATGGTCACCAGCCTTAATTATTACATATTCTAGTAAGGCTATCTCAGAGAATTGAGAGTAGTACTAGCAGAAGTACATAATTTATTTCTTCCAGTCTGATAAATCTTATCCCTACTTTGTTGTAGGAGGTCACCATCCTGTTTCACCATCCCGGGCTTTCTTTCTTGACATGGCCTGTATTTTTGACAACAGCTTCTGCAATGTCTTTGTCTATTTTGAAGGCAGAAAGAACACCTTTGGCCTTGCATTGGTTTTTTATCTCCCTAAATGATTTCTACATATCCTTTAATATGTTTTGTAGCACTTTAGGAATTGCTATCTTGATACCTTTAAAACACATGTAGCACAGAGTGCTTTCCCCTTAAACTGATAATGGTTGGAGAAATGCTTTTCTGGCCATCTGCGCTAATCGTGTTAATTACTTTATGCAGGGTCTCATTCTTAGCAGTAATTCTGGCAGTCACAGTCCATATTAATTGGCTTCCAACCAGGCAATTTACTGATTATATTGGCATGTATATAATACAGCTCTGGATTTGTCTCTACTGCACTTTTGTCAGAGGCTTCAGTGTGTCTGTAACTAACAGATCTCTCCCTGTAGGTGAAGAATGCAATCCCTGTGCTCTTTGACCTTATTGATCTCCAAATAGATCGCCCCTTTTAGCTAGCAGGAAATGTTCTCTTTTAAGATACTTAAGTAATTCTTTGGGAGCCATACATCAGCAAAGTCCTGTCTTCTCTGCTTCCCTCCACTGACCAGTCAGTGTACCAACTCTGGTGATGGTTCTACTTGTTCTACATTCCTAGGGAAATGAGCCTGTCCAGTTAATTTCTAAGCTCTGCTTCAGGATGAATGGAACATTCCTAGAACTATGAATCATGGGATGGTTGAGCTCTAAGCTATTCCAGTGATCCTTTCAAGGGTGCTGCAGGGTGCCACACAATGTTAGCACTGTTAGGTGTGCAAATGTGATTCATATTATAAACTCAGAGATTTTGAATAGGAATTAAAAACATTTTGCCCAAAGGCGTTTTTTATAACAGAAGAATTGCTCTATCTTTTTCTGTGGTCAAAAAATGAGTAAAAACTAAGAGCTGGCATTTTCAGAGGGGTGCCCCGAGTCTTTCCAGGGGTGCCTCAAGTCTTAAAGCTAAGACCCACTGTACTATTCAATACCCCTTTCCCCTGGGAGGTGTTCTTGTACTCTTCCTCAGTTATTTTGGTTCCTTGCCTCTGAAATAAAATATCAAGGACTTTGACATGTTTTAACTTAGTAATGGGCACTTTTCCCTTGGTACTATTAGAAACTCTTTCTTTCACTTTTTATTAACCCATATGTTTACTTCACACATTTTCTTTTATATCAATGAAAGCCCTGAGATTTATCTGTTTACCTGCTACTGCTGCTCCTGGCACTGCACTAGCTTGTGCACCTTTGTCCAGCTTAAAATTAATATCCCTTTTGCCTTTGGGTTGATAGTCCATTCTTTTCCTGCTGCAAAGTTGTTCATGGCTCCTACAAAGAATTTCTATTAGTGCTTCCCTTTGACCATGTTGTACACATTCTGCTGGTGCTTGCAAACTCTGACAAAGTGATGCAGTATATTACAGTTCATGTATCTTTTTCATTTTCTTGGTTTAGGTTTTTTTTGCCACAACCATATGTGCTGTGTGGACTCCAATTGGGAACTCCATAGTAAGGGACAAACATTTAAAAAGCCTGAGCCAGAATTGATTCAATTTCTGCAGGTTAATCTAACCTGCAGAGACTGAACTGATTTGCTAGTGGATAGACATTCACTTTTCATTCTGGTAATGCAGGCACATGCCTGCAGTGGCTCAGGCCAGAAGCCCCGCTTCATAGGGAAGCTCACTTAAGGGTGGGGAGGGGCATGGCCAGCCCCAGCAGGCCTGATTATGACTGAGGATGGGTTTACACCCCTACCTTGGCCTGCAGGGTTTGGAGGGTGGGGGAAGAGGGAGCATGGCCAAACCCCCATGTTGGGGGAGAACGAGGGGAGAGCCCTGCCCACTGCAGCGGCTACCTGACAGCCGGGAGCAATCTAGGCACATAGCTCTGTTGCCCAGCCCCAGAGGGGGACCCTTCCCCCTCTTAGTCCTCCTTCTCCCCCACCTCCCTCTCCCCCACCACTCCAGGTGGGGAGGCAGGGCTCTGTATGGTGCTGCCAGGCCCCAGAGGGAGGCTCTTTCCCCCTCCTCTTTCCCCCCACACTGCCACAGGGTGGGGAGGGGGGCTCTGTATGGTGCTATAGGGGGGCTCTTCCCCCTCTGCATTCCCCCCACCACCGTGGGGTGGAGAGGGGGGCTCTGTGCAGTGCTGCCCAGCCTGGCCCAGCCTGGGCACAGGGAGTGGCTGTCATTGAGCTGCAGCCACTGGGAAGGGCCCCACCCCTGCAGCCCAGCCTGGGCCAGCCCCGCCATATGGCTGCCTCAGCTGGGGCTGAGTGGGGCTGGCTCAGGTCATGGGGGCAACTCAGTGACAGCCACTCCCCATGCCCAGGGTGGGCCATGCCATGCCAGGCTGTGCCACACAAAGCCCCCCGCCCCACTACACAGTGGGGGGGGGGGGGGGATGAGGAGGGGAAGAGTCCCCTTCGAGCACCGCACAAAGCCCCTCTCCCCGCCTTGTGGGGGGGGGGGTGCAGAAAGGGGCTGCTCTGCCCTGGCCATGGTCCCTTGGTGGGGGTAGGAATTAACCCCCTCCCTGCCCCCTTAGCCTTAAGGGGGCTATGCCAGGATGCCTGCGGTCCCTGCCAATGGGCCAGGGAAGGGAGGGGGGAATAAATTAATAAATAAAGTCTTTGTCAGAGCTGCAGCTAGGGACCAGATGGGAGGGGCCAGCCCTGCTGGGTTGGAGCAGAGAGTAGAGGCCCACCCAGAGTTGCAAAGCATTTGGGATGCTGGAGGATCCTGATTTAACTCCAGGAAGGGGTGTGGGACAGACCTTGCATAAACCAGTTTGACACAAGTCAGTTAAGTCTGATACTACATTCAACCAGGTTTATCTTAAACCAGTTTCGGCCATTTTGAAACTGGTTTATGTGCACTGAAATGATATTCTGTTACAGGTTTAAACCAGTTTCTGATCACTTAAACTGATTTATGTGTGACTTCTGTCCCTAGCCCATGTACCTTTCTGGTTCAGGTCTTTTGCAGTAGTTCGGATTCTCTAATAGTGTAGACAATGTTCTGGCTCTTGCGCCCCCGCACCCCAATTCAGTCTGGACTAGGTGACTTCTTTTCTTAGCAAATTCTAATAGCCTTGTCAAGCATCTCCATCAGTCTCATTCTCTCTCTCTCTCTCTCTGCATGATTTGTCTCTTGAGCCTAGACTGTGTTTGGGACTTCTCAGGCTGCTTTCTCTCCCACTCCCCCATCTTACTGCCAAAATTACAAGACTGTGAGTCATGTAAGGCTAATAAACCATATCCTTCTGTTTTCATCTGCTTTTTGTACTCCATATATTAAAAAATGTAAAACTTATTTCATTTTTTCCTGTAGAATGCAGTATCTTGGAATGGCTGTAATATGGGCTAATAGTTATCTTCCTCAGCCTATGTTAGTAGTTTTTCCATTAACACCAACGGCTTCAGAAAAGGTTATTGTAAAAAATAGCACCACCTTCTCACTGTCCTCTTTTTTGCTAGGTATCTTTGCTTGCAGATACAAGCTGAAGCTCTCTTTTTAAACTTTTTCCAATTGTCCTCTGTATTTCTGGTGAGTTTCAACCATGGTGGAGCTTTAAACTGTTCCCTAACTACATTTTTAGGTTAATTCTTCTAATATGGTTATTATGTATCCATATGTCTTTGGAGTGAAGGTGTTTGAGCTTATTCTTTTTCTTGGACTTTGATTACCACTGGAAGGGATGGACTGCTGTGATTTAGCTGGAGGGCTAGATCATTAAGTTATAGGATAATGTAAAGAGCTGAAGACCACCAGAGGCAGAAGAAAGCGATTTGACCAAAGGCTGTGGGCGCATCTGGAAATAGACTGGATAACTCTGTGCTACATCTCTGCAGTGCTTACCACAATTTGAGATGCTATGACATTTCAACAAATCCAGTGTCTTTTAGATAGAAACTGTTAATCAAGAACATACTGAACTATTCTTAAAATCACTTAAGCTTTTTGAACCATTACACTATCATTAAAAAAACACCCCCAAAACCAGTACAAACACTAATAGAGTCAACAAAAGAAAAGTTAATATACCCTAGCTGGAAACTACTAAACCCATGAGGATTCAGTATTCAAATTCCTTTCTTCTGAAAGGCAAACTAATTACCATCATCAATTTTAATGATGCAAGCCTTGAAGTAAATGCAAAAAGCATTCCAAATTCAGCAATATGTGCTTTGCATTTGGTACGGAAGTAACTGAACATTGGTTTTCCTTATCTTTTATGCCTACTTTATTGTCATATGTTGTTTGACATTCAGGAAATAGCACGCCATTTTAATCAACAGCTCAGAATTGTATTAAAACTTGATGGCCTGTGGCTTAATAGCAAAAAACATAAAGTCAGGGCATAAGCAATGTCTAGAGACAAGTGCTGGTAGGATCTGCAATGTAAACACTGGAAATTGAAGCAGACTGTCATGAAAGGGGAGGAGCTGTCTCAACTACTTGGTCTTAATTAGGCCTGTGCGAAGCAGCTAGTGTTTGCTTTGGATTTGAATTCAGCTGATTTGGGCGGCAGTGATTTGATTTGGTGATTTGAATCACTGTCCCACATTGAATCGGCTGAATCTGATTCGGAGATTTAGGCTGCTGCTGAATCTCTGAATCACCCAGGCCAGGCCTCTCTCCAGCCCACTCTCCCAGCCTGGCAATGGCTGCCTGCCCACTCCAGCTCCTGGCACTTGGAGACAAAGAAGCGGGTGATGCTGGTTGGGGGAGCAATCCCCGCTGCCCCCCTGCCCCACGCTGCATGGGGGGATCTGCATGAGCCCCCCAACCCTCCCTGCTGTCCCAACACACCCCTCCATGGCTGCTCTGCTTGCCACGGCTCTGGCCCTTTAAGAAAAAAAACCTGAGAAAAAGCCTGGACTCACTGCTCCTGCCTGGTAGGGGGCGATCCCTGCTGCCCTGCACCATGTGGGGAGCTCTTCATGAGCCCCCAAAAGCACTGAGGCCGCTGCAGGAGTGGTGAGTACCAGGGTTTTTCTCATTTTTTTTCTTTAAAGGGCCAGAGTTGGGGTAAGCAGGGCAGCCAAGGGGCTGGGGGAGTGGGGGGGGGGGGGGTCGGGGGCTCATGGCAGAGCCCCCCATGTAGGATGGGGCAGTGGGGGACAGCAGGGATTGTCCCCCTGTCCAGCAACACCTACTGAGTGGGGCTTTTTTTTAAGGGACTGGGAGCTGGGGCAGGCAGGGCAGCCATTGCTGGGCTGGGGGAGCAGGTGGGGATCAGGGGGCTGGGGGAACATACAGGGGGTGGGGGACCCCTCCCCCTTCCTCCAGTCCCCCCCTCCCCGTCCTCTACTTCCCAGCTTGGAGTCTGGCTGCAGCTGCCGGCTGCAGCCACCAAGGACTGTCTGAATCATCAAAGCTCTTCTAATCTTTTCCGATGATTTGGAGAGCTTCGAATCAATTCGGACCTTTTAATTGGTCCCCTGATTTGATTCGGATTTGGAGATTCGGCCACCAAACTGGGCTGAATCTCTTCAGAATTGAATCACCACCTGCAGCTTTGCACAGCCCTAGTCTTAGTCTGTATGATAGATCCACCAGTAACTGGACCATCAAATATGATGAATAATCTAGTAGAACACTTCTTCAAAGCTGTGGCTCGCTCTGTTAATAGGGAAGCTATAGCAAACCTGAGACAGCACCTGGCTGGAAACCCTATCGATGTGGTAAGCAAAGTTGACAATGAGTTAATTGCCGAGGTAGCTTCAGTTTCTTCAGCTGAAAGTGGAGGAGGTGAGGATGGGGAAACCCCACACTGAACAGTTCTGCAGAAGATTGATCTAGGTATCTTGCATCTCAGAAGAGCTAATGAGATGTTTTTTAAAGAGATTATATCTGGGAGGAAGTTGCTGATTGAAATAGCCTAGAAAATGCATAATTCATAAACATGAGAGGACATAACTTTCAGAAAACTAGAGGAAACTTAATCAAGCAGACACAGAAAGTTCTTTATACCTCAGCTTCCTTGCACTGTTGTACAGAAAATGTTTCAAAGTGTGTTCAGGGTGTATCTGATTTTTAAAGACATTCCTTTTATTTCTGCTAACACAGAGAATAAGGTGAAAACAATTCTGATGTTTCAGAGGCATGGAACTTGCACCCAGTTTCTGGTATAACTCTCATGGCACAGCTTTCCTTGTTTATAGTGTAGATAGGTGGTGGTAAGAAATGGTGAGGAAAATAGTCATGCACTGACTTTCCCTTCTGTTTAACATTCTTCTGATTCAACATCTCCATCTCTCTTAGCTTTGAAAAATAGAACTTTGAAAAATGGATCTGGAAACTGGATCTGAGACTATAAAAGATAACATTCTTCATGTTTATAAAATAAACATCTAGTTGGTGTAATAAAAGATATCACTTCTATCACTAGTTCTGATTCCTTTTGCCTCTAGACCAATATGGCTACAACCTGGATACCTTGATAAAACTAAGGCGTTTTAGAGTTCCTTTCTTCGTAGAATGTTCTTTTCAGCTTTCTGAGATATTTTAACCCTACTTTAGAATTCATTACAAAATTATATCTCTGCTGAGGGACAGATTTAAAAAGCTATAAAAGATAATATTCTCTATTAGTACTGTAGCTTTTTAGCATAATAGCTATAGCATCCTAATGGCTTCATCCCTATAAAGTTCCAGGAGATGCTTCCATACTGACAGTTTCAGAGGGAATTCACAGGTTTTTTTTTAAATGCTGAACATTGCAGAAACATATCATGTTTGGAAGAGGATAACTACCCCCAAGCTCAAAAATAGTTTTAAAAGCAAAGATTTTGAACTGAGGAATGGACCAGATTTGGCACAAAACTGAGAAGTTCCTGGGCAAAGATTATCCTCAGACTTCTTGTCAAAATCCTCCTTTGCAGATGTAGAAAATTGGAACAGTGTGGGTATAAATACACATAACATTTTGAAGTATTTGAAATGCTTCTGAAGCACTTCAAAAGTCAAGCTGAACAGATGTACACACCTTTTGGCATGCTCTGAAAATGGGACCCTGAAAGAAACAGGTACTGTCATAGAGGCACTTCAAAATGAAGCACTTCAGGTTGCATCCAAATATTTTATGGAGTGCTACAGATCCCTTGCATCTTCAGCATCCCACAATACCCTACTTCTCCCCATGCAGGGGAGGAGGGGGGAATGAGGCACTGTGTCAGTGAGTGTTCTTCTGTCCATTCTGCCTTCTCTCTCCTGGAGCACTCTCTTCCTGCCTCCTCTTGCTAAAACTGGGATGCTTGAGACCTGCACCCCCCATCTTCAGAACTAGTGCTCCCCATCTCTGCAGAGCTCTTCACATCTGGTCTATTGGTTCTAGTGACAATGGTAGGATGCTGGAGGAACAGACAGGAGAGTAGTCCCTAATGTTGGCTCTGCCCCTCCCTGCTGTACTGGGAAAGAGCAAAGCTATGGGTCACTGCAGATCCCAGTCATACCCCTGAGCTAAAGAGCATATTGCTGCATGCAGCAGTGGTGATTTTGAAACAGTCCAGGTACTAGGGGGCCTATGTCAGCTTCTGAAACGCCCTGTTTTTGAAGCACTTCCAAAGTGTAGCTGCACTTGGAAATGCTTCAGATGTAACATCTCTCTCCACCTTCTGCGTTAAGTTACGGAATCCAAGAGCAGAAGCAGCTTGTCTTTAAATTCCTAATTGGATGGATATTATGGCATAGCATCAATGATTTCAGTCCATTTCCTGCCCATTTCTTTCTTTTTGATAAAGTTGGATCCTTTTTAGGGATTCAGCTTTATCCCCCTTTTACACCTGGCTTTTATTCCCCCATTTACCCGTTTGTCCATGAATAGGAAAAATTCTGCCTCCTTTGACTTTTTCTTACAGGAGCTACAGAGTTCTAAGTATTTGGTACTCATGAGTTGCTATCTATTTCAGCTGTGGTCTGGGTATCCCCAATATGCCTGGAAATAGAGCTTTGTCTTAGTCCTCCTCCTCTGCACAATAGCAGCAGGTCTAGTCAAATGCTAGTCTTAGTTTCCTTACTTTATACAAGATAGAATAATGCCCCAGTAGTGGAATGAAAGAATTTATACATAGAGATTTAGAGCAATTCCCTGGGTTTTCAACTTGGCCACTTGACAGAATCATAGAATTAAAGCTGAGTAAGTGCCTTGACAAAACTTTCACTGATGTTTACTTGAATAGAAAAAAATGACTTGGCTTCCCATGTATTATACCCCCTCCATTTTGTATTTTAAAATCCAGGAAAAAGTGCTCCAGATGAAAAGACAAATGTAAATGGATACATGTAGAGACTCACTGGTAATGATCCAGTGGTCTCTGAACTCTTGTTGAGCAATTCCTATTAATGAAAGTGGAATCTGACTTCAGATGGTTGTTGACTACAAAAAGAGTATCTTTTTAGCTGAAACTGTTGGAGTACATGACTTGTTCCTGGAACATTTTCTGCTTTGAGATCAAAAGAAAAATTGATGTGCTTTATTATTTGCCTTGCATATATTGGAATAACTTCTCAGGTCCAAGAATTTAGAGACTTCTTAAGTGAAGTTGGCAGAGCTTTTAGAACTGGAAAAAAATTGTTCATCTGCATACACAAGTTACCTACCAAACAATATTGAATCAAATAACATGCTAGTTATGCTTTCAGATAAGATCTGGTTTAAGTTAATCAGTAAATTAGTTTTTACTAGGTTAACTTATTTCATATTTTTAGAATAGAATGAAGCAGCATGGAAAATATTTTTAGTAACTCTGGATTAAACTTATTTCTAACATAAAATGATGAAAGATCTTTGGAAGCCTGGACTCATGGCCACTTCCACATATGACGAATTGTGTTAGATGTTTTTTTTTCTTTTTGTCTAATGGTTTCACATATTGCTTGGTCTGATAGCATCAGTTTTTGTTTTGAAAGCATTTAGATACCCTTGATAAGTAAATGGATTCCAGGAAAGGTAATAAAAATAACAACAACAATAGTAGTTGAGGAGTTATTCAAGCAAAAACAGGGGAAAACACTTTTACTGCGCTGATGGAAAAATATTGAATGATGTAATCAAGAGAGATGAGAGCAGTAAAGTTGGTATAACAAAAATGATGGGAACAGATATTGCTGAAAAAAATCTGAATTTGTAGTGTACCCACATAGGTTTTTACTTTAGAGCATCATTATTTCCATTCAAAACAGTCCAATAAGTTTAAATGAAGCTGGCTTAGAATTATGAATAAGTCCATTAAGCATTGCCTTAATAACCTTTTATTGTGCAAAACAGCTCTTATAATTGCAAGAAGGAAAGAGCCTCAACAATTTGCATTTTGAATAATTGGTGGGAAATTTACAGTGTTTGGATTTTTATTTTCCTGGGGAAAAAAATGAAAGGCTTCTAATTTTGCTGTTGACAAAGTTGTTTTGTTTGGTTTTGTTCTAATGAGAGTCCAGCTCCATTGATCAGAGAAGCCTTGTCCACAAGGAGCATTTGGACAGTGTGATTGCTGTAGAAGTCAGTACATGCTGACTGTTGGGGTGTTGAGAGAATATATAACTTATGTGAATGAACAGATACCAGTCTGAGTATTTTTGCTAGGACTGCATGATGTACTGCATGCACACTTTGGTACACTAACTCATTCTTAACACTGACTTGTATTGGATGTATATTCCTATGTAGGTAAAAACAGAGTTCTGTTGATATCAGCACTTGTTGAAACCTTTTGTAAGTACCATACTCTTGACAGTACTGTGAGACTGCCTTCCTTCTGAAGGCCCTAACTGAGGCAGCTCATAGCTAGTTTTAGCCATCTGAATAGTCCCACTGAGACCTCCACCCTCACTAAAGACTAAGAGTTTTGATCTTGCCATTAAGAACAACATCTCTATTGATAGTGAATGCACAAATCATGAACTGACTGTGGTGATGCAGGAACTGCCAAGGAAATGCTGGCTTGAGAGGTCTGACTAGATGATCATAATCATAATCATCTAGCTCGCTTTGAAATCTTTTAATGGACTCCTTTTTCCCATTCAGACCTCTTCAGGTCAAGGTCAAGATGTATTTAACTACTCCTGCCCATGCTCTCTCTGTTTGTGGATAAATACTGTTTTTGTTCTTAGTCTGGCAGCTTTCACAAGTACTAAATGTTCTGATGTTTTTTTAATTGACTTTGCCAATAATGATAAAAGTCGAAAAGCAACTAGAAATAAGACAAAAGAAAATAGCAGTACCCATATTTCTCGGAGGGAGAAGGAAGGTCTTCAGAAAGAATGTTCTTTTGAGGGCAGCAGAAGTGAAGAGCACCTACACAAAGGGTTTTGGGGGTGATGGATGGTGCATTTGAGAAGACTGACTCATCCTTTAAAAAGTGGAAAGACAACACCTCAAATTCCTCTCAGATATATAAATACTAGAAGTATCATCGGGAATTTGCAGGTTCAATATGGGACACCCTATTAGATTTTTGAGTATTTTTTGTGCTTGCTTTAGGACACTGAGGGAGAAAAATTGAGTTATCGTAGAGATCCTGGCTAAAGAATGGGAAAAAAGCCATAAAGGGGGAAAACAAGTCTCTAAACTGCATGGAAAAAGAAACTTGGGTACAAGTTATGTCACCCATCATAGAATCTTGTCACTTTTGTTAGTTTTGATTATTTTTGCAGTCAGAAGTGAACTTTTCCTAAGCTTTTAAGAGTTGATAATCAGGTCAGAAATGAAATTAACCATATTTTCTATGTAGTTTCTGAGTTAATCTGCGTAATCTAGTATTTGGCCTAGATTTACAAACAATGAAACATGAACTTTTCCTAAAGTATTAGGAATTCAAAATCAGTATGTTCGTAAGAATATAACTTTCCCTAGTAGAATCTCCTTACATGGGGAACAACTGTGAAACCTTCTTGGGTGTCTATATACATGCTCCTGGGTGGAGGTGAGGAGCGCTTTAATTAGAGTGGCTCTTAGAGCAGTGTCACGTGTATTCAGCATCCCATGCTTCAAAATGGCAGTGGGGACACTTTAACTAAAGCTTGTTTGATAAGCTTTAGTTAAAGTGTCCCCAGCAGCATTTTGAAATGTGGGGAAACTACATATACATGACATGGAGGCTTCTGGAGCACATGCCAGAGCAGACTTGATTAATTGAGTCTGCTAATCTGCTGGAGCTTGCTAATAAGCATGCTCCAGCAGCCACCACATCACATATATTTAGTGTCCCTGTATTTCAAAATGGTGGCAGAGGTGCTTTAACTAAAGCTCATCAAACAAGCTTTAGCTAAAGCACCCCTGCTGCCATTTTGAAGTGCACTGAAAACATGTGACTCTGTGGGTGCTTTAATTAAAGCAGGTGTGAGAGCCACTCTAAATAAAGTGCCTCCGCCCCTGAACACATGTATAGACGCTCAAGCAGACTCACAGCAGACTCGATCTAATTTGCTCTGATGCATGCTAATTAGCATGCGTCAGAGCAGAGCTCCCATCACATGTATGGGTGCCTCTTTGTTAGAACCAGCAGGGGAGTTGAGGGTGGACTCAAAACTGTTGGCAGTTAAAATCAGTGCCAATGCAGAATGAACCAGTTTGTTGCACAAGTAATTTAGGAGACACTGGCTTTGCTGGCTGAAGGATATGGTCCACACCATATGTACAGACTTCCTTATTAAAACCTATTCATTTAAGGATGTTTTAGGGCAATACATATTAACACCTTGGATTTCAAAGTTGTAATCATCAGCAGATAGAGTAGAATCTACTTAGAATCAGTCCTTGGGCACAGGTTGGGTGTTTCAATCACCATTAGGTCTACAGCTGTGATTTTTAGGGTGTCTTGCACAACTACATGCAGGGATGGGGGACAGGGGGTTGTGGGGACAAGCCTGTGATAAAGGTACTATTGTGGAACCTGGGAGACCAGTCTCCATTCCCTAACCTGCTAATAATAACCTGTGTGACCTTGAGCAACTCTGTCTGTCTATTTCTCTCTCTTTCGGCCTTTGGGACCTATGCTTCATGTTCTGTCATCTGTAATTCCTTTAATCCCATCAACACCAACGTTATGATGGACATGGAATGAACGAATGAACTCCAGCACGGTGTGCTACCCTTTAGAGAGTTCTGTCCTGTTCTGGTGAATCCCTCAGCTGGAACTGGGAGGTACAAATGGATACCGTTTGAAAAAATGACTTAAGTAGAGACTGCTAAGGCTGAATAATAATGGGGGGAAAGCATGTAAGAAAGCCAGAGAAAGAAACTGGATAGAGTTTGAAAAAATATTTAATGTGAAAAGAAAGCTTCAAAGCATTCTCTGCATTACAGCAAAACATAATCATGAATTTAGCCTGTAATTGCGGCTTAATCTCTCATGTTAGTGCTTACTAGGACTGTGCAAAATTTTGACACTTTCGTCTCATTTCTAGCTCGAAACAGCGAAATTGAAACAAAATGAAGGGCTTCAAAACAGCCTCAAAACAAAATGAAGCTAGTCAAAATGTTTCGAAAGTTTTGAAACATTCTGAGTTTTGAAGCAGCCGGCAGCCAGGTGGTGGGAGACAACTCAGCCTAGCTTGCCTTCCTCAGTGTGATCTTAAGGCTGGGGAGGGGAACTCAGGAATCAGGCTCAGTTCCCTTCCCCAGCTCCCCAGTCCCAGGTGGCAGCACCTGGCTTCCCTCCCTCATCTGGCAGGCAGATAGGGGACCTGGGAGGACTGGCACAGCCCCTGCAGCCCTCCTGAGGTTGTGGGCACCCATCTGCTTGCTGGATGAGAGAGACTGTTTCAAGTTTCCCCATTATAACCTATGGGCAAAACATTGAAACAGTGTTGAAGCAGCATCACTATTTCGATGAAACAAAGCAGAACAGTGGTTTTGAATTGAAACAAAATTCAAAACAAAATGCTGTTCCGTTGAAACCTCAAAACGCAAGTTGAAATGGAATGGTGCCATTTTGCACAGCCCTGTTGCCTGCTAACCTTGGGCTCATCTGTGAATAGATGAATGTTTACATTGTACTTTTCTATAAAGATATAAAATATTTTGTTCCATGATCTGGTTCATTCAGAAAATTCACATGATCACCCAGTATGATGCTGGGAACAACTGGGGAAATACCAGCTAATTCTTTGTCTGTATTTATGGATAGAAGTTCAGTCCTGCTGCACTGGCTACCAGGTAAAAATGTTTGCTACCCTGAGAAACCTAACAACTGTGTGACCGCCGAGTCTCTAACACCCTCTCCCGTGCAGCCTTAGACCGAGTGATGGGTACCATGTGTCTTCCTGGCTCCTGGGATGGGCAGGGTTGCTGGTCCCTCCAGGAGTTCTCCCCCTCTCCCGCCTGCCACAACTTTGAATGTTCCCAGTGGGAGGGGTTGACTATCCTGGGCCCCTCTGTTGTCCATGGGTCGCCATGGGCTCTGCTACCCCTACACCCTGGCCTCACGACACCTTGGTGGATCACGCCATATTTCTCTTGGTCTTATGGTTATGGTGCCTCTCAGCCTCCTTCCTATTGGAGTGGGATTCTTGGGGCCTGTTCTGCTGGCCGTCTTCATGGGTCCTCGGTACCCGTAGGTAAAGCTTGTGGTGCTTGTTTTTGCTCTGAGCTTTCCAGCCCTCGAGTCCAACTTGCCCCTTTGACTCCCTGTGGGCTATACTACCCCACTGCCTCACTTTCTCAACCCTTTCACCATGGGGAAACACAAAAAAGACACAAAACTTAACCAAAACCACAAGTCCCTGCCTCTGCCACTACCCTAAGTATCAGGCAGGTTCCCTTCCTTGTTTCCTCTGAGCAGAGGCCAAGTAATTTGGTTTCCCTATAATATAGCTGGGGAACCCTTCCTCCTTACTAGATCAGTTATCCTTCATTCCTTTCGTGGGTCTTGTCCACCCCACTTCTCTCCCTCTTGCGGTGTCTTCCCTCCCAGTGGGTTCGCCAGGCCCCACATGGGGTTAAGCACCCCTCATATGGGTGACGCAGGTGCTCTGCTCGCCCGGTGCTCTCCCTGGGCTTTTGCTGAGCTCTCTCTGCAGGGGACACCTTCTCTTCCTCCCAATCATGCCCAATACTCCCACCTGTAGATCTGTGGGTCCTGGCATGCCTTTCCCTGTGGCCCATGTCCTTGCTGGGGGTGTCTCCAGCCTGCTTTGCCCGGTGGTGGCTTGTCCACAGCCGCTGCCACTGAGCCTAAGCTCAGGATCTTCTCCTGGCTCGCCGTCTGCTCCTCTTCCCCTCCAGGAGGGTTCCTGGAGTGGGTCCAGAGCCTGAACTCTGCTCCTGTCTGCTCCCCTCTCCTTGCTCCTTCAGCCAGCCACCATCTTTATTTTTGCTGGCCAGCAATTGCAGGTGACGTCACTGGCTGGCCCCAGCTGAATGACGGTGCAGCTAATGAGCCACACGAGCTTTTCTTCTTGTCCCTGCTGCGCCATGGCTCCTGCTGTAGTAAGTGTTTTTCTTTCATTTTTTTATTTGTCCCTTCTCTCTCCTGTTCTTCCCTGGGACAAACTGTATCATATTGGTGTCCAGAATAAAACAAGCCAACCATTAATAGAGGTCGACCGATTAAGCTCCTTTGAGCGCATGTGAAAATTCCAGCCACTTTAAATGAATGATGCCCTCCTTAAGGAACCATGTAGTGTGACCACTGCACAATGCGGATATGTGAAAGTTTAATCAAGGTGGCAGTTGATTGCTCCACCATGCCTAGGACATGAAGTGGTATTACAGTAACATTCAGAGAATAAACAAAGCAGTTGCTGTCTAAATCAAGTGTACAAAGCAGACAGGTAGTTAACTGTATGTAGAAATGAGGTGGCTAACAATTAAGAATTACTCCAAGAAAGAATTTAAGTGTCTACAAATTAGGTCCTGACACTGAAGTAGGCACTAAGGCTCCCTATACAGCTAGCGAGCAGAGTTAGTTGGTTCAAAATGGCTATCCAAACTCCCTGCTCCTTTCTGAAGGGGGAGCTGCCAAGAGATAGCTGACTGGACAAATGCCACTCAGCACAGGTCTGTGTTCATACACCTACTCCTTGCTGAAATTTAGGCATTTGGCTCTAGGCTACAGAAGGCATTTCCTTCCATTCAAGATTCAGAGTCCTGAATTCTCTTTGGAGGCTAAGTCCCTACAACCGTTCTTTGAAAGGATTGAACAGGGCTTGTTTTTTTGGCCACTGGAGGATAAGAGCATTGGTGGTACAGAGGAGCAAGTAACTTTTGAAACATTCCCAAGTACAAAGTGCTTGGAAACACTTTAGCTGGGGGGGATGTGAATATAGCCCATAGTGACTGGGGCCTCCAAGCTCTCCACCACTGGGATTTTGACTCTCCAACTCCCCTCTGCTTCTAGGATATTCCTCTCATGAGAAAGAGGACTGTGGTGAAAGAGCCATGTGCTGGCAGTGAGCCTTGAGTGGTGAAGAAGCCAGGACCAAGGAGTAAGACTCAGTGGCTGTCTAAGCCTGTACCCTGTCCATCCTGTTCTTCCCTCCTCTGGGAAGGGTTGTGCAGAGCTCTGTATGATTCTGGAGGACCTATGGATCCCTGCCACCCTTGTACAGACCTAACTAAGTGAAACACTTCAGAATACTACCTCATTTCAAGAGGTACTCTTCTGGAGCACTTTAGTTGCTTTTTGAACTTTTCAGAGGGCTTGTATGTTTGTTCGATTGTTACTTCTATTCATACGCCATTATAGGACAGCATAGTGATTAGAGCACTTGGCAAGGAAGTCAGACATGTATTCAGTGCCTCAGCCAAAGGGTTCAAACCCACATCTCTTACCTTCCAGGAGAATACCATAACCATCAAGATATAGAATAGATTGGGCGGGAGGGGGGGTTTCCAATTTGCCTGTTGAAAGTGAGTCACCAGTAGGGTGGCCATCATAGAGGACATTACGGTTTTCTGCTCCTCTGTCCTCTATTGATATGGAACCCGATGCCTTTATGTCCTCTACTTTTTTCTTGATTCTCATTTTCTTCAAGAGAAAAATAGAGGACATAAAGGGATCAGGTTTTGTATCAATAGAGGACAGAGGACAACTGGACTGTCCTCTATGATGGCCACCCTAGTCACCAGGCAGACATTAATGTCGTGACTCATGACATAAAAGTAATGAAACCAGGAAGTCCTGGTCGCATAGCCACTCTTGTTTTTATCCAGCACCTGTTTAATGTACAATGTTTGTTTGTTAGTTTATTAGGTTTCTATGCTGCTGCCCCGTGGCTCTACGGTTTATGGAAACATGGTTAGCAGCTGATTCTAAAGTAGCTTTAAATTTAATACTAATACTTACATTTAAGTCTTTCAACAGTTTTACTTAATCATTACTTTTATTGTAATTTATTGGCTTTAAAGATGCATGTTGACACATTTTGATTCCTTCAGTTCATTCAGACACTTAGTCTCGTTAAACAGTTGCAAAAGGAAAAGCAAAGGGAGTAGAGCAATGAGAGGAATACGGCACATTCCTTTTTCTGTGAGAATCCTAAAAGATGGTAAAATGACAGTCTGGGCTCTGGGGCATACTGTTTTAGGGCTTGTCCAGATAAGATGCAGTTATGTACAGAGGTATACCTGAGGTAACTTTAAACTAGCTAGCTTTGGGTACTGCTAGCAGTGTAACCGTGGCAGCATAGAGCTCACCAAAGTATTCATCTATATCCTTAAGCATGTTTTGCTGCTGGCTGCAGCTACTATGATAGCAGTACCTGATCTGAGTAGTTTAAATCTGGCTGCACACCCGAGCTGCCATTACTGGCATGCTTGCAGCATAGACAATCACTTAGTGTGAACTCCCTGGGTGATATTTTCGAAAGTGTTCAAGTGTTTGACTCAGTTTTCAGTTAAATAAGTATAAAGTCCACTTTCAGCTTCGGTGGGATTTGAGATGACACAGAATGCCTTTGAAAACCCACCTGATATTTTATATAAGGACTAGAAGTAGTATATATGGCAATTTTAGCACCATTTACCTATGAATAAGGGTGAGCTAAGAATATGGGTGGGGGGGGAAGAAGGGGAAGAGTATTAAGAAATAAGAAAAAAACAGGTTCTTTGACTTTTTTGAGCTTATCCTGGGGTTGCTTTTCTTCTTGGAGAAAGATGGTGTCTGTTATTCCATTATAACACAGTCATGCATTTTTGTAATTAGGTCACGGTAAACTTACTGTATATTATGCCAAAGCTAATAAATGCCTACATTTTTTTTCCTTAAGAAATATTCTTTTTACTGTATTTGCATCATCTTTAATTAGACATTTGGCCTTTTCTTCTCAAAGTACACTGTAAAGAATTTCACTGTTTACAGTGAAATATGCACAGTGTCAAGCCTGGGAAAAGACAACAGGTCATTTAAGAATTTGTTGACTTTAAGAGCAAAACTCCAATATTTTAGACTGGTTCCTGAATTATTTGAGTTAAATTTTTTAAAATGTGCAGATTTTCCATAAATCAAACAGGATCATGGTTCTTGGACTTTCTTGGAGGTAACACAACTTAGGGTGGGACAGAGTTTTCAAGTTTTGAGATGTTGTTTCGGGAATCTACTGTTGTTGTTTGTCACTTATTGTAAGCTACTTTCAGCCTTTCTGGATGGAGCAGGATATGATAATAATAACTGTATCGATAAAAATAATTACAGCAATAATATTATGTGATAAAGCCTATCTGAGAGTTCTGATGTGGCAATATTTTAATAGTTCCAAAAAGCTGAATAGTTTCCACTGTGAAACTTCAAAAAAATTATTTATAAAATGCACTGCTAATTATGTGGTGTTAATCTCTTTCCTCACACATCCTCTGTAGGTAATCAGGAGAAGGGAAAAAGAAATAATTATGCCAGAAAAGCATTTGGCTTAACTGGCATAGCTCCAATGGCTTCTGTCTGGCTGTGCCAGTTTATGCCAATGGAGTATTAGGCATTGGGTTAATTTTAGAATTAATATTAGCATCTAACTAGTATTGTTCTACATAATTTTAATTCTGAAATTGAGGGAATAAAGAAGAAAAATGAGTGGAATGATTGCAAGAAATTCCTTGTTATGGTGCATTATTGAAAGTCCTGTCCATGATATTGAAAATGCACTGTGTGTGGAGAAAGTGCTGGTTACCTATTAAAATCCTGATCTTACAAGCTAAGGCTTGTGGATGACTGACTTCATGTGTTTGTATGTAGCCTCAGCAACTTAAATGAGTTGGGTTCCTTGTGGGTGCAGATGTTTATGTGTAAGAAAAAAACTTGCATAATATTGTCTGTACTAGAGCTGAAGGAGAGATTTAAACTCATTGCCATTTTGGAGTTCCTTGTGCATTGATCTGAACTAAAATAGAGATGGGTTGAAGCCACTAAATTTTTTTGTATTGCATTTAACAACAATTCCTGCTGTTTGTTGGTATCACTTAGTTGATTTGATTCTCGGTGCATGTGTTTGACTCTTGTCTCAGCTCCATCCTCAAAACAAATTCATGTAAATTTCAATTTAGAACCAGTTTTTCTAATTGAAAGAAGCCAATATTATGGAAAAATGATGAAAGCCATGTTGCTTGTTTTTCGTCCAGCTTCCTTGAACTGACTGGTGATCTTATGCAGCTGGTAGAATACAACACAGAGAATGCTGGCATGTAAATTTCACTTTCTCTTTCTGTCCTGCCTTCCTCCCCTGCCCCCCAAACACTCCCTGCCAACTAGCCAGCTTCAGGGACCATAAAATGAGAACTTCCTCCTCAGCCTACAATTCAACAAAGTCTCTGACAGGAGTGAAAACAAATAATTACAGATTTTTACTTAAAATGTTGGGGTTTTTTTTTAAATGAGAGTTGTATCGTATTAGGGAACACTGCATTTGAACAGAAGTATTAATCCAAGTTATGGAGACAGTTTATATTCCAGTCATTAAAGGAGGTTAAATTAGTTCAGAAGCTAGTGATTTATATCAGACTACCTGCATAGAAATTTTCTGTGTTTCAAGCAATTTGAACTTCTGTTAGGCAAACGTAAATATTACATGTGTACTTTAGCTGGATGGACAAAACAGGAGATGTATGAGGCAATTGAATCAAATCTATTACATGACAGGGCTATGGTTGGCCCCTACAGCTGTCTCTCCTGCTGCCATGCAGTGGGAGAGAGGCACATGCCACCAGTGCTGCCCAGGAATATGGGGACATGCATTGCTGGCATAGCCTGTGCAGTGGGGAGGGATCCTGGAGGGGCTGCCCCTGCAGCATGGCAGCATATATAAATTTGATATAATTTTGCAGGTATAGAATCTAATCATTGGAGGTTTGTCTTGAATTTGTCGCCCTTCCACTGCTACAGTAGGGAAAATAAATTGGTAGGTAGGGAAGGGAGATAGATAGTCCCTTTGCCCACCCCCAACTTCTTCCCCCTGCAGCCCCTTCCCCCCTTCTTACTGTCAGATCCTGTTCTCCTTGAGCACATGGAAGTGAGGAGCAAATTAGAAATAAACTTACCTTGAAATAAACATAGCTGTAGTAATTTGCATATAGTACCCATAGACTCCATTCATCCAGAATTGATGCATGTCATCTTTTTTGAAAGTGCTGCAACGTTCAGTACACATACTCCATAAGCATACTTTAAGTAGTACTTTGTCATCTACTTATAGATAGTACAAACTATATATATATATTTTAGTTGAATATATATTTGATTGATTGTACTTGTAGACCAGGGGTGGGCAAAATGTGGCCTGTGGGCCGGATGCTCCCACCAGGACATTCCATCTGGCCCGCAGGGCCCCTAAAAAATTTAGAAAATTAATATTAATTTTCCCCTGGCTGCCTGATGGCTTGCCAAAACTCAGTATGTGGCCCTCTGCCCAAAATAATTGCCCGCCTCTGTTACAGTCAAAAGATATTTGCTAGATTGGAGCAAATCACTAACTGGATTTTTGATCCTGCCTCTAACAGCAGTGTATGTTTGATTCTTCAGGAGAAAGCCCAGGTTTCCTCCATGCATGTAAGACCAGACTGTATGTCACAGATCCTGGGGTTAGCTGAGTCCAACTCAAAAATTCTTGTGATGGAGCTTGTGTCTCTCCAACTGGGGAGGGGATTTTTCCTGATGTGAGAACATTTGTATCCTTGTCACTGTGCAGGAACTATCTTAATGGATAGATTGGCCTTTTTTTTAATCACTGCTTATGTTAGATGTATTTCATGTTGTTAAAAGGTCCCACCCCAGGGGTAGCCGTGATACCCCTGGAGTGCCCCCCCTGGCCCTTGTCACCTTTACTGCCTTTGGCAACTCTCCCCTTCAACTCACCTGCCATGCCTTGCTGTAATCATGATTTTAGAAAAAAAGGGAGGCTGCCCCAGAGCTCCCCAGACAAGATCTCATACTCATGAACACAGTTGTCATCACGCATTACTTTAAGGGCTAATTACATAGCTTCCTCATCTCCCCTTTTAGCCATAACCAAGCCTCACAGTTTTACCAATCATTAGGCATCAGGCCCCATTGTCCAATCCAGTCAGTCTCTCATCCATTGGCCTTCAGCCCCAGTGTCAACCCCAGTCAATACAGGCCTCTAACGCTGGAACAGTTTTCACAACTGTTGGAGCTTCCAGCCCTACTGCCTTAAACTATCCTAGCCCCTCCTGGGCTTGGGCTTCTGTACCTCAAATGAATCTCATGCCCCCTTGGGCTCAGGCCTGCATTCTCCTGGGCTTAAGCCTCTGTCTTTTTACTTGTACCTCCAACAGACTCTGCCTCTCCCAGGCTATGGGTGCCCGGGTCCCTGCTTGTTCTTGCCTCTCACAGGCTACAGAACTTTTCTTTCCATGGATTCCAGGTCAGACTGGCTGCTCAGCTCCCACCCTGGGCTTATATCCTGCAAGCCGAGCCCCTCCTGCATCATGTGGCTTCCTTTACTGCCTTCTGCCCCCCCTGCCGCCTGCTTCTTCAGCAGCCTGCCTTCCCTTAAAGTAGCAGAAGCACCAAGCTCCCTGCTACATGGGCGTGTGTGTATATATGCTAGCCTTTCCAGGCCAACCTGACAATTTTTCTCACACAAGGTTTTCTAATAGCAGAGGAGGCTAATAAGTTTCTTTTTGTGCAAAACCCCCCACAGTGGCTAGAATTTTGATAGAGAAATAACATGTTTTTATGTAGCTGCATTTTACAGAAAAAGCAGTAAACATGAGTAACTACAGATATTGTGTAGTTGTATTTCTGTAAAGGGCTAAGCTGCTTCCTGTTAACTTCCCTGGGGACCTGAAATATGTCTCAGTCTTTTAGCTAACATCAAGTGTTGTACTTGTGGACAGGTCCTAGTTTAAAATATTTCATGCAAAGTTTCTGTAACTTTGCTTACTTAAAGACGACAAAAGCTGAAGTTTCTCCAGGGGATCAGAAGTTGATTTTACTGTTTGTTTTCTGGCAGCTGTCAAGAGTTTTTCTCAAACAATCTTGAGAATATAAGCTGGTGTAGGCTGCCACTATTGTTACAAGCACCATGCACCTTTATCCTGCTAAGTGCAAATTTAATCAACAAAGTGCTCAAAATGGAGAAACAGCTGAAGAGTTCACTAAACTCTGAAAAGGGTGGCACTGGGTGGTCACTTAGGGTGACACAGTACCCACCAAAACACTCAATTTGCTGTGCACATAGCTGCCAGGACTTCACAGGAATGGCATGGGAATCACTGGGGCCTGAGCACAGGTGGAGGAAGAAGGACCCAGGAAACTGTAGGGCAGTTAGTCTTACCTCGATCCTGGGTAAGCTTTTTGAGAGAATTATCCTGGGACATGTCCATGAGGGGCCAGTGGGGGATGTTATGCTTAGGGGAATCAACATGGGTTCATTAGAGGCAGGTCCTGTCAGATCAACCTGGTGGCCTTCTATGACCAGGTCACCAAATCCTTAGATGCAGGGGTAGCAGTGGACGTAGTCTTTCTGGACGTTAGGAAGGCCTTTGACACTGTCTCTCTCGCCAGACTGGGCGGTACATATTGAGGGCTATAGATTGTACAGAAAGGACAGAGTGGGGAAAAGGGGGGGAGGGGTTGCGCTCTATGTTAAGGAGCAATATACATCAACCCTCATCAAGACAGAATCAAAGGATGAGGAAGTAGAAGGACTGTGGGTTAGGCTACATGGGGGGCAAGGAGAAAAGGATTTGGTGGTAGGGGTCTGCTACAGACCCCCACATCAAGGGGAAGAAATAGATTTGGGGCTCCTGAGGCAACTCTCAGAGACCATAAAAGCTAAAGAGGCGGTGGTCATGGGGGACCTAAACTACCCTGACATCTGCTGGGAGACACAGACAGCAAAGTCCCACCGCTCTCGCAGGTTTCTAACCTGTGTACAGGACCTCCACCTGACGCAGGAGGTACATGGTCCCACTAGGGGGAATGCCTTACTGGATCTGGTATTGGCAACGGGGGATGACATAGTAGGGGACCTACAGATTGGTAGCCATCTGGGGGACAGTGATCACCTAAAAGTACAATTCAACATAAGGCGTCGAGTGGGTAAGGTAACCAGTAGGGTGAACGTGCTGGACTTTAGGAAAGCTGATTTCAGCGAACTCAGGCGATTAGTGAAGGATGCACTGCAGAGTAGTAGTTTTGAAATGATGGGAGCCCAAGAAGGGTGGCTGTGCCTTAAGGAAGCTATCCTTCTCGCACAAAGCGAGACGATCCCCGTGCGAGGTAAAAGAGGGAAAGGGGCCAGGAGGCTTCCCTGGCTGACCAGAGAAATCCTGGGCAGACTAAGGGCCAAAAGGGGAGCACATAAAAAGTGGAAACAGGGAGAGATCACCAAAGAGGAATATACCTCTTCTGCTCGTGCTTGTAGGGAGGCAGTTAGACAGGCCAAAGCTACCATGGAGCTGAGGATGGCAACCCAAGTAAAAGACAATAAGAAATTGTTTTTTAGATATATAGGGAGTAAAAGGAAGGCCCAGGGAGGAATAGGACCCCTGCTAAATGGGCAGAAACAATTGGTGACGGACAGAGGGGACAAGGCTGAACTCCTCAACGAGTTCTTCGCCTCAGTGTTCCTAAGCGAGAGGCATGACAAGTCTCTCACTGGGAGTGTAGGGAGGCAGCAGCAAGGCACCGGACTTCCATGCGTGGACCCTGAGGTGGTGCAGGGTCACTTGGAAGAACTGGATGCCTTTAAGTCGGCAGGCCCGGATGAGCTCCATCCGAGGGTACTGAAGGCACTGGCCGACATCATTGCAGAGCCACTGGCGGGAATATTTGAACGCTCATGGCGCACGGGTCAAGTCCCGGAGGACTGGAAAAGGGCCAATGTGGTTCCCATTTTCAAGAAGGGGAGGAAGGAGGACCCGGGTAACTATAGGCCAGTCAGTCTCACCTCCATCCTTGGCAAAATCTTTGAGAAAATCATCAAGGCTCACATTTGTGAGAGCCCGGCAGGACAAATTATGCTGAGGGGAAACCAGCACGGGTTCGTGGCAGGTAGATCATGCCTGACCAATCTAGTCTCTTTTTATGACCAGGTCACAAAACGCCTCGATGCAGGAGGAGGGGTGGATGTTGTATACTTGGACTTCAGGAAGGCCTTTGATACGGTATCCCACCCCATACTGGTGAACAAGTTAAGGGGCTGTGACTTGGATGACTGCACAGTCCGGTGGGTGGAGAATTGGCTGGAGGGTCGCACCCAGAGAGTCGTGGTGGATGGGTCGGTTTCGACCTGGAAGAGTGTGGGCAGTGGGGTCCCGCAGGGCTCGGTGCTTGGACCGATACTCTTTAATGTCTTCATCAGCGACTTGGACGAGGGGGTGAAATGTACTCTGTCCAAGTTTGCAGATGACACTAAGCTATGGGGCAAAGTGGACACGCCGGAGGGCAGGGAACAGCTGCAAGCAGACCTGGACAGGTTAGACAAGTGGGCAGAAAACAACAGAATGCAGTTCAACAAGGAGAAATGCAAAGTGCTGCATCTAGGGAGGAAAAATGTCCAGCACTCCTACAGCCTAGGAAATGACCTGCTGGGTGGCACGGAAGTGGAAAGGGATCTTGGAGTCCTAGTGGACTCCAAGATGAACATGAGTCGGCAGTGTGACGAAACCATCAGAAAAGCCAATGGCACTTTATCGTGCATCAGCAGATGCATGACAAATAGGTCCAAGGAGGTGATACTTCCCCTCTATCGGGCGCTGGTCAGACCGCAGCTGGAGTACTGCGTGCAATTCTGGGCGCCGCACTTCAAGAAGGATGCGGATAACCTGGAGAGGGTCCAGAGAAGGGCCACTCGTATGGTTAAGGGCCTCCAGGCCAAGCCCTACGAGGAGAGATTAGAGAAACTGGACCTTTTCAGCCTCCGCAAGAGAAGGTTGAGAGGCGACCTGGTGGCTGCCTATAAGTTCGTCAGGGGGGCACAGAAGGGAATTGGTGAGTATTTATTCACCAAGGCGCCCCCGGGGGTTACAAGAAATAATGGCCACAAGCTAGAAGAGAGCAGATTTAGATTGGATATTAGGAGGAACTTCTTCACAGTTCGAGTGGCCAAGGTCTGGAACGGGCTCCCAAGGGAGGTGGTGCTCTCCCCTACCCTGGGGGTATTCAAGAGAAGGTTGGATGTGTATCTAGCTGGGGTAATGTAGGCCCAGCACTCTTTCCTGCTTATGCAGGGGGTCGGACTCGATGATCTATTGAGGACCCTTCCGACCCTAGCATCTATGAATCTATGAATCTATGAATAAAAAACTCAGGAACTGTGGTGTCGACACCAACACAGTCACATGGGTCGCTAACTGGCTGGAGGGCTGCAGCCAGAGACTGGTGGTGGATGGGTTATTTTTGACCTGGAGGGATGTGGGCAGTGGGGTCCCCCAGGGCTCGGTCCTCGGGCCCGCACTGTTCAACATCTTCATCAGTGACTTGGACGATGGGGTAAAAAGCACCCTGTTCAAATTTGCTGATGACACTAAGATGTTGGGGGATGTGGGCATGCTAAACAGAGGAATAGGCTGCAATCAGACCTAGACAGGTTAGAGGGGTGGGCAGATGAGAATAGGATGGGATTCAACACTGCCAAGTGCAAGGTGATGCACCTTGGGAGGAAGAACCGGCACCATACCTACAGGCTGGGGAACTTCCTTTTCGTCAGTACAGAGGCAGAAAAGGATCTTGGAGACATTATTGATGCCAAGATGAACATGGGCCGGCAGTGTGGGGATGCAGTCAGGAAGGCGAACCGTACCTTGTCGTGCATCCACAGATGCATCTTGAGCAGGTCCAAGGAGGTGATTCTCCCCCTCTATGCGACACTGGTCAGGCTGCAGAGGGTCCAGAGGAGGGCCACTCTCATGATCAGGCGGCAGTAGGGCAGGCCCTACGAGGAGAGGCTCAGGGACCTGAACCCGTTCAGCCTCCACAAGAGAAGGCTGAGGGGGGATCTAGTGGCCTGTTACAAACTAGTCAGGAGTGACTAGAAATAATGGTCACAAGCTGGCAGACAGTAGATTCAGACTAGACAGCAGGAGGCGCTACTTCACAGTCAGGGCAGCTAGGACACTGGAACCAACTTCCAAGAGAAGTGGTGCTGGCTCCTACCCTGGGGGTCTTTAAAAGGAGGCTAGATGAACACCTTGCTGGAGTCGTTTGACCCCAGTACTTTTTCCTGCCATGGCAGGAGATTGGACTTGATGATCTGCTCAGGTCCCTTCTGACCCTACCAACTATGAAACAGATTTTGGGTATTTTAATGAGAGAATTTGGGGGTTTTATCAGAGAATTTGCTATTTTTAAGCAGGGAACACCAGGATCTCTGCAGGTGAGATAAATGGCAGGACCTGTGTAGAGGAGCCTGCCCAGGGCAAGCTCTGGAGACCCAGCAGGAGGGCAGATGAGATGGCTGACCTGTCCATTTGACAATTCAAAGCAGGCCACTGTAATATTGCCCCACTCCTATTTGCCCAGTGTGCTGGAGCCACAGGGGAAGGGGGCAGGCATAGAAATGCTCTGGCTGGGTGCATCCACCCTCTTGGACTTGCGGCCCCATGTCTGTATGCCTGCCAGACCTAGACCAGGACTGCACAGCCACTTGGGGTGTGGTACAAGTACTGTAGCAGAGCCTCTTGCACCTCTGGGCAGGCCATGGCGGGACTGCTGTCATGTCTTCTGGTGCCCCCACTCTGCCATGTGGGTTTCTGGATGTGGGGAGGACTGTGTTGGGGGGAGTGCTCAGGAGGGGTGGGTCCCCCAACCCACCCCCCGATTGGTGCACAGCCTCCCACAGCAACAACAGTGGTCATCAGGTGCTCAGGGCCCACTTCTGGCAGAGCCTCCCCATGGCACAGCATGGCCCTGGCTGCCCCAGACACAGTGCTACCTATGCCACATGGCATGGGCCCGGCCTGGCATGGCCTGGGCTGCTCTTGCTGTCACCTGGGGTCTTGGCACTGTATGCAAGAGCTGTGCATCAGGTTGGGGTTGGGCTGGGCTGGCTCCATGGAGGCAGGACACAGCCCAGCCCAATATGTGGCCCCTGCATGCAGTGCCAGGACCTAAGGTGACAGCAAGAGCAGCCCAGTCCTGCCTGAAGGCACATACCCCTGGGCCAAGCCTGCACTATGGCACAGGGTCTGAGGTGACTGGGGCCATGCCATGCTGTGGGGGGTGCTCTGCCAGCAGCAGGCCCTGAGCACTGGACTGCCACTGCTGCTGTTATGTGGGGGGGGGAACGCACCCCTTCTGAGGAGTCACACCCACAACCCCCCCACAATCCACCCACAAACCCCACACCCACAACCCCCCCTCCACACACACACAATCCCCCACCCAGCCCTTCTGACCCCACATCCCTACTTACTGGGGGTGATGCCTGGATCCAGGTCACTGCTGCAGCCTTGCCCTGTTCCTATTTGCCCCAGCACACCGAGGCAGCATGGTGGAGCTGCAGGGGAAGGGGGCAGGCCTAGAGATGCTCTGATGAGGTGCCAGAGCATCTCCTTGGAGGATCCAGTCTCCCATTGCTTCAGGCGCCGCTTTTTTTTCTGCAGGGTTGTTTTGGTTTTTTTTGATACCAGGATTTCCTGGAATCAGATTTAGAGTCTGTACTGCAAATATGTGGCATGGGGAACATTTTTTTTTGTTCCCAGCTTGCCTCTTGCGGTATCTCAGACTGCTTTGAGATGCCACAACAGGCATGTGCGTGCTCATCTGGACGCACCTTGAGCGGCCAGAGGGGGCAAGTAAGATGGGATCCAGGTGGCTGCTAGGGCATGACTTGACTGCCCCAGGGCCTGACTTGCTACACTTAACTTGTGGAAAAGTCCCCTGTCCCCCGCATAATTGTTTGGAGAACTTAATTCTTTAACTTCATTGCCCCAGAAAACATGTTGTAGCTGTGTTACTTTATATAACATTTGAAAATCAGTTCCAAATAGCATTGCCGGCAGACCTGTCACTGGTGTGAATGACACTGCTAATATACAGCTGACTGCTATGAAAGTTGGAAATGACTTAGTGATTAAGAGCATGATCCAGTTCCCACTGAAGTCATTGGGAGTTTTGCTACAGACTGCAGTGGGGGCAGGAGCAGGTCCTAAATATTGAAAAGGCTGAGAGCTAGAGCTGGAAATAGAAGGCACATTCTATCCCTAAAGACATTCTGAGGCAAAGCGAATCTGACCTTCTGGTCTTAGCTTTATGCCCAAAGGAAAGGGCAGAGGAGGGGGAGAAAGACTATAGTTAATAAGGTTGTCTGTTAATGATATGAGTCATTCCTCCAGTGTCTGAAAAGAAACAATTTTATCTGCCAAGAATAAATTAATGTGGTAACTGCTGCTGGTTTAATTACCTTCTAAGTTGAAAGAAAAACAAGGCTGTTGTCCTCTAGTCCCTCATTCTCCATGAAACCTGTTCAGTTGTTTAAACTAAAAATACTAAGACAGGTGGGGAGAAATTAGATGCATGTTTCCCTGTAAATAAATAGGGACATTTTAAACTTATTATGGAAACTGATAATGGGAAAATGGAGGGAGGAAAAATCATTTATTCTCTGAAAGGTGAAAAGGAGTCATCAGGTGTCTCTGCCAGAGACCACCTTTTCCAGGAAAAATACTGAAAATTGACCATCTTCCTTTTTCCTGTTAGAGATATTGCTGAATTCCATACAAGACAGACTATAGTTACTAATGTGAAAATGTTTTAAATGAATTGATCTATGGCTTATTCATGCCGAGGGATAGTCCTGCTCAGCATGCTTTTTTTTTCTTGTACAAGGTATAAAGGAAGATATAGTTGGCTCTGGGTATTCCACCAGACTAATTTTTAAGAATGACATTATTATTATAATATTTTTGTCAGTAAGTTTATTTAATGAACTAAGGAAGGGCCTACAGAAAGACTGCTCTACTTGGAAAATCAATTTGAAGTAGGCTGTTGCCCTGGATTTCAAATTCTGCATTTAGCTCCTTGGATAGAAAAAATTATTCAAACGATGCTGGAAGAACAGTTGTGGTCACTCATGAAAAGAGATGCCACTTGCTTTGAGGAGACCTGAGAATTAATTTAACATTGTGCAACAGCTAGGATACATCCTTGGGGATGGAGTTAAAGTCCTCTATTACACCTATTGGAGCTTTGTATGCAGACAGGTATTGAAGAATTTCATTATTTATTATGATCAGGTTACAAAGTACCTGGACGTGGGAGTAGGGGTAGATCGTTTACTTAGACTTCAGGAAGGCCTTCAATACAGTATCCCACTCCATACTGGTGAACAAATTAAGAGGCTGTGACTTGGATTATTATACAGTCCGATGGGTGGCAAATTGGGTAGAGGGTCGTACCCAAAGAGTGGTGATGGATGGGTCAGTATCGACCTGGAAGGACGTGGACAGTGGGCTTCTGCAGGGCTCCGTCCTTCGACTGATACTCTTCAATGTCTTCATCAGTGACTTGGATGAGGGAGTGAAGCGTACTCTGTCCAAGTTTGTGGATGATACAAAACCGTGGGGAGAAGTGGACACACCGGAGGGCAGGGAACAACTACAGGCAGACCTGGACAGGTTGGACAAATGGGCAGAAAACAATAGAATGCGATTTAACAAGGAGAAATGCAAAGTGCTGCACCTAGGGAGGAAAAATATCCAACATACCAACTGCCTAGGAAATGACCTGCTTGGCAGCACGGAAGCAGACAGGGATCTAGGAGTCCTAGTAGACTCCAAGATGAACATGAGTCGTCAGTGTGATGAAGTCATCAGCAAAGCTAATGCCACTTTATCATGCATGAGCAGATGCATAACAAACAGAATCAAGGAGGTGATACTTCCCCTCTATCGGGCACTGGTCAGACCGCAGCTGGAGTACTGCATCCAGTTTTGGATGCTACACTTCAAGAGGGATGTGGATAACCTGGAGAGGGTCCAGAGAAGGGCCACTCATATGGTTAAGGGCCTGCAGGCCAAGCCCTACGAGGAGAGACTAGGGCACCTGGACCTCTTCAGCCTCTGCAAGAGAAGGTTGAGAGGCGACCTTGTGGGTGTCTATAAATTCATCATGGGGGCACAGAAGGGAATTGGTGAGGCTCTGCTCACCAAGGCGCCTCTGGGGGTCACAGGAAATAATGGCCATAAGCTAGCAGAGAGCAGATTTAGACTGGACATTAGGAAGAACTTCTTCACAGTTAGGGTGGCCAAAATCTGAAATGGGCTCCCAAGGTAGGTGGTGCTCTCCCCTACCCTGGGGATCTTCAAGAGGAGATTAGATAGGCATCTGGCTGGGGTCATCTGAACCCAGCACTCTTTCCTGCCTATGCAGGGGGTTAGACTCGATGATCTATTGAGGTCCCTTCCAACCCTAACATCTATGAATCTATGAATAAGATCATTTTGTTTAGCAGCCATAATGGGACAGAAAAACAGGAAAAAAAGTAAAGGAACCAAAACTACTACAATAGAAACATTTATACCTGTAATACCATTTCAGTCCTATTAATCAATATGAACGGTCTTGTAGACAACAGCTAGTATACCATTTAATTGCATTAACTGCTTCATTTATGTATGACTTAGTCACTGAAATGTCTAACTGCGCATCAGTTTCTTAACAATTGTAGGGCGGGTAGGTGGGTAAGTAGAACATTCCGATGAAACCATCTGGAGAAGATAGCATGTAAAATAAGCCACTCTAATGGCATATATCCTCAACTTTAAAAGTGCAGTTTCTGATTTTATCAGTCTTAGTCTAACTTGACGCTCAACAGTGTCTGGCAGGGGCTCCAACATGCATCTCACACCTAGTCTGGACCCCCCCCCCCCCCCCCCCCCCCAGAACAAATGCTATTTGTTAATGTTTAAATGACTTCCCTTGGGCAGGACAGTAAGTGTGCTAAGGCAGGTGCCTCATCTGGGCTAAAGGAACTATTATTCCAAGTGGTCTTTGGGGCAGATGGGATTTGGAGCAATAGGATTTACACAGAATGGGGATGTGGCTTGAAGTTTAGGGACAGGCTTTTAACAATGTAAAGGGAGTGCGTGCATGTTTGTGTGTGTGTGTGTGTGTGTGTGTGTGTGTTTGTGTGCACACGCGTGCGTGGGGGAGTGGGGAAGAGACCCAATCTTAAATACAGTTTATTCCAGTCTTTAGTCACAGTACCCCATTGTTGGATTTGAGCCCAGCCACTAAAATGAAGAGCATTTAGTGCATGTGTGCCACACAGGTGTAGAAGGTGTGAATGAATCCTCCTTGCTGTGAACCTGGATCACAGGAAAGCAGAGCTGGAAGAGACCTCACAAAGTCACCTAGTCTGGCCCCCTGCTCAAGGCAAGATCACAGCCATCACAGCCAAGTGTCTGTCTATCTCGCTCTTGAAAATATCCAGGGATGGAGATTCCACAACCTTTTTAGGTAGCCTCTTCCAATGCATGACTACCCTTATAATCAGAAATCCTTCCTAATAGTCCCATGTAATTTTTATTTGCTGCAATTTGAGACCATTGCTCCTAACCCTGTCCCCTGCAGTCCATCTTTATTCTCTCTGTAATCACCTTCCGGCTATTTGAAGACATTTTTCAAATCACCCCCCCAGTATTTATCGAACCTCCCACCCCTCAGTATTCTCTTTCCAAATTAAATAACCCTAGTTCTTTATCAGTTGGCCTTTCTTCATAAATCCTGTTTCCCAGGTCTCTAATCATTTTTGTCTCTGTGGGATTCTTCCCAATCTGCCCACATTTTTCTTGAAGTGTGGAGCCCAAAACTGGACACAGTACACTAGATAAGGCCCCAGAAGTGTCAAATAGAAAGGAAGAATCAATCTCCTTGATTTGCAAGTGACACTCCTTCTAACACAACCCAGCATACAATTATTTTGGTTTGTTTGTTTGTTTTGCAACAAGAGCACACCGGTGGCTCATTCATCTTATGGTCTATTGTAACAGCCAGGTCCTTCTCCGCAGTGTACTACAGCCTAGCCAATCATTCCCCGGCAGTATTTGTGTATGCAGTTATTCCATCTCAGGTAGGAGAGATTGGACTTATCCTTCTTGAATTTCATCTGATTGATTTCTCACCATTTCTCCAATTTATCCAGGGCATTCTGGATCCTGGCCCTTTTTTCTCTTAGAATGTCTGTAACTCTAGCCAACTTAGTGTCATCTGCAAATTTGCTAAGTGTGCACTCAATCACATTGTCCAAATCCATTAATGAAGATGTTGAACAATATTGGATGCAAGATAGGTCTCTTCCCAACTAGACAGTGAGTCATTGATGACTACTCATTGAGCAAAATGATCCAACCAGTTTTGTATCCGCCTCATGGTACTTTCATCTGGTCTATATTTCCTTAGCTTGTTAATAAGAATGTTATGGGAGATCAGTATCAAAAACCTTGCTAATGTCAAGGTATATCCCAACCACTGCTCTCCTCTATCCACAGAGCCTGTCACCTTATAGAAAGAAATCATGTTAGTCTAACATGCCTTCCTCTTGGTGAATCCACACTGGGCGTTCCTGATAACTTTGATCTCCTCTAGGTGCTTCACAGTAGGTTCCTGGAGAACTTGCTTCATGATTTTTCCAGTTGTCAAAGTCAGGCTGACTGATCTGTAGTTCCCTGGACCATCCTTTCCCCCTTCTTAAAAATGAGCATCATATTGACCCTTTTCCAATAATCTGGAAAAAATGCAGTTGCCCTTGAGTTCAGATTATGGATGTCAGTGAACTTCCTGAGATCATCAACTGATTGGAACAGGCCCTAGCTACAGCCTCTGCTTTTGCACTGCCCTAGAAGCCAGGGTTAATGTCCTCCCCTTTACCTATCCCCCTTAATTCAGCAGCAGGGGGAAAGAGGAGGAGTGGCAGTGGAACTTAGCTCTGCTTTCATGCAGCTCTGAAGCCCAAGGGCTGAATGCCACTGCTCAATAGGGTTAAGGGGAGGAGAGAGAAGAAGGACAAACAGCAGTGGTATTCACTTCAGAGCTGTGTGAAAGTAGTGGCTTTGGCTCTACCCCAGACCAAACACCTAGTGAGCTCAGAGCTCATAGTACAAGAGGCTTCAGTCACATGCTAGACTAGAGAGCTCAGAGCTCAATGTTTTTGTAGCAGACAGCCACAGAGGAGTGCAACCATGCTGCCAGACCCCCGGGATATGCCCTGACCACAAAGGACTAGAAAGGATACCAACCAACAGAATGAAAGCAAGAAGAGGTGACAAGGGGGCAAGCCCTTCACCAACAGCAGTAGCAGCAATAAGAAGTACAAAGTAGTTTTTTACCTATAGGCTGGGGAACTCCCTTCTCAAAAGCACAGTGGCAGAAAGAGATCTTGGAGTCATTATCGATTCTAAAATGAACACGGGCTGCCAATGTGAGGACGTAGTCAGTAAGGCTAACCGCACCTTGTCATGCATCCAGAGATGCATCACAAGCAGGGCTAAGGAGGTGATACTCCCCCTCTATGCGGCACTGGTCAGGCTGCAGTTGGAATACTGAGTCCAGTTCTGGGCGCCGCACTTCAGGAGGGATGTGGACAGCATCAAGAGGGTCCAGAGGAGGGCCACCCACATGGTCAGGGGGCAGCAGGGCAGGCCCCATGAGGAGAGGCTAAGGGACCTGAACCTGTTCAATCTTCACAAGAGAAGGCTGAGAGGGGATCTGGTGGCTGTCTATAAACTTACCAAGGGGGACCAGAGGGGAATGGGTGAGACCCTGTTCCCCCAAGCGCCTCCCAGAGTAACAAGGAATAATGGCCAGAAGTTGATTGAGAGTAGGTTCAGGCTAGACATCAGGAAGCTGTACTTCATGGTCAGGGTGGCTAGGATCTGGAACCAGCTTCCAAGGGAAGTGGTCCTGACTCCTACCCTGGGGGTCTTTCAGAAGAGTCTTGATGCCTACCATTGAGCCCAGTTTTTCTCCTGCCCAGGCAGGGGGTTGGACTTGAAGATCTACAAGGTCCCTTCCAACCCTACTTCTATGATTCTATGATTCTACCTTAGAGGTCTTTAAAAGGAGGCTTGATACCTACCTAGCTGGGGTCATATGAGCTTAAACTTACCAGGGGTCATATAAGCCCAGTACTCTTTCCTGCCCAGGGCAGGGGGTCAGACTTGATGATCTGCTGAGGTCCCCTCTGACCCTACATCTATGAATCTATGAGTTCAAAGACCAGTATACGTGACCTAACAAGCTACAAGACCTGGTGATAAAGGCCATGTCCATAGGATAGAATATGTGCTAATAACTGGCAGCCCCAGCAGTCAAATACTAACAAAACAAGTACTAAATGGGAAGATGTAACAACCTCCAAGGATTTTGCAGAGAGGAGCCTAGTCTGCAGGAATTGCAAGTTTGGAGGAGGCATCAGGAAGTCAGTCTGCTTTGCACGTGATCTAAATGCCACCTGTAGTTGTAATACCTCTGTAAATAGTTCTCTGAATAACGAGTCAGTTCACTTATGAAAATATGGATTGTTCTCATACTGTTACAGACCACAATGTATGCAAAGCAGGAGTTAATGCATAAAACACTACATTAAAAATATCTGTCTTTGAAAAATATTGCAAAGCACGTGATGCTTATCTTGCTGGGATCCTATGACCCCAGCTGACTTCCTGCCCTTTGGGAAGGGGGCTGGACTCGATGATCTCCCGAGGTCCCTTCCAGCCCTGATGTCTATGAAATCTATGAAATTACATATTCTTATTAAATGAATGGAAGTATTGAATAATCTATTATTCTCATTGCATTGTTTTGCCAATTCTTGATTTTTTCTGTTTCTGGTAAATTTGTTTAAAAAGCTGCCTGATTCCATGCTGTTAATAGAATTGTTATTGTTAATTTGGATCAGCTGATCATGAGAAAATAATGAAACAAGCAAGGGAATAAAAGAGGGATACTTCTGCCAGGTCATGGTTTATATCATTTCCTAAAATGAACAAAATTATACAAGCAAGGAAGAACTGGGGTTTAGGGGGGGAACAAGACTTGTTTTATGATTAGAGTTTAACTGGAAACACTTGTTTACTGGTATTGCTTCTTGCAAAAACTTAGAGTGGCCAAAATGACCACAAATACTTCATCTTCGATTTGATGATGCTAAAGAAATTCTTCATCGCAACTACATTTTTTGGGGAAAAGCCTCTCTGTTGAAGACAGAGATGAAGTGCTAGAGAATTAAATTGTTGCCGAGTATAATTGATTATATCTGAGTTTTTTTCTCTTTGTTTATGATGTCTTTTCCTCTTAAGATAGTTTATCTTACATACCAAAATGTCAGGAGGATGTTTGTCTGGTAGTTATAAATCTTATTTTAAGCCTGGGAAAAGAGACAAAGAGGTAATATCAAATCTGTCTTAACTTTTTATATATCTCCTCAGTTACATGAGGACTTCTATACAAGGTTATATTTTTTCAATATTTTGAAGATATATCGGTACAGTGCAATTTTAACCTTATCTGTCTCTCCAAAAGGAGCAAGTATTCTATAGTTCTGCCTAGAAAGGTCACTGTGTAAGAATGAGTCCACTCCATTCAAATGATCTGTTCGTTTTTTGTGGGGAAGGGGAGGGAGGGAGGATGGGCAGCGGGTGCTGATTATTTTATTGTTTGTTTTCAGAAGACTGGGTCATTCGCATTCCATTGAAGAGAGGGCAGGCAACACTGTATTCTGAAACCAAGGCCCTCAACCCAATTTTTACTTGACTGATTATAGGTGCATTCTTTTCTTTAAATTCTGTTCACATTGCAGAACCAAGAGAGCTCTGGGGAAGATGAGCTGGCTTGAATTATGCATAAGGAAGCAGAGGCAGAGCTGTTAACCAAGTTCCAGATGCTGGGCCAACATCTTTGCTTGGTTACACCTATGCAGCTCTATTGACAAGAATGCAAATACACAGGCACAACCGAACAAAACCTGGCCTGCAGAGCTGTGTACTGGTATGAAGCAGATGGCAGAGCCCAGAGTGAGTCTGCAGGGCTGGCAGTTGTGTCAAAAAAACCCAAACACGCGCCAGAAAAAAATGGCATGGTGCACTGCCCAAAACTGGTGTGTGGCCAGCCAGAGCCAGACTCTGACTGCCAGGCAGACTGTGTACCTGGACTGCTGCTGCTGGATCCCCAGAAGGCCCCCAGGTAAGGCTGCTGGGGCCAGCACCTGGGCTACTCCACCCAAGGCAACTTGTCATGCGCCAGAGTGTGTGTGCAGGGGCATCCTTAGGGACAACCAGTAGTGGCACAAATACGAGTCCCAGGGAACACACATTCCTACTCATGGGAACATGCTCTGCGAGCAATACAAGTGCTGTGCCCTCAACACCACAACCTTCCCTCTTTCCCTTTGTACTCTGTTCTTGGAGCTTTTAACACTCCTTATACCTCTTCCCATCTTCTAATTAATATTTGCAGCTGACTCGTAGCCTTCTGGCGATTCAGATGATGAGCTGCTCTCTACCTGAACCTGGGGTTTCAGCCTCTGAAGGCTGCACCTCCTTACAACTAGAAAGCTGAAATTTGGCTTGTTGGTGAATGAAGAAATAGACACATTTCTATGACACATCATGGTTTGAAAGAACTGGGACTTTTCACTGAAAACTCCCAATCACATCTTGTTATACTCACTATATTGAAGTATCCTAAAATTATTACTGGAATGTGTATTTCTGGTATCCAGGTTTTAGAAGCCTGACAAATGCCTTACAATGAAGCCTAAGAAGTTCATGTTGTTTAGTTGATCCAACAGAAGATCATATACACTTGTACATAGACTGCATAGGGAGAAGACTGCTTATTATTGAGGGGTCTTAAATCAAAGTGGACAAGGGTCAGTGGCTGGAAATTTAAGCTAGGCAAATTAAGGCTAGAAATAAGATTCATGTTGTTAAGTGGGGACAATTAAGTATCAGATACTTGAACATATCAAAGGGTGAGGAGATTTCTCCATTACTGGAATTTTTCAAATCAAAACTGAGTAAGTGTAGAAGTAAGGTGCTCTATCTCAGTTGGAAGTTATCAGCTTACTGCATGAATTAGTAGGTGAAATGCTATGTGTTTATGTGTATGATTAGACAAGGTGATAATGGTTATTTCTGGTCTTTATGCGTATGGAATAATCTGTGAATGGTTACTTGCAGTAAATAACTCATCTGTCCTCCATCTGTTAGATCTGACGTACTGGTGTAAGCTCCTAATACTTTCTACATAGCCATCTGTTAGCATAAAAACTACTTTTTATAAAAGTTTTGTTCTCTGTCAATACATTCTGGGGGAGCGAGTCCTATATTTGGTGATTTTTGTATTTTCTTTATATAAAACTGGTGAAGAAAATAAAGGATGATAGTCCAGGTGTTGCCCTCTATATGATACATATCACAGCTATTTGTCACATACATCCACAAACAATTTTATTGATGGCATGCAGCCACTTCCTTTGAGCTACTATGTTTTTCAATGAAATACAAATACTGGGACCACTGCTACTGGTAATGACCTCAGTTGCTTTTTCTTTTGCCATTTTTTTATGTTGTTGCTATCTTTCATAAAAATAACAGTAATAATTTCAGAACTAATAATTTTAGTATCCTGATAAAGCATGGAAGAGGCAGTCTCCACTGTGTGATTTCCTCTTAGAAACTTGAAAGTGTGTGTGTGTGCATGCGCATGTGCTTAATATATACATGTGCATGCATGTGCATGCACACACTTTCAAGTTTATAAGAGGAAATCATACACACACATACATATGTAGGTATGTACGTCGTGTGTGTGATCTTTTAGAAATGTGTAAGTGTGTGTGCGTGCGTGTGTATTTTCTGAGGCTGTTTTTTTTAATCCCTTTCCATTTGAGGAAGGTGGAAGTTCAGCTGATTCCTTCCAGAACCAGTTGGGTTTTGCTTAGTTCACATTAATTGTTGGAACCTGAATTCATCTGCCAAAGTTCTGACCCTTTATTTTGGTAAGGATGTCATCTTAACATTACTGAATTACAAGGGTGCTTGGTAAGGAGCTAAAACTAAGATAGTCATGGAAGAAACTACAAAGAGACTGCCAGGATCAAGGAAAACAGGGATGATGCGTAGGGGTGCATGCAGGTGCATGTGGCAGTGTACCCCCTGCAAAAAGGCCTGTGGGCAGTTGCTGCTCGCCACCCCACCGCCCCTATTGTGTTGCTTTCCTGAGAGAGGCCATGTATTTACCCAGATGCACCTGACACACACCCTAGCCCAAACAGACCCCAATATACTCTGACAGCTTTTTTTTGAGCCCCACAGCCAAGGTGTAACCAACAGACAAAACTGTATGTTTTTGCTGGCAATCTTCTGGGCACCATTTGGCAGAGAAGCTACAAATGAACACAACTGCAGGTGGGGTGCAGCAGGAAATGAGAATTCTCCTTAGCAAACCCCCTCCCAACCCATACTCTTTCCCTTCCTCTCAGCCCAGAGGACCAGAGAAGACTCATGTTTCCAGGCCCTGATACGTGGGTTTCCCAGCTCTCCCAGCTCCCACAGCAGTGAGGTGAAACCCGGGGGCATTCTGTGCCATGGTCAGTGCCGGGTTGTGAGCAACTGCATGGCTTCCAGTCCTGGGCAGGGGAAAGGGTCTGTACAGGGGACTCACCAGGACTGATGGCATGTGCTGCTACAGAACTGAGAGAGTCAGGAGAAGGATTTTAGGCACAGAGTCAAAGACTGCTTGGGCTCCAACTACAACATCCCTGAGTGGCGCCAGCGCTGCTTCCTATGGGGAGACTGTTGTCCTTCCAGGCCAGAGTGGTGGAGCAGACTGCTACCACCCCTCCACCCCCGCCACAACCCAGCCTGGAGAGCCCTGCTGCAGGAACTCCTCCCTGGGGGAATATGCCTGATGGTCTGGGGGGGGCGGGGGGCAGAGGTTGCTAGATGGTGGCCGTTGGGGAACACTCCACATTGCACATTGATTGGGAGACACTGGGTTGCAAGGTAGCCCTGGAACATGAGATATCGTGCTTGGGAAAGATTGACCCATGGTCCAAGGAGCCAAGAAGAGATATGGCGAGGCCCAGTCCAGGGAGCAGCATTGCAGGAGGGGAGGCTGCACAAGACCCAATGCCAGGCCCATATGTCAGGGCCAACTTGCTACCTCCAGCCACTGGTACAGGGCCCCAAAGAGAATGGAGGTAGTAGTGGGGGGGTCTCCCACTAGGCCACTGCAGGCCTGGAGCTTGCTCCTGGAGAGAGGTGTAGCCTTTATGGGGAATGGCAGCCCCCTGGACTCTGGTCCAAGTTCTGAAGTGGGCAGCTTTCCACAGTATTCCTTCATTATGCACACAGAAAGCTTGGCAGCTGCAAGATTTAATTAAACCAAAGGATGACAGTTTCATGTATGGCAATTCCCCCTGTAGCCCCAAGATTTCATGTTTGTTAAGTTGATCCCCTGTAGCTGCCCTCCCCACACACCTCACACCTCATAACTATAGGGTGCAGACAGGGTCTTTCCCCACTCTCTCAGTGTTAACTGGAAAGAAGATTACAAGTTCTGTAGCGGTAACGTTGCACAGTTTTTGTTTAATAAACTCATAAAAAGTTTGGCAGCTTCAACATTTGATTAAAACGAGGCATGTCTTTCTCTCATGCTAGATTCTCTTACACCCTGGTACGTGCCCCAGGGGGGAGGCAAAGTTGAGAAGGGAAGGGGGATGGTGTGGGTTGTGGGCAGTGGTGTTAGGGACACAGGGACAGAGGAGCCCAGGGCTGGGGACCCATGGCTTAGTGCCAGGGTCACTTGAAGCCTTCTGGCACGACTCATCCAGGAAGGGCTCCCAGTCTCTGCAGGTGAGGAGGCCATCAGCCAGGGTTTTATGGATCTGGACAGCTTGCTGTGGTACAGAACTGGGGTGGGGGACTTGCACTTTCCCTCCCTTCCCCGTGCTGCATATGTTTGTGGTGCGAGGCCCAGTCAATAATTGAAGAGCTTCTGGCAGTCCAGCTGTTTTCCCCCTGCCACAGGGCCTCATGAGCCAGGTAGGGCAGGAGGGGCTAGGCCAGGCACCCAATGAGGACTGGGGGGGAGGGGGGGCAATTACACTGTTGACAAAATCAGGGATCCTGGTACTGTAGCTCCTGCTCTCCATCATCACATGGAACGGGGAGTTATGCAAGACATGGATATCATCCTCATTGGTTGCATGAAAGTTGGTGGCTCAGTCATGCCCCAGATGCCTTGGATTTGTGTATGCATGTGCACAACACACACGCACACACACACACCAGGTGTCATGATAACAGGGGGCTGAGGTTATGGTGGTCCATGCCTAGCAGCCAAACAATGGTTAGCTTACCCTTTTGGCTCTATTCAGCAGTCTTTGGCAGCCCTGGGAACCCAGAGGCATGGTAGGAGGCATGCAACAACTCCCACTGCCTGCTGGACTTGGGCCATGCAGGCAGGCAGACTCGGATGCCACCCCTCCCCCCCTGCCCGCCAGACCTAATGTGTTTTCTGCTTCCTCCTGACCTAATTTGTGGCATTTAAGAGTAGAGCTTGAAAGTTAAAGCACTTCCATGGACTTCTTGAATACTTAGTCTCCTTGTCCTATGCAGGGATTGGTTGATTTGAAGGGTTGTATTTTAGAATCGGATGCATGAACATGATTCACATTGTTTTTAATGGAAGTTAAATACAAATGTCTAATGTAAGAGATATGCTCACAAGTTACATGGGAGCAAACTAACCTAGTATAATCTTGAACTATGTACCCTAGCTTCTGGAATATATGTTTAATATATTTGCCAGCCAGCGCTCACTCTACAGTAGCAAATCAGAAATTTAGCAACATCATAAAACAGCAATTATATTTAAGATTTAGAAAATAAAGCCAAATAATTCTACCTTTCAGTGCCCTTGGAGATTTTTAAGTGGCAAAACTGTTGGATTGTTTTCTTTTAATCAAGTACATTTTTAGAATGGAGACATTTCTTTAACTTTTCACCATAACTCATTTTCTAACCTTCTTATTATTTTTGTTGTTTCCTCTGGAATCTCTGCAATTTATCTACATCTTTCTTAAACTGTGGTGCCCACAACTGAACACAGTATTCCAGCTGACATCTCACCAAGGCTGAGAAAAGTTGGATAATAGAGACATTCCCACCTAACTTGTATAAAAAGTGTCATGTTTATACCCTAAACATTTGACAGAACCTTTCTAAAAGGGCATAATGAAATAAAGAGAAAAAACATTATATGCATTATTTATTAACATCTATGTAACAGGGGGCCTTCCTGGGGCCGGTTAGTAGTTGGCTTGCCCACCTGTTTCTGGGCTAGCTGCCTGCCTCCCTCACCTGCCATGCCTTATTGGTCAATAACTGGTGTCTTAATTAGGTGGGAGGTTACCCTTTGGCAGCTCTGTTCTCCTAGGCTTACTTATGTAGCTCTGACCATCCCTGTACTGCATCCCAAGCCTCGCAGATGGCATCTGTATGATGTCTGTAACCCACACCATGGCTGGTGCTTCAGGGTCTCACAGGGACTCTCACTCCCTCCCTGGAGCAGCAGGTCATTGTGCTCAACCTTTAGGTCTTCCTTCAACCCACACTCAGCCTCTTTGTGATGGAGGACTCACCAGTGTCAGGAGTTGCCCCTAACTCTCTGGCTGAGCCCCACTACTCAGCCTCTAGCTCAAACTACGGCCTCAGGCATCCACAAAGTGGATGTGCCCAAAGATTGGAAGAAGGCCAATGTACCCATCTTCAAGAAAGGGAGGAAAGTATATCTGGGGAACTACAGGCCCATCAGCCTAACCTCTATGCCAGGGAAGCTCTTGGAAAAAGTCAGAGAGACCATTCTTGACAAACTGGCTGAAGGCAACTTCCTGAGGGACAGCCAGCACAGGTTTGTTGTGGGTAGGTCTTGCCTGACCAATCTCATCTTCTTCTATGACCAGGTGGCATATCACCTGGACAAGGGAGAAGAGATTGACGTCATATATCTTGATTTTAAAAAAGCTTTTGATCTGGTATCCCATGATCATCTTATAGAAAATCTAGCCAACTGTGGCCTCAGCTACATCACAGTCCGCTGGCTGGGGAATTGGTTCTGAGGTTGAACCCAGAGAGTGGTAGTTGACGGAAGTCAATCATTGTGGTGCGCCGTGACCAGTGGGGTCCCCCAAGGCTCCGTCCTTGGGCCTATTCTTTTCAACATCTTCATTAATGATGTGGACATTGGTGTCAGAAGTAGACTGGCCAAGTTACCTGATGACACCAAACTTTGGGGTAAAGCATCTATTCTTGAGGACAGGATGGTGATCCAGGCTGACCTTAACAGGCTCAGAAAATGGGCTGATGTAACCCTGATGGCCTTCAACACCAAAAAATGCAAGGTACTTCATCTTGGGAAGAAACACCCACAGCATGCTTATAGGTTTGGCAGTGCTGCGCTTGCTAGCACATGGCCGAAAGGGACTTGGGGGCATGATTGACCACAAGATGAACATGAGCCTTCAATGTGATGCTGCAGCTAGTAAAGCGAGCAAAATGCTGGCTTGCATCCATAGATGCTTTGCTAGCAAATCCCAGGATGTCATCCTCCCGCAGTACTCAGCCTTGGTGAGGCTGCAGCTGCAGTACTGTATCCAATTCTGGGCTCCACAATTTTAAAAGGATGTGGGAAAGCTTGAGAGAGTCCAGAGGAGAGCCACTTGCATGATCAGAGGGCAGGAGAACAGGCCTTAGGATGAGAGGCTGAGAGCCACAGGACTCCTCAGCCTGGAAAAGCTCAGGCTCAGGGGAGACCTGGTAGCTGCCTATAAGTATATAAGGGGTGTACATCAGGATCTGGGGGAATGCCTGTTCACCAGAGTGCCCCATGGGATGACAAGGTCAAATGGTCACAAACTCCTCCAAGACTGTTTCAGGCTGGACATAAGGAAGTACTTTACTGTCCGAGCCCCCAAGGCCTGGAACAGACTGCCACCAGAGGTGGTGCAAGCACCTACTCTGGATTCCTTTAAGAGACATTTGGACGCTTATCTTGCTGGTATGCTGTGACCCCAGCTGACTTCCTGCCCCTGGGGCAGGGGGACTGGACTTGATGATCTTCTGAGGTTCTAATGTCCTATAGCCCTAATGTCTGTGAAATCTATGAACATGCCATGTATGGCCTCTTTCCCACACATGGGGTTCCTCCTATTCCACTCTAAGGCCTCTATATCACACCACACCCTGGGGTCTTCTCATCATCCCCACAATCTGATGGGGCTGGCCCTTGTGCTGCCCTTCAGGCTTACTTCCAGTTTGGCCGTACTCAGCACGCCCTTGGGACTGCTCAGCCCTACTCAGCCCCCCTCAAGCACACCCCTTCAGGCCTACTCCCATTCAACCCCATTCTGTGTGGGGCCACCTACATCCCTCAACCAGGAGCCTCCTTGGTCTTTGTCTCTTGTAGGCTCAGGTGGCCACAGCCATACCTGGCCCCAGTCCTCTACTGGGGTCTTACACACCCTGGGCTCAGGTGGCCATAGCCATGCTTGGCCCTCATAGCCACCAGGGGTTATTAAGGCGCCCTGACACACCTTTCACCAAGGTGATAGCTGGTCTGGCATTTCTGGGAGACTGTTCTGCCATGAACTGTCCCACCAGGCGACCCTGGCAGGGTGCAGTTTTAGGTCATGCCCAGGACCAAGAGTCTCCTAGCCATCCCCATAAGATCTTGCCCTTGCCCTTGCCCTTGCCTCCACACATTCCTGCTGTAGCTCAGCCAGGCAATGTTTCTGCTTTGTCTGGCAGCAGCAAACTGAAGTCTTTATATACCTGGTTCTCAAAATGGCTGCGGTCATCAGGCACCTGGTGGCTGCCTGACCCAGGCCTTAAAGTGGCAGGCACCCAAAGTTTTAGTATCCATGTTGTGTGAGACAGGTCACTAGGTAGGTGAACATATGGTCTGACCCAGTAAAAGGTGTTTCTTATTGTAACCCTTCTGCCAAGCACCTGTCAGCAGCAACTAGGGCTGGGTTCAATTTTGGGGTACTAAATATGTTTCACCTTGGCTCAAGCCCCCACCCAGACCACATGGAAAACACTAAAAGAATCACTAGGGTGTCTAATAAAGTCAATAACCCTTGGCTCACAAGCAGTATGAACACAACCCCCTGATTTATTACAGAGGCAAACACCAAAACACAACATAACAGTCAAGAAAAAACAATACTTTCCTGGTTCGAAGTATACTCTATATCCCCTCTACCCCTATTGGAGAGCCTTCAGTTCCAGGTTTGGTAGTCCAAGAATGGGGGAGTCTTGACCCAAAAGAGGTTAGTTCCTGGGAATTCGGGTGCGTCATCTCCCTTGCCATCACTGACCACTGGGGGGGTCTGGTTCCCTCTGCATTGTGAAGGGCCCTTCGGTGAGTAGATGTAAGTCAGTTGAGCTGCTGTGGAGCATCAATCTATGCTCTTGCCCTGGATTCCCATTAATGCGACTCTTCTGAGCTGCTGTGGAGCACTGATCTCTGTTCCTGCCTGAGTGGCTGTGGGGTGAGCTACCAGTTCCTGCCCTGAATTCTCAGCCCAAAACCCACACAGCTACTTGACTTGAAACCCTGATTCTCTATACCACCTGGCCTCAGGCTCTAGCAAGCATTCCAACCTTCCCCCTCTCCTCCACAGAGGGGACCCATGGGAAAAAACAGAGAGAGTCCACCAGCCCAGGTGGCCTGAACCCTAAATAACATTTTTGACCTCATCACAGGGTCCCAATCAAGAAACAGCATCATTGGAACACTGCTAATGCATACCAATCAATTCAAAGGTGGTCAGCACTCCAGGATTTGGCCAGAGTCACTAAACTGGTTTAACAGGGTCTGTTGAGGAATCTTAAGACAACGGTCTGGATGCAATGAGGGAGATGGGAGGTGGTCCTCTTCCAGTCCTAGAGGAGGCACAATATACAATTATGTCATACTGAAAATATGATCACCCTTTACAGCCAAACAAGATACACACCAACATGAAACCAGAACACACCTTATAACACAAAATGACTTGTACATTTTGGGTGTGCTATATTATTTCTTATGTTCTTAAGACTGAAAGAATTTTAAGTTTTATTTTCTTTTCAGGTCTCATCTAAAGAATGTTTTTCTATTTACCCCTCACCTTTCTCTTTCTTCTTAGAGCATCTTTCTCTTTTGGGCCATCATGCCCCAGCATAATCATGGAGATTCTTGTTTTCTTGACACTGTAAGGAGAAAGTTATTTTTTTATATAAAGCAGTTGAGTCTTACTCTTTGTCCCTAACTTGTTTTATGTTTTAACTTTGTGTGCCACAAAGAAAGGACAAAGAAGCAGTGGAAAGGACACTTGGACTTTAGTCATGTTACTCTGCCCATGCAGAGCAGGGAGACTTAAGTACATGAGCCCAGAAACATGCAGAAAAGGCATGCAACAACTGTCCAGACCTACTCAGACCTACTCTTAAATGGTACCGGAGGTGCTATTTGTGGGAAAGCAGCCTTGCAGGTTACATCCAATTACCAGAGAGCTGAGACTGGCATGTTGATTTAATAGTTGGGGACTTGTATAGTTCTTACATTTGATAAATTTTAATTATTTTCTTTTACACTTAATAAACTTTTATACTCAGTTCAATATCCAAATTGCTTGCAGATCAGGAGATGGTTCTTTTAGCACCTCTGGTAAAGGTGAATTTTTCCCAAGTTTCTGAGTGGGAGTTGAGCCAAACCCTACCAGTTTGGACCCAGACATTGTACAGTGGAGTTGCATCATACGTGCATTTAACTTTTATGAATTCAACTATACACACTTGGGGAAAAAAAAAAAGAAAAATAACAATTTAAATAGTGCGGACGATTCTGTCCACCATTCCACTCAATGAGCGTATGCCCCGGAGTGAGCGTGAGATGGGAGATGTGAATCCGCTGTTCCCTCAGTCGGTCTCAGTTCCTGTGTGCCTCTCATAGTGTGAGCATCTTGCTGCACTGAGTGTGATTCTAGTGTTTAAAGGTACATATTTTTGGTACAACATGGCCCCTAAATGCAAGCTAACTACTTTATCTGGTGCTCAGCCAAAGAAATGGTGATCTGTTCCAATGCTGGAGGAAAAACTGGCTGTGTTGGACTTATTGAGAGGCGGTATGTTGGTCTCCAACGTGGCACGTAAATATGGCCGCAACAAAATGCAACTGTGCCATCAAGATTCAAGAGGGAGAAATTTGTCAAGCCATGGCATCAAGTGCTCCAATAACTCCTAAGGTGACAAGCCAAGTGTGAGATAATACTTTAGTGAAGACTGAAAAGGCATTAAACTTATGGCTGCAAGACATGAACTTTAAGCATGTGCCTATCGATGGCAACATGTTGTGAGAAAAGGCTTTTAGCCTCTACGCACTGTTCAAACCTCCCGCTGAAGAGGGACAGCCTTCTCATGAGAAGGAATTCAAAGCCAGCCAAGGTGGCTTAACAGTTTTAGGAACCGCTTCAACCTCAAAAATGTGCAGACTACTGGTGAAGCTGCATCTGCCGCTGAAGAGGCAGCAAAAGCCTATCCAGAACAATTAAAGAAAATCATAGAAGAAAAGGGCTATTTTCTGGAACAAGTTTTTAATGCTGACAAGACTGGCCTCTTCTGGAAAAAAATGCCCAACTGCACTCACATTTTTTAAATCAGAAAGACAAGCCCCTGGCTTCAAAGCAGCTAAAGACTGTGTGACTGTGTTGTTTTGTGGCAATGTGGCTGGGCATTTAATAAAGCCGGGCTTGCTCTACAGGGCTGCAAATCCCCATGCCCTAAAAGGCAAGAACAAAAATCTCCTGCCTGTGTTCTGGCAATCAAATAAAAAGGCTTGGGTGATGGTAGCATTTTTTCTGGATTGGTTCCACAAGTGTTTCATTCTGGAGGTCAAGTGGTACCTTGAAGAGAAAGGACTTGACTTTAAAGTGTTGCTGATCGTAGACAATACTCCTGGCCACCCTGAGGCTTGTGCATAACGACATTGAAGTCGTCTTTCTCCCCCCCAATACCACCTCCATCCTCCAACCTCTCGACCAAGGCGTTATTCGCTGTTTCAAGGCCATGTAAATGAGGCTTACGTTCTCACGGATACGTAGCACTATGGATGCCGATCCCAATCTTAATGTGATGGAGTGTTGGAAGTCCTTCAACATTGCCGATTGCATCACTTATGTTGCAATGGATGCAATTAAGCCTGAAACAGTCAATGCATGTTGGCGAAACCTATGGAAAGAACGTGTGAATGATTTTAAGGGTTTCCTGACCATTGACAAAGAAGTGAAACACATTATTCAGATGGCCAGGCAAGTGGGTGGTAATGGCTTCGTCGACATCTTCGAGGAAGAACTTGAAAAATTAATTGAGGGCCATAGAGAAACAATGACTAACGAAGAGTTAGAGGAACCGATAAAATCGTCTACAGAAGACAAAGATGATGATGACAAACAGGAAGAGCCAGCAAGTTGGAATCTTCATAAATTTGCTGAAATGTTCCAAGCTACGAAACACTTAATGATTTAATTTCTGAATATGATCCATCTATGGAACGAAGCCTCAAAATCACATGTAGTATTACAAACGACTTGAGACCGTACCAAGAAATGTTTGAGCAGCTCAAGAGACAACAGCGATAGTTGCCAATCACCATGTATTTCAAGAAAAAACAACCAGCAGCAAATGAGCCTATAGAATCAACTTCTCAAGCTGAACAAGAGCCAACCACTTTGTCTACGACTCACTCTCTGTCACCCAAGCCTGGCCCATTGTTTCCTGGATTGACATCAAGCCCTGACGACCCCCCAATAGTGTTGTGTGACTAATCACTGGAGTGTGTACAGCGCCCACTTTCATCGTCTCATCGTTCATCATACCTATGTAAACTAGCAAGAATATCTAGGATGAATGGTGAACGTTCAGGTTTACTGTTTTCCTTTTTTATTCTTTCATTCTTCTGTTTCTCTCTCTCTCTCTCTCTTTTATGTAATTAAAAATACTGTAAAATTATATTTTGCATATGTAATCTTTATTATATACATAAAACCATGTAGATGTACTATATACTGTACTTCATGGGCGATTTAAGGGATTTTCAAGGGTAATTTTGACTATACCCGATTTTTGCCTAACGTGCTGACTTTAGAACCTAACCCCTGCATAAGATGCGACTCTACTGTACTTACTGTCACTAAGGCCTGGCAGAAGGGTTAGAGCTGGGTTAACAGGTAAAATACAGAAATCTGTAGACTGATAGCCTTATTGATATAAACAGGTATAAACCTGTGGCTGCAGTGTGACCCAGCTAGGACACTACTGAGCATGCTCCACACATCTGATCCTGTCCACATGCTGCAAACATGGAAATAAACTAGTAAGGCCACTCTGGGGCACCCTTCTGGCCATTCATTAGGTATTAGTCTCAGGTGTGTTTGAAAGGGAAAGCAGCTACTAAGGTGGCAGTAGTTGTGCACTGGAATAAAGCTAGCAAGCTGGCATGTTGCAGAACTCAGGAGGACCCCAGAGTGATATCATTAGGCTACTTCTATATTTTTAGTGTGCATATGGGAACAGCTTTGCAGGGTGTGCTTGGTAGCATCCTGGTCAGGACATACTGCTGTTGAGAGATTTTAAAGAGATCTTAGCAACAGATATTTTACATGCTGCTCCTGGGCGGATCAGTATGGGGTCCTCCTGTGCAGAGCCAACCACCTCACTGTGCCCGACCACCTTCCAGGCTTTGAGTGACTGCCAGGGGGCACCTCACGTCTGACCGACCCCCTTCCTGGAGCACACCCGCAAGCCTGAGGGTAACAACGCCACCACCCAGGGTCTGGACTGATCCTGGCCCTGTGCCCCCTGGGAAACACAGCCCTAGTGGTCCTCAAGGGTACTCGACCCACTGCAAGAACTAGGGGTGCTTTCCTCAGTCTGAAGCCAAAACAGTGGTCTCCCTTAGTCAGCTGGACCAACAGAACCCCAAGGTATAATCTAGACCCTCTTTCAATAAGTCTTCCACGCTAGATACATAGGGGAACTTTATTTATTACCAGGAGTAGGTTTGGAATAGGGTACAATATCAAAGAATAACCCTTAGAGGAAACAGTGGCATGGTAGCCTTTGATCACGCATATGAGTTACTGCAAGCTATATATCTAGTTAGATGTCAAGTAGCTTACTCACAAGTATCATCCAGAGGCAGGTGGAGATTCCCTCTGGAGGCAAGCAGTTTATTGAATACGAGTTTCAAGAGCAAGAGAGTTGCAGATGGTCCCATTTCTCTGAGAGTCCTCATCATGGCTGCTACCCCTCCTCCTGATCAGTCCTTAACTTATGACCTTACTTACCTGATACAAGGAAGGCCAGCAGTTGTTGGCTGCCACCCAACCAATTTGAAATGCATGACTGGTTGCCAGATAGACTGGCAGATTCTCTACTCACCCCCAGTCATGATGTCACTGCCCAGAACAATAGCGAGATTAAGCCCTACCCCCTTAGGTGTGTGAGGCCAGTCACATGGGCAAAAGGAGCAGGTTCCCCCTTCCCTCAGGAATGTATCCAGCTCAGGTTACAACTCACAGTTACCTGAAGCAGATGGGGCAGGGGTGCCTGGCCTCTGCAGTAAACATGGTAACCAAATTGTCAGATTTAGAGTGACAAGTTCCATTTATTTTTAGCAGCATAAGTAATACTCTCTTCTGTAGTCACTGAAAGTACCATTTTACTCTGAAGTTGGGAAAAATGGCACCACCTGCTCCTATTTGCCACTTTGTTTCAGTTGACAGTATAGACAGTGTGGTCTCATTCAGATGAGTGCGGCCTTGTGGTATGTGGTGTTTTAGAAAGGATGTGGAAAAGCTTGAGAGAGTCCAGAGAAGAGCCACATACATGATCAAAGGTCAAGAGAACAGGACTTATGAGGAGAGGCTGAGAGGCATGGGACTCTTCAGCCTGGAGAAGCGAAGGCTCGGGGTGACTTGGTGGCAGCCTATAAATACATAAGGGATGTGCATCAGGATCTAGGATAATGTCTGTTCACCAGGGCACTCCAAGAAAAGACAAGGTCTAATGGTTATAAACTCCTGGAAGACCATTTTAGACTGGATGTAAGGAAAAACTTCTTTACCATCGAAGACCCAGAGTCTGGAATAGATTGCCCCCTCAGAAGTGGTGCTAGCACCTACTCTGTATACCTTTTAAGAAATGCTTAAATGCTTATCTTGCTGAGGTGATCTGACCCCAGCTGACTTCCTGCCCCTTGGGCAGGGGGCTGGACCCAACGATCTTGTGAGGTCCCTTCCAGCCCTAATGTCTATGAATCTATAGGTAATAAGCCTGATAGCAGAGTTTGGGGAGAGACTGAGATGGCATTCTGCCACAGCTCCCAAGGATGTGAAAGTGGGCAACAGATCTGTGTTTTACTGGTAACCTGAGGAACATTAGTTAACGTTAATCGAAGGGTATGAACATATGAACAATTAATCCAAGGGTAAAAGGGTTTCATTGGACATCAGCTGCATGGCTGGGATACTAGAATGCGCACAGTCATCTCCCCCTTTTTCATTGACGGCAAAGCTAATTCAGTTTAGGCTTTACTTACTATAGTTCTGTGCATATGAGCAGTTACCAGGCCTCATAGTAAAAATAGATAAATAAATAAATAAAATCATTTTTATCACACAGCAAATTGTCTATGTCCATCCTCTGACTTCAAGACATAGACAATTTGCTGTTAGCTGAGAAGAGCCCAGGCTGCTGGGTGGAATGTTCTGAAGTGCTTGAAAAGGATTAAAATGTCATTCTGTTTAAGCTCCAATGTGTTTGGGTAACACAACACTGTAATTTATTTTCAGCTATAAAGACTGAGACACTATCTCTGAATGGGGATTGAAAGAAATGTTTTTGTATGCATTCTGAAGTATGAAAGGTTACACTAAGGCTTTTTATTTAAATATACACATGCATTGTAGCAACAATATTGCTGCCTAAAACTTAAAGAAAAGTTGTTTATTGTAGTTGAAATAATATTTGCTGGATTTTGTCCTATTTTACAATGTTTTCTATGTGCAATAAATATTTATTTTTTAATAAAACTGTATGGGACTATCTGAATATTTACTGGGAGCTGTAAGAACCTACTTATGAGAGTTTTACATATAGCCTTGAGATCTAATTTTGGTTAGTACTTTTTAGAAGTCCTGAAGAGCTAGAACTGTGACCTGTGCCTCAAAGAGTTAAACTGAGGTGCAGAAAGAGTCATAGTATAGCTCAGTATTTCCTGGCCGCATTATAAATTGCTAATGAGTTTTGTCAGACCCCCTACTGTTACAAAAGCAAAGACCATCTTAAATGTCATTAAATAAACGTTAGTCTATAAATTCTATTCAGCTAATCTATAAAGGTGCATATCTACCCTGCCTTCTGATTAAATAATTGATCATTGAATTAAGCTTAAATAGCACTGGTTCAAATTCATACTGGAGGAGATGAAGGCAAATCATGCACAAGGGGGATTTCTTAGATGCATAGAAATTCAAGGCTAGAAGGGGCCACAAGAGGTCACCTTGTTCATCCCTTAGCTCTGAGCCAAGGTAACCCCTCAGGGATGATGGAGGTATAGTTGTTTTTTTCCAAACTGATCTTTAAAAGCTCCTGTTACAGGGAGTCCACCATTTCCCTGGATATTTTATTCCACTATTTAACTGTCCCCATAGGCTACAGCTAGAACATTTTTTAACAACCATCTTAAATCTCCCTTGCTATAAATGAGCAGTCAGACCCAGCCTGCAGAGCCACTTCATCAAGCTAGCCAGGCTACCAGCAGGTCAGCAGACACTGAGAAAGGGCATACAGTGGTGTAACAAGGCTGGGTGACCTCTGCAGCTGCTATACACATGGGCAGTCATAATGTCTGGTTGCTGTCATGGCTGCTGGAGTGATTGCATGATTGCAGCAACAATCTTTTTTTCCATCCCCACTCCATCAACCCTCCAAATCACCCTGCCCTAGTTATGCCATAACAGAAGGGCCCCCAGGCCCTTGTGGACATAGCCGTCAGCAGCATGACAATAAATGACACTTGTGTTTACACTATGCTACTTAGTCTACTTGGGCTACCACCTCTTGTCCTGCCACAGCTGCTGTCATGCTTGCTGGTCCTGCTGTAGCACCGTTGTCCCCACTGTTGTCCCTACCTCAGCCACTACTAGTCCTACCGCCACCACCTCAGGTCAGATCCAGCCTGTGAGGAGCTTCATGGACCAGATCTGGTCTGGGGCACAGGGTGTTTGACATCCTTACTGTAAATTAAAACTTCATATCGTACTTCCAGGGGGCAGGGAAGACAATTTATCACCGTCCCTTTTTGTCACAATCTGTTATGTTCTTCATTTTTCCTTCCCCCCTCTCCCCTCCCCCTTTTTTTCTTTTCTGGTTTCTTCAACTTTTCATCCTACCTCTTATTTTCTAACCTGCTTGTTATTTTTGTTGCTTCCTCTGGAATCTCTGCAGTTTATCTACATCATTATTAAAACATGGTGACCACAGCCAAACACAATATTCCAGCTGACATCTCACCAAGGTTGAATAAAGCTAGATAATTACCTGCAACACATGTACATATACACATTATACCTCCATGTGTATAGATGACACATCTGTTAGTATATCTCAGAATGACATTTTGCTTTTTTGCAACAGCATTATACTGGGCATGTCTACATGTGCATTAAAATGCTTTAGTTAATACACATTAAATCTAGTACCTCTGAGCTAGACATAGACATAGCAAGGCTGCTCCAACTTGCTGTGAATCCAGTACATTAGAGCAGACTCAATCAAGTCTGCTGGAGCACGGAAAGTAATGTGCTCCTGCAGTCTCCAGTGTCATGTGCATCAGCATCCCTGTGCTGAAAAATGGTGGCAGGGCACTTTAAACTGAAGCTTGTTCAATGAGTTTTAGCTCAATAACTCCACCACCATGTTCAGTGTGGAGATCCTGATACATGTGACACTTGGGCACTTTTAATTAGCGCGGCTCTCTAATTAAAGCACGCCCGCCCCCCCTGGCTACCAGAACACTTCTATAAATGCCCTCTATTGTGAGGTATTAGGAAAATGCACATTAGCCTGTCTTAATGTGGATTAATTAAGGAGTGTGGTTTTTAAGTGATGCTTAATACACAGTAGTCTATTTAATACACATTAAATAGCACAGTTTTTTAGTGATGCTTTAATGTGCACAAAAATATTCTAATACACATTAAAGTGCACGTGTAGACACACCCACTGAGTCACATTAACTAGACCCCTTTATTTGCCTATCCAGTTACTCCCTGTGTTATATTTATTTGATTTCTCCTTCTTAAGTACTTTGTGTATGTTTTTACAGAATTTCATTTTATTAATTTCAGACCATTTTGACACTTTATCAAGGTCATTTTTAATTGTAACTGTAACCTCTAGAATGCTTGGAGCTCCTCCCAACTGTCGTGCCCCTAATGCCGGTGCACCCTAGACCTGTGAGCCTGGGTCGGCACAACCGGCTTGGCACGAGGAGGGGGATTTATAACCGGACAGGTGGGTGATAACGGTGAGCAGGAGTCAGAGGATTTAAACACAGCGTATGGTTACACAAAAGGTGTATTTTACTTACGCTACTGATGTGCTGCGGTGTAGGCAGAGGAGTTGATTTATTCAGTTACAGCATGCAGATATCATGTTACCCAGTATTTACAGGGTGGGTAAGAGAGTTGCTTGTTACAGATTCTGAGCGATTCACACAAGCCATTACAGTCTGCAGATTACCGAGAGCTCTTGATATTGATAAGGAAGGTTATGACAGAGTTAGAGAGATGAACGGGCCGGCAAGACAGAGATATGCCAGAAAGATACGTAGGCGGAGAGATAATATTTGTGCACGACCTTTTCTTCTTGAGTGTATACACAGTTCTCTGCCTTGGGCGGAAGTTCTTTCAAAGTTATACTTGGGAAAAGTGACTAATTACTATATGCCAGGCATGAATAATTAATGAGTTGGCACTTGTGCTTTCTTTGTTTGCTCAGGTTTCAGAAAAAGGGGGGTTATTTTTACTTGGGTGGTACTGGTCCTGTTTGGTCACAGGATGGCACGCATAGTATATTATTTAATTTTACAACTTCACTAAAGTAGTTTCATTTTTTTCTGGTCACCATGGGTACCGATATCTTTTTTGATGTCACGGTACCAAGCTGCAATTTGTTCAAGGTTAGTGTCTCTCTCTTGTATGGGAACTCAAGTGATTTGAAAAGAGTGACAGACAGGGGTATGTATATGCAGCACTGTTAATACAGAGGGATAAACTACAATCACAGAGTTTGTTGCGGTAGTCTCTGACCCCTTGCCATCCGACCTGTTGCCATCTGACCTTTTGCCATCGGCATCTGAAATCAAAGGCTTTGATCTTTGACATGCCCCCTTGCCGATGGCAACTTTTGGTGACATCATTTAGAATTGGTTATCTTTCTCATCGAGCTCATAAACAATTGGCAAGTGTGTATGTACAAAAGCAAAAAGTATGGTTATTCATTTCTTGATTACATGAAAAAGACAAGAAAAGATGCATACAATAATGGTGGCCGCTTACAAAGTAAAAACACAAACAACTCACTATCAAACCGAACCAAATTAACCAGCACATCACACCGTGACAGACACCTTCGCTGCATTTCACATTGTGTCTTACATGCTAAGTATGCGGTCGGCTTGCCGGCCACATGGGCATAGCTATATAGATAAACAATTCAGACTTTACACGTAACAAAACCTTCAACTTTTCATATAAACATGTGGCCATTTAGATGTAGGTATATAGACAGTGATGTTGATAAGTAAAAGGTAATCCAGAAATTTCTACTGACGGAAGGTTACACTGTGTAAGATTCAAATAACCAGATATGTCAGAACTAGAAGGTGGTTGTCCCAGGTGGGCGATGACGCCAGTGTCTGTTGTAGCCATGAGTCTTCGGAAGCAAAGTCGGTAGTCCATTGTTGTGTTCCCATTTTCTTTAAGGTGGTGGCATTCGGTGGTAGAAACAGCTAGCAGAGTCAGGAACATGTTTTGTTGAATTGTGCCTGAAGCGAGACATATGACATAGTGCAGGATGATGGTTGTGAGAAACCTCATGGTCTTTACCTACAAAAGAAAATAAAAAACAGCAGTATCTAGAGATATTACACAATTCACGTAACTTTTTGTTCGGTGCGCCTAGATAACTGATTGTGGTGCGGAGGTTCTGTGGAGCCGTCGACATCTTTGATGAAGAACATATCTTCCATGTCGATGGTTACTCCTGCCTATGGTTGACTTTGATACTCAGCTATGCTGCACAGTTGCTGAGGAAGGTCTGAAATATTTGGCTGGATGATGGATGCACAATGTTTGTTCGCCATGTGATACTAAACAACGAGCCGGGCTTCAGCTGGGTGTCCGGGCTTGGCTATGCCCCATCCGGCAGATAAGTAGATACTTTCAGAAACAGGTGTGATGCGATATCAAAGTGAGGCCAACTAGTCTATAACATCCAAGATCCTCCTTTTTAAAAAAAGGCACCTTAGGCCTATCATCCACAAGTTCAAGACAGCTGCTAATGGCTCAGAGATTGTTTTATGCTTGTCCACATGGTGATATCTTGGCCTGTCTTGGGTTCTATTTTACTAGCTTGGTATTGTTTTTGGAGATAGCTGTCAGCGACGGGCCTACTTGTCCCCTCCGGGGAGCTCTGCTTTCCTGGTTGGTAACCATTCCCCTTCCGGACCGGTTTGTCTCCGTGGGTGATCTTCTCTCATGTCACCAAACCCCGCTCTCGCCTGCCACGACTTGGTGTTTCCTTAGTGGGGCGGGGCTAATGCATGGGTCCCTCGGTGGCCCAGGCTTGGCCTGCCAGTTGCACACGGGGCTCCGCCACCCCTTACACCCCGGCCTCCCGCCACCTCTGGGCTCTGCTTCTCTGATCCGGCTTCACTGCTTCTGCCAGCTTCTCCCACGGCTTACTTACTCAATCCCACAGACTGTAGGATGCCGCTATCTTTTGGTTGACCTCCTCACCGTGACCTACACCGGAGCCTAATCTGCACCCTCTATCGACCCCTTGCCACAAGCCCTCCACCCGGTGCGGCTCTTCCCCTGTGTTGTCACTAACTATATCGCTATCCCTCCACCAGATCCTAGCCTGGGACAGGAGGGGAAGGGATTCCCCCCTCAGTAGCCCTCCGGTTGTCCCACTCCTGATCCTTGACCTGACGTCCCTGAGTCTTGGTGGTGATCCCACCCTGATCTCCCTTCAGCCCGGGGATTCTCGGTCTGCCGCCCCTCTTCAGTGAGTCCCGCACCCACCATTGCAGAACTTACTTCAGAGTCCCCAGACTGTTCTTGGAACATCCCAATCCTTTGTCGCTCACCCGATCTGTCGCTCCTTGCACGATTGGATGTCATCCCCATCGTCAGGCTCTCGATCAGGGTCGCCTCTTCCTCCAGGGCTCCAGCTCGGCGGGCTCTGTCCCTGGGGCCCTCTGCCAGCGCTTTCCTGTCCCGCTGCACAGACCCCGAGCCATCCGCCGCCTCCAAAGCGGCGGCCGCCATTTTTAAATCTCCCAGCCGGCATCTGACGTCATCATCAGCTGCCGGCCACAGCTGTACATAGATGCGGCTGACAAGCCACGTGGGTTCTCCCTTCGCCGCGGCGTTCCTCTCCGCCCGTTCTCCTGGTAAGTTTTCCCGGCTTCTTTGGGTCCCGGGACAATAGCTTTTTATCTTAAGGTTAAAAACATTGCATTGAATCATGAAAATTGCATGCATACATTTTCTCATTAATGACTGAAGTCTTATTATTCTGTTAGACTAGACAGCTTTTCTAGACTCTGAATAGTAAAAGAAAATCCCTCTTAAAAGTCTTAAAGAAACAGGAATAAAAGAGAACAAAAAAGGAAGTGTCAACATTGATAATAGAATCATAGAAAATCAGGGTGGAAGGGACCTGAGGAGGTCATCTAGTCCAACCCCCTGCTCAAAGCAGGACCATCTCAGATCATTCCAGCCAAGGCTTCGTCTAGCTTGATCTTAAAAATTTCCAAGGATGGAGCATTCACAAGCTCTCTGGATAACCTCTTCCAGTGTTTTGCATACTATCTTCCTCGTGAGAAAGTTCTTCCTAATATCTAACCTAAATTTCCCATTCTGTAACTCGAGACCATTGCTCCTTATTCTGTCATCTGCCACCACTGAGAAAAGTCTAGTTCACTCCTCTTTTGAACCACCTTTCAGGTAGCTGAAGGCTGCTCTTAAATCCCCTCTCAGACTTCTCTTCTCTAGATTAAATAAGTCCAGTTCACTCAGCGTCTCCTCATAAGTCATGTGCCCCAGCCTCCTAACCATTATTGTTACTCTCTGCTTTCTGTAGTGGGGGGCTCAAAACTGAACACAGTACTCCAGAAGTGGCCTCACCAGTGTTGAATAGAGGGGAATAATTACTTCTTTTGACCTGCTGGCAACCACTGGTGATGCATAGGGGGTGCATGTGGGTGCACGTACACCCCCTGAGCATGGCGGTGCAGCCCCTAGGAAAAGGCCACCACTGCTGGTGGTGCCTGCAGATGATCGCCGCTCACTAACCCCCCACCCCCTCACTGCTGACACTGACGGGAGTGTCTGTGGGTGGTCTGCGATCGCCGGGCCCGCTGCTGTCCACTCCTGCACTGCCAGCAGCATCTGTGGGTGGTTGCCAACTGCCGGTCAGTGCTTGCAAGCCCCCGCATTGCCAACAGTGCTGTGGCTGCCTCCAGTAGCTCCATGCTTACTGCCGACACGCTCCTGCTGCCACCAGCACTGCTGCCACCTGCAGGAGCTTGCCATGACCCCCCCAGCCACTGGGGGCACGTGGTGTTCATGCTGGCAAGACTCCTACCAATGCAGCTGAGCATGCCATTAGCCTTCTTGGCAAAAAGGGCACACTGACCATATTCAGCTTATGGTCCATTGTAACCCCCAGGTCCTTTTCTGCAGAGCTGCTGCCCCCAGCCTGTACTGGTTTGGGGGATTGTCCTGTCCTAAGTGCAGGACTTTGCACTTATCCTTGTTGAACCTCATGAGATTTTTTTTGGACCAATCCTCCAATTTGTCTAGGTCACTCTGAATCCTAGGCCTAAACCCCAGAGTGTCTACTACTTCCCCTAGCTTGGTGTCATCTGTAGACTTGCTGAGAGTGCACTCTAGGGCATCTTCCTGGTCATCGCTGAAATGTAGGCTGCCTGATGTGAACAGCCACTTTTGCTACGGGAACAAACTTTTCTTAATATAAAATACCAGAGTGTCTTACAATGTATCACTCAGTCTTCCAGAATAGGTTCTGTGCTGCTGGTCTGGATCAAGAAATCAATATTTGACACAATATTTTAACTGTTAGATTCTTGCTGCTGTCAACAGGATTGTGTGATGGCAGAGACCTATGGAAGGTACTTTTATCTGAGGAATGATTGTGGGCTATTGGGTGGATAATGCAAGGTGGTAGACTGCTGCAGCCTTAATGGGAATCTGTAGTGAAGCTGAAATTCAATTCAGTTTGGATCTATATCGTATCTTCTCTTCCTCCTGAACATGTTTAATTCTGACATTTCCCTATAGGAGTCTGCCATTGATTTTTCAGTACAAAAGGCTCATAATGTATATGGGCTAATCAGACAAAGTGTTAAATGAAGTTGAAGACAATTCACTTTAAAATTAGGATATCATTAGAGTGATGTGGTAACCATGATGGTCCAGGAAATATGTGAGTGTCAAATGAGATCTGAAGAAGGGTACTCTGTGCTCCAAAGCTTGTGTGAAATCTCTTCCAACCACGAAGTCAGTCTAATAAAGATATCACCTCCAAAAATGTCTTTGCCTCTCACTTCTTAAAATTGTCCATTTGATAACAACTATGCCTAGTATCTTAATAGTTACCCTCTGTTCTGGGCAAGTGTAAAGCTAAACTATTTTCTCAAAGTTTTGCCAAAGTACTACACAAAACCTCCCAGCTTTGCAAATCCATTAATATTTCCCCTTTTCTCAAAGTTTGATCAATAGTTAACCAATTTTGTAGCAGGGAATATATGCGTGAAGAGCAAGGGCACTTTTAGAAATCCATCACATTTTTTCTGATTTTTCCTTTCATAGTCTGAAATTCTGTAAATTTCAGAATTTGAACAATTGACTAGTTTGCATGTGTGACCATGCATCTGAGCTACTAGCTGATACATGCAGCTAAAACTATAGAATTTGTACTGAAAGGAGAGAGGCAGAATGCTTTTATGAAAGCTTTCCCTACAGAATATAAAGTTTAGTGTCCCAGTCTTCATCTCTGAGGTACTTAATAACCTGTATCCACAACATCTAAAAGATCATCTGAAGCTTTGGAATGAACACCATGGTCAATAGAAAAATCAAAAGAACATTAAACTGTAAGAAAAAAATCTTCTTACTGCAGAAAACAGGTTTCTTGAGGTGCAGTGGTATGAGACTATGGAATGTTCAAAAAGGTCAAATTTGGTACACAAAGTGGTGATATTTGTGATAGTCTTTACATGTATCAAATGCAACTTTGACCTTGTCATCTCCTCTAAGAAAAATACAGCAGCACATACCTTAAAAAAGAGTGCACGCTACCAAAATAAAGGAATTCACTACAAATGTTATTTCCCCTCTATTGGAAGGAAGAAAGATAACACTGACCATTTACTCCGGAAGGCACTCTGATATTATGGTGATGAAGGTAGTAAAAACAGAACTCATAGGTTACATCCCTATGAGCAGGGGTGTGTGGTTACTAGGGGATAAAAAGCAGCATCACAAATTTATGTTGCTGCTTTTTGCCCTGGTGCATACCCCTGCACATGAGGTTAGCATGGGGGAAAATGCTCCAGGTCTTACCTGGGGTCCTGGGAGTCACCCAGGCCAGCAGCAGCAACTGTCCAGCAGTAGGGAGCTGGACCAGCAGCCAGAGCATGGCTCTGGCTGGCCAGGATCCCAGTCCAGTGGTGCATGCCCCTGCCACTTTTTTTGTGGCTTTTTTTTTTTTGACACTGGGATTTCCCTGTGTCAAAAAAACCTGTGCCAGACTGCAAAACTGCAGTGCAGCAAATGGGTGCACATGTGCTGTGTGCAATTTGCAATGTTGCAACTGGGTTTGCGGTGCCACAAACCACACATGAGAGCTCATCTGAATGTGCCCACATAAGCTAGAACAGGGGTCAGCACCATTTTTGGGCAGAGCATCAAAAACACCTGCAACCTGGACTTGTAAGATGTTGATGTGCCAGGGGCAGATCGTGGGGGAGAAACAAGGGGTCTGATCTTTATAGCAGTGCTCACCCAGACCCTTTCCCTGAGGCGTGCCTGTACCCACCGCCAGCAATGAGTTGGGCCAGGGCTTTGCAGACCTTGGTGCAGCTGCTTGCAGCCTCCTGGCAGCCTGCCACAGTTGGCTTGGGCTCTGGGCAGGCCCCTGCTGCCTGCCACAGAGCCCAGGCTGCTTTCAGTAGGCAGTGGGGAGACTGCAAGCAGCTGCATTGGGGTCTGTGGAGCACCAGCCTGGCTTGTTTCTGAAGGTGGGTGCATGCACACCTCAAAGTGGACAGTGGGAAGAGACCAGGGCTGCATTGGCCTGACAAGGATCCAGTCCCTCATGGCTTCTCCGCTGTCTTCCTTGAGGCACGTGTGCCAAGCAAAATGCCTTTGTGTGCCATACTCTGGCATGCATGCCTTCCCCTGGGCTAGAACTTTTTTTTTTTCCCATGACAAGATAACAAAATATGTATCCCACTAAAGCTTGATCCTAGAAAATCAAGGCCAAAATAAGTTAATGTTTTTATTCTGCCAGGCCCTATTAGCCACAAAAAGCTGCTTTACATTTATCTTGCGCTACTATTGCTCAGGACATGGAAAATCATATTTCAAGTTTTCCCACTGTAAAGTAGTATCATATTGAGGCCTATTTGATCTTACATAAGTCTGCCTTTTTGGGGGGGAAATCAGTCAAGGGAAAAGCTAAACAGAGGTAGGTGATTAAAAGCAGAAAGTAGGAGAGGCAGTCTGCATAAGACATGGCAGGATAAAAGGGAGGTTGGAAGGCAAGAGGGGCATACAGCAGTACCTACAGTGTTCAGAATTTGCACTGTTATGGGGGTGTTGATTTACACCAGGGCTATCCAACTGGTGGCTCATAGACCACAGACAACCCGTGAGGGGTAAATTTGCAGCCCCCACCTCATGTCCAGTTGCTGCTACTGCTGGGGTCCCTGGGCTCTCCATCCTCCTCCAGCTTCTGCTTCCTGCCCCTGCGAGCAGAGCATGGTGAGAGGGTTGCAGGGCTTAAGAAGCCCATGCAGCATGCATCCCCCAGCCTCTCTGAACCTGGACAGCTCTGCTTTACAGGGAAGTTTCTCTATATGAAAATAAGGTCTTCTAGTAACTAAGGAGCCTGGGTAAACACGTGAAGTTCTGGTCTTGGAGTCTGGCCTTGAAGAATTAATAACCACAGGCTGGTAGCTGAAAAGCAAGGTGTATGATTCAGAAACTTGACTGGGGAAAGCAGATACATACTATGGTAGCAATGGATATGCAGTGAAATAAAGAGAGTAAGCTGGTTTGTTGTGGATCTTGCTGCAGTGTAGAACAAGCTATAATCTTGTGCTATTTCATACAAAAGAGATGGATTTACTGTTGACATATTGAGGTGATTATAAATGTTTAATGTAGAGGCAAAGGTATTTTAGCATTTGTAGGTAGCAATATGACTAGTATATAATGGCTTGAAATGAAACTGAGTCTTAATAAATCTGTGCATAAGAAAGTAAGAACTGTCTGGAATGCAATCAAGCATTCTTGGTTCTAATCCCCTCAACTGCAATAGACTCTGTGTGTAATGTTGGGTCAAAACATTTGGATTTGGGGGTCAAAAGTTGGGCACCTAAATGTATGTCTAAATAGTTAATAAATTACATGCATTTTAAAGAGACAGTGGGCATGTCTACACCTGCATTGATATGCTTTTTCTAATGCACATTAAATTTAGTACCTCTGATGTGAGGTACTAGATTAATGCACATTAAGCTGTGCTAATGCGCAGTAGTGCATTTGAATGCTTTTTTAGTGATTCTTAATGCTCAGTAGACTATTTGACTGTGAATTAGCATGTCACTTTTTTTATGTGATGCTTTAATGCTCAGTAAAATAGTCTTTTGCCCATTAAAGCACACATGTAGACGTTCCCAGTGAGGACTTGCAACTCCCACTGAAGCTGTACGTTATTTTCTAGTCCTTTGCATCTATATGGTCACTTTAAAGTAGCTGCCACTGTTCCTGAAAAGGGGCCATTTCCTTTATATCCATGAGATCTCCTAAGATGAGAGGCAAGTAGCAGGAATCCAGAAAGTTGTGAAATGTTGGACACTTAAACCTATCACAGACCTAGATTGATGTTCAACGTGGACCTCTGGTGAGAAACTTATACATTTGTGAGAAATAAAGAAGTGGCAAGCTGCTACTTTAAAATGGCAGTCTGCTAAGGGATTTCAAATTTTAGCAGTACAGAGAGGCAGATTGATTAGTGGGGAGATTTCAAGAACTTTGCCTCCTATCCCACCTAAACATAACCTTGAGAATAACCACTGTCATAATTGTCTGGTCATTCTCATTTATAATGGGGAACAGAATTGACTGGAGAGAAAAAACATATCTGAACATCTCAGACTTTCCACCAGTCATGGTTGATTTCAGCTTCAAAAGTAGGCAAAGTCCAGAGGACTGAGGAGTTAGTTTACTTAGAAATAGTTTCTCTATCTTTAATGAGTGTTTTTTGTTTGTTTCAATGTGAAAAATCAAGCATTGATTAAAATTAAACACCATATTAACCAACCTAAGTCATTGCCACTCTCAATTACTTAAGTGTGCTATTTAGAGAAAGTGAACAGTTTATATTAATTACTTGGATGTTATGTAGTAGCAAAGAGCATTCTTCCCATTCTAATGCTTGATGCTGTGGTGCAAAATAGGATAATTACCTCACATCCAGTGCATGTTAGCAAAGTCAGCAACTAACTTTATCTTTAGTTTACAGTATACTGTGGGCATTGAAGGAGAATTTGCTCTTCAGCAATGGGCTGTGATATTTAGCAAAGCACTGTGGCTTTGAAATTTTAATCTAGGGGTAACTATTGGAGTATATTTGCACTGTATTTTCAATTAGCTTATCCTTTTGCTTTTTCAATCAGGTCGCATATGGCATGTGTAGATGAAATGGGGACCCTAAATTAAAGTGGTGGGTTTTTAAAAACACTGTTTCAGTTTAGGGCCCTTTAAACCCCTGTGTTGTGCACACACCTGAACTGTCTGCCAATGGGGGAAGAGGGCGAGCTGCCAGTGGGTGAAGCGATCCCTGGGCTAATGGATGCCCCAGGTGGCACCTGCTTGCAGGCACCCAGCTCGGGTGGTCCCGGGGGGCACCACAGCCATGGAGGGAAGCACTGGGTCCCCGCACTGCTTAAGTTGGTAGGCAGGCTCCAGGAAAAAAAAAAAAAAAAGATCACTTTTTGTTTTGTCTTGGGTGGAACCTGCCTTCCCGGGCTGCTGCCAGGCTGTCTATATAGGCTTCCTGCATAGCCCCTGAGCTGCACGGAGCCCGGTGCTTCACTCCACGACCGTAGGGTAGCGAACTAAAACTTGCTGCACCCCAAGTCATTTAAGGCGCATTACACCACTGAATTTACTACAGTAGCTGGAATTACTGCTCAATATGCCTCCAATGCATGCAAACACCAACATTTAACCTGCTTTAAAGTGTCATGCACACATGCCCCTTGTTTCATCTACACATAGCCATAAGTACTTTAGCACTTCTACTTGGAAAGGAGATACTATAACTCTTCCTGCTTTTCTCCTTTCAAAGTGCATTTATATTAAAGTGAACACTAGTGTATTTTCAGATACAATGGCACCACATGAAGATTAATCTCCTGGGTCACTTTTGTGCTCCAACGTGGTCTGATTACAACATGTCAGAATAGACTCAATTAATAAGAACGCTCCAGCATGCTGCGTCTCGTGTATTCAGCACTCTGAGTTTCAAAATGGTGGCAGAAGTGTTTTAACTAAAGTTCATTTGACAGGCTTTAGTTAAAGTGCAGTCACTGCCACTTTGAAATCAAGGTTCCCACCAAGCTGTGTGTGTGCATGGCCGTGCATGCTTTAAAACCACGCTATGCACAAACTTATTAATTCTGTGCACCCGCCCGGAGGGGAGCTCGGCTACGAACTGGACGCGAAGCACAGCGGAGGCACTGGGGCTGGGGTGGGACACTTACTGGAGGTAAGCTGAGGCAGCAGCTCCTCCCCAAGGCCATGTGCTCTCTGAGGCGAGGTGGGGACGGGGGCTGGGGGCAAGTGCCAAGGAACTGCTCCACTTCCCAGCCCCGACACCATGTGTCTCCTTGCTCCCAGAGGCATGGCGAGGCGGGGCAGGGGGGCTGATCGCGGGCTCTGCAGGTGCCAGGGAACCGCTCTGTTCCCCAGTACCGATGCCATGTACCTCCTCGCTCCCAGAGGTAAGGTAGGAGCTGGGGCTAGTGCGCTGTGCTCACAGACAAGCTGCGTGCTCCCAGACCACTACAACTTAGAGGGAACATTGTTTGAAATGTGGGATTCTGAACACACGAGAAGCTGTGGGCATTTTAATCTGCAGAGCCACTCAGATTAAAACACCCCCCCTCATCCTGGACCATGTGTATAGGCACTCCTGGTTTCAGATGTGTGTAAAAAATGTAGATGAGTTGGGTGAACATGTCTTTGAACACTGGAGTATAGAATAACTGAGCTTCATGAAATATAGCAATGCAAAAAATGTACTGTCACAGAGTGGGGCCTGCGAGCGGCCGTGAGCTCACTAGCGCCCCCTGTCGTGTCAATTAAGGTGATCCAGCACCCTCTTCTCGCCCGCCATGTCTTTGTTCTTATAAAGTTCAGTAAGGGAGGCTGCCTACTTTCACCTTGGAACGGAGGTAATACCAGCGCAGTGTCAAGTGGGGTGCTCCAACACCCCCAGCCTTATGGGCAATGCGTGCCTCCTACCCAAGCCTCGCAGCTGTTCCCGGACGTTCTTGGGTCCTTGCCTGTCAGCGCCCCTCTCTGGCACCCCGGGCTTGTCTCACACCCGGCGCCCCTTCTCTGGCGCCCCTGCGCTTGCTGGCCCTCTCGGGCCCACTAGCAATACTCTTCCAATCGGGCTCAGGCCGCCTGAGCCTTACCTGGCCCCCTTGACCCTTCGGGGTCCTTTCTAGTCCACACCCCACTGGGTGTCTGACAGTCACTTGCGCCCGCTCCTGGGGCCTATGCGCACCTCTCGCGCCCGCTGCCCCCCTCTCTGGGGCCTGTGCCGCGCCTCTCGCACCCATTGCCCCCCTCTCTGGGGCCTGTGCCGCGCCTCTCGCACCCACTGCCCCCCTCTCTGGGGCCTCGCTCTCATGCTTCCCATGCTGCACGCCCTCTCGGGCTGGGGCCTCAACCCCTATACACCGAGCGCCTCTTGGCGCTCACTCACCATGCCCACTGTGGCACTAGATTCCCCAGCACTATGGAGCCCTCTGGGACTCTCTCCTGGTCCTACACCTGGTTGGGGCTCAGGTGGCCACAGCCGTGCCTGGCTCCCAGGACCACCATCTCAGTCCCTTGCCCTACTAGGGCTTCTCTCTCATCTTGCCCCACAGGGCGGGGGTCAACACCCCATAACACGCACACCACTGGCGCAAAAGCTGCGCCCCCCGGCACCACTAGTTGTGCCCTGCTGGGCACCCGGAACCCCCAGATAACTGGGGAGCTCCCATGAGGCCTCCTCACACCCCTACAGCCTCTACCGGCCCTCCGGTGTAATAATTGCAACTCAACAAAACTAAGTCAGCCGGCTATAACGCATCATAAGCCCCCCCCGAGCGTATAATACCAACTCCACTCTATGCTGGCTCTCTCTCATACCTCCATCAGGTTCTCTCTACCCCTGCATCATTGCAGCCGGTCAGAGTGGTCAGGCTGCACCACTGACTCGGGCTGCTCAGCTTGCCCGCAGAGCTCCTGCTCCTGCTCCTGCTCCTGCTCCTGCTCCTGCTCCTGCTCCTGCTCCTGCTCCTGCTCCTGCTCCTGCGGCTGTCTGAAGGAAACTGCCAGCTAGGCTCTGGCCTAGGCTATTTATACAGGCCCGGCTCTGCCCCCTTCCGGTCACATGACCGCCCGGTTGCTGCAGCGACCGGCACCTGAGCTGCCCCTGGAGATTGGCAGCTCCTCTTTTCCACTCCTTAGGAACAGGGCACCTAAGTGCTCCTGTGACATGTAAGTAGAACAGAACTTAAACAGTTTTTTGAGGTTTACCTTGTTATATAGTATGTATATATAGCTTTTTCTCTAATGATAAAGGACATTTATATATCAAAAGGTACAAATAATCATCGTCTCAAATTCCGCAAAAAATGTTAAAGCAGAAACTTTTCTGTTTAAATGTAATAGCAGGATTTTACGTTGCTAACAAATTAATTGGCATGATGGAATGTTGCTATGAGATTCCAGGGTACTTTGACAGTCCATCATGACAGGTTGGAAGTTCTGATGCATCCTCTTTTAAAATTGGTAAATGTAAGATTTTATGTAAACATGACCGATATAAACAATACAGTGATTTTTTTTTGGTCTTACCTATGTTTATGTTGTTGCACACTTTGGGTTTTCAATGTGCCAAAAACCTTTTTATTGACCATGCATAGATGCATTGTGGGAGCAGTCTAAGTTGAAGCAAGATGCTTTGGGCATAACATTTTGAGTTTCTGGCACCTAGGAAAGATGTTTAGCAATATGCACATTACTTTTTCATAAAATGATTAGTAGAGAAACAATTAACAGTCCTGCTGCCAAAATGCATATCTATAGCAACACTTTGAGAAACACAAGGCAATTTACAGTAATCCCAAAAATCATTGCTTTAGGCTGGCTGCAGACTTAGGAAGACAACTCTACATCAGTTTACACTTGCTTTTTGTTTTCAAGATGGCTTTCTTACTCCTGAAGCAATGCAGCTGTGTTAAAAACATTATACCTTCAGTCCTGAAGCATGAATCTCTGGCTTTTGGTGGGCTTCACGAAAAATTCCACAGAATGGGATGTTATATGGAGTATTGATCGTAGACCTCAAGGGTGCCTATACACGTGCTCTGATGCATTCTAATTAGAACGCATTGGAGCAGATTCAATCAAAATCTACTGGAACGTTCTAATTCGAATGGTCCAGCATGCTGCAGCATCATTTGTATTCAGTGTCCTGCATTTCAAAATAGTGGTGGGGGCATTTTAATTAAAACTCATCGAACAATCTTTAGTTAAAGTGCCCCCGTGGAAATTTTGAAATGCAGGATGCTGAATACACATGACACTGTGGTGTTTTAATTAGAGCAGCTGTCTGGGAGCCACTGTAATTAAAATGCCCCCTTTCCCCCACCTCAGAGCACATGTATAGACACTGCAAGATGCTAAATGCCTTTTGAATGTACTTGACATTTACTTAACTTCCCTGGCCCTTCTAGAATATTTTAGAAAAACTTGCCAAAAGCAGAATGCCTCAGACAATATTTGAGTCTGAGGTCTGAGTGTTTCTGATCCCAAATTGAAACAAGTCTCTAGACCTTATTCAGGTTATTTGTCACAGAAGCATAAAGGAGTTTCACTATCTGAATTATTAGTGGCAGTATAGAAGGCCTTAAAAACTGTGAAGATATGTACTGAACTAAATAGATTCAATAACAAAGGTTTTGGAGGATGGAGTGAACATCTTCTTGGTACTAGTTTAGCAGAAACACGTTTCATACTAAACAAGTTCATACTTCTAATGGTGGGATTTGCTACCTTTCATGACTGTACTGAAACTGTTGCTTATCTGATCCCAGAGAGATGACGAAAGAACTATCAGCACCAAAAGCATAGACAGATTTATGTTAAAAGGGAATAATTTCTCTTTTGAGATTAGAAGAATAATGTAGCAGCAACAGAAGATTTGCAAAATAAGATTTTTAAAAATTGGGCGCTTATTTTAAGTAAATATTTGGAAGTGCAGCTACTTGCAGCAAACCACATATTATTCTACCCCTTCAGTTCATTATGGCAAAAATACTAAGTACCATAAAAATTGTAACAGGCTTAAGGACAAGTGGTCCCTGTTTTTAAAAGCATCATTTAAAAACCAGTTTTACAGAGCAGTGCCAAAGAACTGAAGAGAAGAGTTTGTTCTCAGTGTCAAATACATCTCAATGATTATATGCACCATTTATATCAGGGGAAGTGTCATGCTGGGCTGAAGGAAGCTTCAGTGGCTTGCAGTCCTTGTGTGTGTTCCCTGCACAACAACATATTTTATCCACTGGAGATATTTTACCAAGGAAAATGAAAAGACAAAATTGAAATAATGCATATGTGATTTATATACAATTAAACATCCATATTTCACATTAATTGACTTACTCTGGCTTTGTTAGGTTCTCTAAAGCAACAAAAAATAATAACAGCAGCAAGGAAATAGAAACAAAGAGAAAACAATTGTTTCTATATTAAAGGTCTACTGTTGTTCAAGACCCTTTACTAGGTGAAGGCCAATTAGCATATATTTTAAATTATGGACTACATTACGGAATACTCCCACATGTTGTTGAATATAAACCAAAATAGTAGAACATGCTCAAACAGCAAACTCTAACAGCCTGTATTCCTTTCATATGTAGTGGGCAAACAACCTATAAAATATCCAGGGCAGCAAATGGGGCATTTTAGGGAGCGTAGCTAGCTGCAGATCCCAGACTCATAGACAAAGGACTGGTGTGCAACTTTTGGTCTACATGTTGGCTGCTTGTTAGGTTTTGTTTTGCTGTTTTTTTCCAGTGTTAAACTGTCTGGACCCTGAAAAGGCAGCATTGCACAAGTCAATGTTTTTTTGGCTTGTTTAAGGGCTGTAAGGCTTTGACTTTGTTGATTTAGATTAGCTGGGGTATTTGAAAGAGGTACCAGTAAGCACTCCTTTTAGCCCAGAACCAAGATATTGAGAGGACAATAAATTAAAACAACAAAGGACATGACAGGAACATAAATTATTTCGATGCCTGTTCACCTATGCTAGCTGCCAGGGTAATAAACAGAAGGAACTGGAATTGCTTATTGATGACTATAAAATCCACCAAGATGACATTGCTGAAACTTGATGGGAGATTCTCACGACTGGAATGTTAAAATGGCTGGTTTTAAAATTCTGCCCACTCGGTCATTCCTATTTAGGAATGACCGAGTGGGCAGAATGATGGAAGAGTAGCACACTTGTCAAAAAATTGCACCACATATTTTCCATGTCAGGACAAATTGAAAGTAAATGGGTTTAAATACCTTACCAACCATCAAGGAGTACCCTATATCAAGCACAAGATGGGGCACTTCGTGGCTGCTACAAATCATGCTAAAGAATAGAAGGATTGGCTCCTTAAAAATATGTGTGTAGGAGGAAAAAACCTACCTTATCATGAGGGACTTTAGTCTGAGTGACACACGCTGGAGGTTACATGCGGTCTGTACTGAAACATTATTAGAATTTCTAAAAATAATAGATGACAATTTCCTAACTCAAAAAGCACTGCCTGTAATACCAGGGAAATTTTATATTAGAAATCATCTTGATGGACTGAGAAACTGCTCAAAGAACTAAAAATTAGTATTAGATACAGTGATCATAACTTGATTGCATTTGTTAAGGGCAACCAAGGCAAAATCCAAACCAGTGATATATAACACATGCTCATGTGCACACACACAAACACACAAATACTAATGCTGTATAATGGCCAGTTTCATACAGCTGAAGATAATTACGAGCCAAAGCAAACCAGTTGTGAAAAAAAATTCTGAAGAGTTCCCAATTCTTATTCATATTTTACTACATACCCCCAAAAGACACTTAAAAAAAACGCTGAGGAGGAAAGCTAAAATCAACTATTAAAAACAACAACACCGAAGCACATTATACAGCAAATTAAAAAAGGGGAAGTTGATACTAATGAACATAAATCAGAAACCATTTATTTTAGAAAACTGATAAGGGAAGGAGACATTTATGGCCATCAAAACTAAGGAAGTTAAGTACATTAGGAACAATAACAAAACCTAACACTGCCATAGGTCATCATTAGAAATGGTAGAACTGTTACTAATGCACAACACTGGTTAATAACTATTTCTTTCTTGGTATTTGGGGGAAAGTACTGAGGAGGTCATCGGGGCGATCCTGTCTTAAACAACAGGTTGGATAACATGACATCTTGAGGTGTCTTCCATCTTTATTTACTACGATTCTATATCATATTATGACTACAGAGTAGTTTCCAGTATTATACTGACACAGGAGGATGCTAAATAGCAGCTATTGTCACCAGACAGTTTAAAATCAACAGAACAGTGCTGCTGTCTGAACACAGACCTGGGCTGTCACCTACTCCCAGACCCATGCCACCACTTGAATGCAGCCATACTCTACTGCTCAGCCCTGGCACTGTGCTGCTGCCCAAATGCTTGATGCTGCCACCAGGCCGTCATTGCCACCTATATGTGGACCCATGCTACTGCCCAAATGCAGACCCACCACAGTTGCTGCTTTCCCTGTGGATCTAGCCCAGGAAGAGCCCTGATGTTCTGGATCTGGCCCAGGGTGAGTCTGACACCAGATCTAGTGTGTCCTCTTGCATAATATGGACCATAGACTTCCCCCAGTTTAATTCCTGTTGGAAGCGGAGCTTCTCTTTCAGAATAAAAACCATACAATCTTCATTTAAAAAGTACCCGGGCGGAAGAATCCACTACAATCCTTGCTATGTTGTTCCTTTTTTTAAAAAATAATTGTGCACCTTAATAATATTTAATTATATTAATTAATATTTATTAAAAAATAATTGTGCACCTTATTTCTAGAGTAAATTTGCCTTCAGTTTCCGAAACTGGATCTTGTTTTACCTTTGCCTAGCAAACTGCCAAATTTCTTTTCCCTGTGGTCAGTCTTATGAACTATGATGAAGTCAGACATCTTTCATGAGCTAAATAGATTTAGCTCCTGGAGTTCCTTACAGTGCGTCTTTTTCCAATTTCTTTATCATTTTCATGGCTCTGAGCCCTCCCCAATTTATCAGTGTTCTTCCTGTACTGTTGATACCAGAGCTGGTTAAGGCAACCCCTGCTTAATGTTGTTTCGCTTAGCACTATTTCGCTATAATGCTCATTTTAAATTAATACCTGATTTCACAGTGCTCGGCAAGTTTCATTATAACGCTTGTGGTCACCATCTTGGGTCATTAAAAACAATTGCGGTTGCCATCCTGGGTTGTCAAATACTTTTGGTTTCGCTTAACACTTGCTTCAGTTAATGCTCAGTTTTTCAGGAACCAATTAAGAGCACTAAGTGGGGGTTGCCTGTACAGTATACAGTGGCAGACTCACTAATGCCAAATCTAAAGGTTATAGATCCTTCCTACTCAATATGCCAGTTTATACATCCATATTACCCTTTGGACCACAGTGCTGTCCTGGAAGTATTTCAGAGTTACCACTGGGGACCTGCTGGCGAAGGCCATATCTACCTCAGTCCAGGGACCCCAAACACTGTGGTAGGCCATGCCCTCCCAACCTCCACCGGCAGGCCAGATGTTTCACACCTCACACACTAGCTAACTGCAAGATATCCATGTCTATAGGACGCACCCATAGCTGTAGTTTGTAGTAGACACATATACTTCAAAATAAAATAAATAATGTTCCATGAATGGAAAGATATGGCATTTCCTAACAAAAGGAATGAAGGCAATGAGGTATTCTATAGATTTCCATTTTCTCTGCCTGCCTGGGGAGAGCAAGTGGGCAAGGGGATGGAAGTGGTAAGAAAGTAGGTGCTTCTTAACATTTTAAATTTCTCTGTGTGTGTTTCCAAAAAGATAACTAAAGAGTAATTTAATTCACTTTCAGATTTCATCTACATACCTTAAGAATTCTCAGTGTTACATTATTCCTTCCTGAATCTCCTCTATAGTATGGAAAGTTCTGAAGAAGTCTTACTGGTACAAACAAGTGTAAGAAAAGCACTTGGCAAAGAGGAACTACACAGTAGTTCAATTAACTTTTGGTATAATAAGAAAATGTTATCCTGTGATATTTGCTTTGGGTTTTTTTTGTTTTTTTTTTAAGAAAAGCATTGACAGTGACCTCCAAGCCCAAGAGAATTAAAGCTTGAGATGACTTTCACTTCACATTCTTAAATAAGATTGAAATATGTATTAAAATGGCATCAGTGTGATGTTAATTCATTAGCACACTTATTCTAGGAACACTAGACAGCATGGAAATGTGACATTTATTTAATGACTTTGCTCATGAAACCCGTAGGTGACAGTTTAATGAACTGCCTGTGCTTTCAGTGAGAGTGGCAGGAGAAGGAGAATTTTGCACACCTCTGTGAGAGAAGGATGTAGATTACTATGGTTACTGACTCTGAAACCTCTGTTCCTTGACAACAGCACATTTCCAGCAGCTAAAACCATTTTTCTCTCCTTCGAAAGGTTTCCTCCATCATCTTGGTCTGTCGATGAAGTCTGCATTTTAAAACCATAATTGCTCAGCTCAGCACAAAATTTTATTGTTAAATAAAATGAATGTTGGGCCAGTGAGATGTGGTGGAATGGCAACACAGAAAAGGGGAAGTGTACATTTACAAATGTCATTGCGGGACTCCTGGCATGGCTTTACAAGCACTTGTGGTGCTCTGGTGTGGTGCCAGAGGACTGGAAGAGGGCCAGTGTAGTTCCCATTTTCAAAAAAGGGAGGAAGAAGGACCCAGGAAACTGTAGGGCAGTTAGTCTTACCTCGATCCTGGGTAAGCTTTTTGAGAGAATTATCCTGGCACGTGTCCACGAAGGGCCAGCAGGGGGAGATTATGCTTAGGGGCAACCAACATGGGTTCATTAGAGGCAGGTCCTGTCAGACCAACCTGGTGGCCTTCTACGACCAGGTCACCAAATCCTTAGACACAGGGATAGCAGTAAACGTAGTCTTTCTGGACTTTCAGAAGGCTTTCAACACTGTCTCTCACCCCATTCTCATTAAAAATCTAGGGGACTGTGGTGTCGACACCTACACAGTCAGATGGGTCGGCAACTGGCTGGAGGGCCACACCCTGAGAGTGGTGGTGGATGGGTCATTTTCAACCTGGAGGGATATGGGCAGTGAGGTCCCCCAGGGCTTGGTCCTCTGTTCAACATCTTCATCAGTGACTTGGACGAGGGGGTAAAAAGCACCCTGTTCAAATTTGCTGATGACACTAAGATGTTGGGGGATGTGGGCACACTAGAAGGAAAGAATAGGCTGCAATCGGACCTAGACAGGTTACAGGGGTGGGCAGATGAGAACAGGATGGGTTTCAACACTGACAAGTGCAAGGTGATGCACCTGGGGAGGAAGAACCAGGACCATACCTACAGGCTGAGGAACTCCCTTCTCGTCAGTGCAGAGGCAGAAAAGGATCTTGGGAGTCATCACTGATGCCAAGATGAACATGGGCCGGCAGTGTGGGGATGCAGTCAGGAAGGCCAACCATACCTTGTCATGCATCCACAGATGCATCTCGAGCAGGTCCAAGGAGGTGATACTCCACCTCTATCACTGTGGTTGGAGTACTGCATCCAGTTTTGGGCGCTGCACTTCAGGAGGGATGTGGACAACATGGAGAGGGTCCAGAGGAGGGCCACTCGCATGATCATGGGGCAGCAGGGCAGGCCCTACGAGGAGAGGCTCAGGGGCCTGAACCTGTTTAGCCTCTGCAAGAGAAGGCTGAGGGGGCATCTAGTGGCCTGTTACAAGCTAGTCAGAGGGGACCAGCAGGCATTGGGGGAGTCCCTGTTCCCCCGAGCACTCCCGGGAGTGACAAAAAATAACGGTCACAAGCTGGCAGAGGGGAGATTCAGATTAGACATCAGGAGGTGCTACTTCACTGTCAGGGTGGCTAAGATCTGGAACCAGCTTCCAAGAGAAGTGGTGCTGGCTCATACCCTGGGGGTCTTTAAGAGGAAGCTAGACGAACGGTCGTTTGACCCCAGTACTCTTTCCTGCCATGGCAGGGGGTTGGACTTGATGATCTGCTCAGGTCCCTTCTGACCCTACCAACTATGAAACTATGAAGAAATAAGTGGCACACTGACCAATCCAGCTTTCTCCCTTATGCCCCAATGTATCAGGGTCTTACTTTTAGGGGAGAAAAGGACATCCTTTAATTTAGCTTTCTCTTTCTCTCTCTTTAAAGGTCTGATCCAGTATTTGCTGTACTCCTTGGGATGTATGTCTTGATTCAGTGGCTCCTTTCCCTTGCTGCTGATTAAATTTTATCTGGTTTAGCATTCCCAGTGAGGAAGTAATGTTGCAACCATTTGTGCTCTGTACTTGTGCAAACTTGAGGTGAAGGTTTCTTAACCCTTTCCTGGATGGGGATATAACAAGAGAAGCATGATTGAAGAAGGAATTTAAATACTATAGGTTTTCCCTTTGACGCAGCTTCTAGTGGTTCCATATTTATCTCTGTAACCTACGGCATGCTATAGACACACTTTGGAGCTGTTTCATTTATAATAGCCTGAATCTATTCCCTTTTCTGGATGGACATCAGTCTCTTCTGAGTAGAACCAACCATTAGATGGCAAATGTTCCTCAGGCAACCAGGTTCTGGTACAGTTAGGTTTTTTTTCCTTATGTGCCTATTCTACACATTTACACAATGGAGGCAGTGTCCCAGCTGGGCCATTTCTGACCACACTTCATCCACTGACAGCCACCTGCAGAGGTGCATCCAGGGAGGGGTGCAGTAATGCAATTACTTTGATTCCTGGATTGCCAAAAGTTTAAAACCAGCTGTCTGGCAGTGGTAGCAGCATTTCTCTTCAGACTCAGAGACAGAGTCAACTGACTACATGGCTCATTGCAAACTACCTGATTCCTTCTAAATGCTTCATTCCACAGTTGTTAATACCTCTCTCTCCTTTTAAATGGTCTTGAAGTTCAGCTAATCAAACTAACTTTTTTTTTCTGCATTTCTGCTGTCTGTTAGCTGCTCCTGGTAACATAGCTCATTTTCCCCAGTCCTGCCGACTCTTTTTAACACTTGCTAAAACATTAAATCAGGTGTGAAAGTAATTTTCAGTGAAGCACTGGATGTACTGTCAAGATGCTCAAGAAGGCTTGATTTTGTTTTATGAATCTGAAAGAGACATGCATTTAATTTTAATGACTGCAGCACTAATGAAACAATGTACTTTGATTATTTCGCCTAGTTTTTCATGTTTTTATATATGCTATATGATATAGCAAATTAGTGCACATTACAATACATTTATATTTGTTTTTGCTCCAATCTTAAGCTGGAGAATATTAGGCCTGTGCAAAGTGGCTAGTACTAGCTTCGGATTCGGCCAATTCGGGGGACAGTGATTTGATTTGGTGATTTGAATCACTGTCATGAATTGACTCAGATGAATCTGATTTGGAGATTTGGCTATGGTCAAATCGGCTGAATCTCCAAATCAAACAGACCCCACCCCTGCCTGCTCTCCCAGCTCTGTCAATGGCTGCCCTGCCTGGCTCCACCGTCCCAGCACTTAAAAAAAAAGAAAAAAGAAAAAAAAAGCACCAAGCACTTACTGGCTCCTCCCAGGTTGGGGGGTGGGGAGTGATCCCTGCTGCTCCCCACTGCATGGGGGGGCTCTTCCATGAGCCCTCAGGGGCCCCAACAGCCACTGCAGCAGACAGTGAGTACAGAGGTTTTTTTAAATTATTTTTTAAAGTGCTTGGATGCTGGGGCTGCACAGGGATGGGGCCTGGCAGGGGTCCCCCCATGGTTCCCTCTTCCAGCCTTCAGCCCCCTCCCTCTACTTACTGGCACAAAGCCCAGGTCTAGCTCCCTGTGGTGGTGAGCAGGGACTGCCCGAATCTCCAGATCTTCTCCAAATTGATTCAGAGGCTTTGAATCGATTTGGACTTTTTTACTCGTCTTCCAATTCAGTTCGGATTCCGAGATTCAGCCGCTGAATCAGGCTGAATCTCCTTCAGATCAAATCAGCAACCGAAGCTTCACGGAACCCTAGATAATATGGCTCTAATCCCCTATCTTATAACTAAAGCTTCTAGTTTCTTTTTAGTTTGATAAAAGTATGTGTTGTGCTATATGTGATGATGCACCACACCTTCTGCACCCCTCTCTTCAAAATCCTAAATCCATTCATGGCCATTTGTACACTGCAAACCAAGAAGATCGCTGGTGAGGCTGTCCTGGGATCATCTCCACTGACTGCTCTCAAGCATGGTAAAAACTAAAGGTCTAAAGATTAGCCACCGAGGAACCAAGAGCCATCTATCTCAAGGTCTCAATACGAGCCTATAAATACCACTGGGATCTGGTACCACCAGACCCAGATCCTGTTTGCCACTGGAGACTAAATAAAGAGTGGCTTCTGCTCTCCTGAGTTTCAGGACTCTACCTCTAAAAAACAGTTGTTTATAGTCATTTATTTTTATCTATCCAGTACGTCCTGAGGAGACGTTTAAATAGTCTATCAGAGGATAACTGAAGTCATGTTGTTGTTGTTGTTTGTTTAATCTCCCTTATCATGTCATGATCACTTCTGCTATCCTGTTCAGGTGGCTGATAATACAGCCTTAATACTACATTTCTTATCAAGCATAGAATTTGTGTCCTGAGAGGTTAAACAATGTCTTTTGTTTCAGTTAAAAATGTTACCTTGCTTGATGCAAGGCTGTCTACCTGGCAGTCCACAAGTTGCATGTGGCCCTGGAGAGGGTTAACTTGGGACCCCTGGGATCCCAGTCTAGGCACTGCTACTTTAATCAATCACTTGCTTCTGCTGCTGGAGTCTCCAGGTTCCCCCTTCCTCCTTCATCTTCCGCTTCATGACCTTGCTCTTGGGGGCAGGGTTGGGCAGTGTGGCTCATGGGGCTGAAGTAGCCCACCACTGAGCAGCTTGAGAGGGGCCCTTGGACAATGTGCAGTGCAGCAGGTAGGCACTGTTGCAGTGTTGGGGCGCACAGTGTGGTGGGGGTACTGGTACAGCACAGCATCGGGGCAGGGTTGGGGGGAAGGCAGTCAGCATGGTGTAGGAACACTAGTGTAGGGAAACTCGCTGAGCTCCCGGCCACTCAGAAGTTAAGAGAGCCCTGTTCTAACATACAGTGCTACTCCTCCCCTGAAAAACTTGGAGTGTCCTGTTGATTTTTCATCCTTTCAGCAAAAGTCCAAAATGCCTATTCTATCAGCATCATCACTTAATGCCCAGTTTATTCACCTCATTTTTCAGGTTTCCTGCGTTTATACAGAAGCACTTATAAACTAGTCCAATTGCCTATTTTTGCCTCCTGTTTAACTAGGATTTTATTTGTTTTGACTTTTCCTGACTATCTTCTATCTTTGCAGCTTCTGTTCTTTCCTATCCTCTTTAATAGGATATGGAATTTTTATGACATCTCCCCAAGGAATATGTCAACCCAAACTATATGCTCTTCTACACCTGCCCCTTTGCTTTAGTCTTTAGTTTATGAACTTTTCTAAAACCCTTTTAATTGTATATACCAGCAGTCTGGTTCCATATTGGTTCAGGTGGCATCTATCCTCTTTACACCATTGTTTTATCTACGCTTGAGACTGCAGCTCTGCCTGTATTTCTGGCTCAGGGCACAACACTGGTTGCATTTTCAAGACTACTCAGAACGCATGGTCATTACTACTGCCTGGGTAAATAGGTAAGACGACAAGCAAACTCAATCCAGCAAGGAGGACTTAACAATTCCTTAAACACGAATCCCTTACAAGCCACCTCCCACTTGTTTTCTTTCTGCCACTTGTTATATAATAGCTTTTATATTCTGGAGTTTGATATTAGACCTGACCCCCCCTTAAGGCATCAGAATGACCAGAAGCAGTGACTTCACATGGCCAGCACTACCCATCAGACAGACAGACAACAAACATATTCATTTACCTTCCAGGAACAAGGAACTACTCCTTCCCACAAACTAAGTCTTTTGCAGACTCCTTGGCTGGTTGTTCCTCTGTTGTGGGGATGCCGCTTGCATACTGTTGGGTTTGGAGTGCATGTGTTGAAGCTGGTGGAGAATGGCCTGAGTAGGACATCTCACCCCTGTGGGGGAAGGGTAGATGCTCCCTCTTAGATGCAAACTTTGAATCCATATTCCTTGCTGAGGCTGAGATAAATCTTTTGTTTTGACACCAGAACTAGTGTCAACTCTCCTAATCCCTTAGTTGTTTTTTGAGGGACTAATAAGAATTTCTGCTATAAACTAGGAACTTATTTGTTGCAGAGGACAGTAGAGGAAAAAGACCTGAGGTAGATCAGAGCAAGCCACCAGTGCAGTCAATCCAGGAGACAGGTAAAAGATACTCTGGCTTCTCTTCAGACTGTACAAATCTTTCACCTTGTACAAGTTGCTAGTGAGACCTTGTTTGGAATACAGAAGAATCTGGATATTTTCCGGGCATAGATTTCTGACTCCCCTGAAAGAGAAGGGGCAAGTAAAAGTACAAAGTAACCAAAGGTATACAGCCCTGCAGCAAACAGCTCCAGCTCCAGCTGTTACCTGCAGCTTTTATTTCAAAGGGTGCCACCTCATTGATCAGCTGTGTAGGGGTCACTGAGACGTTCCAGCTGAGTGGAGAAGCAGCACCCTTTGACGTGAAAGTCACAGCAAGCAGCTGGGCAGCTTGTCTTTGATTCAACAACCTGCTGCATAGTGAGTTGCAAACTGCCCAGACATGAATAGTCCAGGTTCCACTGTACACGGTACAATGCTTGTATTGAAACTGGAGCAAGTGCAGAGAAGAATAGCTAGGATCATCAGGGGAACAGAAAATGTATTTTATGAACAGAGACTAAAAGTGCTCGATTCATTTAGTTCAGCAAAGCAAAGGCTGATAGGGATACAAGTGGTATTTATATTCATGAGAGGGGCTAAACACCAGGTTAGGGGTGAACAATGTTGGCACAAAACAATCTTGTAAATTGGATGTGACCAAATTCAGGCTAGAAATCAGAAGGTGATTTTTAACCATCAGAAGCTAGTGGGGTTATTATGAAAGTCTTTTATTAGTAGGGGTAAGAGAGCCAAATCATTTTAAGATGGAGTACATTTTCAGTTTATAAACTGAGTGGCATAACATGGCTGCCTATAATAGCAGTACTTGGACTCTGATTCCTGTAGAGATCTATGCTCCTAGGTTATTTTCATATAAATCTTAAGTACTACTTAATAATTTTATTTACATTTTGTTAAGCAAGTATTAATGATATGTCCTTAGGACATGACTAGTCAGCAGTACTATCACCTTTATACCAGAAGCTTGCTAGTCTCAAGCAAAACCCTGGGTTTATAATTATTGCTCTTTAATACTACTTTGGGAAGCAGTCTTTCATTGTGATGGTAAATAAGGTTTCCTTATAGCCGTCCTTACTGAGTTTGAGTCATGGGTGTTCTATCACAGAAGAACAGATAATTCTGATGTGCTAGTACAATAGTCCCACTTGTTAAAACAGACTTCAGTTCCCAAGGCTGTGTGTGGTGTGCTGTCAAGCATGTAATGGGCCACTGAATTTGTCTTCAAATGCTAGCAGTATCTACTTCTTTATTGTAATGTGCCATGTGATTCCTTGAGTTTGATATGAGCTATAAAACTGCAGACTGTGTTAGAAAATTACACTGCAGGAACAGACTAGAATCCACTAGTCTCCTTTCTTGTCCTGAGTGCTCTGTATTGGATGCCTCTAAGGAAGGTAAGAAACCTTTTTACTGAAGCTATCCAGCTGTGCAGTACCTTGGGGTGAGACAGATAGAGACCTTCTCTCATAATAAATGCCACCTAGGATTCTATTTTTAACCAATGCCCATATACAATCAGTTGGGAATGTGTTTCTTTTCATGTGCTGCATTCCCCCCCCCCAAGATTCATATAATTGGACTCCTTCCTCTTCATTTGAGACCTAGTAAAAAAAAAGAAAAGATAGGATTTTATTTAATAATCTAGTGTGGCTGTGCAGCTTTCCAGCTTCCTCGTGTTAAATACTAGTATCATTAACTCTCCTATTATATATACTACAACCAGATTTTTAAGGAAATGCAGGTCTCCTATATAAGGCTATCCTAATGCCCTTTAATTTTAGATGTGAAGCATGCTGCATTTAATTACTTCTTAGTTACCCACATTCTGCAAATATATGATTTACATTTTGTTGATAGTCTTATGACAAATATGTTCTTTGGAATGAAAAAGCCACCAGATACTATAGAATGCTTTAAAGCAGGTGTAGCCAACCTGTGATATGGGCAGGCAGCAGACTGGGGCGTAGACAGGCAGCACAGTGCCAGACTGGATAGCGAACAGAAAGTAGAACAGCAGATCAGCTAGGAGAAATGCACGAGTGGCACTTGAGGAGGGTTTGGGGCTAATTTGTGGCACGGCTGCCAAAAAGGTTGGCCCTCACTGTTCTAAAGCATGTTTCATGTTGTAGTGTGCCACAAAGGACTTAAGTCTCCAACATCAGTTAAATAATCTAGAACAGTGGAAGGCTGAAAGCAAACAAGGGTAATATGGGCATAATAACCTACATGCAGGCACAAAAAGCAGGGAACAAGTAAGTAGCATAATTGACCAAGTTAAAGCAAGTGAACTTGGACCCTTAATGTTCCCAAAGTCTTTTTACTTTTTGTAAGCAAAAACTAATTATAGTAGGTGTATAATGAAAGTAAAGATGCTGATGCACAGTGGCAACACTCCAACCTCTGTCCAAAAACTGTGATTTTATGTAGCTCCAAGCACAGGAGTTATCAAGCTTTTTCTTTATTCATGCAACTTCTTAAGAGAGAGCCTCTGACTGGGTCATCTACCTAAGTCAGGGGCAGGCAATTATTTCAGGCAGAGGGTCACTTACCCAGTTTTGGTAGGCTGCTGAGGGCTGACAGGTGCCCCACCCCTTGGTCACTATCTTGGGGACCAATGTCCCCAGGGTTAGCACCGGTGGGGCCCAGAGGAAGGCACAGGCTGTCAGGGGTCTGTGGAGCCGGTCTGGGCTGCACTAGCAGGGAGAGGAGGGAGCTGGTCCGGCTCCATAGAGCTCCTGCCAGCTGGGACCCTGCGCTCCCTGCCACCCTGCTCTGGGCCCCGACAGCACTGGCCCCGGGACACTGGTGTGGGCCCTGTGCTCCTGCTGGCTCCTGCACCCGCTTGCTCCCAGTGCCCCCCAGCCCTGTGGTACAGGTGGGGGGCAGTGCACAGCCCTAACCCCCTGCTGCCAGCAGGGATGAAGCTGGTGCGGAGCATGGGGAAAAGCAGCCCCTTGCCCGCCCCATGGCCGATATTCCCTGCTGCATCCGCTCACAGCCCACATGGGGCTGTCCGGAGCAAGCACAGGCAGCCCCATGAGGGCTGCAAGTGGCTACAGCGCAGGGCGCCAGCCATGGGATCACGGGAGGGGCAGCTTTTCCCCAGACTCCCTCCCTGCCTGCCCTCCCCCCTTACCTGAGGTTCCAGCAGGGGGCAGCCAGGTGGTCCCAGGCCAGAAGCCCCTGTTGGGGCTTCCAGCTGTGAGGGCGGGGTTGGGCAGGCCCTGCTGTTATGGGAGCCTGCTAGGCTTCCCCATGGTCCTACTGCCCTTGGTTCCTGTCATTTTTGACAGGAACCAAGGGCAGATAAATATTCATTTTCTAAATTTTTTTTAGGGGCCCTGTGGGCCGGATGGAATGGCTTCATGGGCCGTATTTTGCCCACCCTTGACCTAAGTCCATTATTCCTTGAGAAACAGCAGTATCTGCAGTTTGTTAAGACTTTGGATTCTGTTCCCTTCAGGAAGGCTTAGAAAGATTTTTCAGCTGCAAATACTTCATGGAGCTCATTATATGCTGACATGCTATCCCTAACTTTCACCGTAATGGTGTTGCAATATCCTAAGTTTCAGCAATTTCAATTAATTGCATTGTTTTTTGCTTGGAACTGGTGCCTTTATTGAAGTAGATCATTCCCATACTAATTCAAGCGACCTCCACCCTTACTGCTGTAGTAAGGATTTCAAACTTCTCATTAAAAGTACTATAGAAGTTGTTTGCCATTTTTAGGCTCTGAGATACACTGCCAAGTTGGTAAGTCAGATTCTGAAACCTCTGCTCAACATTACTTTACAAAACTTAAAGTAACCAACAGCCCAAAACATATAAGTCCCTTTGTGGATTTTTCTCTAATTACAACTGTAGGTGCCTAAGTCCAACATTTAGGCAACAGTGAGATCCTCCAGTTGCACACTGGCTGCTGCCTAATTGGGACTGCACCTGAAGTCCCCTAGTGTGCATCTATATTACCTCCTCTTGAGCAAGATGGGGCACATTACTAAAAAATGAGAACCACCCGCTTGCAAATTTGCAGAGTAGATGGCTGAATGTGATCCAGGGTATATGCTCAGGGCTGCAGTCAGCTGCTTATTCCACAAATCTATAGGCCTAAGCAGCATGCCCAGTCTGACTCAGGGAGTGGTATAGATATAGCCTCCCAATCCTCAGACCCCCACTCTCCCCAGGTGCCCCAGGACCAGGGACTGCAGTCCCCCTGCCCCTCCACCCCAGCAGCACCTGAGCTCCGGCTGCCACCTGCAGGAAGGAGCAGCTGCTGAAGCCAGAGCACAGAGGCCGGCTCCTTGCTCCTGTCCACTCTCCCACAGGTGACATGGCCAAAATGGAGCCCTTGGTAGGGGGAGGGGTGTGAGGATGTGGGCTGCCTGCTGTGAGCTTGGAGCTCCCCACCCTACTGTCCTTCACCTGGGCCTCTGCAGCCCAGCGGGCTGGACCTGACATGGGAGGGAGTGCTGTGCCACAACTCCATCTGTTGATGTTGCAACCCCAGTTGGGGTTGTGACCCACAGTTTGGGAACCACTGTTCTAAAGGGAAGGAGGGTGTATAGCTTGGATTGTCTCTGTTTTAGCTGGGAAGGTACTTTTCTAGGAAACAGAGTGGCTGGATGAGTCAAGAGGACATTAAATTAACCACAAAAGAGGAAGGTGACAAAAGGGAACAAAAGTACATTCATTTAGGACACAATCACAATACTCAGAATTAAATTAGCTGACAGAAAAATCTCTAACCCCTTACACCAATGTTGAGTCTTGGTAATAAACAACAGCAATGGAAATTTCTCATTATGAGCATAAATCTGACCTAGTTGGCATTACTGGCATCTGGTGAAATGATTCACGTTATTAGGATGCTAGAAAGTAATGTTTATAACTAATAAAGGAAGGATAGTGGGTAAAATGGGAGGGGAAACATGTCAAAAATAGCACTGTGCATTTCTAACAACCTGGATGAAAATTATCTTGGATACGTGCATGCAAGATAAAGCACTAGTTAATTTTTGCTGCTAACCAATAGATTTCACTGGAGAATAAGAACAACTAGCTTCTTGAAAACCTAATTGTAACGTAGAGTGACAGGAAAAAAACTATGTTGCTATACAGGACACCTCAGCGTTATTGCTGGGTGTCTCATACTGTCAATACTAAAACGTCCTCAGAATTTCTGAGTATAGAAGATGGCAGTTTCCTCGCTCAAAATTTTGCAGCTAACACTGGGGAGATGAACAGAACACCTTGTCTTGCCAGATATTGATCAGAGATCTAAGAATTAGCTCTACTTTAGGTACAAATAATCAAGACTTCATCATATTTTTATCTTTTATACCAAACTTAGTATATATACACACACAATAGAGAATATGTACACACCTTGTGAAATTGTTTTTTTTTCAAAGCACCAGTCTGAACCCAGAGATACCATAGCAAGAATGAGTAGGAATTTAAAAAAAACCATTTAAGCTGGCCAAAGACACAACTGAGAAAAACATTGCACTGGCTCAAAAACTAAGCCTAGAGGGATGGAGAGACAGCTATTAAAATAAACAAACAGGAAGGTGTGATTGTAATGAATATAAAACTGCAGGATGGAACCATAATAGCTGATTAGAAAGTGAGGCATAGGTAGGACCAAAAGGAGTCTTAGGCAGTAGAAACCAGCAGCACACTTATAGAATGGGAAACTCCCTTCCTGAGAGCACGGAGGCAGAAAGGGATCTTGGAGTCATTATTGACTCCAAGATGAACATGGGCCGACAATGCGAGGTCATGGTTGGCAGGGCTAACCGGACCTTGTCGTGCATCCACAGGTGCATCTCAAGTAGAGCCAGGGAGGTGATCCTCCCCCTCTATGCGATGCTGGTCAGGCCACAGCTGGAGTACTGTGTCCAGTTCTGTGCGCCCCATTTCAGGAGGGATGTGGACAACACTGAAAGGGTCCAGAGGACGGCCACCCACATGATCCGGGGACTACAGGGCAGACCCTACACTGAAAGACTGCAGGACCTAAACCTGTTCAGCCTTCACAAGAGAAGGCTGAGGGGGGACCTGGTGACTGTCTATAAACTCACTAGGGGGGACCAGAAGGGTTTAGGGGAGACAGTTTCCCCTAGCGCCCCCTGGCATGACAAGGAACAATGGACACAAATTATTAGAGAGTAGATTTAGATCAGACATCCGCAAAAACTACTTCACAGTTAGGGTGGCTAGGAGCTGGAACCAACTTCCTAGGGAAGCGGTGCTGGCTCCTACCCTGGGGATCTTTAAGAAGAGGTTTGATGACTACCTGGATGGACTCATTTGAGTCCAGTCTTTTCTCCCGCCCAGGCGGGGGGTCGGACTTGAAGATCTACAAGGTCCCTTCCGCCCCTACTTCTATGATTCTATGAGTCCAAGTAATGGCACTGGCCCATTGCTACAAGGACCTGGTAGAATTGTCAGCAGCCCTGCAGAAAAAAAGCAAACTCCACTATTTCTGTTCTGGATTTCAGGAAAAGCCAGATAAAGTAGTTATTCATATGATCAAACACTTTCCATGATGGCAGGGAAGAAATCAGTGGGTCTGGATAATTTCCATTCAAGGATTTTAAAACTGTGAAAGCTTTCAGTCCTGAAAGCTGACTTTCAATTATCCCTGAGAACATAAAGGATGTTAATGTTGTGCCAATATATAGAAAGAACAAACTGAATGAGCTATATAAGTGCTGTCCTGCAAACCTGAGAGCAGAATGGCTGAGATGGGACCTAATTAATAAAGAATTCAAGGAGAGCATCAGTCAATATTGGCTGTCTTTTGTCAAACATACTTTGAATCTTGTCAAAGTAATTCATTTTTAAGATAACAGTTAGTTGATAAAAGGTAATAGCATAGATATTATACATTTGGAAGACATCTGACTTGCTAGCATTTGATTTTTGATTAAGAAACTAGGAAACGCCATGGCACACATTAAATGGATTAAAAACTGGTTAAGTACAAAGTTTCAAAACCTAACTATACATGGATATGTAGGTGTATTTCTAGTGGATTCCACAGTGAATGGTTCTTGGCTCTACAAGAAGATGACACTGCATTTGAAAGCTTGTCAAATCTATTCCAACTATGCAGCTGGTTTAGTAAAAGATACTACCAACAAAAGGACTCAGGATCATAGTAGTTAATCTGCTCACCATAAACTCACAGAATTACATTTGTGGCCACAAAGACTTATGCAATTCCTGAATCTGTGAAATAGGGGAACAAGTATATTTCATCTGTATTTGATATTGATGAAAAAGTTACTTGTCCAGTTTTGGTATCAATAATGGATGTTGATAAATTAGTGGAGGTTTAGAAAAGAGTCATAAGAAAAAGTAAAGGATTGGAAAATATGCCCTAAGGCAGCAGAGTCCAAAGCCAAATCCACACAAATGCAGCCGTGTGATGTATAGCACCACAGACCCATCTGCAGCACCACACATCCAGGTGTTACCCCATGCTCCTACCTTGCGGCACGAGGGTTTTTTGACCCCAGGAGATCCTGGGATCAAAAAAACCAACACAGAAAAAAAGCAGGGCAGCATACGTGGCGGCAGTGTGCGCTGCTCAAAGCCAGAGCCAGGCCTGCCAGAGCCATTCTCTGGCTGCCAGCCAGGCTCCCAGCTGCAGGAGTGACATGGCTGCAGCTCCCTGAGGCCCACAAGACCCCAGGTAAGGCTGCTAGGGTCAGCACAGTTGCTGGCCCAGTTTCCCCTACCCCACCCAAGGTAACCTGCAACATGCCAGAAGGCGCATGGCATGGGTGTTCCCCGGGGACAAGAAGCAGTGGTAAGGTGTGCCGCTGCTTCTTGTCCCTGGGAAAACAAATGTCCACACTTGTGTGGACACGATCCAAGAGCTCAAGCTGTTCAGTTTAACGGACAACTGTTAATGGATGATCTAATCACAATGTTTGAGCACTTTCCATGGGAAACGGAACTCTTTGATAATGGGCTCTTCAATCAGACCAAAACATGGCAAAGTCTAATGGCTGAAAGCTGATGCTAGACAAAAATAAGACTTGATATAAGGTGCAAATTGTAAATAGCAAGGTTAATTAACCAGTGGAACAACTTATCTTAAGATGTTTTAGATTCCTTACTACTGAGCACTTTTAAATTTAGACTGGAGATTTTCCTAAAAGAAATGGTTTAGTTTCAAACAAGAATTTGCTTAGTAATGTCCTACAGGCCTTGTTAGACAGCTCAGATGAAGCAGGAGTTGGAAACCTATGGCCCACAAACCAGATCCGTCCCAGGAAGGGGTCCTAATCTGGCTCTCAAAGGTCCAATCCAGCACAGGGGAATTAGTGGTGCAGTTGTGTTCTGCTGCCCATCTCTGCAGCGGTCCCCTTTGCTCTGGAGCTTGTTGCTGTGCCATGTCTGCACTTCTCTTACTGCATAGGGGCTGGGGGTGAATGCAGCAGCTAGCGGTACAGGTTGGGGCAGGAAGTGGAAAAGGGACAGGGGGTGGAGACTTGAGGTTGCAGGGCTGTCTGGGTTGCAAGCTTAGGCGTGCACTGTCAGAATTGGCTACCAACCCCTGGGTTAGAGGATCACAAGTAGTCTCATCTGGCTTCATAATCTATGACTCTACATTGGTTGTAAATTATGCTTGAAGCTGAAACAAGAGAAATTGAAAGTGAAATGACTTTTCATTTCTTTTCTCTATTTTGCCATTGCAAGAAGAAAATAGAGACTCCAAAAATGAGCAACAGTCTGAACTCAACTGTTTCTGTTTTATAAAAGTAGAAAGGTATGTTAAATAATGCAGCTATTGCTGTTTGTTTATTAAACCTTCCATTCCAGCTTCATGGCTTGGTACTGCCCAACTTTTCATTTATTGTTTCTCAGACATTAGATAACCATCAAACAGGAGATAGCACCCTTCTTCTGGAAAACCTAGGGTAAAGAAAAGAATGAACTCCCAGCAGCGAGGACTACTGGCTTACAATAGGGAGTTGGCATGTTATTTTTATTAAATTAAATATTAATGCTTATGTTTGACACCTCACCTATGCTTATAGAATGCAAGAGGAAACACACGTGTTCATGAATTAAAGGGCTGCTTTTCTGTAGAATCATTTGGACTGAGTTCCTGTTGTGAAAAGGGTTTCTAACCACCACAGAAACCTCTGGGATCTCTTCACAGGGGGTACACACTTTCAACAGATCAGGGAGTTTTATTGTTTTTCCATGCATGCTTCTTTATCATTTCATCTTCCATTCTTTTCCCCAATCTGAAACTGGGCCTGTAATAATTTGTGAGCATAGCCTCCTATCCTTCAGCTACAACCCCTCTGTGGAAGTCAAGCCCTGGTAGCTTGGTTTCATTAGAGCCATGGGACCAGGGATAAAGTAGGAAACCAGGGCCCCTGCCAAACATGCAATATTGAGGCAACAGCTTATGTTTGTTTCTTACTGGAACAAACACTTCAACACTTCCTTTGGAGATGAAGGAAACAAGGTCAAGACATACCACTATTGTTACAGTGTTAATATATTCTTCTTAAACAGTACACACACTGCTCTTATAAAAACTTAATTTAATTTAGGACTGTCTTCAATTTACTTACATACTAACAGCTTTCATGATTCCATTTTGCATTAACGCATATTTTCAGAATCTAGATTATCATTTATACAAAACAAAACCAACTGAAAGATCTTTTTCACATTTGTTACCCTAGGTTATGAAAAAAGGCTGATTTTTTGATGGGAGAGAGCATCAGCATGATCTAGCATTTCCTGTAGTTGAAGGATAGGGAATTTTGCTTGTTTTTCAAACCATTTGGCTACAGTGAGAAGCTGCAGCTCCTGGAACGCATGTCCAACAAACTGAAGCCCAATTGGCAAGCCTTTCTCTGAAAGTGCAGTAGGAATGCTTACAGCTGGCAGCCCTGAGAAAAAACAGAATTATTAAACATCATGCATGCAAGATTGGCTATATAATAAACCATATATTAGGACTTATTAGAAAAAGTAACTTCAAAAAAGAACCAAAGCAGAACTTGAGGAAGGTGGGTGGCAGAGAGAACAACGACGACTAGAATAAAAACACTTGTGTCAATTAACCAAGTTTATATGTATTTAGAAGCTTGTATATTTTAAGGTAATAGGATAAGAACTGTTGATTCATCTAAGTTAGGAGTTTTCAACCTTTTTGGGTCAGTGTACCCCCAGCCGCTGGTAAAGAAGGCAGGAGTCCCCCAGTGACTGGGGTGGGGTGGGGTTCTCCTGCGGCCGATTGGCAAGCGTGCTGGTGGCGTGGCGGTGCCTGCTGCTGAGTACCCCCCAAGGCCATCCCAAGTACCCCCAGGGGTGCGCATACCCCCCAGTTGCAAACCCCTGATCTAAGTCAAACAAGCCCACAACTTAAGATGACAAGTTGATTACAAGTAAGATGACAACTTGATTAAGCTGGAGCTTCCTGTGCAAAGGTGGTGGGGGAAGCTGGAGCTGCCTATGCAAAGGCAACTGGCAGGAGGTTATAGGCTCTAACCATTTTTCCCCAGCAATCTACTTAAGTAGTTCATCTACTCACCTGACATGTTTGCAGCCTGTGTAAAAATATCATCCTGTGCACTGCGGGTTCTATTGTCCTCTTTGACGAACTCCACATAAGGAACTGCATCTCTCAGAGTGGTGGGAGTGAGCAAAACATCAACACCACTATTGAAGACGTTCACAAAGTCATTGGCAATGAGACGCCTCACTTTTTGGGCCTTGATAAAATATTTCTCATAGTTCCTAGAAACAAATATTGTCACTCTTGTTAGAGATCCAATTTGTGAAGACACAGAACCTAATTCCTCAGTTGCTATGGAAAAAACAAACCCAACATTTTCTTGAGCTGCAGGACTGAATTTTCAATAGAGCACATAATCGCTCATCAAAATGACATGCTAGTGTTTCACCAATAACAGTAAAGCATGTTGTTAAAAAAAGCCATGAAAGAGATGGAGAAGGGACAGTTGTGTGAGGGAAGAAGGAAGAAACAGGGAAACATAGCTAGAGAAGGCTATGAAGCAAAGAGAAACCCAGTGGAAGATGGGAGACTAGCATAAAAATTGGCTCCCTTTGCTTGACCCCTAAGTATCCACCAAATCTTACTGTGTGATAGAACAGTGATTACTGAAAAAAAGCAGACTGCTAAAACAGAAGTACAGTTCAGGATAATCACCATTTACGATTCAATCCAGCATTTCCATCAAGCATATGAACAGTCCCATTACCTCAATGGAGCTACTCACATGCTTAAAGCTATTCATATGTTTGTGTGTTCTATGGATTTGGTCTTATTTTTTTTTTTTTTTTTTTACATTTCAGAGAAGTTAAACACAAACTCCTTACCCAAACATTCCTTATTCATTTTTATATGTAAATAGTACTTTAAGTTGAACAGTCTATAGGTTTGTTGTTTACTTCTGTAAACTTTTGAGCCAGAAACCCCACCCCCAGATAACCATATGATTCCTGCTACTACTCCACATGCAGCACTGCCCTCAATTTAGAGTGTTAGGCAGCTGATATTTAGGATCTTGGTTGCAAAATCACTGAACATCCAAAACTCAAAACCAAACACCCATAGGTACACAAAAATAAGCAAATATATCATAAATGGATAGATATCGCAGTGCCAGCGTGTCTGCATCTGTAACGGTCCAGATTATACAAGACCCACAACGATCAATCTGAAGAACTGATTTTTTGGAGTTGTAATGAAAATGATTTGAATACTTTGTAATTTTTCAAGGCTTTATAAAAAATACTGAGATAGAAACTAGAACTTAATCATCAAAAATGATGGTAGACTACAAGTTCTAGTACAGTCTATATCTTGGGTGATCAGTTAAATTGTAGAAGATAGCTATCTTTTTCACAGTTATTTGTGAAATTATCCTAGCACAACATGGGAAAAGCAGTTCATGAAAATACTAAACATTTTCAGAAGTCATAAGAATATAGAAACACATCAGCCTCATGCAGTCACTGGCTAGTATTTTTTTTAACTAGGCTTCATATATACCTGAAAATATTTTATAACTTGCGAATATATCAAAGAATAAACATCTGACTCCTACAATTTCTTACTAGAACGTGTTTTTAACCATGGACTCTATTCTTAATAAGTCATTTACTGTAGCTTGTAACACAGTGGCAAGACTGCCCCCTGTTTAGTTTTAGTGGAAGTCAGTCCTGTTTTCCTTTACCCAAAGTGATCTATACATGTAGTTAAGCATTCAGTCTAAAATAATGAAAGATGGTCCACACAAACTTAATCAGGAGGACTGAGCTGGGCACACAAAGCGAATATACCGACAGATATTTCTTGGGAGCTGGCTTCAAATACTGATTGATGACATCTGTCTTAAAGACACAGGTTTTAGCAGCTCTATGAGATTCAGTCAGCAGCAATATTCTTCTGGAACATTTATTTTGAGACTGAGTACACAACTAAATTATCTTGCTTGGTATCCAACAGGAGGAAGGCAGAGAGGGTAGGAGTCTTACCAAGAAAATTTTCCACAATAGTTGTAAATAAAGATAGAAATTAAAAGTGAGAATTAAAATTATCCCCTCTGAATTTTCACAGAAGTTTTTCAAAGCCAGATTTGGAAATTATGACTTCACAAAATAAGTGAGCTCATTTGATCACACAGAATAATTCTTTCCTCTTTACATTTGGAAGGATAAAAGGGAAAGGCAAGAGATGTATATAAATTGAGTACCATTTCTTAAAGATTTCTGTGGAAGGTGCCAGTGACACAGACCAAACCATTTCTATGCATCAAGAGCTTTAGCTAAATTAAATTGGCTTTGTTCTGAAGGCCACATTACATTTAATTGTATATTTAGGTTCCATTTGGATGTCGATGGCATACCACTGACTAGATTTTTGCATAATTTAACTGAAGGTTGCCAATAATGTCAGATGAAAGAAATCACAAAGTTGTTCGACCTTGCTAAATTAAAAAAGGCTTCCAGCTAAGGGCAAAGGAAAACATCATTTCTACCTATTAATAACTGTTAACAGCTAAAGCAATACACAAAACTATTGCCTTAGTAACATAAAAAGTCTGCCCCACACAAGTAGTTTTGTCATCTGGACCGAGTACAGACATTCAAAAGGCCTGAGCCTGAATCAATTCAAGCTTTGCAGGTTAGTCTAACCTGTGTAGATTGAACCAGCAAGCAAGTGAACAGATATTCACTTTTGGTTCTGGAAATGCAGCCACATGCCTGCGGTAGCCCAGGCCAGAAGCCGGGGGGTGCAAGGGAAGCTGAGCTGAGGAGGGGGCATCACCAGGCTCCAGCAAGCTGGGTATGATTGGGGAGGAGTTTAAACCCCCATGATGGCCTACACGATCCCCAGTCAAGGTGTGCCTGGAGGGGGAAGGGAGAAGTAGCCCCTGTTAGGCATTTTTCACCCCCCTCCCCCCCGCCGCTTGAGCGGTGCCAGCCTCAGCAGCAGCCTGAAGTGAATGGGGAGATGGAGCATGGTTTAATTCCCCCACTCCCTCCCATGTACCACCGGTACAGACCGCAACCAGGGGCGCAGTGGCCCCTATCAGGCATTTTGCTCCGCTCACCATTCAACTGGTGGAGGGCATGGCCAGCCCCAGTAGCAGCCAGAAGCAAACGGGGGGGTGGGGGGTCATTTCAGGCTGCTGCCAGGGCTGGCTTCGCCCCCCACTGCTTGAGTAGCTGGGGGCAGGGGGGATGACTGACAGGGGCTGCTACGCCCCCATTAGGCAGATGGGATCCCCCAGTTTTGGCCATTGTGAAACTGGTTTATGTACACTAAGCTTCTGTTCTGTTACAGGTTTAAACTAGTTTCTGATCACTTAAAACCAGTTTATGTGAAACTTCAGTCCCTAGCCCTGCTATAAACAAATACATAACCTTTGAAGATTTAAGCTTTAAAATGTGTTGAACTTACTGCTTCAGCAAAAAGTAGTTTCCTGATAGAATTCTTCCCCTTACAACATCATTAAACCCTTCTCGTCGTGTTGCGGCATACATGCTTTCTGTTGACTTGTCAATATTAGAACGGTGTCCTAAAAATAAACCACCAGTGATTTGGAAATAAACCCTAGAAGCCATGAAAACTGTTAAACAATAGTGACAGTAAGGCAGAGCTGAAGTAACATGCAATTAATTTTTCATGGAACCAAACCCAAAGCTTTTATATTTATTAAAAGCTATTAACGTATATTAAAAGCTAAAATATATTAACCAAACTTCAGCACTGGACTTCCACTTTTAAAGACCAGGTAGCACCTACTATACAGGATATGTTTACAGGATGTTGCATGGTTCACAGATCCTCAGTCTAGCCCTCTGCACACTAGCTCCTAAACCAGAAGTACTGTAGTTACGTTTTGAGAAACACAGCTAAATGTCAGGTTCTAACACGACTGCTGCTTCTGACTTGGAATGGTTTTGTGCCTTGTGTGGCATGTCATACTTGTGTCATGGAATGGATCTAACTCTTACTCCTGCTCTTCAGTTTGACATGGAGAAAGCTGCCTCTTTTTTTTTTCCTGTCCTTGACTTAAAAGTATTTTTGTAACACTGGCAGATCATCCTCCAGTTCATTTTGAGCAAAGATTAACACTGGAGTTGAACAGTGCACTACTCCACAAGTAAAACTGAGACAGCAATCTTCTCCAACTAAAAATTGATTTATTCATCCAAAAGCTTTGATTCTAAGCCAACTGAAGTTAACAGGAGGACTTTAACAAAGAGTTCAACAGACTTTGGATCAGAGTCTAATCTTTCCAGAACTTAAAGCACACCCCAAAAAAACTGAGGACCAAAGACTGTAGTGGCATAAGCAGTGCAATTCCAATTATTTTAGTGGAGATGTACTTGCTCATGGGACTTTCTTATGAGTTTGGCCAATTACACTCTTCTGGAACTATTGAACAGGTGTGCAGAGAGGATCTGAATTTAGTTCAAAATTTTATTTGCATGTGTTTATAAGTTGGTGATGGCTATATTATCCCATAGTGGTTTAGAGTACACACACATCATTTAAGTATAAAACAAAATCCAGATAGGTATCAGACTGTGAATACCATAAAATTAAGGCCTACGATTTAAAGAAAAGCAAACCATAACTAAAAGGAAGGAAAACACAGTATGTCTTGCAATTGTTTTGTGCAAGTGAAACACTTGAGGCAATTAATGTAACTTTTCTATTCCCTGCAAACCAGATCACCATTAGGTAGAAACTTAAAGATAGAGCATCAGATCTCTTGAAAATCCTAACTCATTTTAAGGCAGTATAGACTATGTCTTCCTTTAGTGAATAACCAGCTTCAGAACAGAGTAAAAATAAATATTCTGTTCAACTGTATCACACATGCCCATAATACCATAAACAAGTGATAAACAAAGATGCTAATTCAGGAAACTACTTTGTTCATATTTACTAGCATAGGTTTTTTTCAGCATGCATTTACAGAAACAGTAACTTAAGTGTCAGAGAGAGTGCCATTCTATGGGGCATTGGTGACAACAGGCATGGTAAAGACACTGTAATTCACGGCTGCCTAAATGGTGTCCTACGGGGTTAGACTGCAGCCCAAAGGGTTCATTAGTGCAATTGCTGAAGCTGCTGCACTGACAGCTCTGTAAACCAAGGGTGAATCCTGATGCTAAGCCCTCTTGCTCGCCATTGATTTTGGACTTTTTAGTTACTGCAGGTAACTAACTGGTGGCATGGGAAACAAGAGTGGGGAGGGGGACAATATGGGAAGTGGATTCAGCAACAAGCTACTGCCCTGCTGCCAAAAGTGAGCTATCTGACCCACAGAACAAAATACATTAGACAACCTTGCTTTAATTAAATCCATGAATACAGCAAAGAGGTTAATTTAATTGAGGGCAGCATGTTCCTTCCAGTCGGCAATGACTAAGCCGAGTGAGCTACTAGCTAGATGGGAAACCTTCGTGTATCAATAAGCTGAAAACTTCCATAGATGACATCATCTGCACAGATTTCAACTATAACTATACTATGAGACTGCTGCCACTTTAAGTACAGTGGCTAAGCCACCTGGTATAGACCCAGCTATGCCAGTAGAGGGAATGTTTCCACTAAGGAAAGTTACACCAGCTTCTCTAAATGGCAGAAACCTTCTGCTGTGTCTATGCCAAGTGTTTTGCTAGCATAGCTATATTAGCTACAGGAGATGTTCTTTTAAGACTCCGTATCTGACATAGCTATACCATTCAAATCAGTAAGATAAAGCCCATTCAAAAGAGTATAATGTATAGCATCTCACTAAATAAAAAGGCAGAATGTTTAGGTCAGTGGTTTCCGAACTGTGGGTTAAAACCCCAAATGGGGTTGCAACATCAGCAGATGGGTTTGCAGTATGGTGCTCTCTCCCACCCCAGGTCCCACCCACTGGGCTGCAGAGGCCTGGGGGAAGGGCAGCAGGGCAGGGAAACCCAAGCCTGCAGCAGGCAGCCTGCATCCTCTCTCCAACCCCGGACGCTCACAGCTTCTGCTCAGGCTGTGCCACCCGTGGGGGAGGGGACAGAGGTGGGGAGCCACACTCTGTGCTTTGGCCTCAGCAGCTGCTGCTTCCTGTGGGCAGCAGCTGGGGCTCAGATGCTACTGAGGTGGGGGACAGGGGGGCTGCAAGTTGGGAGTAAGGGGCCATACTGAGGAAATGGGGTTATGCTGAGGAAAAGTTTGGGAAGCACTGGTTTAGGTACATCCTGAACACATTGTACCTTTAAAAATTCAATTTCTGAAACAAAAAAAATCTACTGTTCTGCTAGAAGCAGATATCCAATAAGGGCTTCACAGTGTTTGGGTTATCCAGTCACAATGCAGGTGACCTCAATTTCCACTGATTCATTCCAGCTTTCTTCTAAGATAGGGTTTTTACTTTACAGTGCCTTTGGATCACATCACTCTCCAAACATTTAACTATATATTACACAGTTGTTAACAATTTCCAGGCCACTTAAAACTTTCTTACTCTCATACCAAGTGGTATGGAGTCATGTTTTTAGAGGAAGGAGGACTTACCGTATTCCAGTCCATCAAATCTGGCCATATTTGATGCAACTTCTGCTGTGCACAGCACATGATAGCAGACAATAGAATAACAAGTGTGCGGTAGGCTCACTTCAATTACTCTAGCACCTGCATTCTCAAAGAGGTCAGCAGCTTTCGACCAGACTGCCAGAGTTTCACTAGACAACCCAGGTATGTGGTATTCCTTGGAGGAGAACAAAAGTAAGGAGATTAATTCTAGGCATAAATATATTTTTGGATAGTTTTACATGGGTTTACTTTCAGTGGTTCTTATGCAAGCAGCATTAAGGGATATACTATTTGATGAAAATACTTTTAAATGATCTTTTAAAATATTTATTATAGACAACTGTCTCTGTGGTGTGTTGGCTATCAAATACATACATGATTCATATATTTTAAGACCATTATGATCACTTCGCCTAACTGCTTGTATAGACAGAGATGACAACTACCCTCAGGTGATTCTTGCTGCAGGTCTTGAATTACCGGATGAGTAGCTGCCTATTTATCTGTCTTTTGACAGGGACCATGGTGTACTGCCCTGCATTCATGAACAGTTCGATTTACATTTTAATCCATGATGCAGGAACTTTACAGGTGACACTGCATGAACAGAAAACATTCAAAAAGCATTTTGGCAAGTGTTATGCCTAGGGCCCCTGGCGCTTGTTTATGTAATGGCAAGATGGGATCTGATCCCCCATCTCAATAACAGCAACTCCTGCTATACCACCTATGCATAGCAGAAGGCATGATTTCTGGGATCAGGGATTAGATCCCATCTCGCCATTACTGCTTGCCAGTGAAGAAGGATCATAAGCCTGTGCTCCCCCTGCACTGGCAAACTGAAAGGAGTGCCCAAAGCAAGTCCAGCAAAGCTGATAATCAGCTGATTGTTTGCTCTAGCCCCAAGAACCCTATCAGAGACTCAAACCAGTTCCAGTACACTCTGGGGCCAGGGCTGACAATCAGCTGATTCTCACCTAGGCTTCTGACAGCACTAGGGCCAGTTCCAGTCTCCAGTGTAGTGAGCTGACAATAAATTAATTGTTGGTGCTGGCTGGGATAGCCCCAAGTCCAATTCTAAACTGGGGCTGTCTGGGCAGGGCTGACAATCAGGTGACCTCAGTTTCCATGGATTAGTGGAATTAGCTGATTGTCAAAACCCAGCACCCTGCTGGGGCACAGGCGAATCAGAGACTTTGGGGTGGGGGGGAGCTGAAGGGCTTCCCCTCTGGGGACTTTAAACTCCACCAGGAGCCTCTGATCCCCGGCACACTGGCAGCCTAGCCAGACTTATGGGTGCCCCTTAAATCCACCTGGGTGGTAGGAACTAGAGATTGGTTACCCTCTCCCTACTGCCTGGGTCCGAAGACCCATGGAGTTTTAAAAAGCATGGCTGTGGCTCATGGTGCAGGGCATAAGCTCCTGGCTCCTCAGCTGCTCATGCCTCACAGGTGAGAACAGTTAAAATATTACCTTTGGTATTCCTATGCAGAACTTGCTGACATCTATGACACTGGGTAATTCAAATGGGTTAAAGGGGTCTTGCACTGTGGTAGAGTCTTTAGGATCGTGCCCAGCAAGCACACCTGAAATGTGAAATAGGTTTCAAAAGGTACAGGAAAGAAAATACAATAGGGACTACTTGAATTCGCAGGTTGAGACAAATTGCATAAGACATATACACTAGTAATACCCAACACAGTTGCAGCATCATCCACACATCTGGTTAAAATCCCTGGTACGTCCATGGAATTCACTAGAGGAATGAGACCATGGCGAGACACCAATCCATAGGTTGGTTTTAAACCTACTACTCCACAGTGAGCAGCTGGGTTTCTGGTGGATCCTCCTGTATCTGATCCCAAAGCCCTATGATATAAACAGAATTATTAACAGAATTGACTACTTGATCCAAAGTGTATCTGTTATTAAAGTCACAAACCTCTAGATGTGATTTTTCTACACAAAGGTCATGTACAGACATGGTGTTTGAAGTGCTCCAAACAGCAAAGATAAAGATGTGCACATGCTTTCAAAGAGCGCTTTCAAAAAAGTGACCCTCGGAAAAAAAAGAAAAAAAAAAGGAAGGTCTTTCAAGGACTTTCCTTTGTAGCACTTTCTGAAATGTCCCTACATTCTAGCAGTCTTCTGGTATTCCACAGTGGAAGGGGAGGGTAGACAGCCAACGAATACTCTCCTGTGCATTCAACTGTCCTCAGGACCCTCTGAAGACCAGAAGCTAAGAGGTATGCACAGTTCCCTGTTCACCAGGCCCTCGGCTAAAGAGCAGTCCCACTATGTGCCTTCCTGGCCATTTTGAAGCTCTTTGGGAATGGGGGAGAGGAAGTAGGGTGGCCTGCACATTTGCATGGTGCTGAAACAGAAGCGTGCCAGGGTTGAGAGCACTTCAAATGTATATCTGTCCATACTCAAAGAGAAAATATTTAAAGCACATTCTTTTTATGCATTCAGGCCCCATTTATTCTGCCCTACCTTTCCAGTCTTTAGCTTGAACCAGGAGCTTTTAGTTTACAGCAAAATATTTATAAGCACTTACCCTTTAATACAATAAGGTCCAATACCTATTAAAGATTATGGCAATATTTTTTGTTTTCCAAGATTACAATGGCACAAGGTCTTACGTTTCCATTAGTCAAACTCACACCTGCAATAATACCGCATTTTTTGTAAATTCAGGGGGAAAACCACAGCTGAACTTTTTTAAAACAAAAAATGCTGCTGTTAAAAATAAAAATGTTTTGTAAAAATAAAAGTTTATTCCAATGAAATCTTTTATTGTTTTAAGAAACTTAAAAAGGAAGAAAAGTATCATTTTTAATTGAAATCTGTCTTGATTGGATTTTTCCAAAAAAAAATTGTAAAAAGGTCAATTTCAGATGAAAAAGTTCCTTCTTGTTTTTGAAAATTTTTTTCACTAGTTCAAATTTTTCAGTCCATGTTTCCAATGAATTTATTTTTTTTTCACAAACTGGATTTGTACACCAACTCTAATTTTTCATGTTATATGGCATGATACTGCCTAAAAGAAATTGGTTTCAGAGTAAACTGGAGTAAAAAAACCAAATCCCCTTATAGTCTCCATAAATATATCTTCATTTGAGATCTTATTTTTTTTTTCAACTTAGAATCAGAAAATCTAGGATGACTTGTATTCAAAAGGGATACAGTAAGCTCAAATGTCTTCTGATTGAAAAATATAGCTGGAGTGTTCATTATACAGATGACCTAGCATTTCTAAAAGCCCTGCAAAAAATGTTCTTTATATCTTCCACCTGTACTGATACTAACAGAAATCTGAGTTTAAAATTGTTCACACACTTTTATTTCTTGCAAATAACAGCTCATTAGTGTATGCAGTTAAGAACACTGTTAAAACACTTTTCGAAGTCATAACCAACTAAAATTGGGTTTTTAAAGAAACTCTTTTTGAATGCATTTTTCTGAAAGGTAACTTTTAAGTATCTATGTAGTTCAAACCATTTCAGTAAATCTGAGATCTGAAAGTTATTAGTCCCCAAATCCTATAAATTTGCCTGAATTACAGGTACTCCTGCCATATAAATTAACTCTGGGAGAAAAGAATATTACAATCCTAGAGATGAGAGCTTTTATAAGGCAGGGTTTTTTGTGCCGATTCAGCTAGCTGATATATCACTGATTGTAGGATACTTTTTAAAAGAGCAAGTATGGATGATAACAGTTAATTTCCCTCTTCCATAAATTTATTTCAGGCAATCCAAAATGTTCACACCACTATGCTGACTAAGATTTAGAAGGAAGTGTCTTAAATCTATCCATACAAAATCACTTTCCTTTTGTGTTATGCCTTATATCCTGAACACCACAGAGGTACTGAAACTAATTATTGAATAGAAGTGCTAATAATTGTACAGTTTCAAACAGGAACACTATCTGCCCTTGGGTATGCAGTATGAACTAGATTATCAGAAGCGCCTAAAATTAAGCTTGGAGGAAAAGTACTACATGAGTATGGTGCAGTTAATTAAAATAAGGTCTAAAGAGCTTCTTACGCAAAGCATGTGAAAGATGATACAGCAGCAGCGCTACCTCCTGAGCTTCCTCCTGCTATCAGCCAACTGGAGTCTTCATTCTCAAGATGGGAGTTCTGCCCACATTTTTCCTTGTACTGTCTTGAATAACTCCATGGGTTTCTAACTGGTCCAAATATCCCATCAGTGCTCCCAGATCTGATGTAAGAGATTTGGATAGGTTAAACACAGACAACTGTAGAGCAGCAATGGATTATACACTGAGAAAAATACAGTGAATACAACCACTCCTTAACCCTAAGTGATAACTAATGTTTCAGCTGCAGGTTGGAGTTTGCTTGGTTACCAGAAAAAGCAATTTTTTTCGAAGACAATGAATACTACTTAATCAACCATCTCAGTAGCATCCTATTGTTTACAGGTGATACAATGGCTAGCTCACTCTTTTCTTAAAAACAGCTGGATACACACCATAATGAAATAAATATCCAGTGAAGTTCACAGAAATAGCCATTGTGTAGCTATAGCCACCCATGGTAAATATTTGCTTTCCTTATTTTCTGAATATGCATAACTTATTAATTAAGGATGAGGGAGGTATCAGAGTAGACACTGTGTAGTCACACAATAATGTGCAAATATTCGTTAATAATGTTAAATATAACTCACCCCATAGCAAATTCATCTAGGTTTGTTTTTCCTATAAGCACAGCACCCTGATCCAATAATTTTTGAACTACAGTAGCATTGTAAGGAGGAATATAACCTGAAAAACAATTAGATCAGTTAAGAGACTGTCTGGTGCCATCTGGATAAATTTTAGTAACTAGACCTTCAAACAGTTCTAAGTAGTCATTACCTCTGCATGGCAACTGTCTATACAATGCCAGGAACCCTCAAAATAGTGAAGTTTATCATCAATAAATTCTGATCGATCACAAACAGAGAATGAGTATTAGACAGAATGCATCTTTCTTTCCCGCCCTCCAAGACTGATTGATTTGTGCAGCTAAATTCAAACTACATTTGGTCATGTTGTGATGAGAACCAGACCTATTACAACAGAATTTAACATGGTGGTTGCCACTAGTTAACTAATGGAGTATTGTTAACCAATATTGACTGAGATTTTCTTTTTGAGAAAGTCAGCACAGAGCAGTCTAAACCCTGAGCTTCTCAGAAGTGCTGTCTTCCATCACTCAAAGCTGCCTGGGAGGCTTGCCAAAGGAAAGGCATCTGAAATAACTTGACACTCCTGTAAAATCCATTTTTTTCTTCTATTGTTAGAAAACTAAAATAAAATAGTAGAATTTTTTCCCTAACCACCCTCAAAATATTTTTAAGTTTCACTTGTGCTTCTGTCAAGATTTTTTTTCTATAATCAGCTTCATTCTTTCCACCGTGCTAATTAATGGATTTTCCATTTATGCTGGCTTCTCAGAGCAACACAAAATTATATTTTTTTTAAATTCTATTTTTAATTGTGTTTTTTCTAAGCAAACATAACACAAAGCTATGGGAATTGTCATGTTTATACATGAAGATTAATGATCAAAATCAGGAACGCAGAGAGCAGAATTCAAAACTAAGGCAACATCAATTTAAAAGACAGCTATTTAGTTGAAGGACCAGGATTAAAAATTCTGAAAGAACAAACTAGAAACTGTGTTTGAGTTCTGCTATATAGTACAAATCAACAAACAACAGTGAAGAGTGAAGAATACTGGCAACCTGAACGTAACTTGGAACAAAATGTAACCTATTGTTAAAATTACAGTCTGTTGGCTAGAATTAGTACTGGATGACTTTATTTGTCAAACAGTTACAATTACAGGAGCAACATATATAAAAAGTGAAAACTGTCTGCAAACTCAGAAAAGGCAAGGACGACTGCAGTGTCCGAAACTACGTCAAGATTTTTTTTTAAATGACTAGGTTTCAACTACACTGTGCTTCATAGAAGTTTTAGAGAAAAGAACCAGAACTGGTTTTGCCTCTACTTTACCTTTTAGCATGTTTGATGCGCATGTTGTTTCAATGCCAGCTGTGCTAAAGTTGTCTTTTACTGCAACGGGAATTCCATCTAAATCCCCCAGTGACTGACCTGTAATAACAAGAGGTATAACAGCACCACAACATAAATCTAAATATTAAGAAGGGTTTAGTCATCCCTTTTTATTTTCCACTTCTGTTTTGTTTTTTATTAGGATTTACGAATTGTTTTGATCATCAAACAAATGCTTTTAAAGTTATATTTTCACAAAGTTTCAACTCTGTTCTTAAGGGCTTTGTTGCCCAAGCCAGATTTGTCCTAAAACTGCTTAGGTTCTGTAAAATGTCATCGGCCCGCTACTAAGAGAGCTGCTTCCAAAATAGGTTAGCTATCCCAAAAAAGTGCCTTCCCCACAAGGGATGACCATATAATGCTTGCATCAATCTGAAATCCATGCCATTCCCACCCAGGAAAGGAGTCGAGGCTGCCTGCCTGATGTGCCCAGCAAGTGAAACCAAAGCAAAAAGGAAACCATAGCAAGACAAAGAATCTGTCCAAGGTGACTTGACAATTGATCAAAGGAAGAATCTTAAAGGAGACAAATGTATTCGAGTTACATCTCCTCTACAGCAGTTTGCCAAAGGGGTTGAATAACAGAAACTGTCAGCTACAAAAGAGAAAAACCACATCAGAATGAATTCTCCTTTTCTCCCTGTTCTCCAAGCAGGGACATACAGGAAATGTACCTCGAAGTGTTGGGAGAACTCCATCAACAACAGGAGACCACAGCTGCATAAAAATCACCTCTAGTATGATTTTTTTTTTAACATTTAAAACTAAATTAGGCTGGGAGTTGTTTTGTCTTCCCCTGTTGATGGGGCTACAAAGTAAAGGTTATTATGCCCCACTAGCTCTAATAACTGCTGCTGCCAATGTGAACCGAGCTGCTGAAGAATGGGTGGACATTAAGCAGCAGTACAGCTCAGCAAACACAGCTGACCTTTATGTGCAGCCTCCACATAAAGGAAGCTAAATGATTTTGAGTAGTTTTTGTTCTGGGGCACCACAATGAGCACACTAGTGAATAAATATGCTCGCTGTACAACCAGTGGTATCCACAGAGCATTCAGCTTGAATAGGTCCTGTTGCTGTCTAATACAACCAAGTCAAACAAACAGTAGCTTTCCTTTTTTATGCAAGCTGCTAAATCTGACAGAAAGTACTATACCCACTACAGTCAAACAAAAACTTTTGAGGAGGTATAACAAATATAGGTAAGCTAATTTACCTCTCCTATATCTCTTCTCAGATTCTTCAGCCTGCCTTAATGCAGTATCTTCTGTTACAGTGATGTAAGCATTAAGAAATTTGGTGGTTTTGATAAGAGACAGACATCGTTGACAAAGTTCTGTTGGACTCACTCGGCCTTCCTTTAGTGCTGTAGACACCTGAAAGGGTATTTTTCATTTTCAAGTGTTAAGAACCTAGTCACAAAGACCAGTTAGATCTGCAGTTTCATTTAAGTTTCTAAAACTGATTTTCTCCACCCTCTACTTGAGGATTAATACAGCTGTGGTGTGTAGCATGTACGTGATGGAACAACAGCCTTGGCTAATCAAGCACTCTGCAAACTTTTGCCTAAGTTTTTCAAATGGTTCTGTCTTCAGCCTGCGACACCACCATTTTGGTCAATGCCTAAACAACTTCTGAATTAGAGGTGCATCAATACATCGGTCCAATATCAGATAGGCACTGATATAAAGAAAATTATTGTATCAGAAGTCGCTTGATGTGGCCGATAATTTGGCCAATAAATGCCTGTGCGTGTGTATCCACAGCCGCAGTGCAGCATGCAGGTAGCAACGAGCACAGCCTGGCAGCTTGGAGAGCTAAGTGCAGCTAGTAAGTCTGTTGTGGAGGGGCAGATCAACACCCCCCAGTGAGGCAAAGGCTAGGGCAGGTGCTGCTCAGCTAAGGTGGGGACCAAACCATGGCTTGTCTGGGGGAGTATGGGGGGCGCGCTCCTCCTGCTGTGCTGCGTGCACCCCAGGTGGGCATGGGGGAGGAGGCATGTGCCCCTGATCTGTGCGTGGGGGGCCAGCAGCTGCAGGCTGGTGCCAAGGCTGCACTGGGCATTTCCTGGTGCATGGGGGCTGCACTTGGAGTGGGCAGTGGTGGCACTGGGCAGAGAGCTATAGTGAAATTTGGGATGGCTGCAGCCCTCCCCTGTAGCCACCCTCCCAGTACCATCTCTGCCCACCCCCAGCACAGCCCTGGCCCAACACTTCCCCCACCCACATGCTGGGAAGAACTCAGCGCAGCCCCAGTCCCAACCCAGAGCTGCAGCCCCGCCCATGCATATCCAGGGGGCACATGCTCTCCTCCCATGCCCTCTTGAGGTGCATGCAGCTGTGGAAGCTGCCCCTCGCTCCATACCCCCTGGACGAGCCAACCTGCACCCAGCCCCTGCCCCACTCCTTCCCTCACTGCAAGGGCCTTGATCTGCCTCTCCCCCTATTCCCTTCCACCACAAGAGCCTTACCAGCTGGACACTGCTCTTCAAGCTGCGGGGCTGCATATTGGAAATTGGATCAGTATTGGCCAATATGCCTCCTTTAAAAAACTGCCTATCGGTATCAGCCCCCAAAATCTCTATTGATGCACCCACACAGATCTAATGTGGCAACCTGTCCTGCATGCATTTATCATAAAAACATAGGAAAGTAAGTCTGGAAAGGACTTCAAGAGGTCCATTTAATCCAGTCCCCTGCTCAAGGATCTAAACTGGTGGTACTCAACCTTCACCTTGCAGGCTGGATCCAGCCCAGGACGCCGTATACTCCAGTCCGGGGGTGCTTCCCAAGGGTCCAGAAATTTGGTGGAATCCTAAAGCCGTGGCAATTCATATTGTCACTGCTCCCCTACTTGCCACATTTCCAGGCCTGTGTGGAGCCCTGCAGGCCAGACAACATAGCCCAACACACCAGATCCTGTTGCTCTGCAGACAGATTCAGGGTGGGGGTGAAGCAGTGAGTTCCTCTGTAGCTGTATCCAGCATGTGGGGCTGGGCCAGTGTGAGTGGCCAGAAGGTAGAGCCCCCATGCTCATCCCCCTGCCTGTGAGCCAGATCCAGCCCATGGAGCCATGTCACCCAGCCTGCGTGGCTCCTGCAGCTCCAAAAATCTGGTAGTAGGTGGCAGCATTAATTGCCACTTCCCTACTGCTAAATTTCCAGACTGGAAGTGTGACCAAGAAGGCTGAACCCCACTGCTCCAAACCTTCCCCCACAGGACTGTCTGTCCAAGGCGGAGCTGGCCAGCCGGCAACACGCCTCTGGCACTGCGCCCGCTACCTCTGCAGCTTCTGGAGTCTCCAACCTCTCCCTAGGGTTGCCAGGCCTTAAATATGAAATGATCACATTGGGAGCTCAAAAATGATATTTGCTGAAAAGCACTTGTACACTGAAAAAATATGCAAGTAAGTATGCAAATAAGTCTTGTTCTTATTTACTTTATATTGCTCACTGTAAGATGCCAGCGAGTGACTGAGTGAGAACTGGGTCATCAAAGTTGAAGTATTTCTTTATTTTGAGGCAAGCAGTCATAAGCCAGCCCTGACAGCAAGCCCTGATCTCAGGTCAGATTCCCTGAGAGTGACTTGGATTTTGCATTTGCTGCATCACTGAGCTGCCTCAAAAGTTATGCGCCATTTTGAACGCTTTTACTGCTCTTGATCGCAAAAGGGGTGAAATTACTGTTACAAATACAATAGTTATCGCACACCGGGCAACACAGCCTCCCCTCCCCCCGCCCCTGCTTCCTGCCCTGCCTCCAGGGGGCGCGCGGGGCCGGGTCACGGGGCCCGGACCACCTCCACTCACTTCTCGGAGGGCAGCGCGCAACATGACCCCAACACCGCTCCCGACCGGAAACCTGCGGCTGCCGCGGGACTTAGGGAAACATGGGCGCCGCCATCTTGGATCGCCGGGTTAACATCGGGCTTCGCCATTGGCTGCCGTGCCGGGGGCGGGAATGAAGACGTCTGGTCATTGGTTGAGGTGGAGGAGTGGGGGGAGCAATCTAGGGGTTGTAGCTGCGGGCGGGCGCGGCAAGGAGACTGGGGGCGGGTGGGCGTGTGGCGTGTTTCAGGGGTGTGATGGGCAGGTGCTCGCTCGTGTAGCTCCTGGCGGGGGCGCTTCTACCACTTTTTCCCTTCGTTCATTTTTTTTTGTAGGCTTCCCTGAGCAGCCCTAGCACAGTTCACAACCTCCCCTATCCCCCAGCACACGCAGGTGCAGGGCCCACGATGCTGTACCCCACGCCTCTGCTGTGCAGGGCAGCGCCTGCCCGCCTGCTCCTGGGCCCCGGCTGCTCCCGATGGCTCAGCCTGTCGTGCCCGAGGCAGGTGGTCATGCCAGCCTGGGTCATCAACCGCTACGGACAGAACAACGTGCTGCGGTTGGCCAATAACATGCTGCTCCCCTTCATCCGCCTCCCCAACGAAGTCATCATTCGCGTCCACGCCGCCAGCCTCAATCCTATCGATGTTAACATGAGAAGTAAGCGGAGGTTCGGTTGGGGTCGGGATGGCGGCGTGTTTGTGCCGTTGACTGCCCAAAGGTGGTTTCAGAGCCCTTGTAACTGCTTAAGCCATTTTGTTGTGAGCTCCTGGGGGCAGGTGGCCACGCTAGGCACGCTTCCAGCTCTAAGAGACTTTTTAATTGGGACTGTTTTGAAAGATGCTGCTTTGTGTGCATTGTGGGAAGGCCCCCTAGAAGAACTTATTTTCAGAAATTGTGTGCGGTTTGGGGATGTCACCCCCAGTTTTAACTGGGGTTGACAGCAAGACTGATGACCAGTGAGACTATTCCGTTCACAACTTGAAAACTGTATTAGGATATACGGTAGCAATGACTTGTTTGCATTAATAAGGACAGTGCTTATGTAGCCTTGGATTCAAGGGAAAACGGGTCCGCTGCCTAGGCTTCTCTGCTTCCTTGGAGACCATCACTATTTGGTTCCTCTTTTTCACTGAGCTTTGGAGCTTGCACAGTTTAAGCACAATTTTATACTTTACACAGGGTTTTCCATATTCGGTTATGCTTTGGAGCTACACCAATCCTTTTCCACTTCCCTGTGTTATGTTAGCGCACCCTATCACTATCTACAGACCATGGTCAACTTATGTCATTGCTGCTTGAGTCAAGCTCAGATCAGGTTGTGACAGCCTATGTTACCCATGGCCCTTGCTACGCATGGCTTACAATGCATGTACAGCCTACAGGGAAAGGGGAGGGAGTCTGTTTCAACTTACTCTCCTATGTCTGAACCAAATTAGTTGGGCTGGTATTCAAGGTACTACTAGAAACTGATTCCTGTCCTTTGCAGATTTGAAAGTCCTGTGTTACTCTCATCTCTTCATTAGCTGCATGATCACAGTGGGATTCATTTGCAGCTCAATTTTTAAGTGCATTTCCAAGCTGGTTCTCATGGATCACCAGCAGAATACTGAGCTCTACTAGGAAACACTGACCATTCCTAACTCCCTCTTAGTTGTCTTGTGTGGCTGAGTCCCCAAACTGTCAAATTCTACTGTTTCTTGTCCTTCATTTCTCCCTCATTTCCTGTTGCATGGGACCCTTAGTAGTCACTGTGAACAGCATTCAAGGCTGTTCAGCCAGCACATGTAATAGCTTTTTCTATAGTAAGAATATAAGAATTGCCATTGACTGGGTCAGGCAATAGGTCCAGCTTGCCCAGTATCCTGTCACACAGCACTCCCCATCCATGGCCCCACCAACGCCCAGGACCTCCTGGCCCTGGTCAAATTGGTTGTGTACCTGACTAGGAAGGAGGCTTTGGCCAGGAGGGTCCCAGGAGATGATGGGGCTCTTTTCCTTACCCTACTTCACTCCTGTCTCCAAGCAGAGCATCACTGGGCTGTGTCTGCTGGCTCCTTGGACTCATTTGAGGGCCAGTGGGCACTGTCCAGTGTACTCTGCTCAGTGTCCCCTCTTGACACTCTTATTTTGAACCTCTGATCAGCTTCCTATCCCCATGTTGTTTTCCTTTTTATTATTTGTCCCAAGAGATCTGTTGTCCCCTTTTTCTGTAGCCTTTGTGCCTGAAGGAGGCTAACAAGAAACTTGGTGGGCTGGGCCCACATGATTTAAAAGGGTGACAAATAGGCCTGTCACACAGCACTCCCTGGCCGTGGCCCAACCAAGACCCGGGACCTCCTGGTCAACCTCCTCGTGGGCTTGGCTAAGCTGGCTATATACTGATGGGCTCTGGCCAGTAGAGTCCCCAGGGACTGTGGGGCCACTTTCCTTGTTCTACTTGGTTCCTGCCTCCGGGCAGAGTATCACTGGACGGTGTTCACTTGCTCCTTGTACTCATTTGAGGAGTGGGTGCTGTGGCCTGGTATGGTCTGCTTGGTGTCCCCCTGGACACACTAGTTATTAACCTTTGGCTTCAGTCCCTGTTTTGTTACCATTTGTCTCTAGTACTCAGTTGTTGTTTTGTCAGTAGCCTCCCTGTCTAAGGGAGGCTAATAGTTTACCTGATGGGCCTAGAGCAGGGAAGGGCAATTATTTCAGCTGGAGGGCCACTTAATAAGTTCTGGTAAGTTGTGGAGGGCTGCAAGAGTAGCCCTGCCCTTTCACAGGTGCCCTGCTCCCTGGTCACCATCTTGGGTCTGGAAGTCCCACCCTTAACCCTTTATCTTTGCCACTAGAAGCCCTTCCTCTTGCCCCTGAAAGTACTCCTTTTGGCAGGTGGGGATGCCATTTGAACCAGAAAAAAAATGCTATGGTAGGTATTTGACTTAGTATGATTTGTTTTTATTACAAAAAATATTTTTGTCATGATTTGTGTAGTGTGTACGTAGAGGTGACTGCAAAATACATCAAAAATAAAGCCTTACTCTTGTATTTTGTGCATGGGTGCGTGTGTGGGGTGTGATTGGGTTAGAGGGGTGTGTGTGTGTGTGTGTGGTTTCTGAGGGGGTGTGGCTGTGTATGTTGGGGTTGTGGGGGCAGTGTGTGTTTGTGGGGTGTGAGTAAGGGTAGAGAGGTATGGGGACCTCTGCACACTTCCTGCCCCCTGTATGCCCCATGGCACACAGCCCCTGCTGACTGCAGCAGCAGCAGGTGGGGGTGCTCGTGGCACTGCTGCTCAGTGGTGCACAGCTCTGGTTAGCACAGTGCACGGTCGAAGGAGTGCAGCCTGCCCAGCCCACCTCTATCGCGCGGAGCTCTTCACAGCACGTGTGCAGCTCCTGGCATCCATGCGCCACCGGGGGAAGTCCCGTGCAATGGAGCCAGCTCCCTTCCCCATGTGCAGCTGCCAGGACTCCACCAGAAATGGATGGGGAGTGCCACATTCTGCTTCTGTGGTGGCAGGGCGCAGTGAAGGCAGCCAGCTCCATCATGCAGGACTTCCCCCAGTGGTGCACAGGTGCTGGGAGCTTTGGGTGCATAAAATGGAGCTCCATGCAATAGAGGTGGGCTGGCCTGGCTGCACTCATTGCTGTCGTATGTAGCACTGGCCGGAGCCACGTGCTGCTGGGTGGCAGTGCCATGAGCATCCTCAGGGCCCCGTCTGCTGCTGCTGCTGCCACTGGCAAGGGCTGCGCACGATGGGGGGGAAGTATGTGGGGGATCCCCCCCACACACACAGACCCTGCCCACCACAGCTCCAGGCTCCTGCTGCCGTCCTGGGTGTGGGCTCCCACCAGCCCCATGCTTCTCACCCTTGCCCAGCTGCAGCTCCTCCTTCTACCCCTGCTGCTTCCTGGAGTGAGTGCTGCAGCAGGAAGAAAAGTAGAAACTGCTGGAGGCCAGAGAAGCTGAGCAGATCTCCCTGTGGCTGCTGCAGCCCCACCCAGAAGCTATCCGCTGGGTGGGCCAGGCCCTTCCACACATCAGAGTGGGGGTGAGATGCATGGGCTGGGCGAGTTGCAATTAATAGGTGGGTGCCCCTGGGCCTGATGAAATTATCTAGAGGGCTAGATTTTGCCCGCCCCTGGCCAAGGCGTGCAATCCTGCAAGGGAACAAATAGGCCTATGTCACACAAAGTCACAGAGTAAAGGCTGACAGGAAGAGTGAACTGGGTATAACCAGGGTTTTAACTCTAGGTATAACATCACCTCTGTTCCTCTCATTTGCAGCCTCTGGCATATTTAACAGTTTAGCTACTGTTGGCCTCAAATCCAGGTTCAGAAATGCCAATAAATAAACAAACACAAAACTTCCAAATCCCAGGTTATTCACAGGGAAAAGTGATTTGCACATTTCAGATGTTGACCGTGGTGTCTGGAGAGGGGAATTGGAGGAGCTTTCTCTTTATTTAAACAACAAGCAAATAAAACATTATAAAACGATTATTTGCATGGTATCACTTGTTAGGAGTCACAGGAGCTTCATGTTGGCACAGCCTCCAGTATGCAGAATTCAGGAGGACTCTGGGTGGATTAGGGGTCTTTCTACATGAAGCTCATTGGAAGACTAGGCTTATAGTTGTGTGGGAAGGGGGTGGGAGGCTAAAGCTATTCAGAACTACTGCAAATAAATTGTGATGGTGTCCAGTTTTGCAGCAGCTATGGTCTGAGTAGTTTCACTGTCTTCCTTATCTCTGGCATCAACAGCTGTGGGATTGAGCTGTATATCAACAGGTGTTTAACTGTAGAAGGATAAATTAGGAAATCCTGTCATCTTGAGAAAATCAAGGATTATCAGTAAGAGCCATGCTATAATGTTTTACATTTAGGCTTGTTCCTTTAAGCTTCTTTATAATACTGCACTAGAAAGATGGTGATTCCTTCTTTTTCTGTGACTGTTAATGTTTAACATTTTCACATAGACGCCTCCTGAATGTTTCAGGAGGAGTGCTTCTGAGTAATTGTTGGACCACTACAAAATGGTTAGTCCACAGTGCAGGATTATGGTTTTGTGCTTAGCGTGTGATTGCAAAAGTGGCAGCTCATTTAAATCTCCATTTAATAAGCAATGAGCAATCGTAGCTCCATTTTAGTAAAGGTAATGTACTAGAAACTGATTTCTGTCCTTCACAGATTTGAAAGTTCTGTGTCATTCTCAGGTTAAGGCCACAAGTGATTTGCATAATCTCATGCATTAACCAGTGCATGACTATGTAATATTCCCTCCCCATGGACAGGAGGAAAGTAGAGTACAGATCTCCTGAATCTTTAACTACAGAATATTAATAGAAAAATGTGGAGAAAATGAAGTGTTATTTTGTCTCATGTCAAATTGTTCATTTTTATTGTCACGGAGCAAGAAGATCTGTTAATGTAGTGTCTATAACCATATTGTAAATTGCTAAGTTTTATGAACTTTTCTGGTTTTATACATACCAGGTGCATCTACACGTGCAGTTAGGGTGAAGAAATGTACAATGGCACAGTTTATGCTGGAGTTTATATTTCCTAGGTGCACATTGAACTATGGTGGAGCAGCCCCAAACTAGCATGAGGCCCAGAGGGATCAGTTCCAGGCTCCAGGTGGTGGAGGGGCTGGCTGGGGCATGAGGGTGCTACAGTGTGGAGCTAGCCAGCTGGCAATCCCTGCTCTATAGCACCCTTGTGCCTCAGCCAGCCCTGCTCACTGTCTACATGTGCATTGTGGTGGTGTAAATTACTCCACTGTATAATAGTGCTTGTTCCAGACATTACTAACCTACAGCAGAGTTAATTAATTTACTGCGCTCTAATATGGGCACTATGTAGATGGTGACACTTTTAATGTGGAGCTAATTAGCCATCTCCACAGTAAAGGACATGTAGATGTACCCACTGTGCACCAGACAGGACAAAAGAAGTATTCAAAAGTTAAGTTTGATACTAATTTATGTGAACTTTTCAAAAATATATATTCAGATTGTTTTGCTTGTTTCTGATACTACAGACATGAGAACATTTTTAGAACTGTTTAAAATATTTTTTTTGGTTTTGCATTATGTAAAGACTAAACAACTTTCTAATCTGATTTGTTCAGTTAATATCTGAACAGATTATATCTTTGTTAAATCTATATTTCATAGGTGGTTATGGAGCAGCTGCTTTAAATATAAGACGGGATCCTTTGAAGATCAAAACCACGGGAAATGAGTTCCCACTAATACTTGGTCGCGATGTCTCTGGTGTAGTTATGGAATGTGGACTCAGTGTGTCGTGTTTCAAACCTGGTGATGAGGTGAATAACCAGTCCCATTTTTCCTGTCTTTGTGTGTAACGGAATGTAACAACATCTCCATTAGTAGTTCTTTTCTTTGCAAATATTTTTTTCTTGTCTGTCTATAACCCACATGAGAACTTTGGGGCAGTAATTTACTTCCGACTCCCTCCTAGTTCTTTGAAAAATGTTCAAATTTTCTCCATTTGCTAGCACTAGTTACTTCATTTCTTTTTTATTCGGGTCCATTTCAGCTTGCAAATTTTAAAATCCATCAGAGCTACCTATATTTTAAAAAAAAATGCCTAAAAGTTGCTACATCTTGTTTGATGCTAGTATTTTCACAGGAAATTTCTCTTGAGTATCTTTACCTACCCCAGAGATTTTACAATTATTAGGTAATAACCAACAAAATTTAGAGCCCCATAAAAATCCTGGTATGATTTGTTCTAACTTTCCTTTTTTATTGGAACTTATGTTGTGTTTTCAAGTACTTGTATCAGCTTAAGGGAACTACTGAATGTAATCTGCTTTCTTCAGAAAGAGTATATTGTACACAGTACAGCATGTCTTATTTTTATTGGCCATCTGTCCTATGTTTTTCTGTAATATCTTTATTTTTAAGAGAGCAAGTGAAACCTTTTAGTCGAGATGGATATAGAAAAACTGGCATTTTGGTTAACGACTATATATTTAATCTAGAATGAAGTTGTTCAGGAGAGAGATTTTTGCCATGAGGGAGACTTGGCTGTAGATGCAATATAAAGAAAACAGAAGAAATTGAAATATTTTTCCCTGTGTTTTTAGGTATGGGCAGCAATTCCTCCATGGAAACAAGGCACTTTATCAGAGTTCGTTGTAGCTAGTGGAAATGAGGTAACCAGACAAAAGTTTGGAAATACTGGCAAAATAATAGACGCTATTGGTTCTTGCAAACCTCACATAAATAGCTATTCTGCAATTTTTAGGTTTTTTTTCTCATGTATTTAGCTTTTTAAAACCTAGTTATCTTGACAGCTGATACTCAGTAAAATGCATCTGCTGCTTCTTTGTAGCTCACAAATGTATCATTCCTTGTGGTTTAGTCACAACTTACCCTCTGCTTTAGGTGTCTCTCAAACCCAAGGGTCTCAGTCATACAGAAGCTGCTGCCTTGCCATATGTTGGCCTTACAGCATGGTCTGCAATGAACCAAACTGGGGGACTGAACCAGAACAACTGTGCTGGGAAACGGTAGGTGACTTCTCCTCCTGATACCTTTGCAATGAATATTTTGTGTTTGGACTGAGATGTCATTGATTTTTGTCTTCCAAAGTTATATAAAAAAATAGACTTATAGAATCTTTATAGACTGGGCTGCAAAACTTTTGAACTTGTATTACTTTGGTAAAGGCGCACGTAGAGGGGTGTTAGCTGTATTAGTCTGAAGTCAGGCAGAATAACGGTGCACGTGTCTGGAAATTTACCAGCCTAATTCAGAGACTTGTACCTCTACTCTGACAAGCAGTCCTGTTAATTTAAATGTAGTTGTTTGCTTATGGAGAATTTGAAGGATTAGATCCAGGAGTGTTTTAATAGGGAGTGGGTTTTCCTCACCTTTTTGCTTCCTTTCAAACACCAGCAAAATCCATCAAATGCTTACACACATTCTTAACCCTGTTTCCATGAGCAGCCCTATTAAAGTCAATTGGTTACTGATATGAAGAAGATCAAGCATGTGCTTGTGTTTGCATGGTCTTGTCCTTTTTTGTGTTGTAGGGATACTCACATATTTGTTCCACTACAGGGATTACCTTGGCAACTTGCAGTGAGGCTTAATCAGAATCCTGCAGAACAGATTGCTTCCATTCTCATCTGTAGTATGGCTATGCGGCTTGTTCAGGTTACAGGTTCCTGCCTGCAGGGCACCAGCTCAGGAAGGAAGGTAGAAGAGAAGGGGGTGGGGGTGAGCGGGAAGAACACAAGATTAAGAGCCAAGTCAAATAGAAAACTTTAGACCATTTATCAACCTGCTGCTGTGATAGGGGCAGGTGGAGGGCAAAGGAGAAAAAAGTATTGAAAAATTGAAGGAGAAGTTTTTTTTTGGGGGGGGGGGGGTTCCCTCCCTTCTGATGAAAACTCCAGGTATTGTGGCCTACTGGCCAGTTTGTATAAATACCTGCAAGAAGCAAGGCACTTGTAACAGAAATGTGAAAAAGAATAAAAATGATGAAGAATGAAATATAATCACCAGAACTATTATGCTGCTTCCAGAATTTAGAACCCAAATAATGAATGATCCAACAGTAGAACTGTACTTGTCTGACCTCCTTTTATCATGGAGTATTACGGTTTTAATGCAGCATATTGCAGAGGACATTGGATTTAATGAAAAATTTTCATCCAATTCCTTGGAAGCTATTTAAGTAACTGGCTGTTGCATGCCATGGTAAATTTCATCATGAAAATATAAGGCAAATGTTTGTTCTAAAGGTCAACTACATTTTGAGAAACTAAATTACTCTTTGAAATTGCTTCAACTTTGATGTCATTGATTTTAATCTGAAGTAAATGGTAGAACTTTAGGCTTATCTTGCTCTTTATTTTTATTTTGATGTTTTAAAATATTTTTCTTACTATATGTTAATAGTTTAAATTAACTTAAAGAAATGCTAAAATGTTAAAAAAGACTCTTACCTGTATTCCAGATAACTTCTAATAAGAAGTCAAAACTAAACAATTTCTATTTTATGTACATTGTTTTTTCTGCTTGAATCTGCAGTTCCTTTTATGTTTCCAGTCACTGTTTGAACACACTATTATTGCTCTGAAAAATACTTATATTCATCTGTCATTTACACCTATGCTCTTAAGTAATATAAGATATGTGAATCCATGAATGGTTTCCAGTCTATAGCATTTGGATTGCAGACATTGCAAAGGAGTGTTTGTGGGACTTGTTTTTAACTGTTTCCTGTGGGATTCAGACAAATTATACAGAAACTGAAGTGTTTCTTGTTGATCCTAGTTTTTCTAAAAGCTTGCTTTTACATACATTACTTTTCTCCTTTCCTTACAGCATAACACTATTGTAATATGGGTTGTTAAATCATGTGTTCAAGTCCTTGAAATAATTTTCAAATACACTTAGTAGTAAATATCCACTAATTTTATTGCTTCAAGCACATCAGCATGCATGCATGCCTCTGTGTGAGTGTGTGTGTAATTTTCTTCTGAAAGAACATCTAGTCCTTTGGGCAGTAATTATGTAGTGTTGTAATTCCTAGGGGAAGGTGGTAGTTAGGACATGGACTAAAGGCAAAGAGTTAGCTGGAAAGAGACCAGGCCAGCATTATTAATCTTATTGTGTTTTGTTCCATTCTGAAATCAACAAACTGATTCTGACCTGTGATGTATGTAAAAAAATGTCTGCATATGCACATGCATCTGTATCTGCTTTTACAAGGTTCAAAGCAACATATGTATCCAAATCGATCCAAATGGCTCCTGTCTCCAGTTTCACATCAGCTTCCCTTCATTTCTACTTGAAATATCCCATGCTTGGTATACTTTATTGTAGTGTGCTTGAGCAGTGAAGAACTTCATTTCCCTATTGTTCAGAGTGGTTTTTATGAGCCAGACTTTGCTGTTCTCTGCTGCTTGTGACACTTATGTGAATGAGGGTCCCTTTGTCACTAAAACGAGGGTATGTTTAAGCTTTAGAGAGTACTGAGCTAAATACCCTGCTACTATACAGCATATTTCTAAAAGATTAATCATCTGGCACCAGAATGTTTCTGGATTGGTATTCACTATGTAAGCAAATGTTTTTTATCAAGGGAGAATTGATTCAGTATTTCATAGATTGAAATGCACAAGAAGGAAGTATATTAAGATATTAGTTATGTAAACTGCTTCAGCTCAGTCTTTGCATTTTCTTATCACAAGAAATGCTATGAAAATATTTTTTGGATACGTTTCATTTTAGTTTATGTTCTCTCAATTACTCTGCACAAAAATGGAGATTAAATGCCTAGCTTCTCTATACACATTATATTAGGAATAATTTGCTATAATGGATGAAATCTCTGAAAAGCTTTCATAGTTTCATAGTTTGTAGGGTCGGAAGGGACCTGAGCAGATCGAGTCCAACCCCCTGTCATGGCAGGAAAGAGAACTGGGGTCAAACAACCCCAGCAAGTTGTTTGTCTAGCCTTGTCTTAAAGACCTCCAGGTAGGAGCAAGCACCACTTTGCTTGGAAGTTGGTTCCAGATCCTAGCCGCCCTGACAGTGAAGTAGTGCCTCCTGATGTCTAATCTGAATCTAGCCTCTGCCAGCTTGTGACCATTATTACTAGTCACTCCTGGCAGTGCTCGGGGGAACAGGGTCTCCTACAATGCCTGCTGGTCCCCTCTGACTAGCTTGTAACAGGCCACTAGATCCCCGCTCACCCTTCTTTTGTGGAGGCTGAACAGGTTCAGGTCCCTGAGTCTCTTCTCAGAGGGCCTACCCTGCTGCTCCCTGACCATGCAAGTGGCCCTCTTCTGGACCCTCTCCATGTTGTCCACATCCCTTCTGAAGTGCGGCGCCCAGAACTGGACCCAGTACTCCAGCTGCGTCCTGACCAGTGCCACATAGAGGGGGAGTATCACCTCCTTGGACCTGCTCGAGATGCATTTGTGGATGCATGACAAGGTATGGTTGGCCTTCCTGACTGCATCCCCACACTGCCGGCCCATGTTCATCTTGGCATCAGTGATGATTCCCAAGATCCTTTTCTGCCTCTGCACTGACGAGAAGGGAGTTCCCCAGCCTGTAGGTATGGTGCTGGTTCTTTCTCCTGAGGTGCATCACCTTGCACTTGTCAGTGTTGAAGCCCATCCTATTCTCATCCGCCCACCCCTGTAACCTGTCTAGGTCCGATTGTAGCCTATTCCTTCCTTCTAGTGTGCCCACATCCCCCCACATCTTAGTGTCATAAGCAAATTTGAACAGGGTGCTTTTTATCCCCTTGTCCAAGTCACTGATGAAAATGGTGAACAGTGCAGGCCCGAGGACCGAGCCCTGGGGGACCCCGTTGCCCATATCCCTCCAGGTTGAAAATGCCCCATCTACCACCACTCTCTGGGTGCGGCCCTCCAGCCAGTTAGCGACCCATTTGACTGTGTAGGTGTCGACACCACAGTCCCCCAGTTTTTTTAATGAGAATGGGGTGAGAGACAGTGTCGAAGGCCTTCCTGAAGTCCAGAAACACTACATCCACTGCTACCCCTGCATCTAAGGATTTGGTGACCGGGTTGTAGAAGGCCACCAGGTTGGTCTGACAGGACCTGCCTCTGAACCCGTGTTGGTTGCCCCTAAGCATAATCTCCCCTGCTGGCCCCTCATGGACTTGTGCCAGGATAATTCTCTCAAAAAGCTTACCCAGGATCGAAGTAAGACTAACTGGCCTATAGTTTCCCGGGTTCTCCTTCCTCCCTGCCTTTTTTGAAGATGGGAACCACATTGGCCCTCTTCCAGTCCTCTGGCGCCAGACCAGAGCACCATGAGTACTCGTACAGCCATGCCAGGGGTCCCACAATGACCTCTGCTAATTCCCTCAGCACTCTGGGGTAGAGAGCATCAGGACCAGCTGATTTAAATACGTCCAGTCCCTCCAGAAGTTCCCTGACTAGATCCTCACTGACCCTTGGCCTAGGTGCGCCTCCCCTGGGCTCTGAGGGGGTCCTGGTGGGGGCCTGATCTGGTCCCTGCTCAGGAAAATGGAGGCAAAAAGTCATTAAATAAGTTAGCTTTGTCGTCTGGTGTGACGACCAGATTTCCTAGCGTGTCTTGCAGGGGCCCCACGTTACCCAGTACCTTTTTTTCACTCCCTATGTATTTAAAAAATGACTTCTTGTTGTCCTTGATCTGGGTAGCTAGTCGCAGTCCCAACTCTGCCTTAGTCTTCCTGACCACCCCCCTGCAGCCCTGAGCAACCTCTCTGGGGATGGCCCCTCCCTTCCATTGGGTGTGCACCTCCTTTTTAGGTAGGAGACATTCCTGGATGCTGTTGGTGAGCCATGGGGGCTTTTGCACCCTCCTGCCCCCTTTGATCTGTGTTGGGATTACCTCCCTTTGGGCTTGGAGGACCGTTTCCTTAAGGAGCGACCACTCTTCTTGGACGCCTGGCTCCCCTCCCCTCCGGGACCTCAGTGCTTCCCTGACTATTCTCCTTAGCTCATTGAAGTCCACCCTCCTGAAATCAAGGGCTGCTGCCTTGCTGTAGGCCTTTGCCACCTTGCGCTGGATGGTGAATACACTTTAGTTAAGTGTACATCTAGTCTATGCCTTAATCTTATCTGGCTGGTTCCCTCAAATTTGTACCAGTTGTTGATATTCTATGTAAAATAATAGGCCAGGATTTTCAATGTCATTTTATCTCTGCTGGCCTGAGTGGGGGAGGGGAGAGATGCAGAATTTCTCACACTGCCCCCTAGCCTTAGCATTGTCCCAGGCAGCCTCAGGGCTGAAGGTGGCTGCAGAGGACCTCATAGTGTCCAGGGAAGAAGTAGCATTGTTTAATTTGTGCTGCCAAAATCATTACAAAAGGATCAGAATGAAGGTGAGAATCTGATCTTAAATATTTAAGAAGCTTGCAGTTCCATTCCTTTAAAAATCATTCAAGTATGTTTGCCATCAGACAGCATTTTTAGTTCCCCCCGGTTAAGATCCACTGTTTTCCTCACTAGAGTTTGGAGAAAGCTGTAAAGAGTTGAACATGCATTTTTTTTAAATCGGGACCTAAAGAGAAATATTTCCATGTAAGTTGAGGACTTATGTTTTTGGGTCTGCATCAGCAAGGGTTATCTTTTTATTCCAGAAGTCCCTTTGTGTACTTATGGATGGAAAGAACTCTGGAGTTTTTTTTTTGGTAACACAAGATCTAGCAACTGTCAAACCTTTTAATCTGTTTGGGTCTTCCTGGCACATGGGCTATGTACAGATATTTAAGTTTCAGACATTCAGGTTTTTTTTCCCAGAGCAAAAATGGATGCTCTGGAAGAAAAATAACCCTGGAATAAGTAGGAGGGACTCCTGGGAGACTGAATGTCTGCATGCTTTCCCTAAACTTAATTCTTCCTGGGGACCAGAAGGAGTGGAGCAAGGGGAAAGACTTTCATGCCTTCCAGAGATCAGAGTTACCTGGTCTTGAGAAGGAATTGGAGTGGGGGAGGAGGAGCTGCTCCTGCCTTTCCTGTAGTTTGGGAAAGGAGAGGAGCAGCTGGCAAAGTTCCCAATGTGAGAAGCTTTGCTGCATGGCTCCCTCCCCGCGGCTGCTGGAACCCAGGAGCATTAGGGAGCAGCAAAGTTCTCAGTGTGAGAAGTAGACAAGGGCTTTGCCCTGCTGCTTGGTCTGCTCAGCTCCAAGTGGGAGCCAAGTGCAGGGGGTGCTGCTGTCTTCTGTTGGCTCCCCCTTGCCTGCTGAGCAGCATGGGGGGATGCAAGGGGAGAACCAAGCTGGGGAAAGGGGCTCAGGAAGGCTCTCCATGGGGTAGTGGGGTAAAGCCTCTGCCCACTGTTTACACCGGACTCCCAGCTGTTTGGACCTGGCAGGGAGGTTACCCCACTACTTTGTCCACTCAGTTCCCCTCACCAGGAGCTAAGTGCAGGGAGCAGCACTGCGAGCCCTGCTGCTTGCTTCTCGCACCTGCGTTCCAGGAGTGAAAAGCAAGTGGAGTTTTCCCCTTGCTGCTCCCTCCTCGTTGCTCCCTGAGAGAGGGAGCAGAGTGAAGGAGCAGCTGCTCCCCTTCTCTCTCCAGCTGGTCTGGGAGAGGAGGAGAATGGTGAGGCACAACTTCCAGCGCCTTCATAGATTGTAAGGGGCTGGAAGGGACCTTGCAGATCATTGGGTCCAGGCCCCCCCACTCTAGGCAGGAAGACAACTGGGGTTAGGTGACCCCAGTGAGGCCACTGTCTAGCCTCCTCTTGAAAACCTCCAAGGTAGGTGAATACACCACCTCTGGAGGGAGTTTATTCCGCAGTCCGGACACCCTGAGTTTTTCCTGGTATTAAGCCTGAAGCAGCCTTCCAGGGATTTATGTCCATTGGTTCTGGTCTTCCCCATGGGTGCCCTAGTGAACAGTTGTTCACCAAGCTCCTGATACACTCCTCTGATATAGCGGTAAGCTGCTATCAAGTCCTCTCTCCACCTTCTCTTAAGGCTAAAGAGGCCCAGGTTCCTCAGCCTTTCCTCGTATGGCTTGCCTTGCAAGTCCTTGATCATACGGGTGGCTCTTCTCTGGACCCTCAAGATTTTCCATGTCCTTATGGAAGTGCAGTGCCCAGAACTGGATGCAGTACTCCAACTGCGGTCTCACCGGTGCTGAAGACAGTGGGAGTATCGCTTCCTTAGTTTTACATGAGATGCATCGCTTGATGCATGCCAGTGTGTTGTTTGCCCTGCTGACTACTGCCTCGTGCTGATTGATGGCTCATATTCATGCGATGGTCAATCATTACCCATAGGTCCCTTTCAGCCGTGGTATAAGTCAAGCTGTCACCACCAAGCGTGTATGTATGTTGAGGGTTGTTTGCCCCCAGATGGAGCACCTTATACTCGGAAATGTTAAACTTCATCTGGTTCTGGTCTTCCCAACTCTCAAGCCTGTCCAGATCCACCTGTATCTGCAGCCTATCTTCTGATGTGACCACACTGCCCCATAACTTGATGTTGTCCACAAACTTGGCCAGTGAGCTTTTCACTCCCCCATCCAAATCATTGATAAAGATGTTGAAAAGCACCGGTCCAAGCATGAACCCCTAAGGGACACCACTGGGCAGTTTGCACCAGATCTGTTCATGAGAACTCTCTGGGTCCTACCCCGTAGCCAGTTTCCCACCCACTTGAACTGTTGAGCTGCTGAGCCCACAATCTTCCAGTTTTCCCACAAGGATTTTGTGGGATACTAGGATCAAAAACCTTTTGGAAGTCTAGGTATGTAACGTCTACCATGTCTCCCATATCCAGGTGGTGAGAGACCTGGTTGTAGGAGATGAGGTAAGACAAGACCTACCTGTGACAGCCATGCTGGCTGTCATTCAGAATCTTACCTTCCATGAGCATATTGCACATAGATTCTATAATGAGCTTTTCCAGGATTTTCCCTGTGTTGGAGGTTAGGCTGATTGGCCTGTATTTGCACGGGTCCTCTGTCTTCCCCTTCTTAAAGATGGGCACAATGTTGGCCCTCTTCCAGTCCTCATGGATTTCCCCCCCGTGTGCCAATTCTGAAAGAGCTTTGCCAGGGGTTCCATGACCTCAGCCAGCTCTTTCAGCACTCTCAGATGAAGTCCATCTGGTCCTGCTGATTTATAAATGTCTTTTCTAATTGGTATTGCACCCACTCAGCATCCACAGTGTCCTTGACTCCTGTAGTTAACCTAAACTCCGTCACCGCATTGGCTTTTCTTATCACTTCCCTACATGTCCTGGCCACTGTTGTAAAGTCCTCCTTGAGGGCCACCCCTAGCTTCCATTGTGCATACACCTCTTTTTCTTTTTTAAGAGGACTGCAATGTCCCTATTAAGCCAGGAGGGCTTGCCAGCCCTTCTGCTGCTTTTCCTCTTTGCAGGAACGGTTTTCTTTTGTGCTTTGAGGATTGTACCTGTGAGCAACAACCACTCTTTGTGCACCCCATTTGCCTTGCCTTTCTGGTCCCACATCGCCTCCCCTACTAATGTTCTGAGCCTGTCAAAGTCAGTATTTTTGAATTCCAGGACTTCAGTTCTGCTGGTTGATTTCTCGACCTTGCGGCAGATAGTGTGAACGATATGACCTAGCCAAGTGTTTCTCCCAATCTATGTCCGGGTAATTTGAAGTCACCCATGACAGCCAAGTCCCTTGCATGCATGGCGCGTGTCAGTTCTCGAGAGCACTACAGATCCAGCCTTCTGCAAGCCATGGAAGCGCCTGACTTGAGGAAGAGGCTGGGGGCTGTGTCTTGGTCCCGGAGAGGAGAGAAGAAGCTACTGCTGCTCCCTGCCTCTTGCCCAAGCTGGCTGCTGCTCTCCTTGGAGTAGGAGCTGGGGACTTTGCCCCAGTGCTCCCTCTGCTCTGCTCCTGAAGACTGGTAACAGAGTGGAGGAGACTGACTGCTCCCCGACCCTGTTCCCCAGAGTTCTGTCTGGGGCCGGTGCAGGGAGCCTTTCCTTGCTGCTCCAGTCCCCTTCTTCCCCCTACCCTGACCTGGAGGAGTGGCAGACACTGTTCCCCTCAGGATCACCCCTGTCTCAGGAAGGCACAGAGAGCAGGGGAGAGGGGGTAGCTGCAGACTGAATGTCTCCCAGGAGTATTTCTACTAGGGCAAACTTCTCAAAAGTTTCCCCCATTAGAAATGAATGTCTGTATGTGCCCATGGTAATGTAGAAATCTAAAGGTTTTCTCTGCATCTCTGAGGCAGAGAGAGCTGATTTTTGCAGAGAGAATATTTTCACCTCGCGTAGCTCAGGTGCTGATCCCAATCTAATAAGTCTAGCTGTTAAAGATTTAATAGAAAATATCTGGATGAAATTCCTAATTGCACTCAGTAGAGTTCTTCAGTGAAGTTTCATATCACTAAGTCTAGTTATATTTTACAACATATATAATACAGTTTATTTAGCAGTTCGCTGTGATGTATTTTTTTACGTGTAGTTGAAATTACTTCTTCTGCTTGTTCACAATAATTCTAACAGGTCATTCTGAGATGCAATATACTTCAATTTTGCCTTGTTCATTAACTGATTCTTAAAATGTAATGTTCTGCAAGGTCTCTCTCAAATGTAAGTGAAAACAAACAACATTCTGCTCTACTTAACATTTTTGTCCAGAAAAGAAACATGTTATCACTTGGGGTAGCCTCCAAATTTATTTGTGCCAACTCTACCATGTTATAAATTTTGTCTTAGACAAGTACATACGCATATTCTATTGACATAATTTGTCTCATATCTTCTAAAATGCCCCATTTTTGTGAATTCTAGTGCTGTAAACAAATCTCTTTTTTTAATTTATGAAAGTTTGTAAAACTATTTGAGAATTGATTTGCTCCCCCCACCATCAAAGATGTATCACAGTGCAAAACTGCTCAGTTTGTACAAAGTGTGAATCCACTTCAAATGAGTACTAAGCTTTATGTAGTTCTTTGGGGGAGGCAGGAAATGTGTGAATTCTTTAAACTTTTTTGATGTAAATGTTGACTTATTCTGGATTAGTGAAAAACCTAATAGGCAAGGGGTTCTCATCATTGTGGGAGATAGTGGTATTGACATAGGAATCTAGATCAGTGGTCCTACCTTATATTTGTAGGTACTTTAGGGGTTAATTCTTGAGACACTGATTTTGAAAAGCAACCACAAACTTTAATTTTAAGGTAAGGGACATTAAAATAGAAAAAAATATTGAAGTTTTTTGTTTTGGTTAGAACTGACTTTTTTTTTTTAATTCATATTTAAAAAATGTAAAAATTTTTAAAATTCACCTGTAGGCGTTTTGTTAAAACTGCAACAATATTGCAGTTATACTTAGCCTAGGCTTCTATTTAGATCAATTTTTACTGATCATGTTCTACTCCTTGTTGTGATTATACTTGCATAAGAAGGGATTAGAAAGGAGGGAATCATTACAAATATTGAGTATTTTATTAGTTTATTTCACTTGGATTCTTATGTGGCAGAATAGTCTTAGTATGTGTTTGGTCTTTTATCAACTGAAATTACTTTTATCTTGCAGAATATTAATCGTAGGAGCATCTGGAGGAGTTGGTACCTTTGCTATACAGGTAATGTTTTACAAGGCAAATGTTTTTTCCCTTAAAAGTACTCTAGGATTAAATAACTAAAATTTTAGGCAAGGAAAATTAGCAACTGCAGGGTGGTAAATTAGCAAGTGACTGAATGAACTCAGTGTAAGCTACAAAGGTAGAGAAATATGAAAGTAGTTTATTCTTTTCCAGATATACTGTTGTTTAAACCTAAAAGGAAGTTCAAGGAAGTATGACCCAGTTAAAGCATTCTCTCTAACTTTCTTGAGACTTGAAGTACATCACCTGATTTGAAAGGTTCACCCATACATGCACCTCAGAAGAGGTAAGCATGCAAATAGAATAAACCAGTATACATTTCAAATGAATTAAACCAACTGGTGTGGTTTGATGCAAATTCCCCTTTATATTTTTTTGTGCATCAAATGTACAGTAATGGTTCAGCATAAAATTTCTCCTTTCTCTTTATTTTAATAGGTCTTTACTTTGGAGAGAGGAGGTGGTCTTAAATAGGTTATTCATTTTGCAATGCATGCTTAACGTATTTTCATTTAATTTGGGTCCTTTGATTGAAAGCAGTGTTCCATTACACTTGAGCAGCTTTGTCTTCAGAATATCACCATATAGATGATTGTGCCACTAAACTTTGCTTTTACGTTTTTAGACAAGGATGGAAGATTGTTCAGTAGTACACTGTCCGAGTCAAGAGAAAGTACTAGGGGTGCACCAATAAAGATTTTTTGGGCCGATACCGATGGCCAATTACTAACCAGCCACATTGGCTGGTACTAATCCAATTGCCCATATGCAGCCTGGCAGCTTTTGTAGAGCAGCATCCAGGTGGTAAGTCTGGGGGGAAGGGAGCAGATTGAGGCCCCCACAGTGAGGGGCGGAATGGGGCTGGGGCTGGGGCAGGGACGGGGCAAGTGCTGCACAGCCAGGGTGGCATGGGGCACAGGACAGAGCTGAAGCTTGTCTGGGGGTGCGGGGAGAGGAGGGGTCAGGTCCTGCCGCTCGTTGCACCCCCGGGGAAGGCATGGGGGGGCATGTGCTCCCTGTATCTGTGTATGGGGCAAGGGTGGGTGCTGCCATGTGTTTGGGGCCGGAGGCTGTGCTGAACTGTTCCTGGTGGGGGGGCTGGGCCCAGGCTGTGCTTGGGGTGGGGCAGGTGATGGTGGTGCTGGAAGAGGGGATATGGGGGGGCCCTACAGCCACCCCAGAATTCACCATAATGCCCCCTGCCAGGAAGAGCCTGGCGCAACCTTCAGCCATGACCGTGCAGTGGCAGCCTGCCCTTGCTCTATGCACAGAACCGGGAAGCACATGTCTCCTCTGGGGGTGTCTCAGTGGCAGGAACCGCCCCCCAAGACAACCTGCAGCTCTGTCCTGTGATCCACCCCGCGCCAGCTTTGTAGCCCCTGCTCTGCCCCGCTTCTCCCTCACTGCAGGGGGCCTCAATCTGTTCCCCCTCCCCCACCCCACCCTACCCCTTTCTTCCACAGACTTATTGGCAGGACGCTGCTTAGCAAGCTCCCGGGCTGCATTCCTAGCAATGTGCATGCTGCAGTTGCATGCATGCGCGTGGCATTTATCGGCAACATTATCTGCCATATCAGACAAAAAAAAAAGCCGATTGCCAATAATGTTGATTTTCCTTTTATTGGTGCTGAAACAATATGGACCAGTACACCTCTAGAAAGTAGTTTGCTAAATATTTTCCCTGGGAAAGGTTGAGTTTGCTACTGATTAGCTGTGATTGTTATTGAACTGAATAATAAATTCCTGCGCCACGTTTTCAGTTGGTAAATGTCCGAGAAGCTATTGCAGAGAAGCCTGTAAGTGGCTTAGAAAGAGTCAGATTAATTTATACAGTAGAGGTAAATTAAACAGCTAACACAACTTGTTTCTGTTACTGCAGTTTTATAGACTAGAATCTAACAAGGCACCACCTGCTAAATTTATGTCTGATAAATTAGAGAGCTTTGTTTTTGTTCCTCTCTGTCTTGAAGCACTGAGTCCTGTACATAGGGTACTTTACTGACAATAATTTAAAATGTTCTAAGGTTTTCAGTTTTCAGGCTGTCAGCCAAATACACACGGAAGCAAGCTGGAGCACCTGGGTAACTGCCTTTCAAAATGGGTCATTTGGTTAGAGAGCCTTTGGTTAGCGAGCCTTTCATTCAAAGGAATCCAGTGTCTGAGGTTTATAAGAGGCATCAAAGCGGTAAACTTTAAAAAACTGCATATTGATAAATTCCCAACCACTTCAGAGCCACATGTTAACAAATCGCCCTGTATAGTAGTAACACAATAACACCACAGCCTCCACTGTCTGGTAGCTGTTAATAACAAAATGACATTTTGGCTTTTTGGGCAGTTTCATCGTTTGAGTCCCTTTTAAACCATGCTATATTTCTGGTCTGTTTTTAGCTAATGAAGGCCTGGGGTGCTCATGTAACAGCAGTTTGTTCTCAGGATGCCAAATCACTAGTGACAAAGCTTGGAGCAGATGATGTAATTGATTACAAGTCTGGAGACACAGAAGAGCAACTGAAACTTCTTCCCTTGTAGGTATTGCTGTAGTTAGATATCTGTACCAGTGATTCTCAGCCAGTGTGCTGTGGCACCCTGGGGTGCCTTGAGCTCCTTTCAAGGGTTTCCTGGGATTCCATGCAGTATTATCACTGTTAAGGGTGCACATGTGATTCACAAAATAAATACAGATATTTTAAAGAAGAATCCATTGTCATAGAATTATGGCGAAGTTGGGCCGCAAGGGACATCCCAGAAGTAATCTAGTCCAGTTGCCTGCCTGAAGCAGGATCATCTCTATTCAAACCATCCCATACAAGCCATAATCTAACCTCCACATAAGGCTACCATCAACAGTGTTAACAGTGAGACCTGTTGTGGTCTTGCTCAGTTCTTTGCAACAGAAGAATTGCTCCATTATTTTTCTGTAGTCAAAAATAAGTGAGAACTAGGAATGGACCTCTTCTGAGCAGTGCCTTGAGTTTAATGCCTCAAATCTGTCAAGCGGTGCCTTGAATCTAGAAACATTAAGCACCACTAATCTGAAAGATGGGTGGTAGCAAGCAAACAAGTTTTCGCTGCATATACCTTTTGGAGACTTGAATCTTAATTAGCTGATGAGACTCCCTTGTTTTCTGGGTTTTCAGCCTCCCTGTTTGTAACACTTTAAATGCCTAAAGCAAACTTTTCCCAACCCAGCTTTGAATATGGTTCGCAAAGTAACAAAAATGTAGACTACATGGTAGAGTTAAGACAGGGAAGCTGGATTTTTGGGGAAGAGTTCAACTATTTAACCACAGATATGGTTGTGGTTTGCATAGTTATATGAGTTTCCATTCAAGCATTTTGAGGCATTTTTACTAAATTCTGAAAGAAATCTCACAAACCACAAGAAGGGGACACTGAGGCATGGAACAGTTAGTAAATTGTTTTTAGTCCAGTGGTAAGAGGATGTCACAGGTGGAAATAGATTCAGCGTTCCTCACTGTTGTGATAGTGTTGGAATGATATTGTAGCCGTGATGGTCCAGTAAGTATGTGAGAGGCAAGGATTTGTGTGGGTGATATCTTCTATTCATTGGACTAACTGCCTGGTTTGACTAAATTTAGACAAACTTTCTTTGGCAGTTTTCTTGTCTGTTGGCTGCTCCTGGCAGTGTTTTCTTCTCCAGTCTTACAGACCTGCAAACTGTTTGTGGCCTGGTGTTTCCTCAGACCTGAAGAACACACTGCATTTGAAAGCTCGTTTAAGTCTATTCCAACTACGGAGTTGGTTGGTCCAATACAAGATACCTCCCACAGAAATCTTTGTCTTCAGCATTCCTGACACTCAGTACAGCCGTGTCAGATAAGTAACACATGCGGCAAGATATATACGTTTATGTTTAGCATATTTCCTTGGAATCAAAATTTGTCATTGATAGGATTTTTGTAGCTTCTTTTTTGAAAGAATTATTCAGATCGATGTTTTGATAATTATATTTCAATCCAAATAATTTTATAGTTAAGTTTTATAGTAAAATGTTAGCTGGAAAAAAACCAAGAAGCTCTAAAATATGTGAACCTGCCTTTAATATTAAGACTTGGGAAAACAAAGAGGTTACATTGACTTAAAAGAGAGCAGGGACTTACTGCAGAGCAGGTGATGCATGGTAACTATCTGTGTGCTACCCTAACTTTATGATAAGTGGAAAGTAAGCAGCTTAAAACATATAAACTAGCTGCAGCTCTTAGGCAAGTTCTCATTCTCTTTTAACTTGGAGTAATTTGTTCATTTGTTCATATCCTAAACAATTAAGCCACTGTGCAGTGACGTTGTTAGCTTATGTGTTGTGCCTGTAGTGCATGAGTAGTAACCATAATGTCCTTTGTGTTCAGTAGGCCTGGGGCCCAGTGAACTAGCATTTAGCTTGAGGTTTGGGACTTTGCTCCTTTGCTGTAGGCAATTTGTGTCAATACAGAGCATCTGCAGATGGGAAATTTCAGCTTACACCAGTCCCTGCTAAGAGCTAGCTACGCTCTGAATTAAGTGAGATAATGACAAGACTCTTTGTATTTTCAGAGCAACACAGTGATTTGGGTTTTTTTTAAGCTTGTCCTTTGCCTGTCTCCAGGTTTGATTTCATACTAGATAATGTTGGTGGATCCACTGAGAAATGGGCTCTACATTTTCTCAAGAGATGGTCAGGAGCTACATATGTCACTTTAGTAACGCCCTTTCTACTGAATATGGATAGACTTGGTGTAGCAGATGGCATGTTACAAACGGGAATCACTATGAGTACTAAAGCTGTGAAGGTATGTTAACAACATGCAATATTTTAATGCTTGGCAACAGACGACGGATGCAACCAGTTTACGGGTACATTGGGCAGCTGCTTTGCTTGGTCTCTGTATGCTCAGTGGGGCAAATTCAGACTTACTTCACTATTCCTTCTCAAAACAAAAAATACACACAGGTGTGATGCTAGTTAAGGAAGAATTGGCATCTGTCTGCCTGCTGGGTCAGAGAGATGGGAGAGTCACAGTTCTTATTTTTCATTGTAGCTTTCTATGTGTAAACTTCCTCCTGAGTCCTACTGTTTAGTGGCACTAAATGCAGCAAGTAAATCCCTGCGCCAGACATTGGGAAGTACTTTTTGCCATTGATTTTAGCTGAGTGAAATCCTAACAAGATATATTACTCCACGGAAGTTTTTTTTTTTGGCTAAACCACTCCTCATGGAGGGAAATCCCACAACAAGGCATTCCTTCTTTAATCTCTTTCTTCTGCTGTGTCTAGGTGGCAAAGTTGTCACCCTGATTATTCCCCTCTTCAGTGACTTCTTACTCTGAGCATGGGAAAAAATAAGTTTTTGGAGTGTTTTGTTCTGTTTTGCTTTGTTATGTTTTTAGCCGTGTAGAGTCCTTACTTGATATCATTGTTGATGAAGTTGGGACTGAACAATCACAAACTGACCTTGAAGCAACTGCCAGGGTTTAAAAACAACTTTAATTGGAGGGTTGGGGTGGAAGGAGGAGGCAGCTGCTGCTGCTGCTGCTTTTTTTTTTTTTTTTTTTTTTAAGATACAGTAAATATGTTTCACTGAGTTTTTAATAAGAGTTAATTATACTGTGCTGACAGTATCAGATGTTGGTTATCACCTCAAAAAATAGATATGGCTATGTAGCAGCTGTGCTAGTTTCATGTGACCCCACAAGTATACCTTAGCAACCCATCATCAGGTAGTAATGACTTTCATTCATCACTTCAGCTAGATTTGAACCATTGGCCTAGAGTAGAAGGACTCCAGTTCATTCAGTTCCCTTTGTTAATATATATTGAACATAAAATTTGCACGATAAAACCTTGCACAATTTGTAGTTTGCATAAAAAGTCCCCTCATTTCTGGCTGTACAGAAAAGTCTGTTCTCACAGCTAATTAACTTGTGCAATTGTGCGCCAGAATTCACTCTGTTCCTATTGTGGCAACGCAGCCTCCATGTCTGTGTGTCTAACCATCTGCTTTGGTGACATTTTTATCAACTGTGACCAACAATTCCAGCCCTTGAAGTCTCATCTCTTGTTTTGCCCCCTCTTGTTTTTTTTAGTTTATATTTTTAATTTAGTATATGTATGCCTGTCTATTTCAGCACCTCTGTAAAGGAGTTCATTATCGATGGGCGTTTTTCACGCCAAGTGGCATATTTTTGGATGAAATAGCGGAACTGGTCAATTCAGGAAAGGTATGTCAGAATCAGTCATTTAACCTTCTGTGTTATTGCCTAAATAAATGCTGCTTTGATTTTAAAAAATATTGTGTAATGGAAAAGTAAGCAATGAAATGTTGCAGTAGGTTTTCCATGACAAAAATGTTAGTGTTACTTTAAAATCCTCCTCTCACAGGTAGTTAGTTCCCTTTCCAGTATATAGAGCTTATACATGAGTGTTTCTCACTGATAATGGTTAATTGCAGGAATTTTAAAATATGACATCTAAGAGGTTTCAGGTAAAGTGATTTACTGTGCTTGCTACTTTTGCTACTGGAAATTGTGAGGGTGAGTTTGCTGCAGAGAGGGTGTGGTGGCAGATGGGCTGTGGTGTTATGACAATGCTTGTGGCATCACAGATTTCCCTTAACCCTTAGTGTTTGGCTTACTTCATAGCACCTGTGTGCTGTTGAAATGCATTTTTCTGCCTATGTACTCCTGTTCCAACTAAGCCAAAGCCAGAAAGGAGGCAGAAACTATTGCCCTGAAAGTGGTCCCTACTGTTGCTCCTGAGCACAAGCAAGACAATGATCCTGTGAGTGGTGATGCACAGTACACTCAGGAGTACTGCAGAAGCACTATAGAAATGCCCACTGTATTCATCGCTTTAAGCACAAATGTCATAGCCTAAAAAGAACCCACAGCAAGTGCTTCACTCCTGTGTCCTTGTGCAGCCATACTCAATAAATGCTAATTCAGTGAGGTGCAGAATTACCATTTTTTTTTCCAGGGTTACAATTTGTTCATCTTCCTGGCTGGTTGCAGCACGTTTGTGTTCTGTTCTTACCTTGTATTCAAAACAGAAATGCAGAATATGCCTGTGAAAGTCTGTTCGGAAATACCTATTTATGCTGTAGAGAGAAGGCTTAATTGGCTTTCACCTGTCTAATAATCTGGACAGGTGAATGCTAATGCTATTTAGAATGTACGTCATACATTTATGGATGTCCTGATGTACCTTTTGTTGTAAGATGATCATGAGAATAAAGATGTTTGCTTAGTCTTTTATTCTGTGTCTACAAAAACAGATCATAATATCAGAGGTTGTTTATATATGTAGTCATTATACCAGCAGTATGTAAGTTATTTCGTTATAAAATGGTTTGAACATTTGTAGTGCTAAAGGTGTGGGAAGAGACTAAAATGCACTTTTCTTAGATCTTTTAATATTGTGCATTTGTGTTGCCAGTATACATTGGTTCCCTCGGACAGAGGGAACCAATGTTCGGTGGCATAGAAATATGAAAAGGGGAGGTGGAAAAGATAAGGATACATCTGTCACAGAATGTCCTGTATCAGAGTTATCATTGATACTTTTTTGTGAAAATGGATTATCCTAGGGGTGCTGACAGACCTGACAGTGGCTCTGACAGACGCAACAGTTTGATGCATGATCAGCCACTGAAAGTGGCTGACAGAAGTGCGTGGCTGCAGAGCACTTTAAAAAGGTCCAGTCGGGTGACAATCTGAACCCTCATTATGAGTGTTCCGATGAAGGCACTCCAGATCAGCACACTATGTGCTCATGTGTTCATTAATATCTGTCAACATGGCTGGAAGCAGGGCTTATCTGACACAGCTGAGCTCTGCTCCCTATGCTGTCTTCCGAATGGGAGCGAGGAAGGAGAGTGGAGGGAACTCATTCTGGGGTTTGCCCAACCAATACTGGAGAGTGGGCCAGAGAGCCCCCCAAGGTGGGGGTGGCTCCAGTCCACCTGTCCCACTCTCCAGCTCTGGCTGAGTAACCCTCAAAACAAGCCCTCTTCTCTCCCTTCACCCCCTCCCATTCCAAAGAGAGCACCAGGGCTTGGAGGCAGGAAGAGTGGCTGGAAAGACAGTCACTCTGAAACTGCACCTCATTTTGCAATCCCTCAGACCCAACAGCAAATGTCTGTTGGGTCCTGGGGATCGCTGTAACTCCTGGCACTTCCTGTGAAGCATCATGCGTTACAGCTGGGAGCTGTGTGTGCCCTCAGTGAAGATTTTAAAAGCTAAATTCAGGGTGGCTGGCCTTGCAGGTGGTCATTACCTGTTGAAGGTACTGGAATCCTTCGTTTGTTGGTGGGCTTTTGGGTCAGGTTTTCATTCTCATTCAGCATGCAGGCTGAATATGTTTTTGGGTGACTCTAACCCAGTACTTTCAAAATTGTATTGAATCATCTTGTGAACTTTTCAAATACTTTTTTTTGGTGGGCAGAGAGGAGGGACGAATTGTCTACCATGAGGTAGAACATTAAGAGACTTCTTGAGAAAGGGCAGGTCACTGGCTTTGTGCAGGGAAGCATGGCTTGTTTGGACGATTCTCTTACTTCTCTCTTTGCTCAGGTTAATGATTTAAAGAGGTGGAAACCTTTAAAAATATGCACCTTAAGTAATTTTTAAGTGTGCAAATGAAAACTGCCCTCTGAAAGTGTAGTCCTGGAATTATTGCTATCTCACCATGAGGTGCTGTGTTCCATGCACCTCTGAACGCGAGCTTCCAACATGAGGGAGACCATGTACTGTGGGTTCTTGCTCCTCCCCAACATGGGCATGCTCACAAGATGGTTTATTGGAAAATGCATTAATTTAAGTATGTAATGGCATTGTATATTGCAGCTTTCTGGATACCCCAACATGAAATACATTTGGCTATCATTGGTGAGAGTTAGTAGATGATAACATGCTGCACACATGATGATTTTTTCAAATGGTTTTTATTTATACACAAAGTCCTATCACAGCTACAACAACATTCCAACCCTGCAACTCGTATGTATCAGTTGTTCTACCTAATCATAGGCTACATGCATGCCAAATTGGCATATGATTTTTAGGTAGGTTTGAGCAGTCACAAAAGTGCCTTAGCTGGTTTAAGAGATTTTTCTTCTTGGATTACTCAAAGGTGACCAAAAATAATTTTCTCAGACTTTTTAAAACTATCTCCCCTCTAGGCAGAGAACATACTGGAGAAGTCTTACCATGGGCCTCTGTATAGTGTGCTGTCAATAAATAAAGTATCTGTTTGAAAAGACATTTCCAAAATAGTGAGTAGTTCCTGAAGGCAGAATATTTGGAAGAAAGGGATTTGCACCAAGTTAATTTCTCAGCTCTTTTCAGTCAGGAACACGCACATACTTCTCACATGACTGACTCTATCTCACATGGGTTCATTACTTTTATTCTTTGTAAATTATTTGTAGAGAGCTAGCTGGGAGCCTCCATCATGGGCCATAGGTATTGTGATAGGTGCTATACATGCACAGCAGCAGTGCTGTCCATACACCCAAACAACTTGGAGTCTATATGGCCTGGTATACACTAGAAAAGGTTTGCCAGGGTAGCTAAACCAGCACATAGTCCTTCCACAGATGCAGCTTTTATTGGCAAAAATGGGCCTTTGCTGGCACATCGTACATATACTGGGCTTTTTGTGAAGTCATTTGTCTTTGTGAAAAAGCACTCGTTGCAACTTGTTAACATCTTAAGCCTGTCTAACAGTGTCACAACAAAGTATCTTATTATCTGATTTTCCCACAGTTCGCTGGGAAAGAACTTGGCTGTCCTGTGCATTCATGGGGAGGATTGTGGGAAGGGGCTAGAGGGCCACTAGTGCTGGAGATGATTTGGCCTGCTTTGCTGTTAGGGATTGGTTAACTACCCATATGAATGATTGCATTTGGTTTTAGCATAGTCTCTCAAGGAGGCCAGATAGCACTGGTTGAAAGCATCAAAAATTAAACTGTTAGAGGCTTTTCTGTGTGGATGGAGTGACTATTAGGGGACGGTACTTGAGTAAAAGCTTGCAGTAAAGACCTACCTAGAAAGCAACCCCTCCTTGTTAGGGTCAATTGGAAAGCTTGCACCTACACTTCTTAACTTGGTGCATTTCACGCTTTCTCATTAGACAGTCTTTGACTTCAATTTGCGTTCCATATTGGCTGGCCAGAACCCAAAATTGTTGATTACTGAGAGAGACAGCAAAGGCTGTCTGTTAAATACCCCATCTCGTCAAAAAAAATAGTCTGACTACCACTCATTGTAGAGATGTAAAAACCTGTGATTTTTTTTTTTAAATTATTATTATTAAAACACAGCTGTTCCTCTTTCTTCTCAGATGGTGCATCCTGCTCATGCTGTTAATGAAAATGCTCTGTGATTATATTATGAGTTTTCTCTGAGCAGAGCTTACACAAAACTTACACTCTCCATGGAGGTGTTGGGCTCTTTTGGAATATATGCATTTGTGTGAACCCTGATTAGAGCTGTCAACAGATGGCAGGCTCTCAGTCAACTGTGTTGCTCTCTGGCTTGATGTAATGTGTATTGTGGTAAAGGAGCACTGATGTTCAGGCCTCTGTTCTACTGGGAAGGGAGGGAAGTGCACCCAGATTTACTTAAAAATATCTTTAGCAGATCAGGTAAGCTTGGCTAACAAATAAACATAGCTGCTGAACCTGGTGGGGTCTCTTGCCGCTGAGTGGGTCAGGTGTGGCAGGTGAGAGGATTTTCTCATTAGGAGAGAAGTTTCCTTCTATTGAAAAAGCTAATTCAGGAAGAAGGCAATGTGAACATGAAGTGCAGCTGCCAAAACTCTTCTGCCTTCTTTTTAGGTGAGATTTATCACAGTGGTCAGATTAAATTTACAGGACAAGTGAGTAAGATAGTGTGTCTGACAGCAGCTTTCCAGTATCTGCTATGAAAGAACTCCACGAGATGTGTAGACTGTGCTGATTAGAGCCTTCCTCTGATGGTTTAATGCTTTAAACTGAACCCAACACCGTCTGGATTTCTTCTGAGGAGGAGAATTTGGCTTGGCCTGGCAAAGACAATACTTCTGTGGCTTGAGTCGTCTTTTCATTGTGTGGATCCTGTTCCAGGTCTTGTTGGTGACCTGCAGACCATAATGACTCATAACCATGCTACATTTGGGGAAGTTTTAACTGATTTAGCTGCTGGCATTATGTTTTTTGTGTGGTACTTGCCCTAGATTATCATGGACTGTTATGGTGGTGTTACAGGTATCTGTAAATCATTTTTTTTTTTAATGTAACATCACACTTAGTCCTAGATGACAGGATAACAACCCAAATTAATTAAGCTTTTCCACTGAGAAACTGAGCTATAAAGAGGTTGTCACATATCCAGGATCTGAAAGGAAATAAAACCTGGACCAGAATCAAGAACTTTTGCCTCCTGTTCCTAGGTTGTAACCACCAGAGCAGTCTGCCTTTCTGTGCATGCACATATGTGTGCGTGTATGAATGAATTTGATCGTTTTTTCGTTTTTTCATAGGCAAGTCTAAAGTGCTAACAAGTTGTAGGCCAGGGATGTGAAACATCTGACCCTTTTGTATTTCTGTTCATGCAATATTCAGATTCTGGGGTACCTACACTTCTGTTGAAAATTCCTGATTTGTGAGGCTACCCTTGAATGCATGACCAGAATAATCTGGCAGGTGGCATATTGTTGGATTTGTCTGCAACTTCAAATATCCAAGAGGGGTGAGTTTCCTTTGCTCCTGTTCTCTTGCTGGAGTGCTCATTTTCCAGCCTATTGACAATGCTTCAAATGTTTGGTTACATATCATTTCAGTGGTGGAATGGAGAAAGGGTGGGAGTGAAACCAGTGGAAAGTAGGACATGAGCAGTGCAGCAGGGAAGGAACTGCACAGCTAAAAGCAGCAGAGAAACAGGAAGAAGGATGGGAAAGGAAGAGAAACAAAGGGCAAGAAGTAGTGGAGTCCCTCAAGGTGAGCATATTTTCAAGTCAGTTATGGTAAGGTACACAACGAGCCTTTTAATGTGTAGCGAAGACGTGAGGCATGCCATGGGGGGGAAGGGAAGTATCAAGTCCTACATTTGGACCTCTGCTCAAAAACGGTAGTTACAGGCAGAACTTGACTCTCCCCAAAGAAGGGGTGCCATGAGTTAGGCTGTATCTCAAGCTGTGACATGTTTTTCACCACATGCTCAAAAACATACTGCGTGAAGGTTGTGGACTGAGACGTGTGTGAATCCCATGCTTCCCTAGTTGTAAATATTAGTGCACAGAGCCCCCTTCAGGTGTAAAGGCCTCAGTGTATATAGGGCACGGAGAAGATTGCCAGTCATCCTCATTGCTTTGCAAATGATGGGTTTGGATCCTGCAGTCCTTATCCGCTCCCTTCAGACTTGAAAGGGCTTTGGTGTGTCCTGCCTACTACAGATATAACCACCTGTAGCAAAGGACTCGAATTGGCAGCAGTGCAAAACCTGCAGTTAATAACTTGGATGTTTGCAGCCAGCATCCCAGTCCTAGCCTACTGAGTTCAGATCTGGATTTGCTCTGATACCATTTCAGTGCTTTCTGTAGGATATTTGTAAACAGCATCAGCCGATAGAATTTTTTTGGAAATCCGTAAAGAGCTGATTTTGAAGTGCCCAGGGCTCCATTCCTAAAGTATATTCTGCGCTGCTAAGAAGAGAGCAAGAAAACATCACTTGGATCCAATCTTTGTTTTCAGACACGTGTCTGTAGTGCTGCATGTAATCCCTTCACTCTGTGACTTCAGTATTTAATCCCTTTTCCCTGAACAAATAGGTGCCTCTTACAGCAAGGGGGCGGGGGGGGGGGGGGGAGGACGACAATGACTGATGTGTGGATGCAACTAGGCAGTGTTTTCATTATCCAGTTAATCTCCATCTATCATCACGTATTCAACAAACAGCCGCACTCCCCTTGCTGCCTGCCTGCTCACAGGAAGAAATTTTATCTTAGTCAGTTGATTATGGTAAAGGCTGAATGACTCATTGCACTGTGATCCTGTTAGCCCTTTCAGGGTTATTCAAACAATGGGAATGATCAGCCAGACAGATGAAATGTTTAATGCTCTAGATTGCCAGGGTCATCAGTTTAGCGTTCATGTCTCTGCAGCAGTGCCTAGGGCTGGCTTTCAGATCAGACTAGTGGTTTACAACAATGTAGCAGATGACCATTGGGTGACAGTGATGCACACGCTGTTTTGAATTCTGTCAAGTTATGTTCAGGGCATACCTGAATCCCCTCCATCACCGGTTTTATGATGGAACTTTCCCTAGACTGAGGTGAGAACACTGCACAGATTGATCCGGGTTGTGCCATAACCTTAAGGAAATGCTCACTAGTTGCTTATGATGAGATTGTAGTAATGTTCTTGCTTTTCATTCAGTATGTAATTACTATTGGTATTTGGAGTCATGTTTATTCTTCCTTCTCCTGTAGTCCGCCCTTCTGACTTTCACACTACAGATTGTATCCGATTTTATACTTCACACTACAGCCTGTCTCATTCTACATGCTCCACACAACAGATTGTTCTCTTCTTTCCCCTTTACTGTTTGAATATCTCCACCCTTCCACGGGCCAGACCTCCCCCACTGCAACTAGTCTGCTCAGAAAGCAGGGGGGGAAAAATCCCCCAGTCTTCCTGGTTTCTTTGTAAACTAAAGTATGACTTTGCAAGTATTATTAGTAGAAGCCTTTTTTTAGCCATTTCCCTGAACTTGGGGTCAGTACTGGTCCTCTGGCCAGGACACCAAACAAGTATGCCTTGCCCTCAGTCACTTCTGCTCCAGCAGTTACTTATTAGGAGATGGTATGCAGCATCTATCTGGCCTCTCCTCAGAGCAGGGGGTCAGACTCTTCCCAAACAGTCCCTGTGTTCAGGCATATCAACCTTATGCACTCTGCAGAATGACATGTTGGCGTGTATTTATTTCCAGAGTATCTTTAAGGGGGAATAAAATGCTAATTCTGATCTTTAGCTCACCAACCATCAGGAACTGCATGGGGGAGTTAAGCTGATAATGCACAGTTCTACGTTTGGCACCATCCAGGTCTCCAAACCAGAAGCCAGGTGATGGAGATCAGGTGATACTGCAGCCTGAAACATTTTATGCCATCAGGATGAATATGCCAGTACTGTTTGTCTTCATCCTGCTCGTGTGACAGACCCAGTTTAGAACCAGGATTTATAAAATTTCTTACACTCATCAAACAACATTCTTCGAGGACTGATATCCTGGTTTATTGTAGTCAGAGAAGACAAAGCGAGCAGTTAATCTGTTGCAGCTCTTGGGCTTTTCTTTGGGGAATTGCACACAAAGACATTGAAAGTTAGAGGGGATGAGCAAAGGACCAAGATGAGGTGTTTCAGCTGCTAGCTGGCATTTGTGCAGCTGCTGGGAGGAGTGTCATGGTGCCAGGTTTCAAAAGCCTGTTTGGGAAACACATGTATGGAACAGCTTGTTGTTGATGTGCTTTGTGCACTTGCTTTCTGGACTGTTTCTGTAAATGTGCCTCTGCGTTTAAGTTAGAGCTAAAGGCTGGAGGAGCCAGTATGCTGAAGTGCTTATAAAAGAGTTCTGGTCTTTGAAATGTACTAGTAGTTTGTTTCTGTATTATTGTATTATGCCTGAGCCTTTTGCAGGTATTTAAATATGGGAACTCAGGAGGTAATCATCTATTTTAAAGAATTCAACTGGACAGCTTAAGAGAGGGGAGAAGGGAACAGCAACTTTTCCCAAGAGATTTATCATCAACAAGTGCCTTAAGGACTAAGCAGCTTTTCTGGCATAACCAGTAGCGTGTTTAGGATTTCACTGTTTGCATTCTGATCACTGCAGGAGCTAGATGCAAAACCATCTAATGCTAATGTGCTTCCCTGATAAGAAGATTAGGGCCAGTCCAGTGATGCAGGAACAAACAGAAAGCTCATCTGTAGGCAATCCGAAGTATGGGAACAACCTGCGGGAAGATTTTCTTGCAGGGCTTATCTCAGCCTTGGGAGGCTGACTCAGTGCTTGATATTTTTCTAGCACTCTCTATTTGGCTATCAGCGAGAAGTGTTGCTGCTTTTCCATTTTCATGGATACAGCTGAAATGGTGATCATTAGTAACAGAAATGTGAGGAAAATATTAGGGAAAAAAATGAATCATTCCTGACTGCCTCCAATGAACTTGGTTGTTGTACATTAATCATTTGAAGATCACATTAAAGCTGTCTATGCAACTGATTTTCAAAATTAAGACATTGAAATAGCTGAAAGAAGCTGTATTTCTTAGTCCATAGGTATAGGAATGCAGAATGGGTAGGATTTTCAAGTGTGACTGATTTAAGAGCACAAGTGCCACTGTCTTAACTCAGGGCCAGGTTTTTAAAAGGTATTCAGGCATGAATAACTTTGATCTTTGAGATTTTGAAAAGCATGTTGTACGTATGCCAAGTACAACACAAAATAGCAATTCCTATTATTCCAGTGTAAAGTGGTGTGTGGATGTTTATTGTATTCGTATATCCTTCTTGGAATACCAGTTGTAGAACCACTGCATCTGTCTAATTCACAGGCCTAATTAAAAGAGCCCCGAAGAGAGGACTATATTGTTAATGCCTTAGGTTGGGTAATATAAACTATTGTCTTATGCTTTTGAAGGAAGGGGTTTTTAAAGATAGACTAATAGTCATTTGGTCCCTGTCAAATGACACTCTTTGTTGTTTTTTTTCCATAGATCCATCCTGTTATTGATGAAGTCTTCTCTTTTTCTGAAGTTCCAAAGGCTTTTCTGAAAGTGGAACAAGGCCATGCACGTGGAAAAATAGTGATCAATGTATTGAATAAAATATAATGTCCCTCAGAGCCATGTTGTTCTGTTTGTAATCTGTTTTATCTGGTATATGGTACTGGAACATAAAATTCCTGGGAGTTAAGTAGCTTCTTGTAAATGCATCTCAGATGATTTAAAAACTTCTTAGCTTTACTGCCTCTGAGCAGCAGGTGAGAGGTTTGTGGGGGTATATTTTGTTTTTTAAACTGTGTAATTTAATATGAAATTTACCGGTATAAAGAATGCCCATCTTAAAGTCCATTCTTCACCAGTTGTTGGATTTGAGAAAAAAATGCTAATGCTTTTTTTGGACCAAGTCATTTACAGAAGTGTTGGGAGGAACTGTTGACTGCACAAACTGCCAAAAACTAATGCTGATAGGACAATTAAATTGATAGCTGTTACTAGGTGCCTGTAGTTCTACTTCTGTATATAACTGAATGGTCCTAGGAGACTAAGGGGAGGGGACTGTACCTCACATCACATCAGGGAAGTGAAACCAGGTCTCTTTCTTACAGGGCAACTGCATAACCATTAGGTTATGGTATAAAGGTGGGTACTATCACTTTTTAACCATGACGGTAGGAGGAGGGGAAGAAAAAGTGGCGGGAATAGGAGGGAGCCTTGTTTCCTCCTTTAGAAGAATGGCAGTAGCCATCTGCCTTCAGCAGAGAGCTTCAGGCTCTGAATCCCAAGTGAGCAGAAGTACCTCGCAGCAGGACTAGAGCTCAGCAGCAGAGAGACAGGATTTCTCACACAGCTACATGATTTAGTGTTTTGTACTGATTACTTCTGAGTGACTCTGTTCAGCATGGAGGTGTTTGACTTGCTGTTCTGAGGTGCTTAACTTTACCTGGCATGGTATGGTGAGCCAAGGCTCTTTATCCCAGGTTTTGGATTCTGCTCTGGGAGACGGGCATCAAGTACTTAAAAGACTAAGGGTTTGAATTATAGCTACTGTGAGAAGGTTGACCTTTCTCTGCTCCCCTCCCCCAAATCACACTCAAAGATGAATGGACTCTTAACACTGTACCCATGCCTCTATCACCAAGACTCGCTTACCACCAGTTGCTTTGATGACTTGACTAGGAACTCCAAGGAATAAAAATTCTAGTTACCACAATCCTAAGTATTCTGCTGTATACATTTTCATTTCATCAGACTTCCTATTTCTCTCCTTATCCCATAGCCACTGTCATATGGATTTTTCTGTATTGGTTGCAGAACATCTTTAATTGCCCTTACTAAAATTCAATACATTCTCTTTCCCTTTAGCCTTACTTTGTCAACCATACTAATTCATGCTAGGCTTTTGTAGCTTGTTGCCGGCTTGACCACATAATGGCTGCCCTATAAGTTGGCTCAAAGAGAAGGAATTAGAATCATGGAAAAATAGGGTGGGAAGAGACCTCAGGAAGTCATCTAGTCTATCTCTTTGCTCAAAGCAGGCCCATCCCCACCTACAGCATCCTAGCCAAGGCTTTGTCTGTCTGTGCATATCTACACATTGCTGTGCTTTAGTATTTCCTTTTGGAAGTAGTAAAGCATGATGCACCATATGTGTGGTGTGCGGTTAGATTCCACTACTATGTCACCATAGTGGTAAGCTATATCAGGGGAGCATGCTACTACGGCAACATAGCTGGTAATTGCATGTAGACCCACATGATTACTACACTGCCATAATGTGCTGTATGGCAATGTAGTGTGTTGCTAGGTTGTCATAGGGCAACATGTAGACTCACCCTCTGTGTCTTAAAGACCTCTAATGATTAAGATTCCATAACCTCTCTGGGTAGCTTGTACCAGTGTTTCACTACCCTCCTAGTGAGAGAGATTTTCCTAATCTCTAACCCCAACTTTCCTTGCAACTTGCTCGAGACCATTTCTCCTTGTTCTGTCGTCATCTGCCAATACTGAGAACAGTCCATCTCCATCTTCTTTGTAACCACACTTCAGGGTGCTTTCAGATGTAATCTGTACCATCCATCTACCTTATCGTAGGCATAAATCATCTGCTGATGTCTAGGGATTGGTAGAACAGTAGTAAAAGTCATTCAGTGCTTAAATTACTGATTCAATTGGAAATAGATCCAGAGTGCCCAGAAGTCATGCTTGATCGATCCACACTGCAAAGTTCTGCTGACTCTTACATCCTTACAAACACAGGAAAGTGAGGTTTTTTTTCCACTTTAACAACTCTAGCCAAGATAGCTAAACTAGCACAACCCCAGGGATGGTGCAGTTATAGTGACGAGTGATTCTGTCAGCTTGTGTTATTTAGGGAGCTAGTATAACTCCACTTAGCAAGTCCTGCCATCCTCTTCCTCTTTCCACCAGGAGACTCTGCTGTAAGACATGTCCATAGTCCTCTCTAAATACAATATTTTCTTGCCTACATCATGCCCCCAAATAAGACTGTACCTTTATTTTTTTCACTGCCTTTCAAAAACATCTTCCTAAGAGAGCCCTCTCTGCAGTTTTACTTTGGCTTTCCCAAGACAGAAATTGCTGTTACCAGATTTCCTCACTTAAAATGTGCATCCTAACTTCCAGCAGCTGATTTTTGGGGGAAAGGTGGATGCTGTATATATCAAGAAAATGACAACTTGATACAATTTGGAGTGGAGAAACTTCCATGTAAAAGAAGCTGCTACACTCCCCCAACCACTATCATCTACCAAAATAGGCAATAACCTATGAAAACTTATCCTCCTCTGGACTATTTAGTCTATAAGGTGCCACATTATGCCTATACATTCACCATTAGCACTCATTTGGTAAAGGAATAATGGACTGAATAAGGCACAAAACTGAGTAGTCATTAATAGAGTTAAGGCACAACATCTGGGAAGTATGCAGTGTTCCTGCCTGAACTGAATCTCTTCTACATGTAGAGTGGATTTGTATATACATTCTTGTAAAGAAGCAGATTTACCACATTCAGATTTATTTGTCAAATATCTACATAGCATAATATCAATACAACACTTAGGCATGGAAGTTGGCTAGGAGTATTGCTAGTCTACAAAGTACTAAAAAGAGTGTTTTACAGTGTGTACCATAGTGCAGCTTTATTTTAGAACAGTCTACCTGAATTTTAATTATTACAGTTGTCTGTACAAACATCATTCATATAGCATTGAAGGCACTGACTTCCTCATAGGTTGAGAGAAAATATGGTTTTAAAATCCTATGTCCAGTGAGGCAGCACATACAGCAAAGGAAAGCATTATATTTTAAGACAAAGTCTAAAGCACACCCCTGAGGCTCCTAAGAGCACTTTTTAATAATACTGGGCAAAACCTGAATGAAATACATCAGCACAATAAAGGAGCACAATAAAGGATTACATTCACTTTTTGCTATTCTGCCACTGTCATGAAATAAACAAAGGGGGGGGAACTCAACAATTTTAACACTGGGCCAACTGAGATGGTGACCAACAGGATGGCCTGTTAGAGTTAGTTAATATTCCTCAGTTGTCTCAGCAAAGAGCTTGTTCCAAGAAAAGGGCAAAGTCAGTGTTTTCTAACCGTAACTATAAAGGGCAGGACTGGGACTGCAGGGTTGTGATTGCTAATGTATCAGAGTTCTTTCATGGCACTCTGGTCTGCGTACGTCCAAGTTTTCTTTCCTACCTCTATAATCAGCCTTTGTGCTGGTTCATGAGAACTGCTCTGATATTCAGTTCAATACAGACCCCGCCCCACCTCAGCTACACCTCAGGTATCTGGAGCACACCAAGCTCCACAGGTTAAAAATGTAAATAAATATGGCTGGGAACAGAAAGACAGTGTTGGCAGAGGTCTGGAATGACTAAGCTGAGTTTCTTTTAAAATAATTCATTTAAATTTATCCTTAAAATTAAAAAAATGGGGGCTGAGGAGAAAGGGTATTTGAAATTAAGGAGTTTGAGTCTAGTGAGAGTGCACTTATTAGAATTACCCTCAAGTCTGAAAATTTAAGACCAGCAGAGAAGTACAATAGTTTTAATTTATAAAAAGTAAGGCAGCCTAGCAGATATAAAATGGGTGCCTTCCTCACACCTGATGCACCTGTCTGGCAGCCCAGTGCTTTTGCTAACAAACATCTGAGGTTCATGTCACCTCTGTCTAATAGAAAAAAAGAACAAACTAGAAATCAGATTTGTTACTTATTAAAATACGGTCTTTAAAATAGTCTTTAGTAAGTACTTTACTAAAATAGATACAAATATTCTCTGAACTTTTTTTTTTGGTAAAAATTCCTTAGAAATGCTGTTCCAAGCAACTCTTAAGCGCTTTCAATAAGCAAAAAATATTTTTTTGTTCTAACGTACCACTTGCATCTTAACTGTCAGTAAATGAATACTCCAGTGCATTACAAAGCTCAGCCTATTTTATGCATGTACCTGTTATACTCTAATCCCTTATGGAACAAAGTGTTACCTGTTTTCTTAATATATTGGTTCACATACTTCCCTGATAAAAAGCAGTTCTGAAAATCATTTAAAATGACACCTATTTAATACACTTTGGATTAACTATTCATCACCACTCTGGTGTCAATACACCCAGCTTCCCTGTGCTTCAGTGCCCCACCTGTAAAAAAGAAAAACATGGAGAAAACAGCACTTGCATACCTCAATCCTGGAATTGTGAGAACTGTGCATCAGACTACAGGGTCTTCAGGCCAGGGATGGAGGGACATACAAATACTGTGAAGAAGGAACTGAAGCTATTTTATTGTTTGTTCTTATGACAATCATGAAAGAATAAGTGTCACATCATCAAACTCTTTTGTCTTCTTCAAAGGATGTCTCATTAGTTGTGGTATCCAGAATGCTCCTGGTTCATAATTCTTCTCTGCTTGATAAAATTGGGTGGACTTATACAACCAATGGCTCCCAACGTTGTGTTGGCCTTTCTTTACTGATGTTGTTGACAACAACATGGTTTTGATCATACTGTGTGCCCCCTAAAAGGAAAATTGAGAAGTGAAAATAAAGTATGAAGAAGTTACTGAAATAATTACTGAAAAAAGGTGACTGATCTCAAGTGGATTTAACAACCTTAGCAGCGGCAGAACATTATCAGTGCCCTCATCCCCCCTACTTTATCTATTGCAGATTAGTATATTCTTGGTATTTTGTGGTTATGTACTCTGTCATGAGCCAGGGTTGTTTGTGTAGTTTTAGGAATAGGGAGTAAAGGGATGGAAAGGCTCTAGCATCTTGTGCAAACATGTTTATTAGCCAAAGCATCAAAATCTAATGCATCTGTGACTCATGGGTAGACTAAGGCATTTCTTCTTTGTATGACCGCTCATGTAGGTGCCAAGCCCAAACACAGGACCTCCATCTAACCCAGAAGGTGCACAGCCCCACCAGGGGAGACGCCTTGTTGGACCTGGTGCTGGCCATAGGCGACGACCTAGTGAGGGGCTGCGGGTGCTTGACCACCTGGGTGACAGTGATTGTCACCTGCTGAAATTCACCATCCAGCGCAAGGTGGCAAAAGCCTACAGCAAGGCAGCAGCCCTAGATTTCAGGAGGGCGGACTTCAATGAGCTAAGGAGAATAGTCGGAGAAGCACTGAGGTCCCAGAGGGGAGGGGAGCCAGGTGTCCAAGAGTGGTTGCTCCTTAAGGAGACGATCCTCCAAGCCCAAAGGGAGGTAATTCCAACATGGATCAAAGGGAACAGGAGGGTGCAAAAGCCCCCATGGCTCACCAAAAGCATCCGGGAATGTCTCCTAGCTAAAAGGGAGGTGCACACCCAATGGAAAGGAGGGGCCATCCCCAGGGAGGACTATACTGCGGTTGCTCAGGGATGCAGGGGGGCAGTCAGGAAGGCCAAGGCGGAGATGGAACTGGGACTAGCTTCCTGGATCAAGGACAACAACAAGTCCTTTTTTAAATACATATGGGGCAAAAAGAAGGTACCAGGTAACGCGAGGCCCCTGCAAGACGCACTAGGAAATTTGGTCATCACACCAGACGACAAAGCTAACTTATTTAACAATTTCTTTGCCTCCATTTTCCTGAGCAGGGACCAGAACTGCCACCCCCCTCTAGGCCCCCCTTACATCCCAGGGGAGGCACACCTAGGCCAAAGGTTAGTGAGGATCTAGTCGGGAACTTCTGGAGGTATTTAAATCAGCTGGTCCGGATGATCTCCACCACAGAGTGCTGAGGGAATTAGCTGCGGTCATTGCAGGACCCCTGGCACAGCTTTACGAGTACTCATGGTGCTCTGGTGTGGTGCAAGAGGACTGGAAGAGGGCCAATGTGGTTCCCATCTTCAAAAAAGGAAGGGAGAAAGGAGGACCCAGGAAACTATAGGCCAGTTAGTCTTTCCTCAATCCTGAGTAAACTTTTTGAGAGAATTATGCTGGCACATGTACACAAGGGGCCAGCAGGGGAGATTATGCTTAGGGGCAACCAACACAGGTTCATTAGAGGCAGGTCCTGTCAGACCAACTTGGTGGCCTTCTACAATCAGGTCACCAAATCATTAGATGCAGGGGTAGCAATGGACATAGGCATTCCAAAAGTCCAGGAAGACTTCGACACCGTCTCTTACCCCGTTCTCATTAAAAAACTGGGGGACTGTGGTGTTAGCAACTACACAGTCAATTGGGTCGCCAACTGGCTGGAGGGCCGCATCCAGAGAGTGGCGGTGGTGGTGAACGGGTCATTTTCGATTTGATGGGATGTGGGCAGTGGGGTCCCCCAGGGCTCGGTCCTCGGGCCCGCACTGTTCAACATCTTCATCAGTAACTTGGACAAGGGGGTAAAAAGTACCCTGTTCAAATTTGCTGATGACACTAAGATGTGGGGGGATGTGGGCATGCTAAAAGGGAGGAATAGGCTACAAAATCGGACCTAGACAGGATGGGATTCAACACTGACAAGTGCAAGGTGATGCACCTGGGGAGGAAGAAACAGCAGCATACCTACAGGCTGGGGAACTCCCTTCTTGTCAGTGCAGAGGCAGAAAAGGATCTTGGGAGTCATCATTGATGCCAAGATGAACATGGGCCAGCAGTGTGGGGATGCAGTCAGGAAGGCCAACCACACCTTGTCATGCACCCACAGATGCATCTCGAGCAGGTCCAAGGAGGTGATCCTCCCCCTCTGTGCGGCACTGGTCAGGCCGCAGCTGGAATATTGCGTACAGTTCTGGGTGCTGCACTTCAGGAGGGATATGGACAACATGGAGAGGGTCCAGAGAAGGGCCACTCACATGATCAGGGGGCAGCAGGGCAGGCCCTACGAGGAGAGGCCATGGGACCTGAACCTATTCAGCCTTCACAAGAGGAGGTTGAGGGGGGATCTAGTGGCCTGTTACAAGCTAGTCAGAGGGGACCAGCAGGCATTGGGGGAGTCCCTATTCCCCCCAAGCACTACCAGTGCCTAGGAATAATAGTCACAAGCTGGCAGAGGGTAGATTTAGGCTAGGTATCAGGAGGTGCTACTTCACAGTCAGGGCGGCTAGGATCTGGAATCAACTTTCAAGAGAAGCGGTGCTGGCTCCTACCCTGGGGGTCTTTGAAAGGAGGCTGGATGAACACCTTGCTGGGGTCATTTGACCCCAGTGCTCTTTCCTGCGATGGCAGGGAGTCAGACTTGATGATCTGCTCAGGTCCCTTCCGACCCTACTAACTAACATGCTTCTAAAATGCCTCAGCTGGATCTTCCTTGGATGTATTTTTAGCAGACCAGTAACCAATAATGGAAAAAGTTCATTTGATGAAGAAAAGTCTATTTTTCCTGTTTACAAAGAAGTAGAGAAATGCTTTCAAGGCTTGTCAATTTCTGTCTGCCTACATCAAGGAGTTATTTCACAAAGCTATGAACCATATGCATATCTCAGACTATATAGAACAAATGCAACAACTTAAGTTAATGCAAACATTTTCTTGCTCCTATGGATTTAGTGATGGTCTTTTACTTTTTATTTACCTATATATTAAAAAAAAAATTTTTTTTAAATTGTACCCACCTCTCTCTTTGGAAGTGCTGCTGACAGCATAGCCTTCTTGGACATTTAGTTTTGGTCACTGACACAGCTTGAATAGAGCTGGTAAGATCAGTCTAACCAAGTATTCCATAATGAAACACCCATGTGCTTTATAGCTTTCACCAGTCTTGGAGAGTGAATATGTGAACCTCAATCCATGCCCCTAAATTGTTCTGCTCTACCTGCATCCCTTTTCTTTCTCTAGGCACCTCCCAAAATATAAACACACACCATTAGAAAATCTAAAACCCACCAAAAATGATGTGTCACATTTCTGTTTGCCTATTTTCCAATTAAGAAATACTCCTGGAACCAGAAGGTCTTCCTAACCATATTTATATCACAGGATGCTGCTTGAAAAATCCTAGCTTCAGCTCTTCTACTGAAGTCAGATATTTTTTCCCTTCTTTTACTGTACTATATTACTTATAGTTGTTTTCCCATATGCACTACTTCCAGAATGATTTTTTTGCCATGATAATGATTTTTTATGAACTGTACTTTAGAAGTACTTATAAGTCGTCATCCTCCCCCTAAATGATTGAGCAAAGGGTGAATTTAATATATTAAGGTGATTCCAACGATAAAGTCAACAAATACAGACTCTGGCAGACCAGATTCAGATAGAAGTGTACTGAATTGTCAAGACCCCTTTACAGCTCTCCCTCATGTACCAAGATTGCTCAAGCTCAAGTGCCTTTTGCTGACCTCATTTTTAGCAGTTGGGCACATGGAAAAGAAATGCATCTCAGGTAACCAGGCCCCACATCACATAAGGACCTACTGACGCCATGAATTCACCTGCACTCCAACTAGATGCAATGCAAATCTTGTACATGAAAAAGCCTCTATTTTATTCTTCATTAAGAAATCAAACACTGTTAAAGATGACATCTGGCTTGTTAAAACAACATAAACCTTTATCTAACAACATTTTAGGAAACAGTAACTCTAAGTACTTCAAAGGTACAGAACAGCTTTCAGCATAGCATACGCATTCTTGAAGTACTGTAGAATAAGGTGCAACTATGTATGTTGCACAGTACAGTGAAAGATGATGAAATAATCTGGTTTTGATATCAAGTGGAATATGACACAATTTAAATCTATAAATATATGGCAATTTCAGACAAATAGCTGCCGGGTACTTATGCAGTACCTCCACAAGATGGCATCATAACCGTACATTTTGGTCAGGGAAATGTATTTAAGAATCGTAAGGCTGAAAAATGGAGGTAGGTTATTAGACCTTAAGGGTGGTTCAGCACCACTGGTGGGATTAAGTGCAGTTTGTATTAAATTGTCTGAAGCACCTACATTAAACTTATTTATTATTTCATATTTATGAGATGGCTCTCTCTCTACTCAGCTCTCATATGATTTATAATAGCTCCAACTTCAACTTTAGGTGGCAAAACAATGATGGACCATTCTTTATGAAGACGCAGACCACTTTCCATCCCATTAAGTATATGTACGAGAAAAGAATATCTAGCACTCTGCCCATGGAAGCCACAACAATCAGTCTCTGCCACATAAGAGAGGGGAACAGTTTTCAGAGAAAATGGTCCTTTGTTGAACCTCTAACCAGTGCTGGCTTAAACACCTCACCTCAGTTGACAAAGTGTTCCAGTTACCCTAGCACCACAGAGAAGTAACTTTTAAAAATTTTTCCTGAGTCTTGATCCCAACTATGATTCATCATATCACTGATCTCACTGATGTTTCTCCTGAATTAATCCAGCAGCGGATCATAATCTGGCTGCTACTCACTACCAGTTTAAGGGTACCTTTTAGTATGTGCAACTGTCAGTCCAAGACAGTTACGGTTAAGTCTTACAAGTAAATAATATAAAAAGATGCTTACTCCTCATTGCTGCATCTTAAAACATTAAAAAAAAACATTTTATGTAATATATACTTCAAATATATAATGTATATTTAATATCTATACATGAAATTATGTGTTATAAAATATATATTATTATACTGTATATACATTTATCTATACATGCACAACAAGTTTGTTATATATACACACACATTAAAAAAAAATTGTTTAGGAGCCTGACAAAATTGGAAAGAGAACAGACAGGTAAAGCATTCTCCAAAGCATATTAGGATATTAAATCTCACTCTCTTTAGATGTATAGTTTACCTTTTCGATCAACTCAACATGGTATTTTGCAATTAAATGCATGAATTTGACATCCTTTTTAAAAAGTTTAACTGAAGACAAGCCAGTATGTAAATATTTTGCCTCTGCTAGTAGCTCAATTAAGATTGAAAAAAAGAATTCTGCCTGGGGTCATGAACAGCCTCTGTTGACTTGGATTCCTTTTGATAAAACTTCTCATTAATAGTCATGCTTTCCCTTTTGGAAGGGGTGGGGGTGGGTGGGAGGAGAAAAATCAAGGCACTGGTGTAAGACAAATTTTGAGAGCCAACATTGTTTAAGCTTTCCCTTCATTTGTGTCCACACACTCCATGTTTATCTCTACTCATTTTGTTTCCAAAAAAAACCCAACCCTCAGCTGTTCTAATGAGCAGTAAGTACAATGTTATTTCAAATAACATTTTCAATAGAATAAAATTAAAACAGCTGACTTGTTTAGAGATAATAATTTAAATTTAAAAACAAAAGTAAAGTGCAAAAAACATAATAGTGAAAACAAAAATAGGGGTTAATTCTGTTGTGAATATAATTATTAATAATTAACAACTACTTAAGTGTATAAGCCATATATGCAGAAATACAGGCCAAAAAATCAAAACAATAAAGGTATTTTTTTTCTTTTCTTCCACATTTTATATTTTGAAGAATTTTATGCAGATAAAGTTAAAAAACAAATAATTAAATATAAATATATACTTTGGGGGTAAAAAAAAGACATCTATGGATTAAGAGCCTGTAGAAATTACTGATACTAAATGATCAAATTGTCTGAACTATAAAGCCATATTTAAACTTATGGGAACATTTAAGTACAAAATCCATCATGACATGTGCAACTGAAATGACACAAGACAACAAGTGCTTACCTTTGATATCTAAAACCAGTTCTGGTTTCATCTTGCTATAGATTCGGCCATCAGGATGAATATGCCAATATTGTTTGTCGTCATTCTGCTGAAGTGACAGACCCAGCTTAGAGCCAGGAGTTATAAGATTTCCTACAATTGTCAAGCACAATTCTTCAACCATCTGTATAATTAAAAACACAAAACCTGAGTTAGTCAGCTTTGTTTCTAACATCTGTACCCAAGTTTTATCTCGTCACTGATGGAGGATATAGACAGGAGAGAACAGATCTGGTTTCTACTTTCTATCCCTAGGGGAAAAAAAAAATCAGTCAGGTTTTACTTAGTCAGTGCTATTTATTTCCCCCCCTCTCTCCCCACCAAGTCTGTCTTCCTGCTGGCAACCTACAGGGGAACTCTTAGTTTCCATACAGGACTGGCAAAACTGATTCATGTGAGAAGGATGCTCAAGCTTGAGCAGAAGGATTTCTGAAAATGGGTTATCACACTAGATGGTAAAAAGATGCATCTTTTCCTGGTTTGATTTTCTTAAATGATATTTTTAATGTGACAAAAGGAACATTAGGTATTTATTTTCCTTCATCTATGAAGATAGGATGTTATGATCCTGATTGTATATTTGACCTGAAGCAGAAATAGTCAGATTAATCATATTGGATTGAAAGTATCTGAAGGTCTTTAGTTGGTTAAATACACACAAAATAAACTCTTCATTTGAATATCAATTGTTGTTGTTTATTATAATCAGGGATCCTGGTTTTGTCTGATTTAAAAAAAAATCCCCAATTTTTGGTTAAAAAACCCCAAATCCACATTTTTCTGTGATTTAAAATGAAACATGGAAAAATGTAAATTTGGGGTTACTTTTCTCTTTCCCCAACTGAAAATTGGGGATTTTTTAAAATCAGACGTAACCAGGGTTCCTGGTTTTCATTAATTTATGCCATTCAGAAAAGGGGAGGTTCAATGTAAAAAAACTTAACTTGTGTTTCAATTAAATGGAGAAGTATGACATGGAAAAAAATATAATACAGTGCATTTTAATTTTAGACATAAAAGCATATAGCCTGCGGGTTTAAGAAAAAAATGAAAGACAATTACAGTGAGAATATAGTGCTTCAAAAGGCAAAAAATATTGTATATTCTTGCATACGACATATCCTTTTCCTCCCAAAAAGCAGCTGCTGGAAATTGCAGCATACATTTGTACAAGAAATATGGTAAGAATTCTCTGCCAGTTAGTGCAAAAGTTAAAGTAAAATCTGGACAAGACGCATATATAGCAGAACAATAAGCAGGCTGTACTCCTTGGCTGCTGCTACTCAGGCCCTTTCTAGATGTTACATGCGGTACACACAAAAAATCTGGTTAATTGTACAATCGGTTTAAAGTGGCTACAAATTAATTATGGCACTTTAAAAAGGCCTAACCAGCTATAAAGTTATTATTGGAAAATGTGTAATAATTTTATAGCTGGTTTCTATACAGCTTTAATTTGCACATGTTGCCTCAGTTACTTAATACAAGGAAAGATGCTTTTTCTTCAATCCGTCTTCCAAACAAAAGACATATTATATTCTAAGGTGTTGTATGCAAGAAAATATGATACTGTAAAGACAACAGGCAGTGCTCTTGTGAATCTTTAAAAGGATTTTGAGTTGCATAATTATATGGACTGCTATACTGAGATAGATCATTCAATGTTTATAAAAACAAGAGTTCCACTAAAACATTAACCTCACCCTGCACTTGATGAATCCATCCTGATAAACCCATATTTGATCATCTGATTTATCTTCTGAAACCTGTATTCGGAGAAGATTCAAATTGTCTAGATTTCCATCAGTTGAAATGAACTGTCCCGTTTTCTTGTTTCGAAGTCTGAAGTATACACGTTTCTGTAAAAACAGCAGTATTAACCATAGCCTTTCATGCAGGAATACATCTTGTTCCTGGTTAACCTCAAAGCAACTGCTACTTACTGGGTACAGCTACATGAGATGTTTACTGCGGAGTTGCCTAATTAGCTCCGCAGCAAAGTCTCAGTGTCTACAACTGCAGCCATTAGGCCACAGGTCCCCTGCCAGCCAAATCTGCTCCAACTCAGCTAAACATGCTTTGGTCCCTGGTGCACATGTAAACACAGGTTCCAGGAGCAATAAATTTTGGCACAATATGCACCAAATTTTATTATATTGCATTAATGTGTACATGTAGAGGCATTCAGTATTATTCAGTGTAATACTTGGGACCTGTCCTCTGTCTCCCCCAAAAAGGCTCTGAATTTCCTATTAGGATATTTAAAAAACAAAAAGTCTGAGGAGACCCAAGGCTTAAGAAGTCTTCATTCTGTATCAGTGCTTCAAAATCTATAGTCCACAGGACGCAAACAAGTGGTTCTTATAAAAATTACACTCTTAACTCTTGTACAGATACTGTTATCAATCATGCACTAAGGGTGTCTTTGCAGGATCTAGTTTTACATACTTGTGTGGAATAGCTACTGTTATAAATTCACATCTTAATTTATTCTGGATTAATTTCTCTGCTTTGTGTTTGAGGCACAAGCAGACATTTATACGATAGGGAGCAAATGCATTCATTATAGATACCAAGCGCTTTGAAACTTGAATGATGTGAACTGCAAAAAGTTTTTTCCCCCCCCAATAAAGCATCGCTTAATATAAACCTTCAGTATTAGAGTTTATGAGGATGGGCTAGGTATTAAAATATATGTAGTCATGATGCTTCAACCTCAAATGAGATGATCCTTACAAAAAAAGTCATGACGGTATTTTATACAGGATCACCAACTAATCAATTTACATATTTAAAAGTTTATAAAACAGACTAGAATTGTTTTTGCTTTCTTCAAGAAAACAGATTAAATGCTTCTGGTTGAAGTATCTAGGCAAAAATTAGCAGTTTCCCTGACCAATTTGGTTGAATTTGTGAGAACAGTTGAAGACGATGCAGATAGTCTGTGACCAGTGGGGAATTGAGAAGGTTGACTACTTGTTGAAGTAATTCAGTTAAAGTGATTTGCTCACAAGTAACTTTTATTTGGTTTCAAGTGTACATGGAAGACAGTTTTAGACTTTGGGAAACAGAACAGCAAAACCAAGGGGCACAGTTCACGGAAATATTATGAATGGTAACATAGACAAAATTTTCAAAATATGTTCCCTCCAGGTTCCCCATTTCTGTTTTGTGACCTGCAACAGGATTATAATGTTGCCTTTAATTCTGTACTGCAAGAACAAAGTCAACAACAATAAAAATACAGGAAGCACACAAAGGAGACCAGTGCCCTTCTCTCACCTGTAATAAAGGTCGTAGAGAGCCTATTTGGTGATATCCACTTAGTTTATACCAGTCTGGGATATCATTTGGGGATAGCAACATCTGACGTCCTCTGTAATTACTATGTTCATAGATTACCCATCTGAAAATACAAAATGCTTGTGACATATCAGATGTATTGATGGCTGCTTCTGAAAATATTAAGTGATATTTTAAAAGTTTTATCACACCAAAAGGGTGTGCTTATGTCAGCAGTGCTAATGAACATATTTATTTTCAACTGCTCTCCAAAGCAATAAAATCATCTCTGGATTTATAGCAGCCATGCCAGGAGTTGTAGGTTTGGGTTCACATTTCTAAATCTTGTCAAAAAAAAATAAATCCCACCCCAAATGAAACAAAGCATTATCTTAGCTTAAAAAGAGTATGAAGTACAATGATCTTATGAATGAACAGTGTCAGGATGTGCACAGACATGCACAAATAACTTGGTGTCTGCTTTTTTTCACCATCGTGCCAAATTTTGCCCTGTGTGCAATAATCCCAGGAGTTCTGACACACAGGGGTTCTCAGAATGCTTATTATTCTACATTACTGTGAAATGAGTCACTAAATATGGGGGTACCTAAATTTCCTAACTTCTTAGCCAATTATATATAACCAGGTATGAAATTTACTTTTTTTAAAATGAGCTACTCTTATTGGTGAAAACTCCTGCAGGAGGGAAGAAGGTGCAGCAGAAGGTAACCACATATTTGGCCAAGAAACAAATTGGCCTTTGGCTTCAGATTATTTCCTGTAATGGAAAATTAGAAGCAGCTTTTCAGTAATGATGCAATGCTTGCACTTTGGCTGGTTGAGGACCAATATTAATAAGTCACGATGGAAATATTTTCATACCTCGCCAAAGAAATTTAAAACTCTTCCTGACAGTCATTACAGAAATCAGAACACTAGCCAATTCTACTTGAAAGGCATACATGATTGAGACTTAAGTATTATGTTAATGTTACAGGATAGTACTGTACAACATTTGTTGGCTCTGCTCTCCATATATTGCATTGCTTTAACTCTACCATCATAGTAATTTTACAGAGACCAGCCTGAAGACAGGGAGCAGGAGTTCTGTTTGTTTAAATGATACTTAATGGTCCCGTAACACTATTTAGTTTTAAAAAATGTGTTGTTAAGTTTTACTTTTATAATATACAAAATAAAAAAAGCAAAATCAAAATGAAAACTTTTCAACTGATCTGAATTTAAGTATGCAGGTTATAGATACAAAACCTCTCTACTTGAAATGCAGATAAATGCTAAAAATTCAAACTCCTTTGCAAAACAGAATTTCTATCCCCTGAGGACCTCTTCCTGTGAATTAATTTCAAATCTCTATTCTATGAGCAAACAAAAATATTCCCACTATTTTGTCCAGATGACAAATATGAGGCATGCTTGAAGACAGCTTGAGTTAAGCCATCCAATTCAGGGCAGTGCTGGACTCCTCTGGGGTATCAGTCTGCAATTTGAACTTTTTAAAAAACTATTTAAATGCAAATGTTATTCACAGAGTAAAAAAAAAATTAAAAACTTATTTATAGAATTAAGGTGGGTATTTTGGAGGAAGACTCAACAGAAGTATTCTAATTGTAGTGTGTGATCTAAGGAGATTAAAGCTATATTAAAAGGAAAAATTTTCAGACTGCCTCAAGCCATTTATAATTGTTTGTATGCCAGCATGTATTAAATCAGAGAATCCTTTTTTAAAATATAGTTTAAGAGTTTAAGGTAAAACAACAAAAGAAAATATTTTCATAATAATAATTTCATAATAAAAAGTCCCACTAAACTGAATCAGAGTTTACCACTGAATCAGAGAAATCTCACTAGTTTAGACTGAAGAACGACAATGATCCAAAGCTATCCTCTCTTCATTTGTAGTGACTAGGTAGTGGAGTAAATATGGGAGACTTTCTAAAGCAGCTTCCTATTGATTGAGATGAGAACAGAACTTCCCATGTAAATAATGCCCTGCATTACACAACAAACTGTGGAATGGAACAATATAGTGAAACAATACTACTGTAGGAATTTGCAAGAAGACTTCCTTAAGGCACCAATCCTATATATTTACTTCTATGGGATGAAGGAGTCAATACCCACATCAGTTTTACACAAATTCAAGCTTCTTATCCTAGCCCAGAAGATACAGAGCACTTTCTTCTCCAGCGTTGTCATCTCATAGGAAGTAGCTTTTGAGCCTTCTCTTGGCAAATCAAGATTGAATTGTGAAGTAATATTTCAACCCAATGTCCCTTATTTTCATTTACACATGTATTTTTGTACTATTTAACATTTACTTAGTTTCCACAAAAGTAAATAGTAAGTTTAAACTTACATGCCACCAGAAACTTGAACTGAAGCTATTCGAGAATTGTATCCCAGGAACTGGAGATTTAAGATTTCTGTAGTAAATTCTATTTTCTTTCCTTGGAAATCTTCCTTTTCAAAAAGGGCTATGCATGGTTCAGAAAGCTCCTGAATTAAAAGAAGAGGTTTACTTAGTACTTTTAAATTACATGTGGAACTTGAGAGGTCATAGAGATCATCAAGCCACAAAAATTCTTTATTTTTAAATGTTTTTTCCCTTTTGGGACAGAATATCAGAAACTCCTCTTGCCATGGTTTCTCATTAACAGAATGTTGTTCATAACACCCATATATATTTTTTTTTTGCATTGAATGGACAAATCTATCCTTATCACAGAAAACAAACCCATGGTTCTATGCATTTGAGCTGCATATAATATCTATCATAAGTATATTTTAAAACAAGTTTTAATTACAAATCAAACCCCTCTTGTATTGTTCAGTTAACTATCACTGGGGAATGTGCATCCTCAAAGCTGAATGGAAACTATTTTAAAAAGATTTTTTAGAGCCTAAGAAACATCACTATCTAGAACTCCTTGCTTTCCACTGTCAGAGTGGAGGAATGGAAAGGAACCATACCTCTTATTTTGAACAAAGTTATGGCCCACAAAAGGAAGCAAGTATTCATTAAGTAATCCTCAGGATAGTTTCTGGGGTCACATGCCTGATCAAATGCATGCCTTTAACATAAAACATCTAAGGCTCTAATCTTCCAGTCTGCTCTGTGGTAGTTGGATCCTTTGTTCTTATGAACTCCACTGAAACAACTTGGACGACTGGCATTCCCCCCCCTACCCCCCCCTTTTTTTTTTCTTAAAGAGAATGTTGGACAAAATGCATAAACAACATTTGGGGCAGAACACCATAATCACTGGGTTAGAGATACTCCCTCTCAAGTGAGTGCCTTCTTCACTGGGTGCAAGAGATCTGTTTACTGGCATGACTTCAGCTAGAGGGTTGAAGGTAGTCCACCTTCCCTGAGATGTATGTCTGAACCCGCTCAAGCTCAGAGGAGCCTAGAACACAGATCACTTTCTGGATGAGTGCTCTACACAGGACTACTGCATAAGGAAGTCATCTTTATTTCTTTCCTTCCCTCTCCTGTGGCTGCATCTTTGAATGAAAGGGCTATGGTTGCTGGTATTAAACTGGTTAATAAATCACCCTATAACCCAAAGCAGTACCTCTAAAATAATGTATTCTGAGCATGCACTGGAAAAAGGACGGGGAATGAAGCTATTTGACTTTGAACCACACCTTCCATCTCGGGTATTTTCGTGACTCAGTAACGTCATTACATAACACTCCCTTCAGCTAAAAGGGCAAGAGGGTCAGTTAGAAACTTTAAAACCTACAATTTCTTTATTTTATTACATTGTATAAAACTAGCACTTGTGTTAAAAAGAGCTTAGAAACATACACTTACATCCTGAGGTTTTACAGAGTTACTAATTAAATATGTATTTATTTGGCACTCAACAGAGTAGATCTGCAGTACAAGCAAGATCAAAAAGAGTCCTACTCTGAAGAGTTTACAGCATAACTTAAGACATGACACTGGGAGGAGGTGAGGAAATACAAAATTTGCTATCAATAATTAAGGTATTCAGAAGATGCTAGTGCACAGCATGATGCAGAAAAATAGCTTGGATAAACAAATGGTTCTGCAGTCTTCAGGCAGTGGTGTCCAAACTTTTCTCTCTGTATGCCAGACAGATGGTGCTCAGACCCTCTGAAGACTGCATGCAGATGGTGGGCCCAATCTGGCCATGCTGGGGGGAAGGGGACGTGACCTGGCCTTGAGACTGCCATGTGGGGTGGGAGAGGGGGCAAGGCGCAAGGCATGGCTTGGCCCTGAGCCTACTGCATGGGTCTTGGGAATTTGGTAGCAGGGGACAGTGACAGTATTGATTGCCACTGCTCCCCTGCCATCAAATCTCCTAACCCATATGAAGTCCTGTGGGCTGGATGCCACATCTCTGAAGGTTGCATTTGACCTGTGGGCCTGAGGTTGAGCACCCTCATCTTAGGGAGACATTTTCAAAATATAAGCTCCAATGAATTAAAAAAAAAAGGATATATGTGCTCCTAAACTCCTCAGGTGCTTTTGAATATCTCCCTTTGCTTTCTTGTGGTATCTAATTAGAAGTGGGTTTCTGGAGAAGGGATGTGAGGGAGGGAAGGGGAAGTAACCCATTGTATTAAGATCAGGTAATACCACAGAGATGTGGAGAATATCTGAGGGAGAAGCAGAAAAATACAGTACTGAGAATGAGTGGCATCAGTGCAAAAGTGGCTGAAAAACCTGAAAGGTAAAGCTGGCCAAAAAGCTGAAAGGTAAGTTCTGAAAAAGCAACCTCTGCAGAATTATGAAGGTAACCTTTACACAATTGCGTGCATTTCTGCCAGTAGCTCTTTACTTTCCATATGTTGGTTTGCTGTTACACAAATATAAAGAAATAGAACATAGGCTCTCTTGCTCAACTCATCTTCCCCTCAAGGAACCAACCTCTAAGACAACATAATTAACAACATACAAAATACACAACATAACATTGTATTTACTCCTGCTAGGCCTAACAAAACCTGTTACAGAACAAACCTGGGAAGTGCTTGTGAAATAGAACAAACAAATGTCTGTCATTTTAGCCAGTCTACTTTCCTTTACTATGGACAAGTTTTCAAAGAGGAAGTTTATCCTTCTACATAGGAATCAGGCATTCAAAACTCTTCTAATGCCATGAAGAAAAGAATACAATATACTAAATTATTCTGTTACTATTCATGTGCACATTTTTTTAAAAAAATGTTTAATAACATGCATTAGGAACATGACAGAAGTAGTAAAAAATGTAGGATACATCTGCAGAGGCTCTTTTCTGGGGTTTCTATTATGCATTAAAAACTAATACAGAGGCTAAAAAATGACAAATGTTTACTTTTTTCCTGCAATGGAAAAATTAAAGTGAGTGTGCACTATAAAGGCCAAATTTGAAGAGGAGGGTTCAGTTTACTTTTGCTCTTCTGTAATTAGTAAAAACCTCCTGTAACCAAGTCACTGGATTTCTTTACTATATTTACTTAATATTTATATTAGCTTTAAAACACACTTGGCACGGTCCTGCAAATAATTTACTGTAATAATTTTTTGTGGGATTCAGTCAGTTTATTGGTGACCCCTAGTACATAAAAGGCTCAAAATAAAAAGCCATTTAATTTCTCGTTTGCTTGAAATAAACAAAAAATTAGACAGAATTCTATATTAAGTATATAAAATATTTTACTAATATACGAGTAATTTTTTAATGTAATATAGAACTCTGATTTTCAAATGCAAGGTTCAGTTTTGTTGCTTATTTAGAAGAATGGCTACAGGTGAGTGAATGAACAGGATTGACAATGACATTGACAAGAACACTTTATAACTAGTTTAATTTTTGTAAAGTTGAATTCCTTTTTAGGCACATGCTCCATGGACAGAAGCTGGGACACTTACTTATACTGTTCTACAACCACCTCAAACATTACTTGAAGGGACCACCTATAGTGAAAAGCAGCCACTGGTGATGCATAAGGGGTATGTGTGGGTGCACGTGCACCCGAGATTGGCTGTGCCCCTCCTGAGATTAGCTGCTGCTGACTCTGCCAGCGGCATCTGCAGGCAGTTGCTGCTTGCCACCCCTCCACTGCTGGTGGCATCTGCAGGCAATCGCTAATTGCCACCCCTGCCACCACTGTGGCTGCCTGTGGGTGGTCCCTGCTTGCAGCCACCACACCCCTGCCACTGATACCGCTGCCTGCCCAGCCTCAGGAGACACAAGGCGTTCATGAAAGCAGCAATTCACTCACTGCTAAAATCATTCTTGACTCTTTTATGCATACTGCTATCAAGTGTACCACCAGGGACAGTTAGCACTTGCTGGTTCTGTAGGATCGTGTCCTTCGCAAAATAGATTTGTTACCCACAGGTCACTGAACAGCAGAATATGTTCCTGTAGCACCTATGCCTCTCTGTCTTTTTACAATTGCAAAAATGAGACTTTAAGTATTATGAAAGTATCTCTGTGTACTTATCCAATCATACTTACAATGTTGATAACTTGTAGAGACTGAAGGTTTGTTTGGGGTGGACATCCCATTGCAGACAGTGTAGGATATACTCCTTCTTCTAATACATACTGGTTTCCAGAAAAATCTTCTCTATCATATGCTATCCAGCTACAAGAAGTGATGATTAAATTATAATTAACAATTCCATTAATAAGTAAACTTTTGCTAGCCCTTCTCAATTGTTTTTAGGTTGTAAATAGACTAACTTATAAACCATGCCAAGAAACAGGGCTATCCTCATAGAGAGTGGATTAAATGATGATACAATGAATCATGAAACATTACTGTTTTTCTTCCACTCAACTCCACCTGGGTTTGTGAAACCATTTCTGACTTTTGAAAGTTGTTATACTATTTTTATTTTAAATGATCATTTGCCATTTTGGCGTTTTTTATAATAATCATATAATTCTGTACTTACCTGCCAGCTAAAACCTTTGAAGATTTTATAGCAAATGAAATGCCAGTGTGATTGGTGTTTCTCTCAACAATTTGGCAACTACCCTTGAATTCTGGTTCTGAAAATAACTGGACCTTTAATATTATAAAAACATAAACAGTTAAAAAAAAAGAGCACTTTATAATGTTAATAATATACTCAGCAGTATAGCAACTCACACATTACCTCCAATGGATAGTTATAGTCAATTATTTTTAAAAATCCAGTATGCTTCAGTTTTGCAGCATACTTTTAGGAATATTTTATTAACGCAAGTAACATTTAAAAATGACCATTCTGTGAGTTTATTATTTTTGGCAGTAAATCATTTGGTAACATACAAAAGAATTCAACAACTACTGGTAAACATAAATATCTACCACAGCAAATTTTTAAAATTTTCCTTGAAAGGCAGGAATAATCACAAGCTCAGGTCCATAAAACTCTTCTGTTCCTGTTATTTAATTACTTAATATAAGAAATACATTTTCTTTTCCTCACAAATAACAATGTATTTGAATTCTGAGAATATAAATGGAAGCATAATTTAACATACTGAGATTCTACAAGAATGGGTGTGGTACAAATTTCTAGATAAGGTGTACAGTACTTGCCCTGCTATAACTTAATTTGTGTCAACACTTAGAAGAATGTTTTTCTACTCTGTAAAATTTCACCCTAGGCTGAGAGCCACACACAGTCATTTAGTTAAACAGTGAGCCTATTAATTAATGCAGAAGGATAGTTTATCCATCAAACCCAATCATACAGAAGTCATCCACATCATAATAATGAATGCAAACCTGAGTCACACTTAAAGAATATACTCATTCAAGCATGTATAACAGAATCCATCCCTAGAACAAGTGTAATATCTGTTCTTTAGTTTAACATTTTAGATGCATTTAATATGCAGGTGCAGACAACAGGCATAGTTCTATTTTTTTAGTGCTCAGTTCCTTTTTTTGGATCTGGTCCTAAATTCTAACTGCACAGCTTTCTGCAGATATTTTCTTGAGCAGTAAACAACCTTAATAATTTTCCTCTGCCAAGAACTATACTTAACTAGCCAAGACTTTAAAAAAAAAACAAAAAACACCCAACAACCCCGCCTCAAAGAAATACATAAACAAACAAATAAATAAAACCCTTTTAAAGCATACTTACTTGCATTTAGGCTGAAATTAGAAAAGAAAGAAAAACCCACAATGTACTGCAATTTTATACACAGAGGGTTCGTCTATATGTGATGTTTACTGCAAAGCTAATTAGACAATTGGCTCTGCAGTAAACATCTCAGCATCTACATGTGTGGTCATATTAGACCACAGGAAACTAATAAATTCTGCAGCAGGTTAGTACTTGTAAATACAAGTACTATCCTATTGCAGTGTTTTTTTTGTGTGCTGCAATGTATGTGTAGACTCTGACAGGGCTGGCTGGAGCACGAGGGTGTCTCGATGGGAGGGGAAGCGCCCTCATGTCCCAGCCAGTCCCTTTGCAGCATGCTAAGCCAGGTCGGAGCAGCTCCAAGCTGGCAGGCTGATCCCCCCACAGGCCTTCTGCCAGGAGAGGCTGTTCTGACCCTGCTCAACATGCTGCAGTCCTGGGCGCATATGTAAACGTACCTAGGACCAATAAACTCCAGCACGAGATGCAATAGAATGTATTGCTACGCATTAAATATACAGGTGTAGATGTACCCAGAACAACCCTAAAAAGTTGAGATACTTGAATTAAAGGGATGGGATGGGAGAGGGACACCCTTATTCCTCTGTTAATGTTAACTAGGAATTTAAACAGAGGCCAATGTAAAATATTACATCTCATTGAACAGATGATCTCTCTCTGCCGATTTAGTCATATCTCACTGCTTTAATGTTAAGCAGCAAGATTTTACTACTTTTTAAATTGACAGCGTGAGCCTGATTTTTTGTAGCTTAGGTATCATGAATAGAATTAACTGAAGGCTAGACCCAAGGATAGACTTCAGAATTGCAGCATTATGTACTGCAGTGCCTTTTAGATGTCTGGCCCCTGGAGTAAAAAGCCCACCCTGCATTAGGTAATAGGCTCTCTTATACAATTCATGAGGAGAGTTTGGGACTGCTTTGAACTTTGTTCTGAACTTAGACACCTAGTTATTTCTTTAAAAAAACAAATCAGAGTTATCCTCTTCTTTTAAAGCCCAGCAATCTAGGGTCAGGTATATTTGTCAAACAACTCACCTATTATGTGGAAGAGTCAATTAATTCCCTTCTCTGCCTGAAGGCAGTAAAACTGACATCTCCTGTCTCTCAGGAAAATGCCCTGACCAACACTACAGGCAAATCTGGGATTAAGGGTCCCCTCTACCCTGTCTACTGAGACTGTGCCATCAAACTAAAAATAAATGATTGGACATACCTTACCTATATACAAGATAGGCACCAGAATATTCAAGTTTCTCAAATCTGAGGCACTTCTGGATGTATGCAGAAGCACCTGGGGAACTTTAAAGAACTTCTGGGGTAAAAAAAAATGAGGTGCCACTGGAGGTTATGTGACTTCAAGGTTAGGCAGTAGCCAAAGCATGATTTTCAGAAGTGCAACTTTAGATTTAAGCACCTAAATTCTCTTTAGCCTCATTTTAGGTGTTTAAAAATGCCTACACATGTTTATATAAGAAGCAAGAATTCTTGTGAGTGATAGCTTTTATTGGACCAACTGCATGGTTGGTCCAAACAAAGGCAAACTTTCAGAATTCAGTACCCTCCTTCAGGCCTCATTTTTAGTCACTTGCAGCTATCTGACAATGATATTTTGATAGATCTGACATAATTTTTTCTATTTACCCATGTTACATGCATTGTGCATTTGTTTTATAAATTTAGAAGAGGTTCTTACCTTGAATTTCCCCATTTGGCTACTGGCAGCATCCTAAAACATTTGGAAAACAAACAAACAAAAAGATATTAGGAGTGCCAAATTAATACAAAGCACACAAAAGCTTACTATTTGAAGAACTTGTGTAAATCAGTTTGATTAGGAGATAAAGTTTTGGGAGAAAATTATATAAATAAGTTTCCTTACCACTACTATAGGCTGAACTGAAGATATTTTACAGTTCTTGCCCCCCCAGGCTTCAATGCTGGGATACAGTCCTTTATTAAGTATATACTGCTCTCCTGTAAAGTCAGGATTCTCATAGATGACCCACCTGAAAAAAAAATAAGTTTTAAAAATACTGATGCATACAATAACAAATGGCTAAGTGCATCCATTTTCTAAACAATGAGGATAGTATTTACACTGATAAATAAAAACACATTAAAAGAAGCATTAGTATTACAAATACCCTGATGCCATTACAAAACACGTAAGCACAAAAACTGAGTGAGATTAAGAGGCTATGTATTTATTTTGTTAGGGCACAGAATCTGCTGTGTTAGGGAATAATGCTACCAACAGAAATAACTTATTACCTAAAGATTAAATGTTAAAACAAAGTCAAACACATTAACAGATTCTAAGATTTTAATGGCAGAAGTAACATTATGACCATTTAAGTATGACCTCCTGAAATGGTATATTTTCACAAGTGGTTTCTGTATTAAGCCTACTACTTTTGGCCCAGGCAGACCATATCTTTTAGAAAAGCAGCTAACCCTGATTTAAAAACTTCAAGCATTAAATAATATATCCCGCCTACAGGCAGATTGTTTCAATTGTTAATTATCATTACTGTTAAAAATATGCACCTTATTTCTATTCTGAATTTGTCTAGATTTACTTCTTAGTATTAAATCCTGCTATGAATTAGACCAGGGATAGGCAACCTATGGTCCTAGGGCTGTATTTGGCTTGCAGGGCCAGTTATCTGGCCTTTTGGGGGGTTCTGGCCTGGGATTCTGCAGTGTTTCAGTGGCAGAAAGCTTCACCCAAGTGATGAGGAGATGCAGCAGTGGCAAGTGGTAGCTGTGGGTGTGGGAGGGAGGGGGTTGAATTGGAAGCAGTTTGCCCTCAGAGCTAGCTCCATTCAAAAGTCCCCCTCCCCACTGCTAAACTTTGCCTGCCCAAATTAGACTACTAGAATTAAGAACCTTCTGCTAGGACAAATCCTCTTTCTACAATGTAAGTATTTGTAGCTCATGAGCATGTCAGCTCTTACCTTTCCTTTTGTAGCCTGCTAAATGTTACATTCCCTTTGTCTGTCTTTTCTATTTTCCAGATCTCAAAAAATTCTTATAGGTGTTTGCCCACTCCTTTCCATTTTCTCAACACCCTCTCCTGTTTTAGTAAAATATAGGGCACCAGAAATATGAAGTATCTGTAAAAATTTCACCTCAAACAGCAAGCAATTTTCACATTGCAAAGCACTGAAATAATGTGAAATTTTTACTTCATTTCACTGTAAACCAACTCTTAATCTAAGAGGATTTCGCCATTCTGAACAAATGGATTCTAAGGAGCTGGATTTTTATTCCAAGCACAAAGAACGAGATTTTCAGTCGGGCATAATTCCACTGATTTAAGCAGATCTATGTCGATTCATACCAGTTGAGGATCTGACATCTGGCATGCAAAAATTAATTAAACACATCCATAAGTAGTATGAGAGGTCTGTAGGATTTGTTCAAGGTAAGAATTTATACCTTTCCTCTAACTCAAGTATAACTGATTATTTTAACATGCTTTTGACTAATTGCTTAAGACATATTCCAAGGCACACACCCAAGCCATCTATTTAACTGTTTAGTCAAAATGACATAAGAACGTGGGGTAAGTTGATCATAGAGGTCAAAAAGTTTGAGGTATGTCCTATACACTAGAAGGTGTAAAATGAACTTTTCTTGGCCAGTTTCTCAATAGATGTTCACTAGTCCTCATGTTATACAGGTATCAGGGCATCTCTGCTGTGCATGAACTAGCCTTACACATTTTAAATAAGCAAATCTTCAACTGTATTTCAGAATCTCTTATTTCAGTTATTTTAAATTATAATGACTACTGTGAAAACAAAAACTTCTGACAGTCTAACCTAAGGATGATTTAACCATATTCCAGATCCTTCCCCAGCATACCTCCATAATGTATAAGTTACCAAAACACAGAAACAAAAACAAGTGCAGGTTCAGAAAAGAGAATCTCTAGGGCTGTATGATGTGGGGGGATGTGGGCACACTAGAAGGAAGGAATAGGCTACAATCAGCCCTAGACAGGTTACAAGGGTGGGCGGATGAGAATTGGATGGGATTCAACACATACAAGTGCAAATTGATGCACCTGGGGAGGAACAACCGGCACCATATCTACAGGCTAGGGAACTCCCCTCTTGTCAGCACAGAGGCGGAAAACAATCTTGGAGTCATCATTGACTCCAAGATGAATATGGGCTGGCAGTGTGGGGAGGCAGTCAGGAAGGCCAACCGCACCTTGTCATGCATCCACAGATGCATCTCGAGCACGTCCAAGGAGGTGATCCTCCCCCTCCATGCGGCACTGGTCAGGCCGCAGCTGGAGTACTGCATCCAGTTCTGGGCGCCACACTTCAAGGAGGGGTGTGGACAACATGGAAAGGGTCCAGAGGAGGGCCACTCGCATGATCAGGGGACAGCAGGGCAGGCCCTATGAGGAGAGGCTATGGGACCTGAACCTGTTCAGTCTCCAAAAGAGAAGGCTGAGGGGGGATCTAGTGGCCTGTTATAAACTAGTCAGGGGGGATCAGCAGGCACTGGGGGAGTCCCTGTTCCCCTGAGCACTGCCAGGAGTGACCAGGAATAACGGTCTCAAGCTGGCAGAAGGTAGATTTAAGCTAGATATCAGGAGGTGCTACTTCACAGTCAGGGTGGTTAGGATCTGGAACCAACTTCCAAGAGAAGTGGTGCAGGCTCCTACCCTGGGGGTTTTTAAGGGGAAGTTAGATGAACACCTTGCTGGGATCGTTTGACCCCAGTACTCTTTCCTGCCATGGCAGGGGGTCGGACTAGATGATCTGCTCAGGTCCCTTCCAACCCTAGAAACTATGAAACTATGTAGTCAGATACCGCAGTGTTGTTTTGGAGGAGGGACAACATAGAGGGGAACACAAATTAAACACTTCATTTATATACAAGATGGTATTAAAATGGATCTCCCTCAATCTCCCCACAAGCTTTCCAGTTGAAATGAGAGGGGAGAAAGAGTAGGTCCATTGTTTGTTCTTCCCATAAAAAAAACCAAAAAAAACCAACATTAGTTTTACATAGACTCTTCTAAAATGATACATATCAATGGCTAACTTGGATCTCCTCACACTGTATATATAGTTAGGGTTATTCCCCACCCCAGCCATATACTTTGCACTTATCAAATGTTGAGCTTCATCTGCTACTTTGCCTAACTGTTTAATTCTGTGAGATCTTTTTGTCTTTGCCATCAGCTTTGGATTTAACTACCTGGCATAATTTTGTATCTGCTACAACCTGCCAGCTCTCTATTAACACCCTTTTTGAAATCATTTATGAATATGTTATGAAACAGTGTAAAACACAGCACAGATCCCTGGGAGACTCCATTCTTTGCCTGCCCTCCACCGTGAAAAGTGAACATTTAGTCCTACTTTCTATTTCTTATGTTTAACCAGCTCTTGTTTCATAAGGGGATCTTCCCTTCGCTCTCATGACAGTTTAGTTTCTTTCAGAGCCAGTAGTAAAGGACCGTAGCAAAAGCTTTTTGAAAATCTAAATACACTTTATCAACTGCATCTCCCTTTGTTCTACTTGTTTGTCAACACTCTTAAAGTAAACTTTCTTTTGGAGTGAGCTAAAAAAAATCTCCACCAGTTCTCCTGAATGCTTTACCTAGTTTTAAAGCCATATTAGGCAGACTGAGTTTCTGCCACATAGCTTTCATTCCAGCCCTAATTTCAGTTACAGACTTGATTTGTGATTTAACTGCACCGTCCAAGTCAAAATGATATAGAAGCAGAAAGGAGGGAATCCTATGCACACTGAAGTATTTTCACCAGAAACCACCTCACTTGTACTTCTACAATTCTCTTATACAGGCTGATTATATACAGAACCTAGTGGAATCCTGTATGGGGGAAAAACTAGAACAGATAAGCCACTTAAGTGCAACCCCTTCTATTTCTGCAGTTTTGTTAGCATTTATTTGTGCTCTACAGATTTAAGGCTGGCTTCCGTATCTCTGAAAATCATTGAAGCTGTTTGGAAAGAGCATTGTGGGTTCTTGGGACAATCTCAGGATTAGATCTTTTATGTTTACAATGAGTTTGAAATAAGAGCCACTCTCAGTAGTACTAGCCACTTATTAAAAACTTATTTCAATTTCATTTTATGCAATAAAGAAAGTCAGGTTCACATTGGGAACTAATTACTTGTATAGTGGTTAAAAAGTAGTCTTCATTTATAGAAGCAGAGCAAAACATGTGGAAGTTGGTGGAAAAGCTTTTCTGATTCTAGTGAACTATGTAACAAGAGTAATATACGAGGTAGGAAATCAAGAAAATTGTGCAGCTGCTTTTAGTACTTGTTTACACTTGTGCCAGGGTGTTACCTTTTGCTGCTAAATACTTCCATCTTCTGCCAATTGTAAAACTGCCAACATGGAACTAAAGATCAAAGATGATTTATGAAAGTAAAACTCTTGTTTTAAGTTACAGATTTTCAAATGTTCATAACATAATATTCCCTGGATTCAATATTATAAATTTTTGCTGGGAGGTTTTTCTGGAACATTTCTGAATAGTGAACCTTGTAATGATTTGTTTGAAAAGCACGCAATAAAAAAAAAGTCATGCTTTAATCCAATCTGTTTATAAGGAAGTAAAGGCAAAAGTGAAAGTATTCTTCAGAAACATTTCTTAGAAAAGCAATAGTTGAAAACGGTATACATGTATCATTCTTATTTATAAACACAAATAAGCTCTTCTAAGCTTTATTTAAAATTCTGTATATTTTTAATATAAAACGATACCATGATGGCTATTTAAAACTTTAATGACAAATCTCAATTGCCTGTATAGTGCAGTTCTCCATTAATGGTATTCAATGGTCTAAATAACTTTGAAAAATTAAATAACTGATAGAGTTCTTAGGCAGCTGGCTCATATTTGAGATGGTGCTATTGAATATCTGTCTTATGCCCTACTGAAAATGATTTGGTAGCTGCACATCCACAGTATAAAAGTATCCACATAGGGCCTAGATAGACATCTTTTGAAGCACTTCAAAAGGTGTACTGACAGATGTTCTTAGCTGAAACCCTTTAAAAAATGGCCAATATGCTTCAAAAATGATCCTCAAAGGATGAGGAACATCTCTGAAGCACTTCCTTTTGAAAGAGAGCAAAGCACATGAAAGTTAGTTCACTAGAATCAGTAAAGCTTTGGCACCATGTAACAAGAGGAATATACCAGGTAGGAAATCAAGAAAATTGTACATACATAAAAGCATAATTGTACATACATAATTTCCAGTCACGTCTACATACACCATGGCAGTGGTTCTGAACTAGGATGCCACCAGATCCTTTAAAGGGTATGACAGGTGAGGAGACAACATAAGCAAATAAGCAAAGGTGCCAGTCAGTTCACAGAAGTTACAATGGGGGCCTCTCAAGTCCAGTGAAGGGTGCCTCAAATCCAAAAAGCTCTATGTAGTGCAAAAGGGGGTTGCTTTGTCCTTTGGCATCCTGGCACTCCAGTTTCCTCCCTCTCTTGGGGTGGGAGGGTGGGGGAAGAACAGAACTAATAGCCAGTGAGCACTTGTGTGTACTTGGCCTTCTCTGGCAATTTCCCGAGTCTGAGAGAGCAGGAATCCCTCCATGCATCTCTGCCTCCAGTCTCCTGGCTCCAGTGGGGGAGGAGCAGGAAAGAAGAGGGACTCTGGTCTCCCAGAGCAGCATGTGGGTGCTTGGATGTTCTCAGCAATCTCTGGAACAGGAGAGCCATGCAAGGAAACAAACACCCAAATAAATCCTTGCCTCTTGCCTTCACAACTACAACATCACTCTAATAATTCAATAAAGGGCCAGATTCCATTCCACCTATTAGATAAACACATGGATTAAGACACCCAAGTCTGATTCAATCCACCATGCTAAAGCCTCTGAAACAAATATTAATCTAAAAAGGTGAGTGGGTCCATCTTCTCACTGTTTTTTTCTGATTGAGTCTTAAGAGTCAAACGATGCTGTGCTCCAAAAACAGATGTATTAATGAATTTTCAAGGACTCTGACAACGTGGAATAGAATCACATTTAAACCCCCTAAGCCCACTTAGACAGCCAATAGGTGGAATAGGGCCCAGTCTGATGATTTGATGGGCACAGAGACTGAGCTGATCAGAACAGAAATGTACGTACAAATGGAATATTTCTTAAGAGTTTTCAAACAGACAAATTTGTAAAAATGTTGTGAAGTTGCCTGTGCTGCAACAGCTCTGTGGGCTAGTCATCAGTGAAAATAATTAATTAGTTTTCATAAACCCTGCACTACAGTACCCAACATCATCACCACATAGCTGATTTTGGGAAGGAAAGACTTACTGTTTATGTTCCCAAACATTATGGAACAAATATGATTTGGTTTAATGCACAGTATTTTTACAAATGTTAATAAAATCCCTTTATAGAAGAGCCCAGACACCTGAATTGACTATTTCTACTAAACCATATTTTGAAAAGAATGAACAACACAGGAGGGGAACAACTGCAGAAGAAAGTAGGACACTTTATACAAAATTAACTTGATAGAGTTCTACATTCTAGTTTCACTGCTATGAGGTCAACAGCATTCCTTCCCCCTTGAAAATGGTGATGTATCCTTAAATATTTAAGACTGTGAGAAGCTACTATTAGGAGTGTCATCTCTACTATAACAGAGCTCAAACCTGCTACAGTAGCATCTGTGTTGGGGCTGGGATGGATATTCTACAACCTCTCTGAGACTAGCTTTGGAACGGATTGTTTTCCCATCTGACTCCATTTGCTTAGGGGCCACAAAGACCTTCAGGCCAATACAAAAACACTAAAATAAACTGCATTCAAGAACATTGCACATTCTGAGGAAGATCAACTATGTAAAACATGTACAATTATGAAAAGGATTTTTTTTGTTACACAGTAACTTGGGGAAGGCCTTCATTGAGAGTTCCTTGCTTTCTGGGAAAGCAGAAGCAGGTCTCAATAGGTCTGATATTCCTTCCATGCTAGTCATTAAAAAAATAACTCTGTGCCTCTTAAGACATGTTTAATTAACCCTTCTTGTCTTTCTAGAACAATTTGCAGTATAAAGTCCTAGAGTTGGTTAATGGTTAGCTTGAAGAGCTTGTTGAAAAACAATTTTATCTTCAGAGGAAACTTCACTTCAAAGTAGCAATTTTGTAAAGAAATGGTAAAAAGTAAAATGGAAAAGAGTGCATAAAAGTAAAAATAAAATCATAATTACAATGTATAATTACATGATTACATTTAGGAAAAAAAAAAAAATTTGATTTAAGGTAGCAAAGGTGAATTATTCCTTCCTACTGTTAAATGCAATCAGAATGAGTAGGAGGATATTTAAAGGTTGTCACACCTGTTGTTAGTCACTATTCACACACATGAGCCTCAGAGTTAAAAAAATTGCCAAAAAAATTAATAATAGAAAGCAGGCTAGAGTCCACTGGGAAATTATATGCACCTTCTGAAACTTAAAATTTCATCTTCACTAACAGATAGTTAGTTTGGCTACTATATTTATTTCAGTGATACAATAATATGTACTTATTTAGTGCAAAAAATTAAGTGGTGTCACTTCTATAAGCACCATTTTAACATTAAAATGTTAATAGGATTAACAACATATTTGAATTGGACAGATAGATATATTTACGTAACAAAAGATCAAAGATCATGAATGGTAACAAAAGTCCAAAATGAATAGCTTATTTCCCAATTAAGTATTAAATATAAAGAACAGGAAGAGTTATGCTGTATGTAAAAGAGCCATACGACTGCTCAGAGCTCCAGTATGAAACTGGAGATAGGCTTGCTGAAAGTCTCCGAGTTTGGTACAGAGGGGAGAGCAACAAGGATGATGTCATGGTAGGGTTCTGCTATAGCCCCCAGGACCAGGAGAATGAAGCTTTCTTCAAAAAATTAGCAGAAGTTTCTGGTTCTCATGAGGGAGGTTTCAACTACCCTGAAATCTGCAATACAACAGCAGTGCACAGGTAGGGTTCCGCGTTTTCAGTTTTTATTTTAAAAAAAAAAAAATTCCAGGAATTTTTCAGGGTTTATTTTCCAAACATAAAAACCAGGTTAAAATCGGGATAAAAAGGAAGGGGGGAAAAAAAAAATATCGGTTTAAATTGGTGAAAATAATAATATGTTCCTGTGAGGGAGGGAGTAAGGCTGGGACTAGGGAAGGGACGAGGGGAGGCATGCGGCACAGCCACTCCCAGGACTACAGCAGGGAGCAAAGTGAAGGCAGCCATCAGTGAGTGCAGGGTGGCGTGGTTCTTGCTGTTACGTGGCTGTGGGGCTGTACTGGGCTATTCCTGTTGGGCGCATGCTCCCAGATCTGCACACCAGACGACAGCATGCTGCCACTGCAGGTGGGGGCTGCTGGCGGCACTGGGCTCTTCCCAATGCTCGGGGTGGGCAGCAGGCTGCTGTCGTATGGCACGCAGATCTGGGGGCACACACGTCCCAGGAACAGCCTGGCACACTCCACCAGCCTGCAGCTCTCCTGGGCAAGAGCCACGCCCACCCACCCTGCACCCATTGACTTATAGTTCCCTACGCAGCTGGTGTCAGCCACTCCCAGGGCTGCTGCCGCAGGGGCTGGGGCGAGTGGGAACAAGCGGAGCCATGGGGGGGCGTAGGGAACAGCGCAGCTTGTCCCCACTCAACCCAGCCCCTGCTGTAGTGGCCCCAGGAGTGGTCAATGTAAGCTGCCTGCAGCTGCTGGGCTGCGCCATGCCCTGAATCACCCCCCAAGACTTTTCTTAGTGGTGGCAGATGACAGGACAAGGAGCAACAATCTCTAGTAGCAGCACGGGAAGTTTAGGTTAGATATTAGGGAAAAGTTTCTCAGGGGAAGGGTAGTAAAGCACTGGAACAGGTTACAGAGAGGTTGTGGAATTTCTGTCCTTGGGGGTTTTTAAGACCCAGCTAGACAAAGCCTTGGCTGGTATGATATAGGTGGGGATGGTCCTGCTTTGAGCAAGGGGGTTGGATTAAATGACCTCCTGAGGTCCCTTCCAATGCTAATTTTCTATTATTCTATTAATACTACATTTGAAATATTAGAAGTATTCCTGCACAAAAGGCAGAGAACAACATATTGATTTATACCAATCTAGTTCAGAAAGAACAGCTAAGAAAAATAAATTGAAAATGTAATTAAACATTTCACTTACACTCCACTTAACACGTTTATGGATTTCGTTCGCAGTCCATATCCAGTGTCCTTTAAATTGGAAATTATTCCTAATACACTGATATTGGCACCTTTAGACCCAAAATTTTCTTCACTGTACATTATCATGTGGGAGCTTGCAAAGTCCTGTTGAAGCAAACAAAAACAAAGGCAAATGTGAAAAAATTGTTTCACTGGGTCCAAGCAATAAACAGCACATAATTTTGAAACTTACACCAAGAACAGGCCGCAGGGACTGCAGATCCTCACTGTAACCACCCCAATCTTTCCAACACTGGTATGCTCCTTCTTCCAGTAAGTATTGATGACCCGCAAACCTTGGTTTCTCATAAGCCACCCAACTAAAATGGGAAAAGAAAGGTTAAAAAAACTCCACTGTGCTGGAGAAAGGAAACTAGTCAGTAAAAGGATCTGAATTTGTCCTATAATCCTTCAATAATAATGAATCCTGATTTAAGAAATTTGCTTCTTTTAAAACAAAGGCACATTTGTGACTCAGGTCTTAAGGGTCAGACACTAGTGTATTACAAAGTTGATGCACTGATGGAGTCTCAAAAACTTCATACAGGGTGTAAGATAATTGCACTTAGACATCTAAGTCTACTTAGACACTCAAGAGGTGTCACAGGAACTGGCTCTGAAGGGTCCAGTTTCCTTGTACGTCCTGAAGTGAATATACAAAATTTGGCAAAAGTTATGAAGGCAAAGAAAATTTCCCTGTCTGGTACAATTTCCATTTTCACATTGCTACTACTTGGACCAGATTCTCCTTCATTCTTAAGTTAGGAATGTTGTGGCATCTCTTTCTACTTACAGTCCTCCCAGCACTTTTATGGACCCCACTGATGTAAACGGCGTTGTCTTTTTTGATTCTAATTCTTCTTTTTGTTTTTCTTCCACAGTAAAAGTAAGTATTTCTGATTCCAGTTCCATGCTTTTCCCTTCAAAGAAAGGCTTCTCATAAATGACTACCTACAACAGAAATTAGATGAAATTAGATGAAGCAAGTTACAAAAAAAAATAACAAGGACAGTCCAATCAAGATGTCTCCAGCATTAAAAGTGCTTGCCTGATAGTAATTAAATACATGTACTTGTTGTTTTACCTTGGGCTCTCCAGTATGTTCAACTTTGCGGCCACCCTAAAAACAAAAAAAATTCATCTCCAGTAAATTTAAGTATTCACAGATGTATTCCAAAAGACAACTTTCTTTAAGAAAGAAGATTTTTCAAAGTCCATAGCATCACAGACAAAAATTAAACACTAATGGACACAGTTAATCCTAGAAGTCCAAGATCTTTCTAGAAACACATTAAAATTCTATATAAATGACTTTCAAACTGACATACAAGCTTTGTTTGCAAATTTTGAAAAGGGCTGCAATATAACATGTTAGTATTAACATATTAGCACTAAGTGCCTTGACTATAGAATTTGCAAGCAGTTACATGTTACCATTTTCAAGGGCCTCATAGATCTAATGTAGGCTTCCTTCTTCTCCCAGAAGGCCAAATTAGGATATTCACCAGGCTCCAACATTAAAGGGATTCCCTGGAAACCAGGCTCTTCATAAATTAGCCATCTAGATAAGGACAAAAAAGCAAGGAGTTAAACACTTCAGTACTATTTGTTACTCATTCATGCAAGCAGTGCTCTGCCATCACACACGTACGTTTGAGACACATATGAGAAAAAAAAAGTAAAAACTCTTAGGCTAGGAACAGACATTGCATTTGTCCCTGGGCATTTTGTGCCTGTGTTTGTCTTGGAACAGAAATATCCTGGAATTGGCATGTACACACAGAGCCCTTCTAATTAGGGTTTAGTTAGCAGCTGAATTCACTGCCGTTTTTCTGCCATAGAGCCAACGATGCCATCCCAGGATAACTGTACAGACACACTTTGTGATGTCCCAGGATAAACTGCTAGTATTTCTTATCCTGTAAACCTAGTTAGGATTTATTCTGGGACAATGGATACGGATGGATGAATGCCTGCACGCTGTCCTGGGATAAAGTGGCTTATGTCAGGACTAAAGCAACATCCATTTGCAGCCTCATAGTACCTTGCAAGGATGTCACTGCAGTGCTGCAATAAAAGCAAATAAAGGACTGCATGTATTATTAGGACCCCAGCCTCAGAACAGATGTGCTAGCACAACCTTCTGCTCCTTGAGTCCCATTTTTCATTTGCAGGATCAGGGCTGTAGGGAGGTCCATACAGTTAGCAGATGTTATGGAATTTGACCATATACATTTTTTTCCTTGGAAAACTGCTGGTTTTTTATGAAGAAATTAGTTGAAATGAGACAATTTTACATTGAAACAATTTTGATGAAAAATTCTTACCTAAAGTCACAACCTATTAGGTGTTACATTTTTAGTTTAAAATGAATCTAGTGTTCTGTAGAAAAAGGCAGTGGCTTAAAAACTTTGGAAACAGTATTTCTTCGTTTCCTTAAAAGAGATGCAATATAGGTAGCAGCACTTCACTTTCACAACACCTCCCTCACTTTGTATTTCAATCACACTTTTCTGAGTGCGAGAGCTCAGAAACTATCCTTGACCTTCGTTAAGACTCAACAAAGAAACTGAATATCTGTCAGATGTTACTGGCAGCAAGCACTCTCTCTGTCCCTCCGTCTTGTGTAGAATTGATGCTAATCTGCATAGTTCTATCAATTTCATGCTTAGTAAGAGACTTTGATGATATACAGGAAGCAATATAAAAGGTAAGAACGTAGGCTCACGGCACAGTGGTATATGACTTAAAAACTTAAAGTGGTGTGGAATTTCAACTCTTAATTTACAATTATAAATGGAAAAAATTAGAGCACAACTTTAACTTTATGTCCCCTGCTATAAATCGAGTAAAAAAAAGAGAATGTATATACCTCTAAAGCACATACAGTGTGCGCGTTTATAATGGGAATTCCTGCACTTCAGCAAGTTTGCAAGAGACTTTACTAGAAAATTGTTTTTGACCAACAGCCTTTTATTTTCCTTTAATATGTATGGGTTTTAATAAAAGGTTAGCAGCTCATATTCTCCTTCTTGATTATGCAGTGAAGTTGTAATCACTTATTCAGGATATTATATTTTATTGCCATGGAAGTTATCTTGAAAAGATTATTTTAGAACCAATCACGTCATTTCAGGGTCAAATAGATATGAAGGGTGTAAAAGAAAAATCAGTGGGGAAAAATGAGAGAAATTTGAGATGATGAAAAAAAACCCCTCTAATGTCAATGAGCACCCTTTTCTATCTCATAATTTTCATGTATTTTATTAAAGGTATCCAACAATAGTAACAGAAGTTGAGATTATTTTTTATATATAGGGTTACACTGCATTCACAGGTATGGTTGCAGAATATGCAGGAAGACCTGGGCTAGCTCCAGTCTAGTGAGCTCAGACTAGCAGCAAGAAAGCTGCAGATGCACTGGCAGTAAAAAAGCTTACTATGGCTTAATTGCTCCTGACCCCTGTACTAGTTACACTAGTGTTAGCTCAGGTAGGTCTCCCTGTACTGTAATCACATTTCTGATTGCAGTGTAGACATATCCTTGAAAGGGAGATCACCATCTGAAGTAAAGCTAGATTAAAGCTTTAGAATGCCTTGAACACTTTCCAAAGTGGTAGAAAATTGTTTTTTCCTTCAATCAGTGCCAATATGCATGTATAAGGGATGAAGTAAGAAATGTACTAATAACTGTTACATGCCTAAAGGAGGTCAGTTCATTTTTAAAATTATTTAGACTTCTAATAAATAGAGCATGAAGCTGTATAAAACATAGAGAAAAGGCTCACTTGTGTAACCTTTGATTATTTAAGGGTTCTGATGTACAAATCTAGTGATGAAAAAGAGGTTCGTATCTGTTGCTTCATCATTCTAAAGGGCCAATAAGCCCTGTAACCATGCATAAAAATATACATGTAAATGCAAATATGATCTGATCTTTCCGTACTTGCCCAACCAGAAAGTGATGGCACAAAGATTCATTTTTAGCAATGGCTTCTGTTGTGCAATACCAACGAATATGCACGTCTAGATATGTTTAATAAATTATGTGCAAAGGGGTATGATCAGTGTGACTCAGGATAGCAACTAACCATTTCTTGTTAGTACATGAATAGTGAACATGCATAGCCAGCAAGAAGAAAATCTCTGCAGTATGCAGGAAGTACACAGCTTAAACTTGGTTAGAAAAAACAAACAAACCAGTTTATAGATTTTCCTGTTTAAGCAACAGGAAATGACCACCTTTCCTAGATCAGGCTAGTGGTCATCATATTTGAACAAGAATATTTTCCAAAAGTGTTTCTGATGTAATCAACATGCTAATTTCATTAATGAATTAAAAATTGATTAAAATAATGATTATTTAATTAAACTGAGTGTGCTTATGTCTGAATCTCTCATAACTAAATAGGAGGAAAAACAGCAATGACTTCTTGAACAGTTTCAGATGATGTGTATAAAACTGGTTTGTTGTTCCTATACCAATAATGCAAGGAATGTGCAATTAATTCCTAGTTAGGGGAACACTTGCATATTCTAGGTGTAGCATTTGACACTTTTACCCACTGTGCATTTCCCCATGAGAATTTTTCTCCAATTCCTTTTCCAATTTTTTAAAATCATGTTTATATCTGAATCTCCATAAAATCTGAGACACAGTATGAGACTAATATGTAAAGACAAATTATGCTGTATTTAAGGTTCAAACTCCATGCTTGCCTGCCTTCAAAAGACTCGGATAGTTTTAAGCAGTCAGGATTTTGAGATCAAATGCAGAAATATTTTCATTTTAAACAAGTTTACAGGTGATTCTGAAATCTGAAATGTGACCCAGGCACGATTCATTTCCTAGAAATATCTAATTTCAGTCATTTTTTTTCACATACCACTTATAACTGAAAAATAGAAGTAACAAACAAAGAACTGATTTTTCCCTTATCTGTTTTAATTAGCTAGTAAATACAACAATTGTAAATATTTTTCTAGCTTAAGTTCTTAATTTGCATGTGTAGATATTGCTTACAGTTACACAGAAATTCATTCCTGCAACCAAAGCAATAATTAGGACAACTTCGTAAAGTATTTCTAAAACCTTCTTTATCAAGGTAAATAAAGACTGAAACATATGCAGCACATTTTTTTTTACCATTCAAAACATCTTACAATGTATACCCACCCTTTGGGGAAAATATAACAGTTGTTTTGCTTTGCCCAGGAACATTCTACAACACTTGAGCTAAAAGATTAGGTAGGGATATTAGGAATTTTAGGAAGGGAAGTTATAATAGTGCCCACCTGGAATTTAGTCAGGAAGTTATGATAAGCATATGTAGATCTTGAAACATGTACTGTGGGATCGTCATTAACTTATCTGAGAGAAAGCTCTTCTACCTGCACACTTTCCTCAATGCCATTTTGGAGGAATAGATAACTTCAGTTCAGATTTGGAGGAGCTTGCTAAGCCACCCAAGCTTCCTTGAGAGTTTCCTTTTCCATCAAACTTGTTTACATTTAACAAGACAGAAACTCCCAGCTTACAGATTTTCAGATAAACTAAAATGCACTGTACACTTTAATTACCTCCTAATAGCAGCCATGAAGAATACTGGAAAACGGTATGAAATTCAGGGGCTATTTCATAATGTTATGAAGTCATTAAAAATATTCAAACTAAAATGCTTTTATATTCTGCAGTCTGGTCCACTTTTTTCTTTTAGACATCTCAGCTGATTTTTAAAATTAAATCTTCTATCTTCTTCACTGAACATTTCAGTTTACTTTTTCAAAGTTGAAAACCCTTACAACACATGCTGTAAACCAAAAGGAAAACTCACACCTAACCTCATTATCACACATCCTTTAGAAATTATCATTCTGACCTTTACTATGCATCTGCCTGGATTGGAGGGACATAGGGTAAATTAAAACGTTTGGCTATTACTAGGCCTGAGTGAAACAGCAAGTATTCAATTTGGATTCAGCTGATTCAGCGATTCAAATCACTATCCCAATTTGATTCGGCAACAATTTGGAGATTTGGCCATAGACTATAATGGGGGAATCATTAAAATATCTATAACTTTGTCATTTTTGTGCAGATTCATATGAAAACAGCAGGAATGGTAGCCTCTTCTGAAGGCATGAAGCCTGCCAAGTTACAAGGACATAGGTGCTGGGGTTTCTGTGAAAGTGCACCTCAATATGTTGAAAGCAAAACTGGTATCACTTGTATGTGTTAAGGCAGAGCAGGCTGAATGCAGAATGGATGGTAGCCCCTCATGGGGGCATGAGGCCTGCCAGGTGTTGGGTAAAGTAGTGCAGGGGTTTCTGTGGAAGTGGATCTCAAGGTTCTGAACACTAATAAAAAAGGCAAATAGGTACAGAGTGAGGAGGGTGGCACTCACTTCATCTGCACCTGGAGCTTGAGGAACCCCAGCAGCAGGAGTTTCACCTTCAGGAACACCAGCTGCTCCATCAAACCAGGATCCAAGGCAGACCTACCTCTGACCAGGAAAGTTCCCAGCCAGCCCCAGGCTACATGCAGAAGTCGGCATGTACAGTCCAGAGTTGGCTGTGGACTGTCCAAAACAGGACAGCCCAGGGCTGGCCAAGGAACTGGCCCGGTCAGGGACAGGCCCCAGCGAGCTTCAGGCTGGCCAAGGAACTCTCCCTAGCCCCTGCTTCATGATTGCAGAGTGGGGACTGGGAACTCCCTGCTGCCAGGGCAGGGGGACATTTTCCCTTCCTGGAGTATGGTGGCAGTGCCCGCCCCAGCAACAGGCATCTCCCAGGGGCAGAGAGCAGTCTCCCACACCCTGCTGCCTGGCTGACCAGGAGCAAATTTGTGATCTACACATGCTATTCTGCACAGTAATTACTTGCGAGTAAATTTGCTGCTTGTATTTACAGGTAGCAAATTTACTCGTGATTAGAGCAAATTACTGTGCAGCAAGTGTCTGCACATGTAAATGGTGATGCTTACTCCACAGTAATTTGCTCTAAATCATAAGTAAAGCATCTTATGTAGATGCATCCTGTCAGAAAGAAATCAATTTTTTTTAAGTTTCTTCTCATGATAGGTTTTCCATTTCCCATCCTAGCAGTCATCATCTGCATCTGCTCCAGATTAAGTTGGTCTTCCTTGAACAAGAGTAACCCCAATTGTATACAGGTTGCACCAGGACCTTGCACAGTAGCATGAACACTTGTTTTGCCCCTACATTCTTGATCTAAAAAAAAATAAAATAAAAAATACAGCTTTCTTTACTGCTCATTCTTCTTTTTTATATTTCCTGTGGGCACCCTACTTATTCCTAATTTCTTGCTTGAGGTGTTTATCCATCCAGTTACATTTGCAGCCCCTAGTCTACCTGTTTTTCCTCTCTGCTTAGGATACAAATTCCTGATGATCGTGTACTTTTGACATGAAGAAATTCCACGCCTCCTCCACATTCAAGTCCCTAAGCTCCACTGTCTAGTTGACTTCACTAGCTGGTGCCTGAAGTTTATCAAAATCCACACTCTTGAATTCGTAAAAACCTACAGACCTAGTTTTGCTGATCCTTCTATTTAATTCAAACTGAATCAAGTTCACAAGAACTTGACCAAGATTATTTTATACTACCAGATTTTCTTATTACCAGTCTGGTCTTGCTTCATTATGTGGTATTTCTTTGCCTGGTTTTCTACTTATCTGGAATACTCATTTTGGGAGAACAACTTTGTAGTTTCTCTATTACTACCTAATCATTTAGATGTGCTGTTAGGATCCTGTCCCCAAGCTGACTGCTTGGAGGGACCACAATAGCCAGCAAAAAAAAATTTCACTCTCCCTTGTATCTGCCACCAGTCACACACAATGCCAACCTATTTTAGATTTACATCTCCTTGTAAAGGCTACATGTATTGTGTTCAGTCATTTAAAACTAAGAGATGAAGTAATTCAATTTACTCATTCACAGGACATTATTTCATGTGTTAGAACAATTCTCTGTCATTGAAACAGATAATATCAATATTTCAGTAGTTATACCAAGTCAAGAATATAGTAAATAAGAGTAAATATACTATTTTCATTGTTTAATACTCACATCTAGTGTACCCTTTCATATGACCTTTCAGTGAGTGATCAGGCAGCATGTGACTAGAAGTAAAATATTACCTATAAAGATGCATGTATTTGCATGTCTGGTAGCTATAACCAGCAGTTTTAGGACGAATTCCTTTCATACTAGTAAAGTTACATAAAACTATGTACTTACACGCCCCAAAGTACTTTGATAGAACAAGTCTTCTGTGTTTTGCCAAATATGCCCATTTCCTCAGTGTCATCAAAAAATGAAGTTACAATACCTGACCCTTCTGGTTCTGTATATAAATCAATTCTGCAAACCCTGTAATCCTGAAAAAAAAAAAAAAAAGATTTTATAAAAATGATACCACCACTTTACTGCTGCTCTAAGTTCTTACATAGTTTAAGGAGCTAATCAGTAAATCAGTTTTCAGCATAACCACAGATTATCCACCATTTATCCTCTTTCTGTCTCAGTTACAGCTGTATGGAGGCCTGTAACTGAATGTGGCCAAGATGGAGGCCCAACTTCCACTATGTTTCTCAGTGTATTTTAAATCATCTTTGAAGTTTTATGGAGACACACATTTCCTTCTGTCTTTCCAATGTCCTTTCTTTCTAATTAAATCCTAGCATAACAGTGAATAGGCAACTCTTAGAAACTCTATTCACAAAGAAAAAGTGCCTCCTTCTCCAAATCTTGTCCTGCTTCATATTTATTTGGGTAAACTTGAAAGCCAACGTGTTAATGATAGACTGAAAAGGCATGCAATAAGGTACTCCATCGTGTGCATGAAACCCTCAATCTACATATTCACAGAGACAACTTGTAAATCAGAGTCTATCAGTGCGCATTGAAGTCTGTGTGTGTATAAATTGGATACACACAAAAATGCATGTGCATTTTTGAAAATTTGATTCAATTAACTTCTTTAAAAGACCTATTTGACAATAGGAAAGACCAAATAAAAATAAGCCAATTGTAGTAATGAAGACAGACTTTTATAGAATGTAAAAATACAAAATGCAGATTAAAAGATAAAATCATCAACAAGGCATACATAGCATGTCATGTTTCTACTGTGCTTTGAGAGCTCAAGTCATGACAAATATCAGGGAGTAGGTGTCCTTCCTCTCTTAGCCCTGTAATAGGTATTACCAGAGCTGCTACTATAAAACAACAGAATCAACCAATAAGTTTAAAAATCTCAAGACACGGTTGGTTTATTACTACATCAGTTTCTCAACATTAAATTATTTGTGCCAATAAAGGAAACAATTGGGGAGCCTATATAAAATACATTTCATTACTTGCCTTTACTACGTGTTTTATGGAACCAATCACTGTAGGTTTAGCAGATTTGCATTCCTCTTCTTCTGAGGTATTTTCATCCCACATATTAGTGAGTTCCAATTCTCCTTCCTCCAGAGGAATAGAGGCTCCTTGGAAATTTGGTTGCTCATAGAGAATCCAGCTGAAGAAGAGAGATTTTCCCTTCATGAATTTATTGATGACATTTTAACTAACCATAACTTTCTAGAACATATGGTGTACTTCAACCAACTAATCCGGAAATATATATGATATGCCAAAGTTCACAGAAGATCACCATGGCCTCATCTGACCTTAAAAAAAAAATCTATGCACATGATTAATTAACAGAAGTAGCCACCACACACTTTTTTTTTTTTACACCAATTCTGAACTTAAAAACTTCTGATAAGCCATCTTATTTTAGAGATAGAAGGGATAGAAACCTTATGCTTGCCTACCTCCACAATACTATAAACAGCTTCTCATTACAATTTCACTTATCCCAAACTATAATATAGGCCAGGGGTGAGCAAAATACGGCCCACAGGCTGGATCCAGCCCACAAGGCCCCTAAAAAATTTAGGAAATTAATATTTATTTGCTCTTGGTTCCTGTAAAAAATGACAGGAGACAGGGCCAGTAGGACCCAGGGTAAGCCCTGGTGGGGTCCTGCAACAGCAGGGCCTGCCCGGCCCCAGCCCCCCAGCCAGAAGCCCCAGCAGGGACTTCTGTCCTGGAACCATGTGGCTCCCCAGCTGCACCAGAACCAGAACCTCAGGTGGGGGGAGGAGGGGAAGAAGGGCAGGGGAGGACCCTGGGCAGGGAAGGAGCCCAGGGAAAAGTAGAGTGCGGAGAAAAGTGGCCCCTCCCCCAGAGTGTGGCTGGCACCCCATGCTGCAACCACTCGCAGCCTGTGTGGTGTTGCCTGTGTCTGTTCAGGGCAGCCCCGTGTGGACTGAGAGTGGCTGCAGCAGGAAGTGCTGGCCACGGGGCGGGGGAGGGGCCGCTTTTCCCCTGCTCAGCACCAGCTCCTCCCCTGCCAGTGAGTAGGGGGTCAAAGCTGCACGCTGCCCCCCACCTGTACCATAGGGCTGGCGGGCACTAGGAGTGAGCAGGTGTGGGAGCATGGGCACCGCACCAGTGTCTCAGGGCCAGTACCAGCAGGTCCCAGAGCAGGGTGGCAGGAGTGAGGGTCCCAGCTGGCAGGGGCTCTATGGAGCTGAGCCAGCTCTTCCGTCTCCCTGCTGGTGCAGGCCACCCTGGCTCCACAGAGCCCTGCCAGCCCTGCTCCGCTCTGGGCCCCACCAGTGCTGGCCTTTAGACACTGGTCTGAAGACATTGGGACATTGGTCCCAAGATGGTGACCAGGGGGTGGGGCACCTGTCAAGGGGGGGGGCTACCTATGCGGCCCTCGACAGCTTGCTGAAACTGGGTAAGCAGCCCTCCGCCTGAAATAATTGCCTGCCCTGGGTAAAAAGATCTCATAGGATTTGTTTTTAAATGAAAATTTGAAAAAACATACACTTAAAATGCTAATATTTATATTAGTCTATAATGTCCAGGCAAAGTTGAGGCATATGAATTAAAAATGCTTTTAAATTTAAACAAGTATACACACAAAACCAAGACAGAACAGGAGAAAGAGTTAAGAAAGGAATGGCATTAATTCTGAAATTCTATCCCAGTGAAACTGAAATACTGAAGGAAATAAGTCAAACACTGCTGATATATATACTGTCTTATGTTACTCTTTGATATATTTTAAGATTGAGGGTATGATTTCTTTAAAATCAAAATGTAGTGCTGGAATTCCAGTTTCATCTGAAAATACTGGACAGTAAGAGCACTTTGTATTAGCACAAAACCCTACATTGAACACTGGAATTCTAATAAACCTCTATCATAAGGAGCATTCCAATTCCAAAACTGCTTATGAAAAATAAATTTGATGATAAAATATGATGAAGCAAAAGGAGATGAGATATGAACTTTCTGCCACACACAAACACAAGGTTTATTATGAAGTGTGAGGACAAGGCTAAGCATCTTTGACCATCTGTGGCCAAAGAGAATGTTCATACCCTGAAGTTATTACAAAATGATAATTATTAAAGTATTTGATAAAAGTAATCCAAAAAATTGTTTATATTTTCCCCTAGGACATCAAGTCAGTATCAGATAATCACTGCAGCTGAGGGTGAACAATGAGATTACTTCTGCATCTGTTATATGAAAGGGAATATTACAATGCATTTCAAATGAAAAAAGCAGGACTGGAATCTAAAAAAATTCTGAAGTTTTTATACAAGGTATTTAATCCAACACATGGATCAATTTTCAGGCAAATAAAGCAATGACTAGTACTACAGGTATTGGCAAAAAAGAATCTGAAAAGTTCATATTCATTACTTCAAAAATACCATCAATATTGATCTAGTTAATGGAAAAAACCCTGAATCTTGGCTGTCAGTGGTTTGAAATTTGAAAACCTTTAAAATATACTTGAGTTTTAAATTTCTGCCCATTATTTGGCTTTTGAAGGGGACAAAGATTTATAAAGAGAAACATACACAGAATTTATGATACAAAATGAGATTAGAAGGCAATCATGAGTGGATCTAATGATAAAGTGCTATTGGCCCAATTAAAAATGGACTATCACAGCATGGTCAGACAGAATGAGTAAAAACAAAGTTGCAGCTGAGAGGATGTCCATCTGGCAGGCTGTGGCAAAGTGCAGACACAACCAAATTCGCACAACACATTTTACAGGCAACCCCAGCTTAACGCTGTTTGGCTTTGCACTGTTTCGTTATAACGCTCATTTTAAACTGATCCCCCATTCCACTTAGCGCTCAGCAAGTTTCATTATACCACTCATGGCCACCATTTTGGGTCATCAAAAACTTTTGGCTTTGCTTAACAGTCATTTCACTTAACATTCGTATCAATTAAGAGCGCTAAGTGGGGGTTGCCTGTAGCCACAACTGGTCTACTCAGCTTCTTAACAGGGTAAGTTAGCTTATGTAGAGTTCCATTCTGCAGTGATAAGGATTGATTTCTGAACTTGTTTGGATATCTCTGCCCTACAGTGCAGTCTGCAGAGCAAATATACAAATTAGTTATAGACTGAACCTGTTCCATTGATTCCTAGCCGCACTAAGGAAGGGCACCATAATGTATAGAAAAATCCCTGCTCTTACCATCCTCGGATAACTTTAACTTTAATCACTGGTGACAGCACCCAAGAACTACAATCCAAAATATCATAAAAAACTTCAATATTATTCTCTTGAACATTTGGTTCACTGCATATCACCACCTGCATTTAAAAAATTAAAAAAACAAAAACATAAAAGAGAACGTTATAGTTCACTGTTTCTAATATAACAGGAAACAGTAGTCTGCTAAATAAAACTAAAAAGACAGTGAACAAGAAGTGGAAATATTAACCTTACCTTGCCGGGTCTGGGATTGATTTTATTTTGGCCATTTGCTGAAAAAGCCTGATAGGCAGAGGAGAGGAAAGAAACACAAATATTAATATATTCAATAGCAAGTATAGTTTGTAAGGTTAAAAAAAAAAATGTTTGATTACATTTCTCATTTCTTTTTCTGTAGACTGATGTTGAGTACACTTTGTTCCAATTCAAGTTTCTCTTATGGTGACCACTGTCTTGTTACACATACTAATTCAATTCTGGCTTCATTAAAGCTGGAAAGACTCAGGCAGGCCTGGTACCTGCTAAAATTTTTGCTTGCCAGCTTCCTAGATTTTCCAAAAGTTTCAGGTATCTGAGGATCATTTTGAAAAAACTGGAGCTGTTTTGCATTTAAAAGGTATGTGCTCTAAAATCATAGGGTACCTGGACACGAGCATGGAGGCTGCTCTGATATACTGTAATTACAGTGTGTCAGAGCATACTCGATTAATAGAGTTGGCTGGAGCATGGTAATTATCACACTCCAGCTAGCCTCTGCGTCTCACGAATCAGCATCCCCATGCTTCAAAATGGCGATGGCGGTGCTTTAACTAAAGCTCATTGAATGAGCTTTAGTTCAAGTGCCCCGCCACCATTTTGAACCAGGGAGACACTGATACATGAGACACTGCAGTGTATTAAAGCGTCTATCAGAGCTACTCCAATTAAAGTGCTCCCCCCCACTGCCAGAGCATGTGTAAAAGTGCTCAAAATGTTAAGTAAATGGTCAGTATGTGAAAATATAAAAATAATTCAAAACTAATTTTAAAAAACCATGTACACATATTCGAAAGAGCAGCATATCAAATATACATTTCAGATAATTATACCACCAGTAAGAAAATGTTCATTAAAAAATATTAGTAGGATAACAGAGGGAGCTCAGTAAAAATATGCCAATAGTAACAGCCTCAAATGTGCAAAATTAAAAGCAACAGCTTAAAACTTAGTTTAAATTAAATGATACAAAATATGCCATTTAGTTGCATTTTTCCCACAGAAAAATAAAGCACTGGAAAATTTTCAAAAATGGAAAATTTCCCAAACTCCACATCTCTGGTTCCTGGAAAAAAAAAAAAAGCATTTTAATTTATTTGTATTAGAGAATTTAGGAGCTCTTGTCCTGAGCCTCAACCCCATTAAGCTATGTGCTGTATACATACACAGAACAAAAAGATAGTTCCTGTTCCAAACATCTTATAATCTAAATATACGAAAAGGAACTACAGATGTACAGGCAAAATAAAAGAAAATAGCTTGGCAGTATTAGTCAGAATGATAGGCATTAGTTTCACAACATGAGCAGCCTAACCAGCATTAGTGTTTTGTAAGCATTATCAAGATGTGGATGCAGTCACTACTGGTTTTATAGGTTCTGATTAAATTCCAGTTAGTACTTGCCCCATTTTAAAAATGGTCTCATGGTCATTTATTTTTTTGCTGCCCTGACTTCATTTTTTTCTTCCTGCTGCTTATTACCTTGAGTGTCACAATCAGCTTAGTCACAGAGTATATAAAATATTTCTTCATCTTAAGTGTAACATATAGAGGGGGCCTAAGGTGTGATTAACCAGCTAATCACGCCTTAACTTGTGACCCAGCTGCACGTCCAACCAATTAATGTCATATAAAACAAGCAACAAACTATAAAGTTATTCCACAAAAAACATAACAACTTTGTAGCTTGTACTAATCACGGCATTAACTGAATGTGTGGCCAATGCTCTCGTGTCTGGAAGCCCCATCAGTTGACGGGTTGCCAGCCACAGAGGTGCACCACCCACTGCCAGCCCCGCAGCTGACAAGGCGCATAGTGGTGGCGACACTGTCAGCTGCGAGATCACAGCAGAAGCAGCAGGTCACCATCCCTGCTGCAGGCCCCATGAGGAGGGTTTCAGTGGCACCAGCATTCTCTGACATTGCCTCCGCTGTGAGCACCACAGTCCATGTCACTGCGGGGCTTACAGTGGTGGCAGTGGAGAAAACACTGCTGCTGCTTCAAGCAGCATATGGAATCCGAGTAGATCCCACATGGGAGTAAGTTTCAGGAGTAGAGAAGGATCTGTTTACAGACAAATCAGGGCCCTCAACTTGTCAAAAGTGTTCGTTTGAACTCAAGCCAGGAGCACAACTGGCGAAGGGACAGTAACCAATGAAACATCTTTAATATCCAAGTTTCACAAACATCCTCTTAAAAACTGTCACAGCAGAAACATTCAAAGGAAGAATGCCTTTCCATCTGCCAAGTTAAATCTGAACTTTTGCTTAATTTAATTTGATTCTTACAACATTTTGAAATAAGTCTGGACTCCAATGGGGGGGAAAAACAGCTTTAAAAGTGGAAGACGGTGTTGTCTCCTTCCTTGAGGGGAAGGCAGGAAAGATCTATGCCAGGGACATCAGATAACTATTCAGTTTGAAGAAATGCTTCCTGACTACCTTTTCTTTTCAGTGGGGTCTGCAGGATTGAGAAGAGGCACTACCTTCCGCTGTTCCACCACCTACTGAATACATTTTGTCTATTGTGTAATGGTGAATAACACTTCAAGAACCAAGATCTGTAGCAGCAGGAATAGCTGAAATTGTACAGTATTTATTCATAAATTTAGATAAAAATAATGTGAATATACCATAATGGAGTGAAAAAGAATATCACTACTAAGGAAGTAGCAGGTTTTCCTTTATCGGTTACTTTAACATAGATATAAATAGCTATATCTATAGCTATAGATATCAGTATTTATAGGTAGGTAGGTAGGTATAATCAAATGAATAGTCTGCATGGACGCTACTCAGAACAGACAAAAAGGACTTCAGTCTAAGGTGATTAACGCTTTTCATCTTTTATCCTTATACAGCTTTTAAAGTTTTTTTCAAAATTCTGGCTACTGCCCTTCAAAAAGTAGATGGATGTTAGAAGCAGAAATGGACAGAGACTGTCTTTTTGTTAGTTAGAGAGAATTTTTTGCAACGGAGAATTTCAGTGGAAGAAAAGAAGTACTTATAAGTTGCTAAGAACAGGGGAGCATATAGAAAGCACGCCATTAATTTGCAAGAAAGTTGGAATTAGAACATACTTTGCAAAAAATCATGGCAAAGTGAAGCTTCATACTACTGTGTCTGATGTTTATTTACGGAGTTGTAAGATAAGGACACCTCATAGGACTGTCATCATATCAAGAAGTATTACATACATAGTCTCACTTTTAAAGCCTAAATTTCTATTAAACCATTCTTCAGTCTAAATTCATAATTTATGTATGTCGCTGTTGAGAAGGAAAAATAAATCAGAGAGATGTGTACAGCATGTAGCAAATGTGAAAGGTGAATAACTTTTCAAAGTGACACAGAGTTTTGACATACTCACCTCTATATCCAATGAACCAGAAAGAACACTTTGTTCATACTGGCTAGACCCTAGCCAGCTTGAGAAACTTTTGCCATTGCGTCCATAATTTGGCATTTGTAAGCCCAATTCTTTTTTCACATCATCCATTTGCAAATATTTTTCCATGTAACTTGGAACTTTATCTGAAAGAGACTGAAGTAGAAAATTAAAACATAAAAGGTTATTTGGAAGCCACATTGGGTTTCTTAAGGCTTAATCTTCTGAACTATTTGGTTTTATTACCTCTGACTTTTGAGGAACATTGAATGGTCCAGCAGTGTTCAGCAGTAAAGAAGGAATGCCTGAGGAGTCAGCTGCAAAAGCTGTTATGATGGTATTTGCTGAGGTTGCAGGAGGAATAATCTTTTCTTTAGCTGTTGTTGATAGTAAACTTGAGTAGAGGGAACTTTTTTCCAGATGGGATCTCTTAATTTCACCATCTACGCTATCATTGTTCTCTTTTCCATTTATTTCCTCAACTATTATAGGTTCATTTCTGTTGGATGACTTCAGTGACTGGAAAAGTACACTCTGCTCTGTAGATATACGCTTGGGTCTTACCTTAGCTATAGTTTCTAGACTTTGCATTTTAATTTGTTGGGCTGGGGATAAATCTTGTTTCTTTTCTCTCTTTACTCCCAAACCAAGTGTAAATATATTGGGATCAAATATTTTCTCTAAATTGTCTTCATGGATTGGAGGCATTGCAAAGTAAGGTGCTGGAGATTTGGGAAGCTTGGGCCTTTTTTTCTTCTGTGGTACACAAATTGAACTGTCTAGATTTTTGATAGTTTCAGCAAACTTCTTCATGTCAGTTGGAGAATCAAAAATGCTATCATCAGGAGCAGCAGAACCATTACAAATGCTGTCTGGGCTTTGCTGTATATTGGTAACATTTTGCTCTAAAGTCTGCACGTTATCTAAATTGTCTTTGGTATAGTGTATGTTTGTAGAATCTCCTATTTTCGTCTTTTTGCAATCGTTTTCTATCTTCTGTAATTCTGGTTCCTTGGAAACCAAAACAGACTTTAGAGGATACTTATTACAAGGTGATGAGCTGTCTACTTTTGGCAGCAGTATTGTTTTTTCATTTTGAAGTAATTTTGAGCACACAATTGTTTGGTTATCATCATCTTGGAAGATTTTACTTTCATTGAGAGATTTAGGTTGTAAACTGTCATTATTAATCATAGGAGGTTCTGCATCCGATTGTTTTAATAAGGTAGAACAAGCATCTGCTTTGCTGGTTTGGTTGAAAAGAGATCCAGGAGCTTTTACTTTAAGTTCTGCTACCCTTCCACCCTCCTCATTAGTTGGAGTCCCTGCTTGAGAGCTTTCTTCAAGTTTGACCTTTACTTCTGCAGAGTCTTCTTTAATCTGTGTCCCATTTTCAGAAAACTGCTGGCAACTGTTCTGCTTATTTATTATTTTATCAGGTTGTCCATTTTCTGTGGCTTGCTTTCCAAATTTCAACTTTGCTCTACCAACAAATGTGTTTGATACAACACTGTTTTTTGAAGCAGGGACATCAGTAGGTCGCTGATTCTGATGAGAACATTTATTTTCAAACAGGGAAATTTTGTTGGCAATACTGTTGTTAGTTTTATTAAGTGCTTTTTCAAGAGACTCTTGCTCACTTTCCAAGTTGTCAAGACTCATGGGTGCTTTAAAATGCAATTCTATGTTCTTGGGTTTGGCTGTACTGCAAAAAGCAAAGTGATAGATATGTTGCAAAGCATTACATAAAACTAACATTCCAATTACAAAAAAAAAGAAATAAAGCACCTTCACAACAAAATCTTTCCCTTTTAACAGTACTTAATAGCATTCCTCTTTAACAATTTAAGTTTCAATACTTTAAAAGGACTTGATGAAAAGAAAGGCATGACTGCCAGCAATGCCTACACTGGCTCTATATTGCCATTGAATGTGATGAAAAATAAATAAATCTCATCCATCTAATCCCACTCTGCAACTGGAACTTGTTGCTGCTGCTGCCCTTATAATCTGGACACACAGATCTCAAAAGCAGTGGTGGGGAGCAGTCCCATGGTATCCTTACCACCTCAGATCTGTACCACCTCAGGGTAAATCAGAGTTTATTTTTAAGAAGCATGGAAACAATGTAGACATGCCCTGTGCTAATGGCAGTAAAAAATAATTGAGTATTAGTAGGGACATAGCATCTCACAAACATGCACACAATTTACTATAACCTAGACCACTGGTGTCAAACTGACCCCAGGCTGGATCTGGACCAAAAGGTCTCCTCTTGGGTTGGATTCGCAGGGCTACATTTAGGCAGCGGTGTGGGTCCGAGGTTGGGCAACTGTGCAGAGCTGTATTCAAGCAACTCAGAGCCAAGGGCATGCATTGGTGAGGCAACCCAGAGCTCTGACCAAACATCAGTATGGAGCCAGGGACATGCAGCGGTCCAGACAGACACGACTATAGGTGGCAGCCCCTTGGCTCTGCAGTATTGCCTGAACACAGCTCCCTGCAGCTGCATGCCTCTGGCTCCATGCCACTGCCCAGTGGCACAGAGTCAAGACATGGCACTTCTGGTTACCCACCAGACTACCAGTGGGCTGAATGGAATGGTTCTGCAAGCCAGATCTGGCCCGCAGGCCTTATGTTTGACACCCCTGGTCTAGGAGATCAACACAATAGTGAATCAGTTGACAAGATGCAACAGAGATCCTCAACTTTTTATATCTGTGTCAAAGTTTAAAAGCAAACAAATAGAATTAAATTTTCCTTTTTTAAGCCAGGTACATTTTCAATGTAAAGTGAGCTGGGCTTTACAATAATAAATTTATTACAATATTTCCCTTTTCATCTTGGAGTCCATGTTTCATTCCACACTAATCTTGACAGATAAAAACCAATAAAATCATCATAATTACTATATGTCTAGATAAAAAAAATTCTCCAATTATGAATTCTGTTTGGTAATTTACAATTGCATTTAAAATTGCTAGTCTCTATTTCTAATAGATATAGCCAAACTTTAAAGGCCAAATTATGAGCCACACCTCTGAAGAGCTGCAAGCCGAATGACAAGGGACAGAGCTTTACACCACTTCTTAGACTCCCAAATTCTTGGCTAGCCCAAGACCCATTTCTTAAGGCTTAATCTACACTGAAAAGTTTTGCCACCACAGTTACATTTGGGTACAAGTATGAAAAAAGTATTACCTTCTCACTGGAATTGCTATGACAGGAAAAACTCTGGTGCGAACACAGCTATGTCAACAGAAGATGGTTTTTATTGCTTTGGTTCATGATGTTCAGGAAGACAGTATAGCTATGCCAAGAGAAAGACTCCTTCTAATGGTCTACACTAGAGAACTTTTTTGACATAACAGAGGCTCCACACAGGAAAACCTCCCCAGCGACTGCTCTAGCTTACTAAGAGTTTGGGCAATTCCTTTTGAACCACCTGGAATCTAGAATAGCCAAAGCAGTGAGAGCTTCAGTCACAGCACATCCTTCCCCCAGTCACTCCCACACAAGGATTTCCCAGGGGAATGGCTGCTGGGTAATCAGTCTGTTTTAGGCTCCTTTTGCACAGCAAGAACAGCTAAAAGGGTCAGGATGCAGTAATGAATTGGGGCAAAGACTTTCAAAACTTATCAAAGTGTTAAATAACCCATTACCAGGTCATCAAGGATTCCCCTGTGGTTCAGTGGTAGACTCCTTGTCTACCACACAGGAGACCTGGGTTTGATTCCCAGACATTTATACAACTACAGCCATGGAGGATTCAATCTGATCCTTGGATTCTGTCTCAGTGGATAGGAAGTCTGGGCAGCCTTCACTCCTCCAAAAATTCTTGCCCAGGCATATGCATTAAAGGTCATGCATACACCATGATCCAGGAGGATCAACATTTGCCACTACCAGTTCACCAAGTGGAATTTGTCCTTTAAACCCTATAGGAAGTTACATGCATGCAGTAATGGAAAAACCTTTGCAGCAGCAGGACACTAGCCACCATGGTCTGTCTGCTTTACCTGTGGTAGGTTAGGGTATTATGCCTTGTGGTTGTGTCAGGGCTAACCTTGTAGGTTTGCTAGTAAGTTAGACAACAAATTTTTATAGGATGGTTTGGGGATGATTCTGCCTCACAGGGGGTTGAGCTAGATGACCTCTAGAGGTCCCTTCCAGCCCTACTTTTCTATGATATTCTATGGTAGAGTAGTGTGTAAATAAGCTATATGGACACTAATGACTGTGGGAGATCACAGATAAACTGCCAGAAACAAGCTCTAAAGTCACATGACATCTAAGTTTATACATAAGAATAAGTATTTGTGTGCCAGAAAATTATCTGTCTACATACTGAGCTATTAACTAAATAGTGGGATAGAGCTTTAGTTCTAGAGAAATTCTACACATAAACCTAGAGAGAAACCAACTGAAATAAAACTTCACGCCAAAAAACAAGATACTCAAAAGCAAATATATCCTGCTCAAATACTGCTTTCGGTTTTTGCTGCCATGAGAGAGAGAAAATACTGGGCTACATGGACATGTGATCTCAGTATGGCATTGTTTATACTTTTTTGTTCTTTCTTTGAGTGAAAGGATGAGAGAACAAATCGTATATTACTTACTGAACTATTGGAAGGCCATCAGATACTACAATTATGGGTGGAGCAACAAGAGCAAAAAAAGAAAGAATAAAACTGGAAGCATTAACTATTTTATAAAATATTCCTCTGCTAACACTGAAACTACAACTTTTAAAATTTTAAATCATAACTGTAAGGTACTTATGTTTCATCAATGAAAACTAATTAGCCGGTATAGAAAATAAAATATTTTTAAAAGTACTGACAATTCCCAATTCTTTTTAGGCTGGTCAATTCAGCAGGAGCTAAAGGAAAACATGTACGTTGAAATGTGAACACTATTTTCAGGGAGTTCTTGTCTGTTTTACATTTGTGGGAAGGCTGAAATTCCATAACTCACAGCGCAACATCAGGGAAAAACAACTTTGAGCAAGATTTTTAGATACATTTTTCACTTGTCTTAAGTCAGTGCTCTCCCAGCAACATGGAGGGATGGTGGGCACATGGTTAGGGTTTCACTCTTATAGGTTGTTAAAGGATTCCTCATCTCAATATATTCATCTCCCATACCCTTTCCTGACTGGCTGTTTACTCCCACTACAATACACTTTGGGAAATTAGTGAAGAGATCTTCCTTGCTTCTCTTTCTGCCCCACTAAGTAGTGTAATAGGTAGTGTTGAGAGCTAAAGTATTATCAAATTGCATCTGAGTTGAAACCCATATAAGTGAGCATTTACCACCTTAGTAGTTCAGTTTCACTCTTTCAGCAAATTCAAGCAGAAGCCTCTGCATCAGTATAACTTAGCATCAGTAACATGGGCTTCACATTTTGAAGAGTTGCTTCAGAACAGCAGTTAGAGGCTCACTTCTTTAAAAAGAAGAAAAGAAGAATTTTGAGCCCATGGAGATGAATTTATAGGCCTGCCATGGCAGGGGATGGTCCATGAATTCCACCCCCTTCCATCACTCCATCCCAGCTAGTCCTTCTGATAGCTTCCCCCAACAGGTATGTTTTACATTTCAAGTAACATTGTCTTATGAGTTAAAAAATAAAAAGACTAAGCTTCAATTTCATTACATGAATCAAAGGTAAATGCTATTTTTGATGTGCTTGAAATATAACTCTGACTTTGTGGGGAATAGCAGAGGTTGGGTTTATACATCAGATTACCCAGACTATCTTGTGCATGCATTCAGGTCTTGCTAATAATTACTACAATCCACTATTTGGCTCCAAACTTAAGTGAAAGCAGGAAGAAGATACTAGTGCATTTCCTTTGGAAGTCTACCACCTTGCAACCAACCTGCAGAAGCACATAGCTAGACCTCTCCCAATTTAACCCGATATAGCCAGTGACTCACACAGACAACACATAGTGGAACAGACAAGTTAAACAAGTATCTTTAATGCCAGAACAGAGCCTGACATAAGCAAAGCAAAATGGCATGTTAGCAGAGCAGGATAATTAAATGAGATTAAATGCAATTATTTACGAATCAATGTTTGAACATCAAATGCTAGAACTGGGGCCAAAATCCATTAAGAATATCAAAATAACTGTACAGTTTGAGATTTTATTTATGTAAATCTAGACATTGCTCCAAGCCTGATTAATACTAGACTTCAATCACTTAAGCTCCAAACTGGACTCTGTTTAAAGTTGTTAAAAAAATTCAAGTTTTTAAAATAAGATTTTAGCATGTGAATACAAAAAGGGAAAGAACAGTAAAACTGTTTAGCTGAAAGAATTCTAAATAAATAAATAACAATTAAAAACTAAACTCTTAGTGTTGCTTCTCCAGCAGAAGCCTAATACCTAGACTTGTGTTGCCACCATTAAGTATATAGTAAAGTACAAAGTAGCCTATCCGGCATTGGAGAATGCTGTAGCTTAAAGTGGTATTTTAAAAATTCCAGCTCCAGCTAATAAGCTAGAAGAGGGTGTGCACACATGTATGTAAAATCAAAACATGCCAAACAAAAGGAACAAAAACAGTACATATATTTTTAAAAATATTTAATGTGTTTTTAGCTTTTGAAAATAAAAAGTAGAGTCTTCTCAACTGCGTAAGGTTAATTCTTTTCTCACACTACACTAGACAAAAAGTCACTTTGTAATGAGACCAATTGCCTTTCTCTCCTATTACACAGCAGTCTGATACACACCTAGATTTACAGCCTGTGTGTTCTGATGAATAAGATGAAGAATTTCACTTAGTGCTTTGACTATATCAACTGACATTACCTGCTTATATCAGCAATATGCCACTCAGCTGACTGATGCTAGCATAGCAGCTTCTAGCTAATAGAAATAGTCAATATTATTATAAGGTGCATAGGCATCTTTCACCCTACTAAACCTATTCCAAGGTACTAGGGCAAGATACAAATCTAAAAAAATAAATAAATATTTCCCTCTGAAGTCACTGACATTGGAGGATTTTTGGCAATACCTTTGTTGGACCAACTGGAAAAGGAAATGTTGTTAATACTTACGTTTGGGAAGGAAAGGGATTTTAGGTGTGAAAGCTTGTCTAACATTGTCAACTAGATATGTAGCAGTTGTTTAACTGGGAGGGGTGGGGATTAGCTCCAGGTATCAACTATCCCCCTCCTTACCCCACAGAAGTCTGCCGCAGCAGAGGCACTTGGACAGTGCAGCCTTGTACCCAGCTGTGTATCTGAGGGGCAAGAGTTTCTTCCCACTCCACACATGCGGGGGAGTTTTTGCCACAGCAGGTAGAGCGCTGCACACAACAGCAAATGGGAGAGCAGGGAGGGGGAAGAAGGTGGGGTAAATACCAGGGCAGGAGGGTCAGCTCCCATGGAGCCTAGGCCACAGGGATGCAACCACCAGAGCCAATGCTGTGGTGGCAGCCTTCAGTGTATGAGAGCCTGGGCAGACCAGACTTTTCTTACCTCCCACCCCCAACCCCAATCCCTGTCTACAGTGGTTGGCAACCCCTTTCCCCTCCCCCCAGGCATTGAATGAGCTCACTACATCTCTGTCACTTGGTCCAATTTAAAATTCTCAGCAAAACAACCCTTGCTTTTCATATATTTCCTGGACCATCGTGGCTACAAAGGCATAAAAGGGTAGGTCTCCACCTTGCAGCTTCAGTGCACAAGGCAGCACTGAGCCCTGTGCTGCCAGCAGTGTGGCCAGCTGCCCCTCTGTGGCAGCAGCTGTCTTTGTACCTTTTCTTTTCATCCCCAACGGCTGTAACTTGGGCTCCTGCTCCCCTCAGTTACACCACTTACAACAACACTCCAACTCTACTGCTGGGAACTCGTTAAACATTCAATTTTGCCGAATGACTACATGTTATTAGATAACAGTGCTACAGTGCTGTTGTATCCACGGTGGTCTATACAATATGCTAGAAGCAAGGTTTGTGTCATAAAATCTTTCACTGAACCAAATATATAGTTGGGAGAGAGGTCAGACAAAACAGATAGACCCTAAGCTAGAACAGCTCAGGTAGAACAATTACTTTTAACTCCTTATTTCCTTTATATTTACCTTTTATGTATATAGTTGGTCCAATTAAAGGTATTATTACTAAACATAACTCACTTCTATTGGAAAGAGCACTTGCTTCTTACTGAAAGACAATGGTATGAAATAATTTAGTGTACAGCAAACTAGCAGCAATTATCCCAGGTAGGGTCCAAGCAACATAGGACAGGCTTATTTGGCAACCAGCAAATCGGCCAGCAGATCTGTGTCAGCTGTCAAGTGACAGCAAAAGCCTTAATCTATTTGGAAGAGCAGTGGGGGAGTTTTCAGTGTGGAAGCCCTCAGAACTCTGCTAGGAGAACATAAATTCTGCTAGCAAAACTTGGTAATGTGCAGCAGTCTTCTGCAGCACAGATTGGGTGTGAGTAGAGGTGGAGTGGACTGAAGTGCAAGTTGTTTTTTGATTAACTGTAATAAAGTCTTTTCAAAAGCAATGTAATCAGCCTTAATTAGTTGCTAGGAGGCAGGTACAGGATGAGTGCCTGCAGAACAAAATAGCAGATCGTCTTAAATCATTTTCATCAGTGTTTTTAATATATAAAGTGACAGGATTTGGCAAATGGCTTGTCACCATAGGCACAATATAAATTAAACAAACAAACTCAAACAGTTTAAGTAGTGTGCGTCATAGCAAAACAATCTGTATGTTTATGACTGTATCAGCATGGTACCTGCACCTTAGTATGGCACAATAGAAAAAAAGGCAAAGAGCATTACTGTTGAAATTCTGATGTCCCTGAAGATAAAAACTGCTAAGATGTGAAAATAAATATTTATGAAAAAATAAGAGAATTGATTTTTTTTAGAATGTTCATGCCTTACAGCTAGGCGTTCTTGTCAGGATTTGCTTCAGTTGAAAGTGAATACATCAGACTTAGATTCTGTAGCTAACTGGCTAAGAATAATATAACGGTGCCAGATTGTTTTAAAATTTATAATATGTTCTCTGCAAAGTTTGCTAGGCAAATACTGTAAATCAGGCTAGTACATGAGAGAGATTAGTATAGTTAGTTGAGTGAAATGCAAAAGAAGAAAAACAGCTGTACAGTTTGTAAAAAACTAAATTGAAATGTTAAGTATTTAATATTTAGTTCTCTCAGTTTTGATAAAACATCACAAGAAACAGGTGCTCACCTTAAACTATAATTTCTAACCTTAATACTCCTTTAATACAAGGCACTGCTACATTTAAAATACAGTACTAATTGTTTGGTATTTCTTGGTTATTTCTCCAGGCCTGGAACAAACAGATGTATCAAAATTGATAAACTAACAGAAATCAACTGTTATTTTCACCTCCCTAATTTGAATATCATGCATGATGAGAGGTCTGATCAATTCAAATAAGTGACACAATGCAGAACTAAATATAATGGATGTCACTTATTTCACCTATCATTCAGGTACAGAAAATAAACAATTGCAGTGATTTTACTGTTAATCTTCAAAAGGGTCATAAGAAGTGCAGCCAAAGTATCTATGCTTCTTCACACAATTAAAAAAAAAAAGATGATTTGTTTTTCTGTGTGAAGGACATTTTCCGGCTCAGGCCCTGACAGCTGTAATATTAAGACATGTGCATAGTAATGCTGCTGTTACTCATGTGCACAACTACTGGCAGGAGCAGCTGTACAAATTCAAATAAAATGTGCTATACTCAAACAATAACAAAACAACCCAAACAGAACACAAACCACATTTGCTGCTTAAAATAATAACCTGAATATATTTCTCACTCCAATATTTTTACATTAGAAAATCTTTAGCCACATCCTCAGGTGCTAGGAATTGGGATAGCTACACTAAATTCAATGGAGTTACATTCATCACCGGCAGAACCCCTTATCTATAAAATTACCACCGAGTTTCAGCTAGTGATAGGGGTCACATTACCCTGCTTTTAAGTGTCCAGGCAAACTCAATAGTGCCAAGCATTCTGCTTTTCAACCTTCTGAATTCAAATTGAGCATTCATCTTACGGTAACTAAAGATGGGGCTTTCTAAAACATGACTTACTGTCATATAAAGTGACACAGGATATTTAATGTTTTTGCAAAAATGATCTTTTTTTAATTCTACCTCCTAAAACAGGCAACTTTTAAAGAATCTTCTTTTGCTGATGGTTGTCAGCGTCTTGTAAACAAAAGAGAGATTGACTGACTATACAGGGGAAGAGTGGAATATGCAAAGCCCTGTTGGAGCACAAGGAAAACAGAGAGAGAGATGTTGGTAGTATTTTTAGTTATAGTAACCTTTAAGTGATACTGGTGTGTATCAATTACGAGGTCATTATATCAGAAATTCAAGTTCATAATGTTATTATTAACCAAGAATACTTTATATGGATATACATGAGAGGCAAGAAGTGTTTCTTGGTATTTTTATTGGACTGACTGGAAAAATGGGAGAGATATCGGACAAGCTTTCAAGCATTAAATGCCCTTCTTGCCCAAAAGCTGGTCCAACTATACATTATGTCTAATAAAAGAGATCATAAAAAAAAAAAATCCTCCTTGCCTCCCATACATTTCTTGGACCACCATGGCTATAACCATCCAATATGGATGCAATTCTTTATTAATAAATAAATAAGTGTGCCGTAAGTTTATCAAAGGATTTTACAGATTCACATTTTAGGGGCCTTCTGAGATCATTGGATCCAGCCCCCCTGCTCTGGGCAGGAAAGACTGCTGGGGTCAAATATCCCCAACAAAGTGACTCTGACCTTGCTAAATTAGATAGAAGTATAAAAAATTACTTACAGACTAATTTTTGTTGTAACTGTCATTCTGGAACCATCCATAGTTCTCCAATTTGAGCTGTCTGAATCAGAACGTGTTAATTTTTCGGATGTTTTACCTAGCTCTCCATTTTCAATCCTTTCCGTACACAGGGGAGCTCTTCCATCAGCGCTGTTTATCTGTTTTACTGTCTTAGATTCAGTTCTACCTTCAGCAAGTAATGAAGTGGAGTTTTCCATGTTAGCAACTGCGGCAACCTTAGAAACCATGTTATTTTCACCGGAGGATGCAGATACAGTTCCCTTTTCCACTGAAGCATTTTTCATAGTTGAGTTACTTTCTGTTGCTGTTACAGATTGCCTTTTTGGCACAGAATCTTTTCCCTGACTCTTTGAACCTGTGGGTGAAACAGGGACTGTATCAGATTGATTCTTTTTAAGTGATCTTCTTCTGAATGGGGCTGAAGTGGAAGCCTGCTGTTTGCTTTTATCAGTTTCAGCTTTAGGAAACCCCTTGTGACTAGAACCAACTTTTAAGTCCTGATTACTAGAAAAAGAATTCCGTTCAGGAGTCTGTGGAGGAGACTTAATTCTTCTCTCTGAGTTTATCTTTCCTGCATCAGAGGAAGCATCATCAACAAAAACTGAATCGTCTTTTGAAGAGCTGTCAGTCTGGTTTCTTTCACCATTTGGAGTGTCACTAGAAGACTGAGATTTCCTCCTTTTTCCAGATCTTCTATTTGCAGGTTTTTTATCCATTGTGTCTATATCCCCACACGTTTCTCCTGTTACAGAAGCCACAGATTCATGAGAAAGTGTTTCTTCTGTTTTTCTAAGATAGATATCAAATTTTAAAACTCTAGTAGACTGTGTGCGCCCACTTGCTTTGGATTCCAAACTGCGTGGGAATTCCTTTGATTCTGCATACTCAGGTTCTGCAGAAACTTGCACATTCACTAATTGCTTGTGGTTTAATATGCTGTTTTCTAAGTCTTCACAAGATACACTATTCAAGCTCTTCAGAAAATCTGGTGTTGTTGAATTAATGAGATCTGTTCCTAGTTCTAATCCCTCCAAAGTAAAGTCACTTGCAAAAAATGTGTTTTTTATGGTTTCATTACTGCTGTTCCAACCAGGTGACCACTCATCAGAAGAGGCTCCTTTACTACTACATTCTGCAGCATCCCAACTTTGTGCAGCCCCCTGTGCTTGCAGAGTTTCAGATCTTTCCTCTGTGTCTGCTATACCTATCAATTTCTCAGTGGCCGTCTCTTTACAAGGAGAAGCTGATCTCTTACTTTTCACAGTTGGACTTGAAGATTCTATTGGATATTTGGCATGTTTCCTCCTCCCTGGACTAAACAAATTTCCAAGCTTTCCCAAAACTGGCTTCTTTTTGTTCTCTTCTTTAGTAGATTCCAGAGGCTGCGTCTTGGACTAAATAAGAATCAGAAAAAAATAGCTCAATAATGTAAAAAGTCTTTTTTCATAAATATTTATTAACAAACACTTGTACATGCTAAGCAGTAGCAAAGGCAAACTAAATTATTTACTCAATAGCTCTTTTTAAAATGGAATTGCCTATTCCTGTATGTGGGGTGTATCTGTTTAGAAAATCCACACTTTTTGCTTCTATTTTACTGGTAATATAAGATCCAAATCATAGAGAAGTCAGGCTAGAAGGGAGAGTTCATCTACTGTAGTGGTTCTCAACCTTTTTTGTACCAGGACCCATGTGTAAACGTCAAATGGCCAGTCCTGACCCAGCACCCCTCACTCCTGCCCCACTGCTCCCAGGACCCAGCCCTCAAGTGTGTGGGGCAGAGGGTGGGGCATGGGGGCCCCTAAGCAGTCCCTTACAGGCTGGATCTCTGCCAGCCTGCGAAGGAAAAGCCATGATTCCCCACGTTTTTCTCCTTTAAAGGAGAATCCATTTTTAAAGTTTGTTCATGACCCTTTCACATATTCTTGCAACCCACTTTTGGGTTGCAACTCACCAGTTGAGAAACACTGATCTAGTCCAACCCCCTGCCTGGGGCATGATCAACTCTATCCATGGGCAATTGGTGCCTCCTAATACTGGGGGGGCACCAGCGGCCGCTTGCTGACTGGGGTGGAGAGAGGGTCCCCCAGCGGTCGACTGCAAAACTGGAAGTGCCGGTGGCAAACCTGGAAGTGCTGCTGGCGCTTCTCTCAAGGCGGGGCACGGCCAATCTCAAAGGGTGCATGTGCACCTGCATGCATCCCTTACACGTTGCCAATGTCCCTATCCAAACCATCTTATATAAATTCTAAGACTACTCTTAACCCCAACACAACACAGATCTAACACCCTAACCTGCCACAGGAAAAGCAAAGGAACCACGGAAACCAACTTCTGGCGTCTAATGTTGTTAATACATGCTCACAAGCCTCGAGTAGACGGGGCCATGGCCCTGCTATGGAGGAAAGCAAAAAACCCCACAGTCCTTACCAATCTGACCATGGGGTAAAATCCCTTCCTGACCCCAAATTTGGTCTGACCTGGAGTGGAGGGGCAACACCATCTGGCTTTGGTCCCAGCAGGAGCCCTGGCACACCCCAGCTGAAGTGCCCAGCCTGGGCCGCAGCCAAACACCCACACCTGCAAACTGGTGCAGGGGCTTAACTTTAATCACAGCTCTGAAAGAACACACACGCGTCCAAATGGGCACGTTTGTATGATAATACATATTATCCTGCAAATGCACACGCTCCGTCCCGTCCCAGCCCTGCTGCAGCAGCCCGCTCCACCCCGCCACGCGTGCTTGCGGTTCCCGGGCCGCCCTCCCCGCTAGGTCCCGCTCCCCCGGCCCGCACTTACTTACCACCCGCCCGCCAGCAGCACCGCGCCGCGCCGAGTCGGGAAGACGCCGCGCCGCTACCTGGCCGTGCAGAGGCGCCGCCCGTCCAGCCCCGCCCCGCGCAGGTGGGAGGCGGCGGGAAGCCACGGTCAGCCCGCGCCCAGGTGCAGGACATGCCCCGTCCCGCCCGCCCGCCCGGAGGTGACTCAGTGCCGCTCTCCTGGGTCATGATGGCGGGGCCGGCTCCGCTGGGGCTGCCGTCCTGCCATCTTAAGTTTCTGTTCCCCGCGCAGGGACCAGGATCCTACAGAAGTAACGCCTGAGGAATGACACACCTCAGGCTACCTGGCTCTTTCCTTCCACTCACCCGCTCTCACGGGAGCGCGTCCACCGGTGTGCTTTGATGCGCAGCGGCCTATTTTTCGGTGCACTCGAGCAAAGACCGTGTGTGAATGAACGCGCAGTGAAATGGGGCAGCCTACGCACAAAAAGCGTGCACTTTCACTGCTGTGCGTTAGGGCAGCCTACACACATTAAGTTAGGAGGGCCTCACACTAGAGGTATTAAATTGAATGCGCAGTAGCAAAAGCGCATTCATGAACATGTAGAAACACCCATTGTGGCTCTTCTGCGAGTCCTCTCTGTTTCCTTTAATCTCCTTCTTTAAGTACAGGTGCCAGAGGAGTTTCACCAGTGCCAAGTGCAGACCTGTTACAACTGTTATCCCTGCTCAGCGCTCCTCCATTTACATCAGCAGTATGACTAGCCTGACTGAACACAGGCCAAGCTATAGGAATTCCCCACTCTCTCTTCAGAGACTATCCCACTCATGGTATAGTAAAGACAGGAATAAAGGCAGAGGTGGTAGAGCAGAAATGTCCATGAATGACAGACTATTAAGAAATAAGGAGGGACAACATGATGAAAAGAAGATGGCTCCAAGAGGCAGGAACCTCCTGGCGCAAGCCCAGCCTCAAGCACTCCCAGGCAGGGGCTGGCAGGGCACTGCAGGGAGCAAAGGGCTGTGCTGAGGGTCTCTGAAATGAAGCTCCAAGTACCCCTCATGGGTGTTCCCCCACCTATCACTTTGTGGGATGTGACCCAGCAAAGGACCTTGTTGGAAGGGACACATGGAGTATGTTTTATCTGAGACACAGTAGGCATCACTGTGTTGGTGTCACTGGGCATAACCCTAGGTAACTCAGAGGGATGGAAGACCACGAGTGTTGATGAAGCCCCTCTGCTCTAGGCCCAGGCGAGCCAGGGCCGCCCCCTCCCCGAACCTTTGTAACCCTTTCTTTGAACTTTTGTAACCTCCTGTAATACTGGAAAACAGGATGAGTAGCAAGCAAACTGAAACTCCCTAAAAACTGTTATCTGTGGAATGCAAGGGCACCGCTCAGAGAGAGAAGGGAGGAGGTGGGGGCCAGCTAGTGGAAAACTACTGCAGAAAATGACCAGGGTATAAATATACACTGTTGCAGGGCTAGGCGCGCGGGATTTGAGTCTCCCTGCACCTTTTACTTGAGCTCAAATAAACTCTGTCTACTTCTCCCCCCAATGTGTTTATTTGGCGCGACGCACACCGGGCAACGAACCCAATTGTTGCCTCCCTTGGGCACCTTGTGCCGGCAACAGTTTTTGGCGCCCAACATGGGGCACGAGGCTAACATTTCGCCTTGCCCGGATCCCTCCTGGGGTCGACGACTTGCGGCAACAACTGACGCCCAGCACGCACCGGTGGTTTCATCGGGGGCCTCGGCGGAGACGTGGTTTGATCGACCCCGGAGGGCACAACAGTGCAATGCGCTCAAATAGTGGAGAAGCGATCGTGGGCGACGGTGTGGAACCGGTCCCTCGGACAAGGTAGGATAAGCTCAGCAGTCTGAGCATTGTCCGTTAAGACCTGGGGACGCCCAGTGTCTCCGTGTAGGGCTTGGGGATGCCCAGTGTCTCCCTGGAGTATGGGGCAGGGACAGAGTACGGTTGGCAGGGCACGGTGTACACCCTTAGAATGCATTCTGACTAACTGAAAACTGTTTAAGTCAGACCTAATGACTAAAAATAATCTTAAAAGGTTCTGTACAGTGGAATGGCCTCAATATCAACTGGAGGATCAGGAAAGGTGGCCTCCGGAAGGGTCAATTAACTATAATACAGTCCTCCAATTACTCCTGTTTTGTCAGCGGACGGGTAAGTGAAATGAACATTTGTATGTGCAATTGTTTACGGCTTTACGAAATAAGACAGTTATTTTGCAGAAGTGTAATTTGACTCCGACAGGATCGGTAGTTGTCAGTGTTGTGTCTCAGCCTCAGCATTCCCCCCCAACCACTGTAATGCCAGAGTTGGTGTCCCCTTCGGCTTTAACACCTCCACCATATAAAGATCAGATGCCCCTGGTTCCAGAGATTCCTCCCTCAGTGGGATTATATCCTTTACTTACTGAAACTGTAATAGCCCGGCCTGGGGCAGATGGGTGTGCAGCCCAGACCATGCAAGTATACACCCATGTACCTTTTAATCCGGTGGATCTAGCGGCTTTTAAGGCACAGGCTGGAGAATTTTCAACTAACCCGAGTAAGTTTATCTCTGTCTTTGAGGGATGTTTAGCTAGTCACAAGCCTGACTGGGATGACTGTAATATCCTTATGCGAACCTTATTATCTGAAGTAGAGTGGAATCAAGTTATTTCCAAAGCAAGGGAGGAAGCACAGCGGAGGCATGAAAGGGATCCCATCAATGTTCCTGGTCCGGCAGATGTGGTTCCCCTAGCAGACCCTAGATGGGACCCTAACAACCCTGTGGATCATACCCGTCTTACCTCTTACAAAAAAAGGAAGACTTAATGGGTATGTCTGTAGCACAAATCCTGGAGACTGCAAACAGGACGTATACCCTCAGAAAGGAAGAAAAGGAAAAGAGACAAGTTAGAATGCTAGTAGCAGCAGTACAGGCTGGAGTCAGAGAAACACCACAAGAAGGTGGGAGAGGCAGAAGTATAAGGGGTCGTGGGCGCGGGCGCCCTGGCCCACAAGAAAGACGCCTGGGACGGAACCAGTGTGCCTTATGCTGGCAAGAGGGACACTGGAAGAATGCATGCCCAGAGAAAGGGAGAGACTGTACTCCTGTAATGGCAGCGGAAGGACAGGAGTAGGGGTGTCAGGGGAAACGGACCACCCCACCCCCGGAACCCCGAGTAAAAATGTGGGTGGGGAATTCAGAAATTGATTTTTTGGTAGACTCCGGGGCAGCACGGACCGGTGTAAATCAACCTCTTCAACTTCCTGTAGCAGACTCTCTCACCGTGGTAAGTGCCACGGGAAAAAAGACTCAGTGCCCAGTGTATGCTCCTGCAGAATGTGCTCTGGGAAACCGGGCTCTTTCTCACAAATTGGTCTACCTTCCAGATTGCCCAACATCCCTGCTAGGACGAGACCTGCTTTGTCAATTAGGTGCATCACTGCATTTTACCCAGGATGAAATAACCCTCACATTGCCCCCGAAAATGCATGGATAATGACCCTCGCGATTGAACCCTCGGCTATGAACGCTCCCCCGGAGTGGAACCAGTGGGAAGACCAGCTTGATCCAGTTGCCAAGGGATGGCCAGCGTGTTTACAAGCAGTTGCGGCAACTGCCCTAGTACTTGAGGAAGCTGAAAAGTACTGGGAGGAGTTGTGCAGGTGTATACCCCTCATATGGTCCAGGATCTGCTAGACGCGAAGTGGGGTCTCTGGCTCACCCAGGCTCGGGTGGCTCGGTACCAAGCTAAGCTGTTGGAGAACCCTGAAGTGACTCTGCAAACCTGCCCCTCCCTTAACCCAGCTACTCTCTTACCTGAAACGGAAGAACAAGAGCATGATTGTTTAGACATCACAGATGCACAGTACTCCAGCCGTCCAGACCTACAGGATCAGCCACTTCTGAATGCTGATTGTGAGTGGTACACTGATGGCAGTAGCATTGTTGTAGAAGGGCAAAGGAGGGCAGGTTATGCTGTTGTGACCCTCTATGATGTTGTTGAGGCCAAGGGTTTGCCCGCCGGAACATCTGCTCAACTTGCTGAACTGGTGGCCCTGACCTGGGCACTAGAACTGTCAAAAGGGACACGGGTCAACATCTATACCAACTCTAGGTATGCTTTTGGAGTACTGCATGCCCATGCTGGCCTATGGAAACAAAGGGGACTGCTGACAGCCCAAGGCTCCCCAGTGAAGTATGGACCCCAAATTCTCTGACTCCTGGAAGCTGTTCAACTTCCCTCAGCAGTGGCAGTAATGCACTGTAAGGCGCATCAAAAAGAGGATCAAGACGTAGCCAGGGGTAATGCCTGGGCGGACAGAGAAGCTAAAAATGCTACCACCCTGAGGACGCCGAGACCTGCTGACACCCATATGCATGCCCTCATTCCATCAGTGGGGGAGCTCCCGGATCCCCAGTACTCATACAAATCAGACCCTCAAGCGTCATCTATCAAAGATCTGCCAGGAGGCCACTCTGTGATGGCCTGATGCTTTGCCCCTTGCTCTGCTTCGCATCCGTGCCCTCCCAAGGGAAGATTAGGGCTTAGCCCCTTTGAGATTATGTTTGGAGGGGCATGGCCTATGAACGGGACGCCGGTTCTAGCAGGGAAGTGGGAAATAGGATGTAATATTTTGTCACGGTATATGTGCTCTCTGTCTGCT